>NC_140025.1:10811454-12011454 GCF_964263955.1 Coregonus lavaretus
TGGAGAGAGAGGTGGAGAGAGAGAGAGATAGACAGAGCGAGGTGGAGAGAGAGAGAGAGAGAGAGAGAGATGGAGAGGGAGAGAGAGAGAGAGAGAGAGATGGAGAGAGAGAGAGAGATGGTACCTGGGTTCATGTAAGGACATGAGGAGAGCAGTGCCAGATATAAGCAGGAATTGGGACAGCATCCACATAGGCTTTGGGTTTCAGGTGCAGTCCCACCCCTCCTACAGGGAGGAGGAACAAAGCTGTCACTGATACCATCACTCATGTCGAGCACCACGGAGTGCGGGTGTCGAGGAGAGACAGATTCTGCCTGCTTTGACAAATAGGGGAAAGAGAGCCCCAGAAATAGCATAATAACTCTTTTGGATGATTTGCTCAATGTAGGTGTGAGTCATGTAGGTGTGAAACATGTCGAGCACACAAATAAATAATTGTATTAACTAGTATTGTAGTATGGTATGTAGGCTGTAAACCTGATGTAAACACAACATCCCTCAGAAAACCAAACATAAATTCTGGTTTCTGACGCTGAAATAGAAGTAGCTATTATGTGTAAATTTAATCAGATAGTGGAATATTCTGCCTCTAAAAATCGCTCTGAGATATTCACTGAAAACTGTTGCTGCATAAGTGTCCACTCCGCTCTTTGCTGGAGAGGCAGAAGTGATGCACATGCCTGCTCTGTACATTTAAGGGCATACTTAATGTACTTATGCAGTATGCCAATCACAAACAACCTAACTAATTAGCATCATCATATGTAATGGCTGGATGTGTAATGCCGTTACAGGAGATTTAGTTTCCTAATGAGATTATGAGGCGGGTAATACTGCATTCCAAATGGCACCCTATTCCCTATATAGCCCTATGGGCCCCCCTGGTCAAAAGTAGTGCACTTGGGTGCCATTTGGGATGCATCCTATATCTCAGCAGGTGCCAGTAGGATGTAGCCTATATATCTTGTGATGTATGTTATCTCTATGCCATATAGCCTATGCCTGTACTTCGTTGCAAAGCACATTTTCCTATGTGATATACTATTCTATTGTCCCTTCCCATACCTTGCTCCCTTACTCAAGAAGAGGGAAAAAGAGAAGAAAAAAAAGAAGAAGAAGAAGATACTTGTGATGTGAAAGATAGAGGAAAGGAAGACAACATGACCATGCCATGGGGTAAGGCTGTTAGCCTTACTACATGGGCTGCATCTAATCCTATACAATTTTAGCCTGGGGCCTGGGACTATAGGATAGTAATGACTTTGGCAGAGATCAGCTGCAGGCAGGTGGCAACAATTACCAGGTGTGAATAAGGTCAGGTGTGTCAATGGATCAAGCTGTTTAGAATCTGCTTCTGATCCAAACGGACTTCCTGTCACCACTTGTCTTTGACTTTTAGATTTAGCAACGTCGTCAGTGGGCATTACAAGGCAGTAATTAAGCGATATGTATTCAGTTTAGTTCAAGATCAAATTTCCATATCTTGCTATTGAATACTGGTCTGTTCATACTAGCTGTAAGGGTGCTATTTTCCACACTACTGAAGCTAATTTTTTCTCCCTAACTGCTTTGGATAAAATAATTGAACAAGCCAGGACATTGGCAAGTGTCCTTCTCAAGTGATTACTTTTATTACACACGCATGGATTATATAACAAGCTCTAGACTAGGGATAGGAATGCAGACAGTTTGTCAGAGCAGTACCGTGCTGTATGAACAATTGCACATTCCCTAACAAAAACCTAAATATAAACAAACAGCCAACTCTGCAGGCTGTCCTCCTTTTTCATCCTTCAAATACATTGAAGGTTTTTATGTTAAAAGGAAGACAATATTCCCAAACTGGAAGACAGGGGGTTGGTGAAGTTGGTAAGTTATAGGAAGGAGAAATAGCCAAGGTTTCTATAGAAGTCCTCACAAAGATATTAAAACAAGGAGAATTCAGACAAGTGGGGACATTTCACCAGTCCCCACAAGGAACAAGGCTATTTTATGCTTAGGGGTTAGGTTTAGGGTTAGGGTTACAATTAGGGTTAGGGTTACATTTAGGGTTAGGGGTTAGGTTTAGGGTTAGGGGTTAGGGGAAATAGTGAATGGGAATCAATTGTTTGGTCCCCGCAATAATTGTTAACAAGCGTGTGTGTGTGTGTGTGTGTGCGGTGGGAGAGAATATATCTTAGTGGCATTCTGTAATCTCTCCTGTGCCAAGATCCCTGGCCTTGTTTGGCGGTTGGCCCATTTGGCATGTGGAATTGTTTCAAATCTTAAATTGTTGGTTGCTGCTGTGCTCTTGACATACATTTATATAGACTGCTGCTTGACTACAACTGACAAAGAAAGTGTTCTAGAGGGCCTCCAGAGTGGTGCAGCGGTCTAAGGCAAGGCGATCCCGGGCTGTGTCGCAGCCGACCGGGAGACCCATGAGACAGTGCACAATTGGCCCAGCGTCGTCCGGGTTAGGGGAGGGTTTGGCCGGCTGGGATATACTTGTCCCATCGCGCTCTAGTGACTCCTTGTGGCAGCCGGACGCATGCACGCTGACTTCAGGTTTCATCCGACACATTGGTGCGGCTGGCTTCCGGGTTAAGCGAGCAGTGCGTCAAGAAGCAGTGCGGCTTGGCGGGTCGTGTTTCGGAGGACACATGGCTCTTGACCTTCGCCTCTCCCGAGTCCGTACGGGAGTTGCAGCGATGGGACAAGACGGTAACTACCAATTGGAGAGAAAGGGGTAAAAAGTACAAAAAATACATATTGTTCTAGGTGTACAATGGTGGTCCTCAAACCAGTGTGCCTACTGTAACATTGGCAGGAGGACATCCCTAATCTAGTCACCTCACATTGTACTCTTAGCAAGCTACGTAACAGCAGGAGGACATGGCTGCCCAGTTGGATCTTAGTTGAAATCCTGTGTGACCTCTTGGCCTTTTTAACTAAGCACTACTCCTCATGTAATTAGGATACTCTGCTCTAGTCCAATTACCGTTTCTAATGCAGCCAGAGATAGGGATTGGGAGTGAGAACACATCCCACGTTTAAGTGTATGCGTGTGCCTATGACCTATTGGGTCAGATTTTTTTTATCCAGAACAATAAACACTTGAGCAATAATCCATAATAATCCAAACACTTCATGTTAAAAGGTATTTCTACTGGCTACTGCAGCGCTCCTACAACACAATGCTACTGTATTTTGCCTGGCAACAAAGTACCTAACACACAGTGGTGTTATATTTGTGTAGGTATGACAACATCAGTGTAGCTTGGAAAAACACTACAGTATGACAAATCACTGTTGACATCAAAGAATTCCAACTATCCCAGACACTGAGCCTTATGTGTTACAGTAGCATGCAAGTAGAATGGGTACGACACAGCAGATGCCTTTGTGTGCTGAGGGAGAGAGAGAGAGAAGGGGAGAGGAGGAGAGAAAGGGGGGGGGGGGGCACTGTTGCCTGAGTACATTCATCATAGCCTCATCCATCAAAACCAATTTAGCCTGATAGATCAACTTGTGCAGGCAGAGAAATCCTTCAGCTACCAACATGCAGGAGGCAAATACATTTATTGCCCTGAGACACGTCTCAGAGTAAATGAACTCAGTCATACACAATGAGGTAGAGAGGAGATAAAGACAATCCTTTCCTCTTCCCATATTACTCACATACACTGTATGTGAATAAGTAAGCATTTCAATGCATTGTTTATACCTGCTGTAAACTGGGTACGTGACAAATACAATTTGATTTGGATTTGAAAATACAATGGGAACACTACAATAAGCCTCGGGAGGCTGTGATCATGAGACAAACGTTCATGCAAGCACAGCACATCCGGCTCTGATTACTTCTTTCACCCAAATCATTATCCACCAGTCCACCATAATGAAATTGTAAAAACCATGATCCTGCATGTGGTAGGCCTACACCTTTCCTTGCTCCACTTACCATTGACATTTCAATCAACTCCAGGGGGGTTAGCTGACTAAACTCCACTCCATGGTGAAGGAAGTTTATGATGAACTCCTCCAATGGAGTGGAGCGGAGACCAGGCTTTGTGGAATTCAGCTCCGACTACATCAATTCGCCCAAGGTCAGTACTTCAAAAATAATAATTATGAAATGCTTAACTTGTACCTATGTTTGTCCTCTGTAGTTGCGTGCCTTTCCTTGTTTGCTGAAATCCATACTTTTTCAATAAATGTTCATCAAATACAACCACCGACTGTTTTCTCATTGCTGTTGCTCTAAGACTCTAGGCGCAACTCAGCGCAAATGTGCATGTGAAAATTGAATCTCAACAAGGAAACAGTTGGTGGTTGTATTTGATTAACATTTATTGAAAAAGTATGGATTTCAGCAAACAAAACAAGGCACGCAACTACATAGGACAAACATAGTTACAAGGTAAGTGTTTCATCACTAAAAAAAATTGAAGTATTGACCTTGGGTGAACTGATGTAGTCGGAAGCGAGAGGTTTTACTCTGCCCAAAATCTGTCCATGAAAATAAGCCCAAGATGGAGGGTTTATAAACAACATGGTTTTGAGAGGCTGGCTTCTTGACCGAAGGCTTTACTTAGTTTGAAGTGGAGGGAGTACGGGGCTTAGCATGTCTCTTGAGGATGCTAAAAATAGATTTCGGCTTGGAAAAGTGTAATATTGTCAGGTAATTGGTCAGGTAATTGGTTAAGGGAGGAGGATTGGAGGGAAAGAGAGAGGAGGTTGAAAAGACTGAGGGAGGCAGAGGAAAGGTTTGAATCTGTTGAAGCTAGCAATAACAAGGTAGAGGGTATGTCGAGGAAGATGGTTGTCAAGTTCAAACACAGTGGGCCGGACGCTAGTTTGAGTTCTGGAGGTGAAATGGAAGGGGTAGAAGGTGTTGTGAGGAGCTTGGAGCCGAGCCTTGCATTGATGGACATGGTTATGATAAAGTTATGTTTTGTCCAGTGGGAGTGAGATTTTTGAAGAGGGTGAACCAGGCCTTTTGGCTGATCCATGGGTGGAAAAGACGGGTGGAAAAGATGGTGGGTGCTGTTGAGTTGGTGAAGGTAACCTTAAGTAGACTTGTGATGTTTGTTTGTGTTTCTTCAGATCAGAAGACGCAGGCGCTCCATGCGACGCAACTCGGGGAAAGACCTGTATCTTGCTTTGCGCTTAAGTACAGGGCATCATTGAAGGGAGTGATTTCTGGGGTAGCGTTGTGTGGAGGTGGAGCAATTTAAGTAGAAGATTCCTGGTGTTTGTGACGCTCGCTGTTTGGTGCGACGTAGCTCCGGTGGGGGCGCATGGTGAAACAGAGGTGACACAGTCCGTTTTTTTTGCTTTGATTCAGAATCTTTACTTAACAAAGTCATGTTAAGATATATGAGTTATGCTGTTAGAGCTTTTTGCCGAATACACTGCGATGTTATAGGTGTCTCGTTTATGGGCATGTCGCAGAAGTGTGTAGGAGGGAGATTCCAAGATGTGGGAAGTGTGCAGGAGGACATGGGACAGAGGAATGTGTAGTTTCGGTGGAAAAGTTGTGTGTCTCAACTGTAAGGGTGCCCATGTTACTAGGGATCGGAGGTGTCCGGTGCGTTAGAGGCAGGTTGAGGTGGCCAGGGTCAGGGTCAGAGTAGTGCAGAAGATGTCGTATTCTGAGGCAGTGAAGAAAGTAGAGGAGGGTGGATCAAGGGTGAGGGATTCTGAGAGGATCCCTGTGAATAGTAGATCTGTGCCAGAACAGAGGGATAGGCCAATGAGTTATACAGTAAGTTTGGCTTCTTAGCATTCATAGCAATCGTTATCAACTGTACCGCAGAGATGGAACGTAAGTCACAGAAAATAGATGTTCTGGTGGCAGCTGCAGAGAAGTACTTGGGGTTACGAGATTTGACTTCAGAAGAGTTACAGGGTGTGTTGAGTGGTAGTGTCCCGTCCTCTCAGGTCGTTGGCCTGGGGTAGGATCAGATAGGGTTAAAGTAGTGGAATAAGGTGGTGGGTTTAAATGAGTGTAGGGTTAGTTGGTAGGTTAATGAAAAATATATGTTACATTTTTTATTTCTTATTTAATTTTTCCCATTTCCCCTTTTTGTATCATAAAGTATAATGGATTTATACTATAGTTCAGTTGGGTGCTTTAATGCATCATATTGGATGCCATCTGCCATAAAATAAGAAGAAGAAGTGAGGATTTTTTATATGGAGGTCAATGAGAGAGTGTCGAATTTGGTCAACAAAAAATGTAATTGCTAATTTGCTACGTGAGGCGAATGCACTGATATAAGTGGACACACGTGGCATTTCGGCAACTTTGAAGAAAAAAAACCTACTTTATATCTGAGTTTTGCTTGTTGTCATATAGATAGAGGTCTCATCATGGATATAACCTGATTTAGCATGGACATTGCCATTGAGGGCTTCCACCATTTTAAAGTAGTCATTTGGGTAGGGATTCCTATGAGTTGGGAGCAATCAGCCAATGATGAAGAGTAAAATGGACTACTTTAAAATTGAGATAGCATCAATGGCATTGCCCATGCTGTCACATATGCTATAATGGCACAGATACAAAGATGATTCCTCTATCTAGCTCTATGGCCTGTTGTTCACATGCGTATCTGCCCTCTAATTGGCTAGAATGGTCCCACCTGATCTCGCCTCCTCCTGCTTGCTTTCCATCTTTGAGGACATGTATTTCCATTGTTAGAGCGGTCACTCAAATATCTTGTCAATATAATAGACAATCTTTATCTCTGTTCCACTCCATTGGTGGAGTTAATCAAAACCCACTAAGCATTTACTGACAGCAACATCTTTTGGAAGTATTTTTTTACCAGACGTCTTTTTTTTGGTGTAGTCCGGATAGGCCTTGATTTCAACGTCCAAGGAGACAGCTATGTTTGGTTCAGATTTTGTCCTGTCTGGACCGGCCTTGATTTCAACGTCTACAGACGTTATTTGGCCCAAACATAGACGTCTATAATTGGTTCAGATTTGGCCCAGTCCAGACCGGACCAAATCTGAACCAATCATAGACATCTATGTTTCACAAGTTTGAACAGCACAGTACAGCACAATACTGTAGAGTAGAGCACAGCAGAGTACAGTACATCACAGTACAGTACACAGTACAGTAAAGAAAAGTAGGGTATTGTACAGTACAATACAGTAGAGCAGAGTACAGTACAGTAAAGAAAAGTAGAGTATAGTACAGTACAATACAGTAGAGCATAGTAAAGAAAAGTATAGTGTACTGTATTGTACCCTACTTTACTCTATTGTACTGTACTCTACTAAATTAAACTGTAGAGTACCTTACCATACTGTATTGTACCGTACTCTACTCTACTCTACTATAATTTAGTTTACTGAATAAAACTCTAATGTGCTCTACTGTGCCGTACTATACTGTGATGTTCAAACTTGTGAAACATAGGCTAGACGTCTATGATTCGTTCAGATTTGGATCTGGTCTGCACCGAGCAAATTTGTACTTTGAGGGCAGAGTTCATTAGGATAATACCAGCATGCTTTGCAAGTGTTTACATTTTGGTCATTCAGCAGATGCTGTTATTTAGTACGTGCATTCAGCTACAGTACACAAACAAAAATATAACAGTCATAGCAATAAAAATTATTTTGTAAAATTATAAAAGTCATAGCAATAAAAACAATATTGTAACTGTTATTGAGAATGTTATTGTAGTTGAAGTGGTCTGTTGGTTTATTCTGTAGGTTGGACTACTTTGAACATCATTGCTGCCAGTTTTAAAGCTTTTGAAAAAGATAACATAAGTGCATGTGGCATGGGAGCAATAATAAATATGCTGTTGCAATCTTCAGTTGACTCCGCTTTCCTATATTAAAGATGTGCTCCGAGATCTTAAGAACAACAAATATGTAACATATTGCACAAATTGGATTCCCTGAAAAAGGCTGAAGAAGGCACACTGATGCCCAAATGTTGGTGTTTTACCCAATAAATTATTGGGAGTTCTCCCATCTCCGCAGAGGAACTCTTGAGCTCTGTCAGAGTGACCATCGGGTTCTTGGTCACCTCCCTGACCAAGGCCCTTCTCCCCCGATTGCTCAGTTTGGCCGGGCGGCCAGCTCTAGGAAGACTCTTGGTAGTTCCAAACTTCTTCCATTTAAGAATGATGGAGGCCACTGTGTTCTTGGGGACCTTCAATGCTGCAGATATTTTTTGGTACCCTTCCCCAGATCTGTACCTCGACACAATCCTGTCTTGGAGTTCTACGGACAATTCCTTCAACCTCATGGCTTGGTTTTCGCTCTGACATGCACTGTCAACTGTGGGACCTTATATACACAGGTGTGTGCCTTTCCAAATCATGTCCAATCAATTGAATTTACCACAGGTGGACTCCATTCAGTTGTAGAAACATCTCAAGGACGATCATTGGAAACAGGATACACCTGAGCTCAATTTCGAGTCACATAGCAAAGGGTCTGAATACTTACACTACCAGTCAACAGTTTGGACACACCTACTCATACAATGTAGAAAATAGTAAAACATTAAGAAAAACCCTGGAATGATTAGGTGTGTCCAAACATTTGACTGGTACTGTATGTAAATACCGTATTTCAGTTTTTTATTTTTTATTTATTTGCAAAAATGTCTAAGAACCTATTTTCACTTTTTCATTATGGGGTATTGTGTGTAGATTGATGAGGGGGAAAAAAAGTATTTAATTCATTTTAGAATAAGGCTGTAACATAACACAATGTGGAAAAACTGAACGGGTCTGGATACTTTCTGAATTCGGAAAGTATTCAGACCCGTTCACTTTTTCCACATTTTATTTACATAAACGGTACCTAAAGACTCTCTGGTCTGATGAAACCAAGATTGAACTATTTGGCCTGAATGCCAAGCGTCACGTCTGGAGGAAACCTGGCACCATCCCTACGGTGAAGCATGGTGGTGGCAGTATCATGCTGTAGGGATGTTTTTCAGCGGCAGGGTCTGGGAGACTTGTCAGGATCGAGGAAAAGATTAACGGAGCAAAGTACAGAGAGATCCTTGATGAAAACCTGCTCCAGAGCGCTCAGGACCTCAGACTGGGGTGAAGGTTCACCTTCCAACAGGACAACGACCCTAAGCACACAGCCAAGACAGCGCAGGAGTGGCTCTGAATGTCCTTGAGTGGCCCAGCCAGAACCCGGACTTGAACCCAATCTAACATCTCTGGAGAGACCTGAAAATATCTGAGCAGCAACGCTCCCCATCCAACCTGACAGAGCTTGAGAGGATCTGCAGAGACGAATGGGAGAAACTCCCCAAATACAGGTGTGCCAAGCTTGTAGCATCATACCCAAGAAGACTCGATGCGCTGTAATCGCTGCCAAAGGTGCTTCAACAAAGTACTGAGTAAAGGGTCTGAATACTTATGTAAATGTGATATTTCAGGTTTATACTTTTAATAAATGTGCAAAAAATTCTAAAAACCTGTTTATGCTTTGTCATTATGGGGTAATGTGTGTTAATGAGAAAATCATGTTTAAAATCAATTTTAGAATGAGGCTGTACCCTAACAAAATGTGGAAAAAGTAAAGGGGTCTGAATACTTTCTGCAGTTGAAATTTGGCCATAGAATCAACGTCAGGAAAATATATATTTTCACCTTTCATTCAACCCCTAAAATGCACCTGATTTCAACGTCCGTACATTTTTTATTTTCAACGTCTGGAAATTAAGTGTTTTCAACTTCCACAAAATACGTATTTTCGACATCCGGAAAATATGTATTTTCGACATCTGGAAAATACGTATTTTGTACGTCCGGAAAAATACGTATTTTCACCTTTCATTCCGCACCTAAAATGCACCTGATGTCAACATCTGGAAAATACATCTAAAATACGTATTTTTAATGTCATTTTGCTTACTGGGAAAATTCCTTCATGGAGTTGAGTTTAGTCAGCTATGGCTTTTTGGCATTGTCTCTCTTCCTTCATGGGTTGATCTGAAACGGAACAGGACAGGTAAAACAACTTCCTATAAGAATCCATCATATTTATTTCGCCTTTACGCGATTACATAAAAGGAGGAATCCACGAAGACTATTGAGATGTACCCCAAAAATGAATGGTTATCTTCCTCTCTGATTGGATTCCAGTCATCTTTAGGCTGTTGAGCTCGCTTTCAATTTGACGAGAGGGGGTTCGAGTAAACGGAGGGGAGGGGTCTGAGGGTGGAGTAAAGAAAAAAACAAAGACAATCCTCACCAAACGCCATCTTGAAACTGTGGCACTGGTCACAGAAGAGGAAAACGTTGAGGACATCGCACGCTTGGGAAAATGCTGTACTGCCGTTCTTGTCTTGGATACACTCATGACTTGACAGCAGCGTGTTGACAAAACGAATTCGCTGTTGATCTAACGTGCGTTTCCCAACGACGTTTCTGATGAAATCTTGGTTGCTCCAAAACTGCAATTGGATAAGATTTTTACAGACACTGGTTGCCAGCTTTTACGGTGTGCTCAACTAGCTCGCTAAAGCCAACTCACAGAACACATTGCAATCCATCGGGAATGGGAAATACAATGTTTCTGTTCGGAATCGGATTATGTTCGTTACATTTTGGAAGATGACAACGTTGTGAGGACCAAAATATGAGATTTATCAAATATAACGTTAGTCCACGAAATGTGGTGCATCGAAACGTCTTCGAGATGTGGAACTCTTTCTTATCTAGCTAGTTAGCTAGGTCATTTACGATAGCTAGCAAACTAAGTAGCGATTTAAACTACCTGAAGCTAGCTAACTAGCTAACGTGCATATCTCATGATTGAGGGTTAATTAGCTATGTTCCATGATATTGTTGCTAATTTGACTGCTTAGATACTTTACCTGGTATTAGTCTAACTAGGTAAGTTAACAAAAATGAATGTAAAGAAAGCTAACATTAATCTTACGCACAGTAGAATAGTTGCCTAGTAATCTTGCTAGCTACTACTGTAACATGCTACCAGCTAACTAGATGGATAGTTAGACCAACCTGCAACAAGTCAGTCAGCTACGATTTTAACCATTTTGTAGCCTCTAGTTAGCTACACAAGTATCCCTCACCTCTTCCACATGTTTGGACATAATTCTTCAGGACCTTAAACTGTGTAGTAGCAAGCCTATTGGCTGGCCAGTGCAGTGGATATTTTGGAGTGGGTCTTCTCAACAAACACCTGCCAACTGGAAAGTCAGTGTCAATACCGCACTATGTTGACAATACTAGCTTGCAAACTAGCTGGCTAGTTACATTTGTCATTTTTTGCACAGACCTTCACAACACACAGTGGAGGAGCAAACCTTTGCAACTGTGTGTTGTGTTTATTTCCCGGAAATAAAAGGATTTCAATTGGATTGAAAATGGGAGCCGCTAGCGAGCTTGCGTTTGCTGTTTTTCTCATCTCGTTTTCCTCAGGTGGGTGGATATCTGTTGTTGGTAAAATAACTGTCTTTGTATGTATGGTTGTTAGAAATATTGTACTGTAGTATTGTACACGGTCAGGTGATACAATGCGTCTTGGCCTTTGACAGTGACACTCGCCTCGTTTTAAAGTTTATTATACTTTGCTTGAACAGGGATCCCGATTTTTTTTGCCTTTTTCATTAACAAGTCTACTGATACCTCCTGTAATGTAAAAAACTAAAACAAAGGCAATCTGTTGCATGGCAAACATTATGTGCAACAGCAGCAATGATTGAATACTTGAATGCACTTGGGTGTCTTCTCAGTCAGGGCCTTTTATAAGTGGGCAGGTATCTGTTGATTCATAATGTAAGAGAGGAATCTCTGTGTGTGGATCTACCTGGAATATTCCTCTGTGTGCAGGATTACATTTCCAGTGCACCAAGACCACTGACAAAACAAACAAATCACAAAGAAGCATCCATGATGCTATCATCTGAGGGGAACTTGCCATAAATCACCTACGCCATCTACCATTTTGTAGGGTGTTAGGGGTCAAAATGAAACTGTGGTTCAGGTGTTATACTTTGTATTCCATGTCATATAGAAGCTTCTCAGGAACACGCAACACTTTATTTCATGAGGATGGGACTGAGATCTTATTTTCAAGTGATCGGAAAAGGTCAAATGGTTGCGGACTGGTCAATGTTAATCCGTAGTCAATAATGGCACCAAATCACCTGTCTGGATTCTTACATTCAACACGTTTTTTTACATTATCTAAAGATAGGGTGGTCATATTGTTGTGGCATATTTAGGGCTGGCGTAGAACAAAGATGATTCAAATAAACGTAAAATGTATTACATTAAAATGCAAATGAGGCAGTAAGGAATACATAATTACAGTAACTTCATAATTTAAGGTAGGTTGGTCATATTAACAAATGATCATGCTTTATGCAAAACTGAGATTGTGTAAGAATTTGAACCAATTTATGAAATTAGAACGCAACTTTTTATACTACTTTATGCAACTTAAATGTAATATGCTAATTAGTATGTACGGAATTGAAAGAATACAGCATGTTAAGCTCATTTAAAGTAAAGTGGTCAAATTGTTAACATATGTTGATGTTTTATGCAGAACCGGGAGGTTGTAACAACTTAATAAAGCGATACTAAATAAAGATGATAAAAATAGTGAATAGTAATGTTCCATTCGCTGCAATAGGACAATTGACACACCAAACTAACTTGTTTTTAAATGAGTGAGTGATATGCACGTGCGTGCATATTTATGTATATGTGAAAGTGTGACAATGTAGACACCACAGGACCTGAAAAGGGGAGGAGATTACATTAAAACATTTTTAGGCCTATATTAAATCTATTGTATTTTCAATCTATTGCATTTTAATGTATGTAGTTGACTGAATTGTATAAACTATTGTGAATATTTAATATAATTACAATGATTTTGAACAATCAATGTATCCCATTTTAACTAGTCAATTATGAGCAGGTGACCTTGTAACACAATACCCTCACATCTGGCCTAGTCACAGGAGGTTGGTGGCACCTTAATTGGGGAGAACGGGCTTGTGGTAATGGCTGGGCCAGAATGAGTGGAATGGTATCAAATACATCAAACACATGGTGTAGTCCTAGATCTCTTTCATATCTCTTTCACTCTGACACATGCATGCAAAAAAAGACACTCACTCACCAAATCTCTTTTTCTCCCATGGTCTCACACACACTGCCAGCCAGTCAAGCAGATCTCTCTCTTACTTTATGGGCACAGTAATAGTAAAACAAAATAAAAAGGGCTTGTAATACTGCATTTTGCAATACTGCCTATACTACTTCATGTGCTGTTACCGTAATATCTGCATATATAGCCTAATCGCCGCCACCTCAAAGACATCAGGAAGTTGAGGCATCCCACTAGCACATTTGCTAGTTTTTTGTCAGGGCATTAAGACCAGAAAAAGACAGCCCCCTCCCTACACACACACCAACGTGGGCGTCTCTCTCTCCCAAATCAAATATCTGTATGTAGGTGCATTAATATGGTACTCGGTGCAGCAAAGGTGACTTATATGGTCATAAGTGGACCGTAACAGTGCAAACATGACGAGCAGCAGCAGCATTGGTAACAGGTTATATTCAATGCCTTCAGAAAGTACTCAGACCCCTTTACTTTTTCCACATTTTGTTACGTTACAGCCTTATTCTAAAATTGATTAAATTAAATAAAAATCCTCAGCAATCTACACACAATACCCCATAATGACAAAGTGAAAAGAGATACCTTATTTACATAAGTATTCAGACCCTTTGCTATGAGACTCAATTGAGCTCGGGTGTATCCTGTTTCCATTGATCATCCTTGAGATGTTTCTACAACTTGATTGGAGTCCACCTGTGGTAAATTCAATTGATTGGACATGATTTGGCACACACCTGTCTATATAAGGTCCACAGTTGACTGTATGTCAGAGCAAAACCAAGCCTTGAGGTCAAAGGAATTGTCCGTAGAGCTCCGAGACAGGATTGTGTCGACGGAATGCCAAATGTCTCATCTGGAGGAAACCTGGCACCATCCTTACGGTGAAGCATGGTTGTGGCAGCATCATGCTGTAGGGATGTTTTTCAAAGGCACTGAATAGTTATGTAAATGTACATTTTTAATAAATATAAATGAGCAAACATTTCTAAAAACCTATTTTTGCTTTGTCGTTATAGGGTATTGTGTGTAGATTGATGAGGAAAAAAACAATTTAATACATTTTAGAATAAGGCTGTAACGTAACAAAATGTGGAAAAAGTCAAGGGGTCTGAATACTTTCCGAATGCACTGTACATGTGTACAGGATAATAAAGAAGAAAATAGAATACAACAAAGTGTACAGTGCTGTTTGCTTCAACGATTCATGTTTACACTGTGGAGTAAGGTGCCACCCATAAACACACCAGGGGTGATAAGAGTACATATAATTGGGGTTACATAATCATGAACAAAGAGCAGGGTGATTAGACCTAGAGTGCCAAATAATACACCCAAACCTGTGCCCATGCCATCTGCATACAAACACACACCACACAACCCAGACACATCCTAACACACTCACACCGCATCCCCACCAACACACACACACACTAACACACACAGCCTGACACAGACTTCTCACTAAGTCTGAACTGTAACACAGAAAGCTACACTAGTCTAAGAACATAGCTTACTTCTAAGGTAGGCCTACACCTGAGTTGGGTTACATTGTAATGTTATGTTTGGTGTTGATTAGTTACTCTAGTGATAGGAGGACAAACTGCACCGTTTCCAGCAAATAATTACCCTAGTCTGAGACCGTGAGCTGCTTGCTAGCCACCTGCATAGCAAGATAGATGGGACACATTTTCAATTCACTGGTATTTGGCATTGTTTTTATCGATTGAACGGCTGTAGCCGCTGAACTCTGGTGGTTTAAAACCATCAATCACAAAATTCGCAACATTTGAAAAGTCAATCAATCAATAATATAATAATACTCTTAGCAAAAATGTTTGTTTTAATTTACAATCTGAAGAAACTATAAGAATAGAAAGGTTCAGAACTTTTGTTAAACATCACAGCACAATGGGAAAATATATGGCAATTAGAAATCAAAACTGGATGGTCTTCATAGATGGATGGGAGGGGTTGAGGGTAGCTGAAGGGTGGGACTAAAACAAACAAAAAATATAACTATTGTAAAATATACTGTGTCCGTAAAATGTATATAGTATGTATGTATGTATAAGTTGGAAGTAGAAGCCTAAGTATTGTTGTCCATTAGTTTACTCCAATTAGGGCTGGGGTGGTAGGATTAGGGGAAAATAATATAGTGCATTCGAAAAGTATTCAGACCCCTTTACTTTTTCCACATTCTGTTAAGATTTAAGCCATATTTTTAAATTGATTTAAAAAAAAAAAAAAAATCCCCCTCATCAATCTACACATATTACCCCATAATGACAAAGCAAAACAGGTTTTTAGATATTTTTGCAAATGTATATATATATTAAAAAAAAATGCTGAAATCACATTTACATAAGTATTCAGACCCTTCACTCAGTACTTTGTTGAAGCACCTTTGGCAGAGATTACAGCATTGAGTCTTCTTGGGTATGACGCTACAAGCTTGGCACCTGTATTTGTGAGGTTTCTCCCATTCTTCTCTGCAGCTCTGTCAGATTGGATGGGGAGTGTCGCTGCACAGCTATTTTCAGTTCTCTCCAGAGATGTTTGATCTGGTTCAAGTTTGGGCTCTGGCTGGGCCACTTGTCCCGAAGCCACTCCTGCGTTGTCTTGGCTGTGTGCTTAGGGTTGTTGTCCTGTTGGAAGGTGAACCTTCGCCCCAGTCTGAGGTCCTGAGCGCTCTGGAGCAGGTTTTCATCAAGGATCTCTCTGTACTTTGCTCCGTTCATCTTTCCCTAAACCCTGACTAGTCTCCCAGTACCTGCCGCTGAAAAACATCCCCACAGCATGATGCTGCCACCACCATGCTTCACCGTCGGGATGGTGCCAGGTTCCTCCAGACGTGACGCTTGGCATTCAGGCCAAAGAGTTCAATCTTGGTTTCATCAGACCAGAGAATCTTGTTTCACATGGTCTGAGAGTCCTTTAGGTGCCTTTTGGCAAACTCCAAGCGGGCTGTCATGTGCTTTTTTACTGAGAAGTGGCTTCCGTCTGGCCACTCTACCATAAAGGCCTGATTTGTTTAGTGCTGCAGAGATGGTTGTCCTTCTGGATGGTTCTCCCATCTCCACATAGGAACTCTGGGGATCTGTCAGAGTGACCATCGGGTTCTTGGTCACCTCCCTTACTAAGGCCCTTCTCCCCCGATTGCTCAGTTTTGGCTGGGCGGTCAGCTCTAGGAAGAGTCTTGTTGGTTCCAAATGTCTTCCATTTTAAGAATGATGGAGGCCACTGTGTTCTTGGGGACATTCAATGCTGCAACATTTTTTGGTACCCTTCCCCAGATCTGTGCCTCGACACTATCCTGTCTCGGAGCTCTACGGACAGTTACTTCGACCTCATGGCTTGGTTTTTGCTATAGACTGGTGTGTGCCTTTCCAAATAATGTCCAATCAATAGCATTTACCACAGGTGGACTCCAGTTAAGTTATAGAAACATCTCAAGGATGATTAATGGAAACAGGATGCACCTGAGCTCAATTTCGAGACTCATAGCAAAGGGTCTGAATACTTATGTAAATAAGGTATTTCTATTTTTTATTTGTAATACATTTCAATAAGATACAGTGGGGAGAACAAGTATTTGATACACTGCCGATTTTGCAGGTTTTCCTACTTACAAAGCATGTAGAGGTCTGTAATTTTTATCATAGGTACACTTCAACTGTGAGAGAAGGAATCTAAAACAAAAATCCAGAAAATCACATTGTATGATTTTTAAGTAATGAATTTGCATTTTATTGCATGACATAATTATTTGATCACCTACCAACCAGTAAGAATTCTGGCTCTCACAGACCCGTTCGTTTTTGTTTAAGAAGCCCTCCTGTTCTCCACTAATTACCTGTATTAACTGCACCTGTTTGAACTTGTTACCTGTATAAAAGACACCTGTCCACACACTCAATCAAACAGACTCCAACCTCTCCACAATGGCCAAGACCAGAGAGCTGTGTAAGGACATCAGGGATAAAATTGTAGACCTGCACAAGGCTGGGATGGGCTACAGGACAATAGGCAAGCAGCTTGGTGAGAAGGGAACAACTGTTGGCGCAATTATTAGAAAATGGAAGAAGTTCAAGATGACGGTCAATCACCCTCGGTCTGTGGCTCCATGCAAGATCTCACCTCGTGGGGCATCAATGATCATGAGGAAGGTGAGGGATCAGCCCAGAACTACACGGCAGGATCTGGTCAATGACCTGAAGAGAGCTGGGACCACAGTCTCAAAGAAAACCATTAGTAACACACTACGCCGTCATGGATTAAAATCCTGCAGCACACGCAAGGTCCCCCTGCTCAAGCCAGCGCATGTCCAGGCCCATCTGAAGTTTGCCAATTACCATCTGGATGATCCAGAGGAGGAATGGGAGAAGGTCATGTGGTCTGATGAGACAAAAATAGAGCTTTTTGGTCTAAACTCCACTCGCCGTGTTTGGAGGAAGAAGAAGGATGAGTACAACCCCAAGAACACCATCCCAACCGTGAAGCATGGAGGTGGAAACATCATTCTTTGGGGATGCTTTTCTGCAAAGGGGACAGGACGACTGCACCGTATTGAGGGGAGGATGGATGGGGCCAGGTATCGCGAGATCTTGGCCAACAACCTCCTTCCCTCAGTAAGAGCATTGAAGATGGGTCGTGGGTGGGTCTTCCAGCATGACAACGACCCGAAACACACAGCCAGGGAAACTAAGGAGTGGCTCCGTAAGAAGCATCTCAAGGTCCTGGAGTGGCCTAGCCAGTCTCCAGACCTGAACCCAATAGAAAATCTTTGGAGGGAGCTGAAAGTCCGTATTGCCCAGCGACAGCCCCGAAACCTGAAGGATCTGGAGAAGGTCTGTATGGAGGATTGGGCCAAAATCCCTGCTGCAGTGTGTGCAAACCTGGTCAAGACCTACAGGAAACATATGATCTCTGTAATTGCAAACAAAGGTTTCTGTACCAAATATTAAGTTCTGCTTTTCTGATGTATCAAATACTTATGTCATGCAAATTAATTACTTTAAAATCATACAATGTGATTTTCTGGATTTTTGTTTTAGATTCCGTCTCTCACAGTTGAAGTGTACCTATGATACAAATTACAGACCTCTACATGCTTTGTAAGTAGGAAAACCTGCTAAATCGGCAGTGTATCAAATACTTGTTTTCCCCACTGTATATTTCTGGTTTTTATTTGTAAGACATTTGCAAAAATGTCTAAACCTGTTTTCGCTTTGTCATTATGGGGTATTGTGTGTAGATTGATGAGGACATTTAAAAAATACATATATATTTTAGAATAAGGCTGTAACAAAAATGTGAAGGGGTCTAAATTTATCCAACACAACTATCACACGCGCACAGCATACAGAGCCTATTTTGAGTGGGATTTCTCCTGTAGCTCCTCAGCTGGTTGCTGCTGAAATAAAACAAGCTTTTATAAAACCATTAATTGCGCAACAATTCTAAATACAGATTTTTGTTAACTGTTTTTGTGCGCTATTTAAGAGCTGTTTTTGTTTCTCAACTAGTAATTGAAGTGCTCCTCCTATTCACCATTCAAGTGCAGGCAACAGGCTATCAGTGCGTCACCAACCACTTAACAATGTGAGCTGGAGGCAGTATGCATTTTGAAAACATACTTACTTGTTTGAAACCTGAATGTTTTATTTCATGTTACGAGGCATGTCTTACCTTGCTTCAAAGGAGCCTATAGGCAAAGTCTGACCATGGAAACGTGAAGGCAATGATTTTATTTTATGAAGACTATTTTATAAAGTTTGAGGAAGCTTACAATTTATCCTACCATTTCCACTGTTCTGCGTGCCAGTGATGATTTTCATATGCGCATTTTCGTTGAACAAATCATCGCCTATATCTTTGCCACACACCCCTCCCCTTCTTCTTGTCGCAACATTTCAAAGCTGCAATATGTAACTATTTGGGCGACCCGACCAAATTCACATAGAACTGTAAGTTATAGATCTGTCACTCATTGAAGGCAAGTCTAAGAAGCAGATCTGTTCTATGTGTACTATTTCTATGCTTCCCGTTTATTTTACATTTTTGCGTCTTTTACTTTCAGTTTTGTGCACCAGCTGAAAATACAATATTTTTGGTTATTGAAAATATATTTCACAGCGGTTTAGATGGTACACTGTTTCTCTACATTCTCTATACTTGTTTTGTCACACAAACTGAAATTAGACGAACTACTCGAATTTTTGCAACCAGGAAATGGCGACGTGATTTCTGTATAGTGCACCTTTTAAATTATTCTCAAGACACATTGTTTTCACATCTTAGATTATTTTCACTGACAGCTGAAACTCAATAATCAGCTAGGCCTATTTCCATGTGAGCTGCCCAAGTTGCAGGCTTCCCAAATAGGCATAGGCCTAGGAGCTTGTGATTTGTGACAATACACAGCAATAAAAATAAAAAAAAGAAGCTAATGATTCTTGATTCCTCTGTGGCTAAGTCATTCTTTCTGGTGAAGTATTTTGAATGATATTATTCTGTACATTTATTTCCATTTACTTCCCTATAGGACCCACCGCTATGCCATTTCTCTCCTGTTCTATTGGGTTTTCATATCCACAACTTTATTTTGCTGTCCAGAAGCCAAAGGCACAATCCTAGTCATATTAGCATATCACATTTTATTTGCCACATGCGCACTTACATTATTTGAAATGCTTACTTACAAGCCCTTAACCAACAATGCAGTTTTAAGAAAAAAAAGTTAAGTAATAAACAGATAAGTAAGAAATAAAAATAACAAATAATTAAAGAGCAGCAATAAAATAACATTAGGGGGGCTATATACAGGGGGTACCGGTACAGAGTCGATGTGCGGGGGCACCGGTTAGTCTAGGTAATCGAGGTAATGTGTACATGTGGGTGGAGTTAAAGTGACTATGCATAGATAATAAACAGAGTAGCAGCAGCGTAATAGAGGGGGTGGAGTGGACAATGCAAATAGTCTGGGTAGCCATGATTAGCTGTTCAGGAGTCTTATGGCTTGGGGGTAGAAGCTGTTAAGAAGCCTTTTCGACCTAGAATTGGCGCTACGGTACCGCTTGCCGTGCGGTAGCAGAGAGAACAGTCTATGACTAGGGTGGCTGGAGTCTTTGTCAATTTTTAGGGCCTTCCTCTGACACCGCCTGGTCCTAGATGGCAGGAAGCTTGGCCCCAGTGATGTACTGGGCCGTACGCACTACCCACTACCCTCTGTAGTGCCTTGCAGTCAAAGTTATTGCATCTTTAGATTCCCCCTCTTTATAAGTTTCTAACAGATATTTTCATCTCTGTCACCATATGGAACCGCCATCAGGTGCGCTGTTTAGAATGGTGTTTTCTCACAAATTGCTTCATTACATGAGTTGCATGTTCTATTAAGATGCATTACCATAATTTAAATTAGATTTCTGTCATTCTGAGCACCGTGGATGGACGCCCTATTGGGTTATGCACCCAATGGCCGGTAAATTAAAATCTTCCCAGTCACGTTGTCCGGCGCCACATTTTCCAAACCGAAACCCTGATACAGCCACTGCAGAGCAGCGCTGCCTCTCACCCAGAGCGTTACCTCAGCGAACGGTGTCAAGCCAACATATACTCCCTCACACCGCTAGCTAGCATCTTGTCATGAAAACAGGTGGCAATGTGAATTTGGACTAATCCCTGATGTCTCTATTTGGTAACCTGTTATGTTTTTTTTTTGTGTCTCTGAAAACATCTGAATGACTGAAGCGAAGGAAAAACGTTTTACCTTATATTTCAGTCCAAGGACTTATGACGACCAATAAACACCCTCAGGACGTTCCCATACTTGTTGGCAATACAATGTCACATCAATCTTACTCTGGTAGAGTGAGTAATACCAATCGCAAAAAACAAATATGAGCACACCGATTTCGCGGGTTTCATAAAGGCTGTCCCACAGGTTTCTACGTTTTTAGCACGGCCCTTTACATTTGGGCTCATACCGCGTAAATATCCTAAGGTACACTATTGGGATTTTTAGACATGGTTAACAACTTCCACATTCATGTTTTCAAATGGTTTTATGTATTTTAAGGACCACATTTTGTGAAAATGTATTTGATCATGCATAGCGTCCAGTGTTGTTTGTGTCATCGAACACCCTACATTTTGCCAGCTGAGTACCCACTTTCAATAGTTGCTATCTTAGATGGGAAATCATTGGGGACATACCATCCTGACCTGTACTGTTTTCATTTGAGTGTTTTGTCATACTGTGGCATCACATAACCTCTAGGCCTATACAGGAAATGCAAAATAAAACCATCAATGAGAAAAGGTGCCATACAGTAACGTTCTTCATGTAAAGTTATTTTATGTTGGTCCTCATTTCAGTGGGGTCTATATGTTTTTGTCTGGTAGTGGTGGCCCTCATGCATCTTTGTCTTGGTCTTATTAATAAAGACTACAACTTGCTGACTTGAGACTATCTGGAATTAAATGCCAAATCCTCACTTTTGGGGAGCAAGCTGTCTAGATAATCCTTTCTGCTTTCTGCTATTGAAAGCTGCTGCTGCCCTAACAGTTGGTCGGTCAAGCAGTGTTCATTTAGCAGCTGAGACGCGTTTTTAAATGGATAGTCATTGGCTCAATGACTGGAAGTCTATGGGAACACCTACCCCTGCTACCTTTGTCACCACTGCTGAAAAAAATCCTAGGGGAAACACTGTCAAGGTTATCTTTTCAAGGTTTGATGACACATGTAATAGTATTAGCTAGATGCACTCTGGCCACGTTACACATTTACATTGTTTCTTCTACATCTTTCATTCTGTGTTAAGCCTGAATATCTGTCACTAAACGTGGGTGTTTATATACTGAAGTGAGTAGGAATTATGAGGACAGTAAATATGCTTACCATAGACCCTGAAGAAAGTACTACAGTATGATGCTCAATAAATAATTAAAATGTGTAGCCTCAAACAGTCCTTTGACTCTGATTTGGGACAAAGGCCCATGTGGAGTTTGATCCTCTTTGATACAAGGCTAAAGAGGTTAGGCTACACAGCCATATGCTGAGGGTAAAGTAGCTCTAGCCCAGCCGCTTAAATCCTCAGCTCAAAAATGTGTAATGACATGTTGGCTTCACCAAAGCCAAGCAACGGCACTATATTTGAATCACACTCATCTTGACATGTCATGTACAGTAATACAGACATGCTCTGCTGGACTGTAGATTTGCTACTAAAACTGAAATCAAACTCCGCTCTGACTGACTGAAGTGGTTGAGGTTTGGTGTCCACGGTGTGGGATAATAAACAGCTCAAATGCTGTCGCTCGCCTGCCCACGGCCCATTCCTTTCCAGGCTTTGGATCCGGTTCAGGTTACCCGCTGCCTCGCTCTCTAGAGTCTGGATCTGGGTACAAATAGTATTTGAAATCATTCAAGGGTAAGCTGTGTTTGAGCTTGCCTGGCACATCAGGGCCAATGAAATAGTCCCATAAGTGCAAACTCCACTCCTTTTCTTATACTCCAGGCAGGCTCAAGCAAACACTTAAAGTATTTGAAAGAGGCCAAATACTATTTGAACCCAGGTCTGCTAGTGTCACTCTGAGTCGATAGTCTCCTGGGAAACCTGGAGGCCCCAGAGCAAAGCCCAGGCATTCCTGACCGTGTCAGTCAGTGAAAAAGAGCATGCTCCCACCACTCCCACCCCCACCAGGGCTCATGTTGACACTGTCAACCACCAGCAACCCAAACCAGACAAGACCAGAGAGATGAAGAAGCCAGACAGATGTTGCAGGCCTCGACCCCCCCCCTTCCTCTCACAGGCTCCACTAGGTCCAGGCTTCAGGGTGGATGGATGGATTGATGGCACAGCTGGAGAACATCTCCTTAATTTTGGCTATCACAGTTTTCAAGAAGCGAGGGGAGTTGCACTATAGCTCTTCACGTGTCCAAAATGTTGGACTCGTTCCGAACTTTTACAGTTTATTTGGGTTAAACTATTTCTCTCAGCATATTTTGGTTGCTTACAGGAGCTGCTGGAGTTGGCTGGCACTGTGTCCCAGTTTCCTTCTTGTGTCCGTCCTGAATAATTAGGGTCCTATAAAATCTGTGATGCGGACAGAATCACGGAATCCAGACATTAAAACGGAATTCAACAATATTTAAAAATGAATTGAATTTAGTAGGAAATCAACTAAATGCAAGTCGAGATCTACCACTCAGATTATTTTTTTTACACGACTTCAAAAATGTAAGCCTATGCAACATGAAGATATTAAAAACAGTACATTAGCGATGAGGTTTGTGCAGTAAGCTATAGGCCCAATACATTATCACCGCGTATTTGCTTTGCTTGAATTGCCCTGCCAATGCATTGTTGTTCGGGCCATTAAAAAATATATATATATTTGAGGTAGGCTATATGATCACACCGGTAATATATATGTTGTTGTATTACTTGTGAAGCACAGCTGAGTGAGCATACATTTTAAATCATTTGCTTTTTATTTTACTGGGCTGATGGTGCCTGCATCTGATGGTGCCTGCATCTGATGGTGCCTGCATCTGATGGTGCCTGCATCTGATGGTGAGTCTCAGCGGAGGGAGAGAGCTGCAGACTGAGGGTCTGCCTCTCAACGTCCCTCCGCTCTACCTTTCCTCCACTGACACTGACCAAAAAGGGACACCGTCTTCCAGATGATGGCGAAATTCGAGTCGCACCACATTATTTCTGCCTCATGCACAAATTCATGTTACTCCTATGGACAGAGAAATCCTCGATATTAACAAAGACCCAAGCCACTAATAATAACAACAACGTAAGCCTATAGATACACTTTCTTACGCGTTTATTACTGCTGCAGTGCTTGTGGTAGCACTGAGTGGAAATAGGAAGAATGTGCATTTTATGGCTTATAAAAGTGTTGAATACAAAGTGTTGAAAGTGCTGAGGAAGAACTTAAACATGAACTCACTCATAAAAACAGCATATCTTTGCTGTATTCATTGACAGTCTCTCTCTAGTCATGATTTTGAAATCTCACAATATCAACTTTGCTGTAGCTTTCTTTTATGCCTGCTACATTACTGCAGACATGCTCATTGGCCAGCCGTAGACCTATAGTGCACTTGATTTGCTCTCTGGGCCCGCCGGGAAGGCAGAGTTTGTACCTTCAAACACATGAAATGGTTCAAAATGGCAACAGTTCGCCTATCCAGCGCGCAGGGCAGCTGAATCAGGTACACCTACCGCCAACAGCCCGAGAAGAATAAAACCAAAATAGGAACACACGGCTTTATCATTGTTTTTTTTTACAGATATTTGGCGATCGACTAGGAATGCCTTGGAGATCAACCTGTCGATTGCGATCGACCGGTTGATGATCACTGCTCTAGAAAGTTGACTTAAGTTCAATCTCGTGCTTCTCTCTGTGGGCTGATATTTCTGCGAGGCAGTCCCGAGGGAGCATTGCTCATCAAATAAAACAAATATTTTATTAAAGTAATGTGAATAAATGATGGTTAATTAGTGATAAGCAGTAATGGGCAGTCACTACCATCATGGGACTTTTATTGTTTTATTCAGTGTTAAAGCATTCACCCACATAATGCAGAGTGCATTTAATGTCAAAAGAAATCATCCAAATAGAAAACCGCAATTCTTTTTTAATAATCGAACCGAAACCGAACCAACCTCAAAAAGGACTAATTGCTCAGCTCTACCGCATGGTATGGCAACTGCTTGGCATCTGACTGGCTTGGCATCCCCCAAGCCATAAGACTGCTGAACAGTTAATCAAATGACTACCCGGACTATTTGCATTGACCCCAATATATTTTTTTGTTGCACTGATTCTTGCACTAGCTCTATGCACACTCACTGAACTCTGCCCACGCACTCACACATACATCAGTGGCACTCCAACACACACATACACACACCCACAAAACACACACATGCATATTGACGCCACGCACTCACACAGACACACTTTCACACTCTTCACATACGCTGCTGCTACTCTGTTTATTATCTATCCTGATTGCCTAGTCACTTTTACCACTACTCATATGTACATATGACCTCTACTACCTCGTACTCCTGCACATTGACTCGGTACTGGCCCTCCTTGTATATAGCCTCGTTATTCTATTGGTAGTTGTTTTTTAGTGCACATTTTTCTTACTTTTGAGGGTTCGTAAGTAAGCATTTCACGGTAAAGTCTACACCTGTTGTATTCGCGCATGTGACAAATAAAATTAGATTTGATTTTAAATGCATCAGTGATTTTGTATTTTCCTATAACTTTTTGAAGAGGCAACGCGGGAATTCCCATCTGTGTGTGTGCGTTTGTCGACTTTGTATAGCTGTTAATGATGATGCTAATGATAACCGTCTTTTGGTAGATGGAAAGGCTTTCCCAAAAACCTTCTAAATTAAATGTTTAATCAATCCAGTGGCCATTTGTTTAGCGAACTCTGCAACCAGATGTGCGCTACAGAAACACTGCTACCCAAACAAGTCTGCTGGTGTGCACTTGAATTAAAGGGTATCTTAACATCCAAAAAATTAAAATCTCTTAGATTTTTTGTTGGGGACTTAGAACATCCACCCACTTGGGAGCAAGGCCTAGCCAGTCAGAATGAGTTTTTCTCCACAAAACAGCTTTATTACAGACAGAAATACTCCTTCGTTTCATCAGCTGTCTGGGTGGCTGGTCGCAGACGATCCCGCAGGTGAAGAAGCCAGATGTGGAGGTCCTGGGCTGGCGTGGTTACATGTGGTCTGCGGTTGTGATGCCGGTTGGACATACTGCCAAATTCTCTAAAACGAGACATCTGTGGCATTGTGTTGTGTGACAAAACTGCACATTTTAGAGTGGCCTTTTATTGTCCCCAGCACAAGGTGCACTTGTGTAATGATCATGCTGTTTAATCAGCTTCTTGATATGCCACACCTGTCAGGTGGATGGATTATCTTGGCAGGAGAAATGCTCACTAACAGGGATGTAAACAAATTTGTGCACAACATTTGAGAGAAGTAGGCTTTTTGTGCGTATGGAACATTGCTGTGATCTTTTATTTCAGCTCTTGAAACATGGGACCAACACTTTGTTGCATTTATATTGTGGTTCAGTATAGATACGTATCGAATCGTCTTGAAGGGATAAGATGCACATCCCATATTCTGTCAATTTGCGGATATACACCCACTTATGTATTGTACACAAAGGTATGATGTCTATGGTAAGACGTGTGCATATTAGGCTAAGGTTAACGTTAGTAAACCATGGGTTTCACTTTCAGCACAATGCAATTTTCTCAGTGCTCAGGACTCGGGAGGCCCAAAGAAAAAGGCCTAGTCCTAAGTGTAATTAAAATGTCCTGCAGATGTTGCCTTATGCTTCACAGGACTGCAGTAGTCTAGACAGACTGGCTGTTCAGCGTATGGCCTTGCTTAGATCCAGGCTGATTCAAACTGGTTGTTCTACATTTATCATGTTCTTGTTTCAAGTCTCTCAAGACTATCTCTTTCTCCTTGCTCTTTTTACTCCCGATAAAATGTTTCATGCCTTGCTGTCATCAGGTTTTCCCAAAGCACAAAGGGAAGTCTGTTTTAGGGAGATGGGTTATCTGTGTCTGCTGCTTGGTGAACAGACGGGTTGATTTGCTTCCATTATGCTAATGCACACTAAATGGTTAGAGGGGGACCAACTACTAATAATCATGGGCTATTTAAATGCCTATTTGCAAATGTAGGCTTTTCTTGTAGAACATGAGCAATGTGCAGTTAGGTCTTTTCGAGCCCTGTGGATGAAAGAAAGAACACAGAGTACAATAGTGTATTAAGAGATGCTTTTATTAAGTAGGCCTGAAATGGTCCTTTCAGCTAAGTAGTCATTTTGCATTTTTTTTTTTTTTTACATTTTAGTCATTTAGCAGACGCTCTTATCCAGAGCGACTTACAGTTAGTGAGTGCATACATTATATATTAATTTTTTTCATACTGGCCCCCCGTGGGAATCGAACCCACAACCCTGGCGTTGCAAACGCCATGCACTACCAACTGAGCTACATCCCTGCCGGCCATTCCCTCCCCTACCCTGGACGACGCTGGGCCAATTGTGCGCCGCCCCATGGGTCTTCCGGTCGCGGCCGGCTACGACAGAGCCTGGATTCGAACCAGGATCTCTAGTGGCAGAGCTAGCACTGCGAGGACAGCTATAGGTGGTTGTGAGCAGTCATTTGCTTTTACGTGGTTGAGTTGCTCTGAAGATAAGCATTGAATTATGCTTTCCCCTTTCCCTTACGGTCATAAATGAGGCTTACCACAATTTTCCTCCTCAAGATAATTCCAGACAATTTAGCTAGCTGGGGTCAGTGCCCTTACCCCTGCCCCCAACCCCCTGCCCCTACACCCAACACTGCTGAGGATAATTATCAGTTTAAAAATGTTATTTCCTTCCTGTAGAATAATTTGTAAGAATGTACACTGTGCACAGAGCTGGCTGTAGCCCATTAGGCTGGCGCAGGGCACTGGAATATGGGTATCTGTACAGTAGACTAGTTCATTGGGTGCCCTGAATGCTGTAGCCTTGGCCGTAAGCAAAGCGACTGGCCATCAGCAGTATAATTGAAGTGGAGGCTGATAGGCTGTTGGACATTCCAGCGAGGATTAAGGGGATTGGATGCTTGTTGCTGAGTTTGGTGGTTTTAACGCCTGTATGGAAAGACTGCAGGCTTTGTGAACGGGTCCGGCTAACGACTAACCGGTTCAGTGTGCTTTGTTTGAAATCCGTATCAACTTACTATGAATAGAGAAATTATTTATATTGAATAGCCAATAAGGATACACAAGCCATTTCCAAGTATTGCTAGTTGCTACTTAACAGTCACAAGAGATGCTGCTCGACATTTGGCCATAAGTGGCTGATTCCAAGGGTCCAGCATCCCTCACCCTGTCACAGTAAGGTGATTACACCAGGCAGCCAGAGAGTGGAGAGCAATAGTCCTCCTGATGGGCTACAGTGGCACTTCTACTGTATATTATATAACTGTAACCCAATCCCTGGAATCCAGCCGCATAGGGGCCGTGTTTGTGTGTGTGTGTGTGTGTGTGTGTGTGTGTGTGTGTTGCAGCAGGGTGCACAACCACATGATTCCGCCTGCAGTGAGTCTCCTGTCTCTCTACTCATTGCATAATGCAAGCTGGCTGATAGTCAGCAGCAACCCTACACTGCAGCAGTATAGCTAACCACCCCTGTCTCTCAGCCACATCACAGAGAGAGAAACCAGGCCCAGTGTTTTTCCATAGCTCCTCCTATGTCGTTGATCATGGCAGAACACGGGCATGGTATTCAGTGGGTGCAATGTCCAGGACATAGTAGGTATATCTGTAGTCTCGCTCGCCAGACTCCGGGTGCTCCACAGTGGCTGTGGGTAGATCTGTAATGCATAGAACAGAACATAAATCAGATAACGCTGCATCTTCATACTCAAGCTGGTTGTAATTGTGCAATACAGTTGTTAGATTGAAGGAGTCAATTGAGTGTAACTGAGTAGTAATAAGGGGTTCTAGAAGTCGAACACTCCCCGGTGTCAGTAGAGCTGTTAGCTGTTTAAGGGACCCGTCTCTACACACCATATATTTTCCTGCCAGTTGTTGTTGGTGATGTAATATGATGCCCCGGTACTCTCGACATAGCCGAGAAGAGAAAGAAAAACGATTTCTGCAGGCGCCTGCTACTCTGCTTCTTGACACTGCTTGAATTATCTAAACTGGACGCTAAAATGCCTGACGTAAAGGGTTTTCCTAACGTCACGTGAAAGCATAATGGTCCTGGAAAAAGAAACATTAGGCTATGTATAATTATGTCATTACAATTAGTGCTGACTCCGTAGGATCTCAGCTCTGCAGAAGTAAGCAGTGTTTCACCATGCAGATCTATGGGGCCTGGTCAAAAGTAGTGCACTATATAGGGAATAAGGTGCCAATTGGGACGCTTCCTACTTATTAGCTACGAGCCTCGGCAGCTGCTGTGCTTCCAGTCAGACAAACAGCTGACTGTAATTGCCCCAATTTTGCAGTTTGACATACCGAAACAAGTCACTCTTCCAGCTAGACTAGTTGTAGTAAAAGATGTTCCTGGTCCCAACTGCAGAGAACCTGGGTCGTATTCAGTAGGAACAAAACGGTAGAAAACTATCCAAAGAAACTGAGTGAAACATGGAGGTAGTATCTGAACTTGCCCAATAACAAATTCTCAACCCATGTCCACCACTCTCCTCACCAAGCCAGTGGTAAGAGTCTCGTGAGACCTCTGCACACTTGCCTTTGGCTAGATCCTAGCAGCATTTCCTGAGGGTAGGTTACCTGAAGGCTTAGTAAGCTGAACGTGAGATGGATTCAGGACTGATCTACACTCCAGCTACTGAGAAACATTAGTCACGCTGCAGAAACCTTGATATCTGGCTAGCCTGGGATGCCTACCTGTAGTACCTAAGACTCTCTTTTCTAGAGAACCATATCTCCGATCGCAAAACCTGTGTTGTAGGGACTGTCCCCCCTGCCAGTCCCTCACAGAGTGGTACCTGCAAGACACTAAGCCCCTAATGATGAGGCTCTTAACTTCTCTCGTCTCTCAGTTCCATCTGAGTTATGGCTTCCTCAGTCAATAACTTTTAAATCACAAAGGAAAGGTTAGGTAAAGACAGCAGCCAGTACTCTGTTACATCTTTTCTTCACTTCAGTTTATCCTGGAGTGACCCCTGAAATCAGTCCATTGTAAAGGCTGGTGTAATGTTGAACTCGGGGAGCGACTGAATGAATGACTGGCGATTTCTCAAATGAATTCCCTTTCACTCCATCTTGGCTCTGGGTATCATCACGAGGACAGGGATTATTTTTTTTTTTAGGTGAAGATGCACCCAGCTTGAAGCAATTCTGTGTGGAGTTTATTTGAATTCTGTAGGCCTTATCTCTCACAAAATCAACAAGCGAATCATCAATAATCATTGTTCATTAGGATATTTGCTCTGTGTCTTTGTGCCGATTTTAATATTCTTGCAAGATTCCAACATCGTAATCTACTGTCTCTGAACAAACGCATCCCAACTAATCCTTTTCATCTCTGCTTAAGGCAGTTAGTAAATTATTTATTTTATTTAATGAAAGACGTGCGCAATTCCACCCTCTGCTATGACTATGCCAAGTCTTTAATGAATAGTTTTGTTTACACACACACAGCAGTGCAGCAGGTCCCCCATGCAGGGCCGGTTCCAGGCATAAGAGACATACAGTGGGGGAAAAAAGTATTTAGTCAGCCACCAATTGTGCAAGTTCTCCCACTTAAAAAGATGAGAGAGGCCTGTAATTTTCATCATAGGTACACGTCAACCATGACAGACAAATTGAGAATTCTTTTTCCAGAAAATCACATTGTAGGATTTTTAATGAATTTATTTGCAAATTATGGTGGAAAATAAGTATTCGGTCACCTACAAACAAGCAAGATTTCTGGCTCTCACAGACTTGTAACTTCTTCTTTAAGAGGCTCCTCTGTCCTCCACTCGTTACCTGTATTAATGGCACCTGTTTGAACTTGTTATCAGTATAAAAGACACCTGTCCACAACCTCAAACAGTCACACTCCAAACTCCACTATGGCCAAGACCAAAGAGCTGTCAAAGGACACCAGAAACAAAATTGTAGACCTGCACCAGGCTGGGAAGACTGAATCTGCAATAGGTAAGCAGCTTGGTTTGAAGAAATCAACTGTGGGAGCAATTATTAGGAAATGGAAGACATACAAGACCACTGATAATCTCCCTCGATCTGGGGCTCCACGCAAGATCTCACCCCGTGGGGTCAAAATGATCACAAGAACGGTGAGCAAAAATCCCAGAACCACACAGGGGGACCTAGTGAATGACCTGCAGAGAGCTGGGACCAAAGTAACAAAGCCTACCATCAGTAACACACTACGCCGCCAGGGACTCAAATCCTGCAGTGCCAGACGTGTCCCCCTGCTTAAGCCAGTACATGTCCAGGCCCCGTCTGAAGTTTGCTAGAGTGCATTTGGATGATCCAGAAGAGGATTGGGAGAATGTCATATGGTCAGATGAAACCAAAAGATAACTTTTTGGTAAAAACTAAACTCGTCGTGTTTGGAGGACAAAGAATGCTGAGTTGCATCCAAAGAACACCATACCTACTGTGAAGCATGGGGGTGGAAACATCATGCTTTGGGGCTGTTTTTCTGCAAAGGGACCAGGACGACTGATCCGTGTAAAGGAAAGAATGAATGGGGCCATGTATCGTGATATTTTGAGTGAAAACCTCCTTCCATCAGCAAGGACATTGAAGATGAAACGTGGCTGGGTCTTTCAGCATGACAATGATCCTAAACACACCGCCCGGGCAACGAAGGAGTGGCTTCGTAAGAAGCATTTCAAGGTCCTGGAGTGGCCTAGCCAGTCTCCAGATCTCAACCCCATAGAAAATCTTTGGAGGGAGTTGAAAGTCCGTGTTGCCCAGCGACAGCCCCAAAACATCACTGCTCTAGAGGAGATCTGCATGGAGGAATGGGCCAAAATACCAGTAACAGTGTGTGAAAACCTTGTGAAGACTTACAGAAAACGTTTGACCTGTGTCATTGCCAACAAAGGGTATATAACAAAGTATTGAGAAATTGTTATTGAGAAATTGTTATTGACCAAATACTTATTTTCCACCATAATTTGCAAATAAATTCATTAAAAATCCTACAATGTGATTTTCTGGAGAAATAAATTCTCATTTTGTCTGTCATAGTTGACGTGTACCTATGATGAAAATTACAGGCCTCTCTCATCTTTTTAAGTGGGAGAACTTGCAAAATAGGTGGCTGACTAAATACTTTTTTCCCCCACTGTAAGTGACATTTTTGGGGGGTTAAGGAACTCAGTCTGGGTCTCAACTTACTGTTGAGAGTAAGAATAATAGAATACACAAAGTGCAATTTCGAAATGTGGTTGTGCATCAGCAGTTTTTCTCTTGTTATGTCAGTCACTGACAGTCACTCAATTAGCCATGTCAGCTATGATTGGTAGTTAATCTAGCCAGCTATCCAAACTTGTATTAATCATGGCCGAATACCGACCTGGCACTTGCCCAGGGGCCCTGACCTCTAGGGGGGCCACATTGATTTTGTTAGTCATTCTCACTCAGATATATTAATAAGTAATTACAAAATGTGTAGAATTGCCTCTAATCTTTAATTCTCAGCCCCAGCGAAACGAGGAAACAACAGTAGCTCCTTCAGATGCTGCTCTCTCTCTCTCACGCTCTTCTCTGTCTCTTCTCTCCCTCGCCCATCCAGCCATCATCCATCCATGCTGCCTGTCTGTCTCAGACCCGTGCCAGAGCCACTGGACTGAGCGTAGCCCTTTAGCTCTGAAAGGCTCCGGGCCTCAGGCTCTAGCTCACATGATTACCTTCTCAGTCCCAGCATCACCTTTTGGCTTCTGGACAGGTAGCGAGTCAGGCAGGGAGTCGGGGAGCCTTTGGTGAGGCTGCCAAGTTCAGACTTACTCCCTGTACTGTAGTCCACCAGCCTGTGGGGAATGGGAGGTCGTCTGGTGGACAATGTTCACTTTACATCTGCTTGTACTGAAAGTAGCCAATTAATGTTCACTCAACCTTAGTTGATGCTTACACTGTGGGCATGTTTCAGTACATCTAAGGACAAAGATGTTCTCTGAGATAGAAATGGAGGGCACTCTGGGCAGGGTGATAGTTAGGCTACACTCTGAGCAGGGGGCAGATCAGAGTAAGCATTGCTGTGAGCTGCACTGCTCTCTCTCCATGTACAGTAGTAGTACCACCATGTGTTCTGTAGCGCAAAGACCTCTGGATATTGACATTTCCTCCGACATTGTGTTATCTTAACGCTACAACTACAGCTCCTTCTAACAAGGGATCATGAGTTGACAGAAGTGTGCGGGTTAGCTCATTGTAAACCTGTGGTGAGGGATGTTTTTGTTAAGTCTGAATGCCTGGCTCTTGAGTGTTGTTTTGGCGAACCACAAAAAACAGCTCCGATTTATGATGGGGCTTGAAACCATATGGATCCTCCAGGCTAGTTTCGCTAAGTGTTGTGACTATTTTGTTACATGCTTTGTGGATTACATTAATTCCGGCGGATTACTTTTGTTAAACAGAAGGATGAACTACTTTCATTGAAAATATGTCACACGTATCTGTTGTGTTTAACAGATGCTTGTGGTTAGGAATGGTTTGGTTTTGAGCAGTCAGCCTGGACTGCAGTCATGCTTTAGTTCTGCTTCTGAACTTCAATATCTGGATATTAGGTTTCTAAGCTATTTTGTTTGTTTTCAGGCTGTTTTGTTTTATTGCGCCTGTTTATTCTATTTAATAGTTATTCATATCCACGCCTGCCCAGAAATCCTCATTGCAGTATTTCGTAAGGAAATGGCATGACGCTACAAACATCCACCCATCATTTATTTAATCTAGATTTTAACCTGAATCTCACAAATCACTACAACAAATAACTAATTGATTCATATTGAAATGTTTCTCACTCTCACCCATATATCATCTCTCTGCAAACAAATAAATCATTCCTTTTCAATACATTTGATGTGGTTCAAACAAAGAGTTGTTTTGTACCATAAAGCTAAAATGTGTCCCAAATGGCACCCTATTCCTTACATAGTGCACTACGTTTGACCAGAGGCCCTGGTTAAAAGTAGTGCACTATGTATGGAATAGGGTGCCATTTGGGACGCAGGGCTGCTGTGTGCTGTTGCGTTGGAGGGAATGTGTTCTTAAGGCATATCTGACACTTTGTGTGGGCTATGCTATGCACTCACCCTGATTGGTATCTGAAGGAGCAGTAACTAGCGATCAAGTCAGAACATGAATTGAGCAATTCTTAGTATATACTGTAGAGCTACAGTGGCTAATTTATGTAAAGGAGAATTTCCATCTAAAAAGGACGCATGAGGACCAACGTGAAGTTCATAGGAGCATGTCAAATTGGGTGTCAAATGAAACTAGTCTATATTTGAGAAGTTGAGGCATGTATACATTTGTCAAGCATTTTTCTATCCTAAAAATGTGGAATAAGCAAAGGCTTTGATTTCTGGTCAAACCTATGAAATAGGAGTCTTAGACGACATCTACCAGAAAAAGGTAGGCTATTAGAAATACATCAAAACACAATCATGTTGAAGTAAAGACCCCTGCCAACTAATATCAACACTTGTATTTAGTTTTGTAGAAATGACTTGCCTCCTATAAGTTTAAGAAACATTGCCTTGTAATTCCGTTACCACAAACCCACATATCTTTAAAGGCCCAGTGCAGTCGAAAATGTGATTTTCCTGTGTTTTATATACAGTGAGGGAAAACAGTATTTGATCCCCTGCTGATTTTGTAAGTTTGCCCACTGACAAAGACATGATCAGTCTATAATTTTAATGGTAGGTTTATTTGAACAGTGAGAGACAGAATAACAACAAAAAAATCCAGAAAGACGCATGTCAAAAATGTAATAAAATGATTTGCATTTTAATGACGGAAACAAGTATTTGACCCCTCTGCAAAACATTACTTAGTACTTGGTGGCAAAACCCAGAGGTCAGACGTTTCTTGTAGTTGGCCACCAGGTTTGCACACATCTCAGGAGGGATTTTGTCCCACTCCTCTTTGCAGATCTTCTCCAAGTCATTATGGTTTCGAGGCTGACGTTTGGCAACTCGAACCTTCAGCTCCCTCCACCAATTTTCTATGGGATTAAGGTCTGGAGACTGTCTAGGCCACTCCAGGACCTTAATGTGCTTCTTCTTGAGCCACTCCTTTGTTGCCTTGGCCGTGTGTTTTGGGTCATTGTCATGCTGGAATACCCATCCACGACCCATTTTCAATGCCCTGGCTGAGGGAAGGAGGTTCTCACCCAAGATTTGACGGTACATGGCCCCGTCCATCGTCCCTTTGATGCGGTGAAGTTGTCCTGTCCCCTTAGCAGAAAAACACCCCCAAAGCATAATGTTTCCACCTCCATGTTTGATGGTGGGGGTGGTGTTCTTGGGGTCATAGGCAGCATTCCTCCTCCTCCAAACACGGCGAGTTGAGTTGATGCCAAAGAGCTCGATTTTGGTCTCATCTGACCACAACACTTTCACCCAGTTCTCCTCTGAATCATTCAGATGTTCATTGGCAAACTTCAGACGGCCCTGTATATGTGCTTTCTTGAGCAGGGGGACCTTGCGGGCGCTGCAGGATTTCAGTCCTTCACGGCGTAGTGTGTTACCAATTGTTTTCTTGGTGACTATGGTCCCAGCTGCCTTGAGATCATTGACAAGATCCTCCCGTGTAGTTCTGGGCTGATTCCTCACAGTTCTCATGATCATTGCAACTCCACGAGGTGAGATCTTGCATGGAGCCCCAGGCCGAGGGAGATTTACAGTTATTTTGTGTTTCTTCCATTTGCGAATAATCGCACCAACTGTTGTCACCTTCTCACCAAGCTGCTTGGCGATGGTCTTGTAGCCCATTCCAGCCTTGTGTAGGTCTACAATCTTGTCCCTGACATCCTTGGAGAGCTCTTTGGTCTTGGCCATGGTGGAGAGTTTGGAATGTGATTGATTGATTGCTTCTGTGGACAGGTGTCTTTTATACAGGTAACAAGATGAGATTAAGAGCACTCCCTTTAAGAGTGTGCTCCTAATCTCAGCTCGTTACCTGTATAAAAGACACCTGGGAGCCAGAAATCTTTCTGATTGAAAGGGGGTCAAATACTTATTTCCCTCATTAAAATGCAAATCAATTTATAAAATTTTTGACATGCGTTTTTCTAAAATGTGTTGTTGTTATTCTGCCTCTCACTGTTCAAATAAACCTACCATTAAAATTATAGACTGATCATTTCTTTGTCAGTGGGCAAACGTACAAAATCAGCAGGGGATCAAATACTTTTTTCCCTCACTGTATATTTCCACACTATGAGGTTGAAATAATATTGTGAATTGTGAAAATGACGATGAGGCCCTTTTTTGTGTAAGAGCTGTTTGAAAACACTGCTGAAATTCAGCCTGTTTTGGTGGAAGGGAGTTTTGTCCTTCCATGGTGACATCACCATGCGTTAAATGAGTTAATAGGCCAACAAGGAGTCCCAAACCTCTCTGCCAAGAACAGCTACTTTTTGTTTTCCCCTCCCACTCAAACCACTCCGACAGTCCTAGCAGAATTCTTGCTTGAGAAATTTCTCTTTGCTGAGAAGCTATTTTTATTTTAATTATCATTTTACTTGAAAACAATCACTTATTCCACATTTTGTTGTTACAGCCTGAATTGTAAATGGTTGAAAGATTTTTTTTCTGCACCCATCTACACCCCATAATGACAAAGTGAAACATGTTTTTAGAAATGTTTGCAGATTTATTGAAAATGAAATACAGAAGTATCTAATTTACATAAGTATTCACACCCTGAGTCAATACATGTTAGAATCACCTTTTTTGGTTAAGTCTAAGCTTTGCACACCTGGATTTTACAATATTTGCACATTATTCTTTTAAAAATTCTTCAAGCTCTGTCAAGTTGGTTGTTGATCATTGCTAGACAGCCAAGTCTTGCCATATATTTTTAAGCTGATTTAAGTCAAAACTGTAACTAGGTCACTCAGGAACATTACATGTCTTCTTGGTCAGCAACCCCAGTGTACAGTGCATTCGGAAAGTATTCAGACCCCTTTACTTTTTCCTAGTTTTGTTACGTTACAGCCTTATTCTAAAATGGATAAAACATTTTTAAAAACATAGTCAATCTACACACAGTACCCCATAATGACAAAGCAAAAACAGGTTATACATATTTTTTGCACATATATTAAAAATTAAAATATCACATTTACATAAGTATTCAGACCCTTTACTCAGTACTTTGTTGAAGCAGCTTTGGCAGCGATTACAGCATTGAGTCTTCTTGGGTTCTTCTCTGCAGATCCTCTCAAGCTCTGTCAGGTTGAATGGGGAGCTGATATCAAGTTTATTTATTAATTATTAGGCTAAGTGATTAAAACAGGTAATTTTGTTACCAAATCGGTAGGAGAATTAATAGAAATCATAGTAGTCACAAACCACAGTTGGCTCACCTGCTTCTGTTCTCCCTTCCATTGGCATACTGTTATGTTCAGCTCATACATTGTTTTCTTCTTCTGTCGTCTGGTGGTCAAAGCAAGACTGTGAAAACCGTCTGGAAAACCTCCCACACTCACTCTCACTCTCTCTCTCTCGTAATTCTGTTACCAGATGTAAATCCACTTACTACCTACTGTAGTTCAATAACCAAAATAAATGTTTTCAAACTCAATGTGTCATGTCATAGCTGACACCCCATTCTTTCTGCAGACATTTTTCAATCTTAATTCAGAGCAGATATTTAAGAGTTGCATAAACAGAGGGAGATTTTACCGTAATTCTCTTACCAAACTTTGCATCATTCTTAACAGTAAATGAGTTTTTGTGAAATAATTCTGTGGAAATTGTAAAAAGTAGTCATTGTGCATAGGTATGGTTTGTTAAACTTTTAAATCAATGGTTTTTGTTTTCCATACATTTTAAGTGAAAACTCTTGAGTCCAAGCGTAATTCCGGTACCGTGGAATTGCCCAAAGGCTTCCATAAAACAGCATATTCTTGTATACAAGAAGATAACCACCTCCATCTGATTCCCAGCATTGCCTTTTGCTCCTGTGAGGAGAGTTTGGCCTCCCACCCACACATAGCAGCCCTGGCAGGCAGTGAGTAAGGCAGTGACGTGGTGTTGTTGAGCCCAGGTCTGCCAAGCCAAGCCAGGGTATGAGAAACCAGAGGGGCAGGCTGCCAGGTGATACAAACGGCCCTACAACAGCCTACAGCCTGGGCACAGAGCAGCACAGCCCACTGCCAGAGCTGTTCTTAGTTCCTGAGTGAGAGAACCAACCAGAGCAAGCTGAAGCAGCAGGAGGACCAGGGTCGGGCCAGTTTCAGGCTGGGCCAAGGCAAGGGAGAGAGGGCTTGGAGTCTGGTTCCCAAACATGGGTCTTCTCAGGGTTGTGAGGTGGGAATTAGAGGGTTCCCACTGGAAGAATGGTAGCTAAGAGCAGTAGGACAGAGCATTGAGATGGTGCTCCTTCTCTTACCATCTGGAAAAATTGTTTCGCCTGTTTAATAGGTGGAAACTGAGGTCTGCTTGTATGGAATAATCTTTTCTTGAGCCCTTATAAATCGAATTAACAAATCCCCCATGCATCAGGGGCAAAGCTCCTTCCTTAATGATTATTGCTGGACTTTGGCCCTCCCTGTGTGTGCAGTTCTCTAACTGTGTGAGGCAAGTGCAAAGCACACCAAAGGTGAGGATTGGATTTATATAGATCCTTTCTACCAACTGAGGTACCCAAAGCGCTTTACATAGTAAGGGGGAAACTCTCCTTATCCACCACCATTTTGGTAGAGTGCGCCCTCAGCCTGCATGCTGTTTACGTTGTTGTTGAAAATGACCTACTGCTGCAGCCCGACTCTGGCTCAGGCCAAAAGTACTTGACTTCTGTAGCCCGTTTATTTCAGCCTGACTGATTCAGTCAGTGCCCTGCTTAAAAATACATGACGTAGCTAAAGTTAGGCCCCTACCTCAGATACATGGAAGCTGCTGTACACATCAATAGCCTAGCTGTTCTATTTGAAAATGTATGTGTTGTTTTCCTGTGTGTGCACTCCATCTGTCTGTGTCTTTTAAGGACACATAGGCTATAACCAGAATACCACAATTAGCCTCCCGTCAGTTAATCAATCAGTCAGATAGTAAAAGCTATTTGGCATCCGTACACTACTGTCCAGTGAACTGAACAAATGATATGATGAACACTAGTTGAGGCAATTTCTGCTCTGTTATGAGCTCTGTTAGCCTATGTTGTACAGTGCATTCGGAAAGTATTCAGACCCCTTGACTTTTTCCACATTTTGTTAAGCTACAGCCTTATTCTAAAATGAATTAATTTGTTAGTTTTTTCCTCATCAATCTACACACAATACCCCATAATGACAAAGCAAAAACAGGTTTTTAGATTTTTTTGCAAATGTATTCAAAATTTTAAAAAACGGAAATATCACATTCACATAAATATTCAGACCCTTTACTCAGTACTTTGTTGAAGCACCTTTGGCAGCGATTACAGCCTCGAATCTTCTTGGGTATGACCCTACAAGCTTGGCACACCTGTATTTGGGGAGTTTCTCCCATTCTTCTCTGCAGATCCTCTCAAGCTCTGTCATGTTGGATGGGGAGCGTCGCTGCACAGCTATTTTCAGGTCTCGCCAGAGATGTTCAATCGGGTTCAAGTCCGAGCTCTGGCTGGGCCACTCAAGGACATTCAGAGACCTGTCCCAAAGCCACTCCTGCGTTGTCTTGGCTGTGTGCTTAGGGTCGTTGTCCTGTTGGAAGGTGAACCTTCGCCCCAGTCTGAGGTCCTGAGCGCTCTGGAGCAGGTTTTCATCAAGGATCTCTCTGTACTTTGCTCCGTTCATCTTTCCCTCAATCCTGACTAGTCTCCCAGTCCCTGCCGCTGAAAAACACCCCCACGGCATGATGCTGCCACCACCATGTTTCACCGTAGGGATGGTGCCAGGTTTCCTCCAGACGTGACGCTTGGCATTCAGGCCAAAGAGTTCAATCTTGGTTTCATCAGACCAGAGAATCTTGTTTCTCATGGTCTGAGAGTCCTTTAGGTACCTTTTGGCAAACAAGCGGGCTGTCATGTGCCTTTTACTGAGGAGTGGCTTCCGTCTGGCCACTCTACCATACAGGCCTGATTGTTGGAGTGCTGCAGAGATGGTTGACCATCTGGAAGGTTCTCCCATCTCCACAGAGGAACTCTGGAGCTCTGTCAGAGTGACCATCGGGTTCTTGGTCACCTCCCTGACCAAGGTCCTTCTCCCCCGATTGCTCAGTTTGGCCGGGCTGCCAGCTCTATGAAGAGTCTTGTTGGTTCCAAACTTCCATTTAAGAATGATGGCCACTGTGTTCATGGGGACCTTCAATGCTGCAGAAAGTTTTTGGTACCCTTCCCCAGATCTGTGCCTCGACACAATCCTGTCTCGGAGCTCGACGGACAATTCCTTCGACCTCATGGCTTGGTTTTTTCTCTGACATGCACTGTCAGCTGTGGGACCTTATATAGACAGGTGTGTGCCTTTCCAAATCATGTCCAATCAATTGAATTTACCATAGGTGGACTCCAATTAAGTTGTAGAAACATCTCAAGGATGATCAATGGAAACAGGATACACCTGAGCTCAATTTCGAGACTCATGGCAAAAGTTCTGAATATATATATATATTTTTTTTTTGTCATTATGTGGTATTGGGTGTAGATTGAGGGAAAATGTAATTTAATCAATTTTAGAATAAGGTTGTAACGTAACAAAATGTGGAAAAAATCAAGGCGTCTGAATGCACTAAATAAGGTATTTTTTATATATATTTTTTAATAATTAGCAACAATTTCAAAAACTGTTTTTGCCTTGCCATTATGGGGTATTGTGTGTAGATTTATGAGGATTTGTATTTATTTAATCAATTTTAGAATAAGGCTGTAACTTAACAAAATGTGGAAAAAGTGAAGGGGTCTGAATGCTTTCCGAATGCACTGTATGTAAAATACAGGCTGTGAGTGACCTGTTCTTCTTGTGTATCTCCTGCTCTGTCCTGTAGGTGCAATCCTGGGTCGCTCGGAGACACAGGAGTGCGTTTACTACAACTCTAGCTGGGAGAAGGAGCGAACCAACCGCAGTGGCATCGAGCCTTGCTACGGAGACAAGGACAAGAGGCTCCATTGCTTCGCCACCTGGAAGAACACCTCGGGAACCATCGAGATCGTCAAGCAGGGCTGCTGGCTGGACGATGTCAACTGCTATGACAGGTTAGGTAGTGTCTTATTCTGAGGCAAGACGGTAGACTTAGGGCTTAGTGGTCCTTAGTGGTCCTCTGTAGCTCAGTTAGTAGAGCATGGCGCTTGTAATGCCTGGATAGTGGGTTTGATTCCCGGGACCTCCGATACGTGAAAATGTATGCACGAAAACAGTCGCTTTGGATAAAAGCATTTGCTAAATGGAATATATTCTTCTTAGACTTAGGGCTAGTGGTTAAGTGTAAGGGTTGGTGGTCTGAAGCACTGTACTTCAGTCCTTTCCTGCAGATGGTGACTAACACTTATTAGTTTAGGTCATACTGTCCTTTGTATGACGGTTGACTTAGTACATCTTTAAAGGCGCTGCATGGTCATTCCGACGTCTGCATTGGCCGTGCAGAATTTACGGTGATACGGCCTCTGCAGAAGTCAGGGAATTCATACTTCTTGCGCTTCGCGAAGCAGCACAAAGCTGTTGTGAAGGAAGTTGTCAAGGAAGTGAGTTTGGGTTTATACAGGACCTCCCGCCCTCACCTACCGTCAACCAATCATGTCAATGCGGCACTATTTGCAAAATTTGAGAGGCGGACGGCGATGCGGTACGGAGCTCAATTTGGGCTCTGCATGCCTCCGGAGGCTCCGCAATTGAGTCACACCATCCATACGGCGCCTCCGACCACATTTTTTGATCAAGCCTAAATTGGCTTTTAGTATAGTGCATAAAGCTCTGCTTAGGGCCTGTCTTTTATTTCTCATTTCTACTACAGCACTTGTCAGAGTGGTTGTCTGTCTCTTCCTGTAAAGATGTAGTTCTTCCTCTCCAGAGAGAGAAAGAGCGAGAGAAAGAGAGGGATCGGTTCAGTGGAGGGCTGCCAGCACTCAGCTCTCTACCTTTGTAACAGAGGTGTTCTTTTGTTTCTTTTTCTGTCTTTCTTTCTCTCTGCTGCAGTAGTGAATGTGTGGAGACGAAAGAGAGTCCGGACGTCTTCTTCTGCTGCTGCGAAGGCAACATGTGTAACGAGAAGTTCTTATACAGCCCCGATACACAGGCTGTCCAAAGTAAGTCATCATGTAAGTTCACACACAGGAAGCTGGTGTAATGTCACATCCTCTGTCAGTTTTTCAGCCAAACACAGACAATAAGTCAGTAAGAATAACCCAACCTAACCCAAGAGGCACTGGGGCAAATTCCCCAACAAACACTATAGACACAAGGTCTTCTACTTTACCAGGGCCCATAGGTCTACTGCTTTAATTAGAAACTTTGTGTCCAGGCTAGCCACTGTCCCCCCTCTCTACGGGGGCCAGTAGCAGCTAGTGTGGCCCATTGGGGCCACCCAGCCCAGCCTCAGACATCCTCAATGTCACAGGAAGGGAAACCGCAACAATAATGCAATCCACAGTCTGTGTCTGTGCTGGAGAGAACTGTGATGGCAGAGAACTGTGATGGCAGAGAACTGTGAAAGCATAGGAGTGGCTGATCACATCGAATACTACATCTTTGTGATATGAGAAGTGGGTGTACTGCACAGTAAGGCTTAGCTATTGGTTTTTTGGGTCACTTGGTTGTTTAGGCGGTTATTTTTGGCTGCTGGCTTAAATTCTCATGAACTGCATTTTACTATTAATCTCACTATTTAGAGGATTTTGTTGAAGCCTCCCAGATGTGTTGTGCTGTGTTGGAACTATTTTTAGAGTGTTGCACTACTAGTCTTCTGATACCATTTTGTATGGCGTGATGAAAATGTGAGGGGAACAAAGTACATTTGCATACCTGTATTAAGGTGTATTCTCTCTCCCTCCTTCTTCCTGCCTTCTCCTCGCCAACCCCCCTTCCCTCTCTTTCCACCATCCTCCCCCTTCCCGCGCCTTTATGTCCCCCTTACCTCTCATTTTCGTCCCCCGTCCACAGCGACCTCCAACCCGTTTACCCAGAAGCCTCAACTGTTCAACACCCTGCTGTACTCCCTGGTGCCCATTATGGGCATCGCCGCCATCGTCCTCTTCTCCTTCTGGATGTACCGTCATCACAAGCTGGCATACCCGCCCGTCCTGGTGCCAACACAGGTAAGACTGAAGAGTGTGTGTGTGTGTGCGTGTGATGTCCGATGATTCGTCATACTTGTCTCGGCTGTACAGAATAAATGGAAGACGCACTCCTCGGTGCTTGGTATTTTAATGTTGATATAGGAGTGACTCACTAACATTTCCAAGAAAAACGGATGCAAAACAATGGATGGCAGAAGAGAACATTGGAACTTGCTGATCTGAACTGAACACAAATGTGATTAGCTGGAGAGTGACAGGAAGCCTAGCCCCAACTCAGACTGTGTGCGGTAGTGTGTGTGTGTGCGTGTGGTCCGTGCAGTGTATGTGGGCACAGCCTGCCACTAACACTGTGAAATGTGTATCTGCTCAGCACTCGAAGTCCTTACTGTGGACACACACACAGGCACACGACGGACACACACAAAGCTGTCGTTTGTTCACCCTGGTTAAGCTCACTGAGGACAGGGCTCTGTGCTCATAGGTCGGACAAGGGTGGCTCCCTCAAGCTTGCTCCTGTACAGCTCTTTGTAAACCGTTCAATAAACACAAATGTCACCAGAACACTGCCACTGCCTTCCCTCCGCTTGTTGCCCTTTGCAGTGTGTTTGAGAGGGAGCCCACAATGCCGGGAAGTGTTTGGTTGCTGTGCTTGGTTACTGTGTCATACAGAACAGTGTGTCCTAACCCCACTCCTCGGCCTCCATTTCCACCCCAGGGCCAGGCAGGCTCCCTGTGTTTGTCATCTATTTCTGGGGTGAGCTGGGACTATTCTGGCCTCCCTAGCCCAGCAATACATGGCCACGATGCCATGGAGGAGAGCACCCAGGGTGAGGTTTAGGCCTGAAAGGGAGAGTGAGGGGGAAAACACAAACAAATAAATAATGCAGTCAGGCTCTCTCTCCCTCTCTCCCCCGTCTCCCCCCTTCCCCTCTCTCTCTCCCTCCCCTGGAGGCTGGCTCTAACCATGGGCCCTTAAAGCATCCATGTTTAATCCATAACACATCTCCTTTGAACAGAAGTGCTGATTGCCGTGCCTTGTGAGCAGCTGATCTCTGACACCGGACTAAACTCGCCCACTTCGACTCTTAATCACTTTGTCATGTCTGATTTGTTCCAAAAAGCGTCCCTCCGTATCATTTGCCCTATGTGGGTTCATTTAAAGCTCTGCTGTAGCCAGACAAGCAGCCGTGACACACAGGTGAGGTGAGCCTGGAGAATGTACAGTGCTATGAAAAAGTATTTGCCCCCTTTCTAATTTTCTCTACTTTTGCATATTTGTGATACTGAATGTTATCAGATCTTCAACTAAAACCTAATATTAGAGAAAGGGAACATAAGTGAACAAATAACACAACAATTACATATTTATTTAATTCATTTCATAAACAAAGATATGCAACACCCAATTCCCCTATGTGAAAAAGTAATTGCCCCCTTACACTCAATAACTGGTTGTGCCACCTTTAGCTGCAATGACTCCAACCAAATGCTTCCTGTAGTTGTTGATCAGTCTCTCACGTCGCTGTGGAGGAATTTTGGCCCACTCTTCCATGCAGAACTGCTTTAACTCAGTGACGTGTGGGTTTTCAAGCCTGAACTGCTCGTTTCAAGTCCTGCTACAACATCTCAATTGGGATTACGTCTGGACTTTGACTAGGCCATTCCAAAACCTCAAATGTGTTGCTTTTTAGCAATTTTCATGTAGACTTGATTGTGTGTTTTGGATCATTGTCTTGCTGCATGACCCAGCTACGCTTCAGCTTCAGCTCACAGACGGATGGTCTGACATTCTCCTGTAGAATTCTCTGATACAGAGCAGAATTCATGGTTCCTTCTATTAAGGCAAGTCGTCCAGGTCCTGAGGCAGCAAAGCATCCCCAAATCATCACACCACCACCACCATGCTTGACCTTTGGTATGATATTCTTACTGTGGAATGCAGAGTTTGGTTTTCGCCAGGCATTACTGGAACCATGTCGTCCAAAAAGTTATACTTTTGAATCATCTGTCCATAGAACGTTATTCCAAGAGTCTTGATGATCATCCAGGTGCTTTTTGGCAAACTTGAGTCAACTTTTTGGACAAGATGGGTCCCATTATGCCTGGCGAAAACCAAACACTGCATTCCACAGTAAGAACATCATACCAAAGGTCAAGCATGGTGGTGGTGGTGTGATGGTTTGGGGATGCTTTGCTGCCTCAGGACCTGGACGACTTGCCTTAATAGAAGGAACCATGAATTCTGCTTTGTATCAGAGAATTCTACAGGAGAATGTCAGACCATCCGTCTGTTAGCTGAAGCTGAAGCGCAGCTGGGTCATGCAGCAAGACAATGATCCAAAACACACAATCAAGTCTACATGAAAATTGCTAAAAAGCAACAAATTTGAGGTTTTGGAATGGCCTAGTCAAAGTCCAGACCTAATTCCAATTGAGATGTTGTGGCAGGACTTGAAACGAGCAGTTCATGCTTGAAAACTCACACGTCACTGAGTTAAAGCAGTTCTGCATGGAAGAGTGGGCCAAAATTCCTCCACAGCGACGTGAGAGACTGATCAACAACTACAGGAAGCATTTGGTTGGAGTCATTGCAGCTAAAGGTGGCACAACCAGTTATTGAATGTAAGGGGGCAATTACTTTTTCACACAGGGGAATTGGGTGTTGCATAACTTTGTTTATGAAATTAATGAAATAAATATGTAATTGTTGTGTTATTTGTTCACTTATGTTCCCTTTATCTAATATTAGGTTTTGGTTGAAGATCTGATAACATTCAGTATCACAAATATGCAAAAGTAGAGAAAATTAGAAAGGGGGCAAATACTTTTTCATAGCACTGTATATTAAGAGCATCCATCTATTTGTTATGAATAGAACAATGGAATGTAGGAAATGCTAGGACACCGTTAGCCCGTGTCCTAGAGGTTGCCAGAGAGTCTAGAAGCAGTACATACATACACAGGCCCAGGGCTAGTTCTGACAGGGGCGTCAATTAGGACTGTCCTGCTTGGGCACAGCAGCCACTCTCCTAACCACCCGTCTTACTGTATAGAACTTGAGCTGAGGCCTCTGCATTATTAATGAGCCTTTTTAAAGGTAAACACTTACTGTGCTTTGTTACAGAGTGAGAGTGGCCAAGAAGGGATTGGCAACCTTTCAAGGGTCACCACAATCACGATCGCGCACAGATGTAGTATCTTAATTTGAGCCAGTTTGCTACAGCAGGAAAATAATCCTGCAGCAACAGGAAATGTGGATTATAATTAAAGGACATTTTTGTAGGGGTTGATACATTTTTCGTGAGAGAAAATCAAGTTTTAATTTGAAAATTCTCGTGCAACAGGGTGATCAAATTAAGATCCTACATCTGTATAAAGACAGTTGAGTATAAAAAAAAGGAGATGGCTGCTCTATTAGTACTCTATTAGTACTCTATACTTTTAACTTCTATACTAGCCTACACTGAGTGTACAAACATTAAGAATACCTTCCTATTATTGAGTTGCAGCTCCCCCCTTTTGCCCTCAGAACAGCCTCAATTCGTCGGGGCATTGACTCTACAAGGTGTCAAAAGCGTTCCACAGGAATGCTGGCCCATTTTGACTCCAATGCTTCCCAAAGTTGTCAAGTTGGCTGGATGTCCTTTGGGTGGTGGACCATTCTTGATACACGGGAAACTGTTGAGAGTGAAAAACCCAGCAGCGTTGCAGTTCTTGACACAAACCGGTGCGCCTGGCACCTACTACCGTACCCCGTTTAACCTGTCTTCTCCCCTTTATCTACACTGATTGAAGTGGATTTAACAGGTGACATCAATAAGGGATCATAGCTTTCACCTGGATTCACCTGGATTCACCTCCCTCACTGAAAACAATAATTTATTTTTGCCTCTTTTCTATCCTATAACAAGCACGCCTTTCATATAATGATAGAGGTAAGATAAGTTTAATTAAACTCCAACACTTTTCAATTTCAGTGGGTTTTGGTTGGGAGGGAGCTTGATAACTGGGCCCATTTAATTTCTGACTGCTTCCCGATTGTTTTTTTATTTATTTGGGATGGCTTTATTTTGTCTATTTTTTTTAAATGTCCTCTTTATATGTGAGTCATCGTTGCTTTTATGGATGTTTTTAATTATATTTTTGCATGGACGTCATGTATTATTTTATCCTTCGTAATGCAAAATACACTGGAATCAACCAATGACCAAACAAAGTGCATGAATCAGTCAATGTACTAAATGCATTCTATTAGCATGGATGTCTACTTTTGATGATAATATTTTGCACATTTTGTCTGTTGCAATGCAACCAAGGGTAGCTACTAAGATGTCTTGTGCCAACATATAAATGAAAGAGGGGTTGGAATCCATTGAATATGGAAAGGCTGCCTCTGAAATGAAACCTTATTCTCTATATAGTGCACTACTTTTGCCCAGGGCCCATAGGGTTCTAGTCAAAAGTAGTGTACTATGTAGGGAATACAGTGACATTTGGGACGCAGTCCATGTCTTGTGCTAATACATGGATGAAAGAGGCATTGGACCAATTTAAATACAAATATGGCCTTTGATGTGGCACTGGTCAACATTTAGCCAACGTTTCGCAACAAAGGACTATTGTTAACCCCCAGCAGCATGTGGCGCTTTCAATGTCATAAGTCAATTGCTGTAATTGAAGTAGCTGAGATGTTTGATTGTTTGAAGGCCTCATACATCAGGGTGGGTGGGTGTGTGCAGATGACGTCAGATTTTTTATTTTATTTCCTGTGGTACAGTGTGGTGTGCTGACAAAGTGTAATGCACGCCATTCAGCCGCCCAACCAACTCGTGAACGGCGCCTGGGTCAGGTGACACTGTGACTGACTGGTTACTGTACACAGCCCAGATCATAACAGTTCTAGAGAAAGAGATGCTGCTCCTGCTTTTGTAGTGCTTTACTTGAACTGTCTGCCACTGACGCAGGTCTAGGGGTGCGTCCCAATTGGCACCCTATTCCCTAAATAGTGCTCTACTTTTGACCAGAGCTCATGGGCCCCAGTCAAAAGTAGTGCACTATATAGAGAATATGGTGCCATTTGAGACTCAGCCTAGGTCTTTAGACAGTCAGTGGATCTGATAGAATTGCCCTCACCTCATCAACAGGGTTACCTAGGCTGACCTCCTCCCAATTGTCCTGTGGTACAGCTGGTATCTATTATGAATGCTCCTTAGCCTCCTTGGCTGTGTCATGGTTCCTGAGGACTTAGGCTTTTAGAAACAAAACAGTCCTTCAATGCGATCACTCCTTGTCACGTGTATTGCTACATTGCTAGCCAAGGTTGCCTCCCAAATGGCACCCTATCCCATATACTGTGCCCTACTTTTCACCAGGGTCCATAGGGCTCTGGTCAACAGTAGTCCACTATATAGCGAATAGGGTTTCAATCAGGACACACACCAAGATTCATAACCCTCTTACCACCACCAAGGACGGACCAGATCGTAAATCGCCCGTAAATAAACAACACAATTGTTTTGTTTTTTTTATCTCCTTTTTCAAAACATCATAAACGGGGTGGAATTCTATTGAGGGCCTTTTATTAGCGCCCAGGGGCGTCTCTCCATTAAACACAATATGGTTTTCAATCCTGCTTTTTACGACTCAGCATTCAAGCGTCTGATGAATTATTGAAACTATGGGGAGGAAAAGTCAAGCGTAAGTATGTAGGGCAGGCAGGCGTCTGATGTGTTTACAGAGACCGTGGCCAATGTCAGAGCTGTTGCCTGGCTGGCTGTTGATGGCAGCGAGAGTTTGCCCCAACCTCCCCTCCCACCCGCTCACTTGTTCCTCTCTCCGTCAATGGTGGCCATGCCCTCCAGTGGACATTGAACCAGCCACTACGTATTGTTCTGTTTTGGGGCGCCACATTGATGGTGACATCTTACTCTCTCTCGAAAGTCACACGTGGAAGTGATTAGTTTAATCCAGAGGACCAGCTGACTTGACCCATTTTATATTTGGAACACACACACAATTTGTAACACTTGCTCCCTCTACCACTTTGTTGATATGAGACTTACCCTGCCCTAAGCCACCACCCCACAGAGGGAGAGGCATGACCCATCCAGGCCACTCATATCAGGTTGCTCTTCATGCGATACAGTACCCAGATATAAATATGCTATATACATGGCATTACATCTGACAGCAGCCACTGCCACACCCTCCTTGTTTTCAACCCTGCAGATCACGTCTGCATCCCAAATGGCACCCTCTAGCTTATATAGTGCACTACTTTTGACAAGAGCCATATACAGTGCTTTGAGAAAGTATTCATCCCCCTTGGCGTTTTTCCTATTTTGTTGCATTACAACCTGTAATTTAAATTGATTTTTATTTGGATTTCATGTGACATACACAAAATAGTCCAAATTGGTGAAGTGAAATGAAAAAAATTACTTGTTTCAAAAAATTATAAAAAATAAATAACAGAAAAGTGGTGCGTGCATATGTATTCACCCCCTTTGCTATGAAGCCCCTAAATAAGATCTGGTGCAACCAATTACCTTCAGAAGTCACATAATTAGTTAAATAAAGTCCACCTGTGTGCAATCTAAGTGTCACATGATCTGTCACATGATCTCAGTATATATACACCTGTTCTGAAAGGCCCCAGAGTCTGCAACACCACTAAGCAAGGGGCACCACCAAGCAAGCGGCACCATGAAGACCAAGGAGCTCTCCAGACAAGTCAGGGACAAAGTTGTGGAGGAGTACAGATCAGGGTTGGGTTATAAAACAATATCCGAAACTTTGAACATCCCACGGAGCACAATTACATAGATTATTAAAAAATGGAAAGAATATGGCACCACAACAAACCTGCCAAGAGAGGGCCGCCCACCAAAACTCACAGACCTGGCAAGCAGGGCATTAATCAGAGGCAACAAAGAGACCAAAGATAACCCTGAAGGAGATGCAAAGCTCCACAGCGGAGATTGGAGTATCTGTCCATAGGACCACTTTAAGCCATACACTCCACAGAGCTGGGCTTTACGGAAGAGTGGCCAGAAAAAAGCCATTGCTTAAAAAAAAAAATAAGCAAACACGTTTGGTGTTCGCCAAAAGGCATGTGGGAGACTCCCCAAACATATGGAAGGTACTCTGGTCAGATGAGACTAAAATTGAGCTTTTTGGCCATCAAGGAAAACGCTATGTCTGGCGCAAACCCAACACCTCTCATCACCCCAAGAACACCATCCCCACAGTGAAGCATGGTGGTGGCAGCGTCATGCTGTGGGGATGTTTTTCATCGGCAGGGACTGGGAAACTGGTCAGAATTGAAGGAATGATGGATGGTGCTAAATACAGGGAAATTCTTGAGGGAAACCTGTTTCAGTCTTCCAGAGATTTGAGACTGGGACGGAGGTTCACCTTTCAACAGGACAATGACCCTAAGCATACTGCTAAAGCCACACTCGAGTGGTTTAATTAGAAACATTTAAATGTCTTGGAATGGCCTAGTCAAAGCCCAGACCTCAATCCAATTGAGAATCTGTGGTATGACTTAAAGATTGCTGTACACCAGCGGAACCCATCCAACTTGAAGGAGCTGGAGCAGTTTTGCCTTGAAGAATGGGCAAAAATCCCAGTGGCTAGATGTGCCAAGCTTATAGAGACATACCCCAAGAGACTTGCAGCTGTAATTGCTGCAAAAGGTGGCTCTACAAAGTATTGACTTGGTAGAGTTTGTTTCACAAGAAAAAATATTTTGCATCTTCAAAGTGGTAGGCATGTTGTGTAAATCAAATGACACAAACCCCCCAAAAAATCATTTTTCATTCCAGGTTGTAAGGGAACAAAATAGGAAAAATGCCAAGGGGGGTGAATACTTTCGCAAGCCACTGTAGGCCTTGGTCAAAAGTAGTTCCGAAAATAGAGAGCCATTTGGGACACATCCCAATAATCTAAGGCCCCTCTCTTTATTACCTAGCTTCATCTAAGTCCCAGACCTCTCCTCTCTTCTCCTCTGTCTCTTATTTACTCTACCTTTTATGTGGGAGGATTTGTAAAAGATACCCTTGGTCTTCAAATAGGCCTTTAATAACATGGAATGATCTGATTGAAAACGGATGTCAGTCCATTTCTTTGAAAAGACAGTAGGACTGACCGTGCTAATGCCCTGTGAAGTCCTTGAGATATCTTTGAGAAGACTCTGGCTGCGCCCCAATAGGCACCCTATTCCCTATATAGTGCACTACTTTTGACCAGAGTCCAATGTGCACTACATAGGGAGCCATCCTCTACCACCGTTGCATTCAACTTATATAGTTTCAGTCATTTATCAGACACTCTTACCCAGATCGACTGCATACATTTTCATACTTTGTTTTTCGTACTGTTCCCCCATGGGAATCGAACCCACAACCTTGGCGTCGTCGGACAGTGTTTTAAACGCTCACACCACTCTAATTAATACAGGCTTCCTTGATAAAAATCTTTCAGATAAATCTCATCAGGTTCCCATCAATGTCTTATCTAGTCTGGACTCTTTTTAATAATGATCTGTCTTCCCAAGTGTGTGCCCAGCAATTACACAGCTTTTAGAGTTTAAAAGGACTGTTCCTGCTAGCGCAATGACGGAACTAATTAGATACAATAAAATTGTATCCGGTGTATCAGCCTCATGTGGTGACTGAATACTGTGAGGCCATGCACCTGTTCTTTCGCCACTATTCTCAACTGAGAAGCAATAGTGGAAATTAGAATTGGCATTTCAATTTACCTCCTGAATCAATTGACTGAATTGAAATTGAATTGAGCCCAACACTGAGTTGTAGCCCCTATGGCACAGCAGTAGTACAGAGCGTATTAGTGTTTTCATTGATCCCTGTACCAACCTGTTGTCTATCTGTCTTCCTGTCTGCCCTCTCCTACAGGACCCACTGGGGCCACACACCCCTCCCTCTCCCATCATGGGGCAGAAGCCGTTGCAGTTGATCGAGATCAAAGCCAGGGGGCGCTTCGGCTGTGTGTGGAAGGCTCAGCTCCTCAACGACTACGTGGCTGTCAAGGTCTTCCCCATTCAGGTATGAGTTGGATGTTGAGGTACAATGTTGATATAAAAAGGACTTTATATAAATAATTTTGATAGATTGGTCGTTTGGTTACGATTTAGCTCTGTTTTAGAAAGTTGGCTTGATCCTCATGTTTTAAGGCACACTGAAGTGAAACACTGTAGTACTGTTCTCGGGAGTCATTGGTAACACTGTATACGTTATTGTGTTTGATTTATGTCATATTTGTACATCACACAAGGTGAAATAGCTAATATAATATATGCCATTTAGCAGACGCTTTTATCCAAAGCGACTTAGTCATGTGTGCAAACATTTTACATATGGGTGGTCCAGGGAGTCGAACCCACAATCTTGCCGTTGCAAGCGCCATGCTCTACCACCTGAGCTACAGAGGACCTAATGTTGTGTGTTGGTGTGTGGCCTGCAGGACAAGCTGTCGTGGCAGAACGAGTATGAGATCTACAGCCTGAGTGGGATGAAACACGAGAACCTGCTCCACTTCATCGGCGTGGAGAAGAGAGACAACAACATGGACATAGACCTCTGGCTCATCACAGCCTATCACGACAACGTACGTATACAACTTCATTGTCCATCCAAATTGACATCTGTCTATTTCAGGGATCATGAACTAGATTCAGCGGCGGGATGATTTTTTCTTGAGCGGATGGTGAGTGGGCCGGAACATATTTACAAATAATTTGTAGATTGCAAATTGACCGCAAGAAGCCCAAACAGATATGGTACCAGTCAAAAGTTTGGACACACCTACTCATTCAAGGGTTTTCCTTTATTTTTACTATTTTCTACATTGTAGAATAATATTGAAGACATCCGTTCACCCACACCGCGTCTCAAATAAAATTGTCCCGCGGGCCGCCATTTGGGGAACCCTGGTCTATTTGTTCTTAAAACCACAACCGACCAGACACCACACACCACAGGAGGCTGGTGGGAGGAGCTATAGGATGGACTATTGTAATGACTGAAATGGAATAAATGGTTCCACATCAAACAAATGGAAACCACTTGTCTGACTCTATTCCATTAATTCCATTCCAGCCATTACAATAAGCCCATCCCCTTATAGCTCCTCCCACCAGCCTCCTCTGCTACACATATACCAAGAGGCTGGAAGCAGCACAGGGTCAGCCCCTGAAGCGGGTTGTCTGCCCTCCAGTGGTTGGACAGTGTTACTACAACTACTAACACTAATTGTGTTTTCCCCCACAGGGCTCTCTGACTGATTACCTGAAGGCCAACGTGGTGTCGTGGAACGAGCTGTGCCACATCTCCCAGACCTTGGCCCGTGGCCTGGCCTATCTCCACGAGGACATCCCCGGGCTGAAGGACGGACACAAGCCCGCCGTCGCACACAGGTGGGTGGAGGATGGTATCGGCCGGCCCGGTCCTACCCTGAATCAAAAAAACTTTATTGTTCCCCACAGGGGGAAAATTGGGTTTGTCACCAGCATAGGTCACAGGGACAAAAACAGACACACAGGCAAATATGATACAACAGAACACATTGACCGGAGCACTGACAGCTGGTAGAACAAATACATTCCATCACATCAATAGAATTGAGGCCCACTTCTCGATTGCTTGTTCCTCTGTCTGCTGTTTTCTTATCTCCCTCTCTCTCTCTATCGCTCTCTCTCTGGCTCCAACAGGGACATCAAGAGTAAGAACGTGCTTCTAAAGAACAACCTGACAGCCTGCATAGCGGACTTCGGCCTGGCCCTGAAGTTTGAAGCTGGGAAGTCAGCAGGAGATACCCACGGCCAGGTAAAATAATGATGCTGGTTATTCTGATGCTGTATTAACCTGCAGAAAGAGCAGAATCGGTGAATACATTATCCACAAATGTAGTGATACAGTAGTTCACTTCAAAATCAAATACATTTTCAGACTTCAAAAACGGTGTAATATCCCACATTGAGGTCCGTAAGAGGTGTGTGAATATCGGACAAACGTTGATTCCGGAGTGAACTATGACCTTAAGGCAGTGTGTTGTTGACATGAGACAGAGTGTGACCTTGTAGCCTTGTGTTGTGCTTCTCCAGGTGGGCACGAGGCGCTACATGGCCCCTGAGGTGCTGGAGGGGGCCATCAACTTCCAGAGAGACTCCTTCCTGAGGATAGACATGTACGCCATGGGGCTGGTGCTGTGGGAGCTGGCCGCTCGCTGCACCGCTGCAGACGGTGAGAAGGAAATCCGTGTGTGTGTGTCCTCGTGTGTTTGCAACGGTTATGTTGACCTTGTGCGTCTCAGTAAGGATCAATGACTCGGGGACAAGGCCGACTGCTGACTCCATGTAGAGCTGACGGAAGCGACCAGAATACCTACGGTGCCGAATGTGATCCCAAAAGGAGTCACTGTGTGTGTGTGGTTTCTCTGCTGGTGTGTGTGTTTTCTCTGTATCTCACGCTGTGTGTGTGTGTGTGTGTGTTTTGTTGCAGGTCCTGTGGATGAGTACACACTGCCCTTCGAGGAGGAGGTGGGACAGCACCCGTCTCTAGAGGACATGCAGGAGGTGGTGGTCCACAAGAAGTTACGGCCAAGCCTCAGAGAGTGCTGGCAGAAACACGCGGTGAGTGAGGATCAGTGGTGGGAAAAGTACTCAATTGTCATACTTGAGTAACAGTAAAGAAACCTTTTAAAGAAAATGACTCAAGTAAAAGTGAAAGTCACCCAGTAAAATACTACTTGAGTAAAAGTCTAAAAGTATTTGGTTTTAAATATACTTAAATATCAAAAGTAAATGGAATTGCTAAAATATACTTAAGTATTAAAAGTAAAAGTAGAAATCATTTCACATTCCTTATATTAAGCAAACCAGACGGCACAATTGTCTATTTATTTATTTTTATTGACGGATAGCCAGGGGCACACTCCAACACTCAGACATAATTTACAAACAAATTATTTGTGTTTAGTGAGTCCACCAGATCAGAGGCAGTAGAGGTGACCAGGGATGTTCTCTTGATAAGTGCATGAATTGGACCATTTTCTTGTCAAAATGTAACGAGTACTTTTGGGTGTCAGGGAAAATGTATGTAGTAAAAGGTACATTTATTTTCTTCAAGTAAAAGAAAAGTTGGCAAAAATAGAAATAGTAATGTACAGATATCACAAAAAACTACTTAAGTAGCAAAATTCAGTTGGTGGTACAGTAACCGAAAAAGGTTGGAAACCACTGGGTTAGAGCATAGAGCTAGCAACATCAGGGTTATGGGTTCAAGCTTCTGCTTCTGCTTAAATGACCCTATATATACTCTTATGCTTGTCCCAGGGCATGGTGATGCTGTGTGAGACCATCGATGAGTGCTGGGATCACGAGGCGGAGGCACGCCTCTCGGCGGGCTGCGTGGAGCAACGCATCATCCAGATGCAACGCCAGACCAACATCATCGCCCCCGAGGAGATCGTCACTGTCGTCACCATGGTGACCAACGTGGACTTCCCGCCCAAAGAGTCCAGCCTATGAATGGACGGACATTGACTGGACATGTCAGGTGGTGGACATGGAGCGGTTTTGATTTGATGTTTTCAGGTATACATTGTTCAATCAGAGTGGCCCGTTCAGGATCATGAACTCTGGATGATCCTGGGTTAAACTCTGACCCCTGATCCCCTCAGATTGGCGTGCTGGCATGGCGTGGTGTGTTTTAGTGCTGGGCGCTACACTACTGTCATTTAGGAAAATACCTGGCTGTGCCCTCCCACACTGCTTTGGTTTCTACCCACTTTATACTATCATGATGTGTTGGACTCCCATTGCGAGCCTCAAACTGTAAAACAGAGTCCTTCAAAAGAAAAACAGCAGCCTCTTTGAGCTGGGCAAAAAAGGATCCTTCAAAAGGACAACACTAGGTTGTAACAAACCTTGTGAGCTGGGCAAAAAAGGATCCTTCAAAAGGACAACACTAGGTCATAACAAACCCTGTGAGCTGGGCAAAAGGGACATTTTCTTTTTATATATACGAAGAAAACACTAGGACCTCCTAACAGACTTCTGTTCTATTTTCTAAGCAAAAGAAGAGGAAGAGGATGGAGTCTCCAAGAATTACTCTCACAGCTCAGTAAAAAAAAAAGGGCAACTTGTTTTCAAAATGCATTTGCTGTTTTCTTTCTGTGTTATGATAATGATAATGACAATTGTAATGCCAATAAGAAACAGCTTCTGAATGTCACGTGTACTGCTGCTGTACATAATATCAAAACAATGGTAATCAAGTTTTATTTTAGGGGGGGTGATCCATTTCCAAGCATTACTACTTCGAAAGCAAAACCATAGACCTCCATCAAGTCAACAAGGTATACCTCAGTTCCATCTTCATTACAACACTACAACCATAGAAATAGAACTACTATTGTTTCTAGTTCTATTAATTATATTTCTATGACTACAACAATCTCTCTGTAAACTATTCAGATGACATCATTACTTTGGTATTATTGAACTGTATACTGTACAGCTGTGGCAAATAGAATAATTATCACCACAGTTTTAAAACTAGTCCGCAAAGAAATGTATGGCAATACATTTACACACGTGTTTCTGCCTTCTTGTTTTTCTTCTTTGTACGATTTTTTTTGTGCATTATTTTGTCCTTCCTTCCTTTGTTTTTAATGAAAACATTTTAATCCTACATTTTAAAAGTATTTCAATAACCCCCTAAGTCATTGAAAATGATTTAAAAAAGCACTTCTTTCTTATTTTGATTTGCTGTGTCAACTGAGTATTTAATGATGTGAGCATGCCTTTTGGTTATCCTTTGGTCTTCTTTTTAAATAAGCTCAGGAAGCTACTCTTCTGTCTCGACTCCCTAGTTATTACCCATCTGTATCTCCCTGTCCGTAGCTACCACCCTTCTGTATCTCCCTGTCCCTAGTTATTACCCATCTGTCTCTCCCTGTCCGTAGCTACCACCCTTCTGTCTCTCCCTGTCCCAAGCTAACATCCTTCTGTCTCTCCCTGTCCCTAGCTAACACCCTTCTGTATCTCCCTGTCCCTAGTTACCACCCTTATGTCTCTCCCTGTCCCTAGATACCACCCTTCTGTATCTCCCTGTCCCTAGCTACCACCCTTTTGTCTCTCCCTGTCCCTAGTTACCACCCTTATGTCTGTCCCTAGTTACCACCCTTTTGTCTCTCCCTGTCCCTAGCTACTACCCTTATGTCTCTCCCTGTCCCTAGCTACCACCCTTCTGTCTCTCCCTGTCCCTAGCTACTACCCTTCTGTCTCTCCCTGTCCCTTGCTACTACCCTTCTGCTTTGAGACGCGAGTGACCTTTCACACTGACTCTCTCTTCCTGGTGTCATCTCAACCATAGAGCTAAAACATCTCAATTTCTAGCATCTCTATCATCTCAACTCTGTCCTCCTCCTCAGCCTTTAATCAGTGTGACAACATTACTACTGTAGACCCACCCTGTGCAAAACAAGGATGTCTCTCGTCGTCCTTCCGGAATTTGATTTGTGAATGTGTTCTGTATTCCATTTATAGCTTGTTGTATGAGCTCAGATTTGCCTTCTGAGTGACATTGACACTGATGCGACATTGACACTTTGCATTATCTCTCTTCACACCTAGTCAGTGTTTTAACTGGAACTACAACAACAACATCAACAACGTTCAGGGATTCAATACTATGCTTTTCAGTAATTACTACAGTATATGCAACCAGTGCTGAATGGTCCAAGTGCGTACATACTTGCATTGCTGCAGGAGCAACTTTCACAAAACTGTAGCATTTTTTAAACAGTTAATCTTGTCTATTGGTGTTTTAATTCTTTGCAGAGCAGACCTGAGCTTTTGAGGATTAGACAGAGAGCAGGTGGGCAGGTGCCAACTCAAACAATAACACTACTTTACCTCTTTCTGAAAGACAGTGGAAGGGACTTAGGGAAGGCCCAACTGCATTACTAGATTGTGTCTTTACTCTTGGGGGTGAAGGCTGTAGTTGGCCAGTGGTCTCGCAGCGGATGTAGGCTGTATCTCAATTCGTCTTTTCTTGACACATCCTATCTCCTCGCCTAATATGGTTGAGGAGGAGGTGAGGAGAGGGGATGCGACAATTCAAGGAAAGATGAATTGAGAAGCCATAAAATGGTGGCCATTACTGTGAATCCCCTCCCACACACTGGAACCCTGTAGTGCTCAGCAATAGCAACTACCAAGCAAAGGGCATTGGAGGAAGAGTGGAAGGGGCACCAGTTTCCAAGCAGTTAGCGGTGAACCAACAGTCAGATATACAATCACTACAGTACTACTGCGTTATTTTGATTGTCGTATGTTGCTTCTGACTGAAAAAATATATGTAGCCATGATGTGATCCTGATGATTTCTGATATTTTGTGGGTATAATTGTGTACCTGATTTTATTTTTAAACCACAGCTACTTTTACAGGGCTGATTTCACTGTACAGACGTTTTATACCCCGAACCACACTACAATCTTCTTAAGTTGATCAGACCTTGGCCTTCTTGTGAGAGTTGATTTCTTTCAGATAAACTTCAGAAAGCCCAATAACATTTGACTTCAGATTGACTGGAATATTGAAATGCACATTATGTAAATATACATGTCGTTTTTTAGATTGTAGCATGAGGTTGTTTCTATTGTTTTTAGAATATATCACAAAGAAGCTGAAAAATCCCTGATCAATTAATTATTCCATAATTAGATTTTACCTGTTTATTTTGTATATCTATGTTTTTAAATTGTATCAATTTATGGCCCAAATGGCCCGAAACGGTCACTCTTCCTTCCCTAGATGAGACTCATTTCTTTCTAAGGTGGTCTGATGAAAATTCCCTCAAATGGAACCCTGAATCAACAGTTATACCATTTTCACACTACTGAGGTGAGCCAAACTAAGCCGAACCGAGTTGTACTGGGGTGACCTGGTTAAGCATCCGCCATAGCTGCTGGAAGAAAGCTGAAAATTACAATGTGATCTGAAAATATCAGAGCCAGCAAAGTATGGTTCAGGTTGGCTCAGTAGTGTGAAAACAGTCATTGTTTTACCTGACATCCTAGCTCAGACCCCAGATGTTACACTACAACATTGAGATACCATTGCTACAATATTCCAGCAGTTTTGCAAGAATGCTATCCCTTGTATGTGACCAGCAGACAGTGTTTTCTCGTAACACACTTCCTCTCAAAACAACCCTAAAGCTAAACCTAGGTTAGCTTTGGTTCAGTATTTGGCGATAGTCAAACGGTGCGACTTGGCACAAATTACTGTTCTATTGGCAGGTGGACATTTTTATGCTTTGCAAGTTATTTCACAAACTTTTTCAGATGCCTGGTTGGAAGTGGATGTTAAATATTGTACAGAGAAATTGTATGCTATTCCCCCTAAAATAAAGTATAGTGACTGCTCAATGTGATGTGTCATTGTGATGTTGTCCATCTGAAATCATCTGTGAATTGTTTTTACCTAATAATGTTGGTTCCGAAAACAGACCACTAGTTGGCAGCGTTTAGCATTGAATGGGTCTAAGGTTTTATCTTCATGCATCACTATAACAATTATGGGTCATACACTGATGAAAAGATTGCTTGACTTTATTCAATAAGTAGAGCCAAATCATTCTATTTACACACAGTGAATGTACACATGGCAGAAACATTTTGATCATTTATTGTCAGTCCGTGAGGGGTGGTTCGGGGTCCCATGTCTTTCAGTGGTTGTCCAAAACCAATCCTCAATCTGGACCCAATATTGAAGAATATTACCGTTGACAAGCTTATCGACTCTCTTCAAATTAAAAGAAAACCTTTCTTCATTGTTGACGCAGATACCTTAAGAATTAACTATAGAAACATTATAAAAACGTATGATGGATAGTGTGTAGGAAATTGTCTTCTACTGAGATGATGATGATGTCATGCAGACCCACCTTGATGACAACTTGCTTGTCAAAATAATGTATAGAATGGGATTTCCTCTGGACGAAAATGTTGCGGAAATGTATGTACAGTAATTCCCAACAATAATATACCCTCTTTTACATAGCCTTCTGTTCATACATCCTTACCATTGTGAACCATTTGAAAGTTTAAAGGTTCTTCATCGTAGATGTAATTCAAGTGTTTTATCACAATAATCAGACAAAGTTCAAGAATGAAAATCAGGCCAAATAATTTATGTGTAATAAAATAGTAATCCTGCCTCACAATCTATCGAATAAATCCTAAAATAATGTTTACTCATTCACTATGATAACTGAAGTTCTGAGCTCAACACAGTCTTGCTCACTGTCTCATAACTACAGCTACAGCACCAGCAAGCAGTGGTGGAAAAAGTATCCAGTTGTCATACCTGAGTAAAAGTAAAGATACCTTAATAAAAAATGACTCAAGTAAAAGTCACCCAGTAAAATACTACTTGAGTAAAAGTCTAAAAGTATTTGGTTTTAAATATACAGTGGTGTGAAAAAGTGTTTGCCCCCTTCCTGATTTGTTATTTGTTTGCATGTTTGTCACACTTAAATGTTTCAGATCATCAAACAAATGTAAATATTAGTAAAAGATAACACAAGTAAACACAAAATGCAGTTTTGAAATGAAGGTTGTTATTATTATTAAGGGAAAACAAAGTCCAAACCCACATGGCCCTGTGTGAAAAAGTGATTGCCCCCTATAACCTAATAACTGGTTGGGCCACCCTTAGCAGCAACAACTGCAATCAAGCATTTGCGATAACTTGCAATGAGTCTTTTACAGCGCTGTGGAGGAATTTTGGCCCACTCATCTTTGCAGAATTGTTGTAATTCAGCCACATTGGAGGGTTTTCGAGCATGAACTGCCTTTTTAAGGTCATGCCACAGCATCTCAATAGGATTCAGGTCAGGACTTTGACTAGGCCACTCCAAAGTCTTAAAATAATAATATACCATTTAGCAGACGCTCTTATCCAAAGCGACTTACAGTCATGCGTGCATACATTTTTGTGTATGGGTGGTCGTGGGGATCGAACCCACTACCCTGACGTTACAAGCACCGTGCTCTACCAGCTGAGCTACAGAGGACCATTTTCTTTTTCTTCAGCCATTCAGAGGTGGACTTGCTGGTGTGTTTTGGATCATTGTCCTGCTGCAGAACCCAAGTTCGCTTCAGCTTGAGGTCACGAACAAATGGCCGGACATTCTCCTTCAGGATTTTTTGGTAGACAGCAGAATTCATGGTTCCATTTATCACAGCAAGTCTTCCAGGTCCGGAAGCATCAAAACAGGCCCAGACCATCACACTACCACCACCATATTTTACTGTTGGTATGATGTTCTTTTTCTGAAATGCGGTGTTACTTTTACGCCAGATGTAATGGGACACACACCTTCCAAAAAGTTCAACTTTTGTCTCGTCAGTCCACAGAGTATTTTCCCAAAGGTCTTGGGGATCATCAAGATGTTTTCTGGCAAAAATGAGACGAGCCTTAATGTTATTTTTGCTCAGCAGTGGATTTCGTCTTGGAACTCTGCCATGCAGGCCATTTTTGCCCAGTCGCTTTCTTATGGTGGAGTCATGAACACTGACCTTAACTGAGGCAAGTGAGGCCTGCAGCTCTTTGGATGTTGTTGTGGGGTCTTTTGTGACCTCTTGGATGAGTCGTCGCTGCGCTCTTGGGGTAATTTTGGTCGGCCAGCCACTCCTGTGAAGGTTCACCACTGTTCCATGTTTTCGCCATTTTATCGATCGCAATTTGAATGCACAAACATACTGTGACAAGATCCTGAGGTCCATTGTGAGGCCAATTTTTTTAACGGTATCTGTCACCAAAATATGTATATCTGTATTCCCAGTCATGTGAAATCCATAGATTAGGGCCTAATGAATTCATTTCAATTGACTGATTTTCTCATATGAACTGTAACTCAATAAAATCTTTTCAACCTCCTGAGGGGGAAGAGGCGCTGTCGTGCCTTCTTCATGACTTCTTGCGTGTGTATGGACCATTTAAAGTATTTAGTGACATGGAAACTGAGGAACTTGAAGCTCTCGACCAACTCCACTGCAGCCCTGTCGATGAAGCTCTCAACCAATTTATTGCACATATAAAATATAAATACCTCCAATACACATATTCCTATACAAACGGTGCAGAGCGATGCATTCTATAAACTGTATCTGTGATGCGGTAAGAACTGTACGCTCTCTCCTCTCACCTGTGCTAACCCTTCCTGGTCACCTGTGCTACCTATAAACACAAGTGACAAGTGACCCATGACCCCAACATATAGTGCCCTCTAGTGTACAAAAATATGTATATCAGAAGCCTTTTATGGATGCTATTGTGTCACCTGGTGGACACCTATGGTTAACCTGTAAAATAGAGAATGAAGGGTTATGGGTAAAAGCTGGTGTCAGTAACTCATGAGGGCAGGTGATTGCACCTGATGGAAGAGGACTAGTAGAGCTACAGTTTCCTACCATTTCTTTGGGATTTAATTTGGCTGTTGCTACCATTTCTTTGGGATTTAATTTGGCTGTTGCTACCATTTCTTTGGGATTGAATTTGGCTGTTGCTACCATTTCTTTGGGATTTAATTTGGCTGTTGCTACCATTTCTTTGGGATTGAATTTGGCTGTTGCTACCTGTTCTTTGGGATTTAATTTGCGTGTTACTACTTACCTTTTTGCCATTCATAACACTTGGAACCTGTTTAACCTCATCTGGATTATAATGCTTTATTTTACCATTTACCAACCTGGAATCTGTGTGACAAACAATGGAAAATTAACTTGAGAGTAATAAATACATTTGAACTGCAACAACAAATCTCCTTTTATCTATGGAAATGCGTAAGGAACCAAACCTCTATTTAGGCATTTATAGAAGTGGCGTTTTAGTATATGGAAGCTTAGCCATTACAGGAGTGGACTAAGCACACACCCCTGTGGGGCCCCTGTGTTGAGGGTCAATGTGGCGGAGGTGATGTTGCCTACCCACACCACCTGGGGTCGGCTCATCAGGAAGTCCAGGATCCAGTTGCAGAGGGAGGTGTTCAGTCCAGGCTTGGTGAAGAGCTTGGAGTGGACTATGGTGTTGAACGCAGAGCTGTAGTCAATGAACAGCATTCTCACATATGTACTCCTCTTATCTAGGTGGGTGAGGGCAGTGTGGAGTGTAATAGAGATTGCATCGTCTATGGATCTGTTGGGGCGGTATGCAAATTGGAGTGGGTCTAGGGTGTCTGGGATGATGGAATTAATGTACGCCCTAACCAGCCCTTCAAAGCACTTCATGATTACAGATGTGAGTGCTACAGGGTGATAGTCATTGTGGCAAGTAGCCTTAGAGTTCTTGGGAACAGGAATGATGGTGTTCAGCTTGTGACATGTGGGGATTATAGACTGGGACAAGGAGAGGTTGAAAATGATCATGAATAGAACTGCCAGCCGTTCTGCGCATGCTCTGAGAACGTGCCGTGGAATACCGTCCGGCCCCACGGCCTTATGAGTGTTGACCTGATTAAAAACCTTACTCACATCGGCCTCGGATAGATCACCCAGTCCCCTGGGTCAGCGGGGGCCCTCTTGCATGGCTCAGTGTTGTTTTTGTGAAAGCTTGTGTTCGTTTGGTAGAGAGGCATCTTTGGGCAGATCACAGCTGGGTCTTCCTTTGTAATCTGTAATGGACTGTAGCCCCTGCCACATGCGTCAGAGCCTGTGTAATAGGATTCCTCCTTGTTCCTATATGGCTCTGCAGAGGTTGTAGCGGGAATTTTTTTACTTGTTTGTGTCCTCAGCCCCAGCCTCAGGGATGGCAGCGATAGCCACGTGCAGTAGCCCTGTCCTTTAACTTAGCGCCAACCTCTGTGTTAATACAGAACTTTTGATTGGGGAAGCCGCAAACATTCACTGTCGGGACAACATCAGTGATGCATTTCCTAATGAAGCCGTGACTCAGGTGGTTAGCTCGTCGATGCTACGGCAGAGTCCCTGCACATACAGTATTCCAGTCAGTGCTAGCAAAGGTATCGGAACATGAGGTCTGATAACAAAAGGCTTAGAGACCATTTCTATCTACAAGCCATCAGATTGAACTGGACTGACCACCTGCACTGACTCTCCGCACCTTAGCACACATGCACACACTCACTGACACACACACCCACACAGATATACACTCATCCACACACACAAACACACACACACATCTACATTCATGCTACACACACACATCACAACTGCTGCTACCAGACTCTTATTATTTTTGCTAAATACTGCACAATTTAAACACTTGCCCCCAATCTCACCTTCCCCAAAACACGTGTAAATATTGGACAGCTTCTACCCCCAAGTAATAAGATTGCTAAATACACTGAACAAAAATATAAACGCAACATGTAAAGTGTTGGTCCCATGTTTCATGAGCTGAAATATAAGATCCCAGAAATGTTCCAAACGCACAAATGTGTTTACATCCCTGTTAGTGAGCATTTATTCTTTGCCAAGATAATCCATCCACCTGACAGGTGTGGAATATCAAGAAGCTGATTAAACAGCATGATCATTACACAGGTGCACCTTGCGCTGGGGACAATAAAAGACCACTCTAAAATGTGCAGTTTTGTCACACAACACAATGCCACAGATGTCTCAAGTTTTGAGGGAGCATGCAATTGGCATGCTGACTGCAGGAATTTCCACCAGAGCTGTTGCCAGAGAATTAAATGTTAATTTCTCTACCATAGGCCACCTCCAACGTTGTTTTAGAGAATTTGGCAGTACGTTCAACTGGCCTCACAACCGCAGACTACGTGTATCGCGTTGTGTGGATGAGGGGTTTGCTAATGTCAACGTTGTGAACAGAGTGCCCCATGGTGGCAGTGTGGTTATGGTTTGCAGTTGTGTTCGTTGTCTGTAGCTTATGCCTGCCCATAGGCAGGCATAAGCTACAGACAATGAACACAACTGCATTTTATGGATGGCAATTGGAATGCCGTGACGAGATCCTGAGGCCCATTGTGAGGCCCATTTTTTTTTCAGGTATTTGTGACCAACAGATGCATATCTGTATTCCCAGTAATGTGAAATCCATAGATTAAGGCATAATGAATTTATTTCAATTGACTGATTCCTTATATGAACTGTAACTCAGTAAAATCTTAGAAATTGTTGCGTTTATATTTTTGTTCAGTATAGTTAACTAAATAGCTACCCGGACTATCTGCATTGACCCTTTTTGCACTAACTCGTTTTTACTATGCACACATACTGGACTTACACACTCACACATACTTACACTGACACTCCAACACACACACACACACACACACACACACACACACACACACACACACACACACAGGCAAACATAACACATACACACAGGCACACATTCATACACAATTGTTATGGTGCTTTTATGACAACTGGACAAATGAGGTCAAATCATGAAGTCAGTGATCATCAGGTCGGAAAGTCGGAGTTCTAGAAGGATGCCCGAGTTTCCAACTTGGAATTCCGAGTTGGATGACCGTTCAAAACGATTTTGCCTGTCGGAGTTAGTTTTTTTCACAAGTTCACAGTTGTCTTGAACGCACTGTAGTCGGAGATTTCCGAGTTGCGAGTTCCCAGTTGTTATGAACGTGGCATTCTTCTCGTTGACTCCATGCCGGATATCGTCATCGTGTCAGGGATATACAGGAAATGAATAGGAAAAAGGCCCTAATTCGATCCAAGCAGAAATGTACAGCTCTGATAACAACACTAGTGATATTGTTCACTTTGAAATGGCGGACTAATGTTGACTCTCGGAATCCATGGAGGCCCATGAAGAAAAGCCAATAATCTACACTATGGAAAACAAGCCGATTGTGACATGTTAGTTAACCTTTGAGTTGTCTCGTTAACGTTAGCTATCAATGTTAGCTTGCTTGGCTAACTAGCTACTGTAGCTAGCTATACCTCAGTGGTTGCTGTGTTGTGTGAATCTGAGTGACATCTCAACCAATACAGTGGCCGCTGCAGTTAATCTATTTTGTCTAACCGGCATGGTAGCTAGCTGCTGTATTCCGTTTTTAAAGATTGTTTCAGAAGTGCGGAAGTCCTACATTGGCGATTTTTACAAGAACATAGCTTGCTAGGCTACACTTAGTAGCTAACTAGCCAACAAAATAGCCTATTCCTCATGCAGCATTTCGGCATCCCCTTCGCTGTCTTCTTTTACATAGTCGGCTCGTGCTGTTTTAGCTAGCTAGTTAACAAGCTACTAATCAAACGAGGCCTGGATGAGAGGAGCTACAAGTAGTACACTATGCGCTGACTGTTCAAGGACTGTCAATGTATCAATGACAAGTGCTAGACAAGACCCTGACAGGACACTCTTTCAAGAACATCTCTAGCTAACTAGTGTAGTTCGCTATGATCTCAAAACAAAAATACAAAATAGTGCTGTTATGTTGCCTCTGTTGCAAACCCTGACTGTTGATATGGGTGATGTAGCCTAAGGTGTGCAGTGAGATATAGCTAGCTAGCTAATCAAATGGAACGAAACAAATGAGTCACAGATCTCATTGATCCCTGAAGATGGAATAAGATGCTGGTTGGAGGCGCAGAGTGGTTGAACTATTTTGCCTATCTGCTCTCTCTCCCTTACTCTCTCTCTTCTTCACTACTCGGTCTCTCAACCCCGACACATAGGTGCTGGCGACCAGAGCCTGTTCACTTCCCTCTACACCTCTCTGGCACAGCAGTTACCCAGGGAGCCCATGGAGTGGAGGAGGTGAGCTATTGGGATGTTTGCACTTTGCTATCAGATGTGTGTGTGCACCCATGCGCAACTGTGGGGTTTGTGCAACGTTTGTGTATGTGTGAGTGTACGTGTTTGAGTGTGTGTTGCTGACTGTGTTTTAAGTTCCTTTGTTTTCAATGCCAATGTCTCCTCGTCTGAAGGTCCTACGGACGCGCACCAAAGATGATTCACCTCGAGGCCAACTTTGTTCAGTTCAAAGAGGAGCTGCTTCCCAAGGATGGAAACAGAGCCCTGCTCACCTTCCCCTTCCTACACATATACTGGACAGACTGTTGTGTGAGTAGTCAGACAGTCACTATTTGATGTGGTAGGAACATATTGGACAGACCGGCGTTGTTGTTGGTATCATAACATTCAACACTGTATTATGATTCACAAGAAAAAACTCCAATAGCCCTAATGGGTGTGTGTGTGTGTGTTCGTCTCATATGGGTGTTAATGCTATTTTTATTTCTAAATCTCAACACGTAAAGCGCGCCTCTCATTCGCCATTCGGATGCATAGGCTATAGCCTGCCTACCATTGACTATCAGCGTGTCACCCACCACTTTGCAGTGTGAACTTGAGGCAGTATAATTGTTTGAAACCTGAACGTTTTACTTCAAATAATGAGGCATGTCTTACCTTTGCCTGCACGTTTCCATCCATAGAAACGTGCAGGCAATTATTTTATAAATAATTCCTCATGTCATTAACCAGCATTTCTCTCATGTTCTATTGGTTTTCATATCAACTTTCTTTCGTTGTCCATAAGCCAAAGGCACAATCTTAGTCATATAGCAATCCATCATAGTAGTTGCTATTAGAATCCCCCTCTTTCTAAGTTTCTGACACATATGGAACATTAGGTGCGCTGTTTAGAACTGTGTTTTCAGCTAATTGCATTTTGGCAAATATTTGAAAATGACGTGTTATTAGCTGCTTCATTACAGGAGTTGCAGGTTCAGTAATAGGCTATAGCCTTTTGACTGTAAGACGTAGGCTTGGTATTGTTGCATGTTTCCATTAAGCTCTTAATAAAAAATGTCCAGTCCTTGTATGCATGGACTCGTCAAAATCTGTCCAAAATAAGTCCAATGCGTTTCTATGGGTTTATTTTGGGCCTAAACTTGTTGCCTGCCTTCCCGCCTTGGGATGACTCCCATTGTTAGGGCGGAAACATAAGCATCTCGTCAATACATACAGATCTCCGATAGTGTTTTCTGTTGGTCACGTCATTTTAGTGTTTGGAAAAAATGTTACCGTTTGTTGACCGGTTAATGAGGGTCAGTTAGTCAGCAGCAAAATTGACCGTAATGTGCATCCTTAGCATGGACTCTACAAGGTGTCGAAAGCGTTCCACAGGGATGCTGGCCCATGTTGACTCCAATGATTCCCACAGTTGTGTCAAGTTGGCTGGATGTCCTTTGGGTGGTGGACCATTCTTGATACACACAGGAAATTGTTGAGCGTGAAACCCAGCAGCGTTGCAGTTCTTGACACAAACCGGTGCGCCTGGCACCTACTAGCATACCCCGTTCAAAGGCACTTAAATCATTTGTCTTGCCCATTCACCCTCTGAATGGCACACAATCCATGTCTCAAGGCTTAAAAATCGTTCTTTAAACTGCCTCCTCCCCTATCTACACTGATTGAAGTGGATTTAACAAGTGACATCAATAAGGGATCATAGCTTTCACCTGGTAAGTCTGTCATGGAAAGATCAGGTGTTTTTAATGTTTTGTATACTCAGTGGGTGTGTGTGTGTCTCAGGACACAGAGATGTACAAGGTGTCGGTGAAGGATGACATGCTGCGGTGGCAGAGCACCCTGCGGCTGCACGGCTCGGTGGACTGGCTCATCGTGGTGGTGGAGAGCGAAGCCAAGAAGAAGAACAAAACCAACATCCTGCCGCGCACCTCCATCGTGGACAAGATCCGCAACGACTTCTGCAACAAGCAGAGCGACAGGTCAGCAACATCACCTCTCTTATCTCTTGTTATAACAGAATTTGAGCTATTTTTTTTCTACCAAGGGACCCTCCTCCTGGAGATCTACTGGGCATGCAGTCTTTTGATCCAATCCTGTTGTGTAACACACCGGATTCATCTTATCAAGGACCTGGGCAACTAATTTAGTAGAATCAGATGTGCTAGATGAGGGTTGGAGCAAAAGCCTGCAGGAGTGTCGCTCTACAATTTCACCTCAGAACCTTTTTCTCTCTAACACCACCTCCCCCTTACTCTCTCTTTCTCTCTCCCCTCCCCATGGTTCAGGTGTGTGGTTCTGTCGGACCCTCTGAAGGAGTCGTCTCGCTCCCAGGAGTCGTGGAGCTCCTTCCTGACCAAGCTGCGCACCCTGCTGCTCTTGTCCTTCACCAAGAACCTGGGCCGCTTCGAGGATGACATGCGCACGCTCCGCGAGAAACGCACTGAGCCCGGCTGGAGCTTCTGCGACTACTTCATGGTGCAGGTGGGTCACTCCCACCACCTGTCAATCATCCATGCTCTACTACAGGGGATGCAGTTGTAACCTATTTAACCAATGGGTGTGTGTGTTATGCAGGAGGAGTTGGCCTTTGTGTTTGAGATGCTGCAGCAATTTGAGGATGCCCTGGTCCAGTATGACGAGCTGGATGCTCTCTTCACTCAGTATGTCCTCAACTTTGGGGCTGGAGGTACAGCGGCATTGTTTACTACCGTTACCATGGCTCTGCAGTGTGACCATTTTACTTGCATATGCGCCTAAATATTTTGCTGTGTGACCTGGAATTGTAAATGTAAAAAATTAAGGATTCCAGCTTTATTACCCCAAAAATGTTTCATTGTGCTCCAAAATGTCTTTGTGTGCGCCTACATTTTTCAACTTAGGTGCACACGTGCTCCTTGTAAAAAAGTTCAGCGTAGAGACCTGCCTACCTTTTACTACAGGCCTGTTTGTGTGTATGTGTACTGTACTACTGAGGGCAATATCTTATTCTTGTGTCCATGTCTGTTGTATTTTTCTATGTTGTGTCCGTCTTCGTATGTCTGCGTCTGTTGTGTCAATGTCTGTTGCGTCTATCTGTTGGGTCTGTTTTTGTTGTGTCTACGTCTGTGTCTTTCAGACGGGGCCAACTGGCTGGGCTCGTTCTGTGCCCCGGTGAAGCGCTGGAACGGGCTGCTCCTGCGAAGGCCCATCGACATGGAGAAGCGCGAGCTGATCCAGTGCGGCGAGGCCAGCCTGCTGGACCTGCGCAGCTACCTGTTCTCCCGCCAGTGCACCCTGCTCATCTTCCTCCAGAGGCCTTGGGAGGTCACCCAGCGAGCCCTGGAGCTGCTGCACAATTGTGTACAGGAGCTGCGCCTGCTCGAGGTATAGTGTGTTTTTGAGTACTGTATTGCAGTCAGACTGGGCCGAACCGCTGACATACGAATCACCTTCGATCCTAAATTACTACTCATTATTTTACATTACATTTACGTCATTTAGCAGACGCTCTTATTCTGAGCGACTTACAAATTGGTGCATTCACCTTATAGCCAGTGGGATAACCACTTTACAATATGTTTTCTTTTTATTATTATTATTATTTTATTTTTTCAGGGGTGGGGTAAGGCAGGGTAGAAGGATTACTTTATACTATCCCAGGTATTCCTTAAAGAGGTGGGGTTTCAAGTGTCTCCGGAAGGTGGTGAGTGACTCCGCTGTCCTGGAGTCGTGAGGGAGCTTGTTCCACCATTGGGGTGCCAGAGCAGCGAACAGTTTTGACTGGGCTGAGCGGAAACTGTGCTTCCGCAGAGGTAGGGGGGCCAGCAGGCCAGAGGTGGATGAACGCAATGCCCTCGTTTGGGTGTAGGGACTGATCAGAGCCTGAAGGTACGGAGGTGCCGTTCCCCTCACAGCTCCGTAGGCAAGCACCATGGTCTTGTAGCAGATGCAAGCTTCAACTGGAAGCCAGTGGAGTGTGCAGAGGAGCGGGGTGACGTGAGAGAACTTGGGAAGGTTGAACACCAGACGGGCTGCGGCATTCTGGATGAGTTGTAGGGGTTTAATGGCACAGGCAGGGAGCCCAGCCAACAGCGAGTTGCAGTAATCCAGACGGGAGATGACAAGTGCCTGGATTAGGACCTGTGCTGCTTCCTGTGTAAGGCAGGGTCGTACTCTCCGAATGTTGTAGAGCATGAACCTACAGGATCGGGTTACCGCCTTGATGTTAGCGGAGAACGACAGGGTGTTGTCCAGGGTCACGCCAAGGCTCTTCGCACTCTGGGAGGAGGACACAACGGAGTTGTCAACCGTGATGGCTAGATCATAGAACGGGCAGTCCTTCCCCGGGAGGAAGAGCAGCTCCGTCTTGCTGAGGTTCAGCTTGAGGTGGTGATCTGTCATCCACACTGATATGTCTGCCAGACATGCAGAGATGCAATTCGCCACCTGGTTATCAGAAGGGGGAGAAGATTAGTTGTGTGTCGTCTGCGTAGCAATGATAGGAGAGGCCATGTGAGGATATGACAGAGCGAAGTTACTTGGTGTATAGAGAGAATAGGAGAGGGCCTAGAACTGAGCCCTGGGGGACACCAGTGGTGAGAGCACGTGGTGCGGAGACAGATTCTCGCCACGTCACTTGGTAGGAGCGACCGGTCAGGTAGGACGCAATCCAAGAGTGAGCCGCGCCGGAGATGCCGAGCTCGGAGAGGGTGGAGAGGAGGATCTGATGGTTCACAGTATCAAAGGCAGCAGATAGGTCTAGAAGGACAAAAGCAGAGGAGAGAGAGTTAGCTTTAGCAGTGCGGAGAGCCTCCGTGACACAGAGAAGAGCAGTCTCAGTTGAATGACCAGTCTTGAAACCTGACTGGTTTGGATCAAGAAGGTCATTCTGAGAGAGATAGCAAGAGAGTTGGCTAAAGACGGCACGCTCAATAGTTTTGGAGAGAAAAGAAAGAAGGGATACTGGTCTGTAGTTGTTGACATCGGAGGGATTGAGTGTAGGTTTTTTGAGAAGGGGAGCAACTCTCGCTCTCTTGAAGACGGAAGGGACATAGCCAGCGGTCAAGGATGAGTTGATGAGCGAGGTGAGGTAAGGGAGAAGGTCACCGGAGATGGTCTGGAGAAGAGAGGAGGGGATAGGGTCAAGCGGGCAGGTTGTTGGGCGGCCGGCCGTCACAAGTCGCAAGATTTTATCTGGAGAGAGAGGGGAGAAAGTCAAAGCATAGTGTAGGGCAGTGTGAGCAGGACCAGCAGTGTCATTTGACTTAACAAACGAGGATCGGATGTCGTCAACCTTCTTTTCAAAATGGTTGACCAAGTCATCCACAGAGAGGGAGAAGGGGGGGGGGAGGATTCAGTTGGGAGGAGAAGGTGGCAAAGAGCTTCCTAGGGTTAGAGGCAGATGCTTGGAATTTAGAGTGGTAGAAAGTGGCTTTAGCAGCAGAAACGGATGAAGAAAATGTAGAGAGGAGGGAGTGAAAAGATGCAAGGTCTAGTTTTCCTCCATTTCCGCTCGGCTGCTCGGAGCCCTGTTCTGTGAGCTCGCAATGAGTCATCAAACCACGGAGCAGGAGGGGAGGACCGAGCCGGCCGGGAGGATAGGGGACATAGAGAGTCAAAGGATGCAGAAAGGGAGGAGAGGAGTGTTGAGGAGGCAGAATCAGGAGATTGGAGGGAGAAGGATTGAGCAGAGGGAAGAGATGATAGGATGGAAGAGGAGAGAGTAGCGGGAGAGAGACAGTGAAGGTTGCGACGGCGCATTACCATCTGAGTAGGGGCAGAGTGAGTATTGTTGGAGGAGAGCGAGAGAGAAAAGGATACACAGTAGTGGTCGGAGACTTGGAGGGGAGTTGCATGTGATGAAGATGAACTATTCTGCAGTGCACCTCATCTTGCTCAAACTGATCCCCTCAAACACTTTGAATCTGGCCACGCACACTCCAGTGTTTCTGCTACCATTGTATAACTCTGTTGCCTCCCGCCAAAAGAGTTTGGCTTCCTCTATTGGTTGGAAATGTCAATTTTGGTGGGATATATTGGCTTTGGTTTGTGCATGAGCTGTGTGTGTATGTGTGTGTGGCGGGGGTGGATAAGGTGCTTCTGGTGTCCATGGTGTGACATTTGATTTGTGGATTCAAAAAAGTATATAAAATGTAAATCTAGAGATCCTCATTCTGTGTGTAGGTGTCTGTGGTCCAGGGGGCGTTGGACTGCTGGGTGTTCCTCAGCTGTCTGGAAGTGCTGCACAGGATCGAGGGCTGCTGCGACCGTGCCCAGCTGGAGGCCAACTGCTCCCACACTGTCGGCCTGTGGACCTACGCCACCGAGAAGGTACCCTACCTACCTACATACAGTGCATTCGGAAAGTATTCAGACCCCTTGACTTTTTCCACATTTTGTTACGTTACAGCCTTATTCTAAAATTGATTAAATTGTCAATCTACACACAATACCCCATAATGACAAAGCAAAAACTGTTTTTTAAACATTTTAGCAAATGTATAAATTTTTATTTTTTTGGAAATATCACATTTACATAAGTATTCAGACCCTTTACTCAGTACTTTGTTGAATACCTTTGGCAGAGATAACAGCATCGAGTCTTCTTGGGTATGACGCTACAAGCTTGGCACACCTGTATTTGTTTCTCACATTCTTCTCTGCAGATCCTCTCATGCTCTCTCAGGTTGGATGGGGAGCTTCGCTGCACAGCTATTTTCAGGTCTCTCCAGAGATGTTCGATCGGGTTTAAGTCCGGGCTCTGGCTGTACCACTCAAGGACATTCAGAGACTTGTCCCGAAGCCACTCCTGGCTGTGTGCTTACGGTCGTTGTCTTGTTGGAAGGTGAACCTTCGCCCCAGTCTGAGGTCCTGAGTTTTCATCGAGTATCTCTCTGTACTTTGCTCCATTCATCTTTCCCTCGATCCTGACTAGTCTCCCAGTCCCTGCTGCTGAAAAATCCCCACAGCATGATGCTGCCACCCCCATGCTTCATCGTAGGGATGGTGCCAGGTTTCCTCCAGACATGACGCTTGGCATTCAGGCCAAAGAGTTCAATCTTGGTTTCATCAGTCCAAAGAATCTGGTTTCTCATGATCTGAGAGTCTTTAGGTGCCTTTTGCCAAACTCCAAGCGGGCTTTCATGTGCCTTTTTACTGAGGAGTGGCTTCCGTCTGGCCATTCTACCATAAAGGCCTGATTGGTGGAGTGCTGCAGAGATAGTTGTCCTTCTGGAAGGTTCTCCCATCTCCACAGAAGAACTCAGGAGCTCTGTCAGAGTGACCATCGGGTTCTTGGTCACCTCCCTGACCAAGGCCCTTCTCCTCCGATTGCTCAGTTTGGCCGGGCGGCCAGCTCTAGGAAGAGTCTTGGTTGTTCCAAACTTCTTCCATTTAAGAATGATGGCGGTCACTGTGTTCTTGGGGACCTTCAATGCTGCAAAACATTTTTGGTACCCTTTCCCAGATCTGTGCCTCGACACAATCCTGTCTCGGAGCTCTACGGACAATTCCTTCGACCTCATGGCTGGGTTTTTGCTCTGACATGCACTGTCAACTGTGGGACCTTATATAGATAGTTGTGTGCCTTTCCAAATTATGTCCAATCAATTGAATTTACCACAGGTGGACTCCAATCAAGTTGTAGAAACATTTCCTAGGTTGATCAATGGAAACAGGATGCACCTGAGCTCAATTTCGACTTTCATAGTAAAGGGTCTGAATGCTTATGTAAATTAGGGATTAAAAAAAATAATAATAAAAAAAATAAAAATAAAATAAATATATATATATATATAATAATTTGATAAAATTTCTAAAAACCTGTTTTAGCTTTGTCATTATGGGGTATTGTATGTAGATTGATGAGGGGGAAAAAATATTTAATCAATTTTTAGAATAAGGCTGTAACGTAACAAAATGTGGAAAAAGTCAAGGTCTGAATACTTTCCGAATGCACTGTACCTACTGCACATCTGCCTAACCCACATCACTGCTGGTGCACTGTGTTAGCCCCTGCCCTGGGGACCTACTACAATCTGAAGTCACAAGTGGCCTGTTTTATCCAAAAGCATGCTCAATAAATAATAATAATATGCCATTTAGCATACATTTTTACGTATGGGTGGTCCCGGGGATCGAACCCACTACCCTGGCGTTACAAGCGCCAAGCTCTACCAATTGAGCTACAGAGCACCACAATGGAGAATCATTGTTGAAAGTGCTTCTTAGTCCAAGACTAGGCTTAATCTGTGTCCGCGAAACTGGCTCAAGGAGTTTTACCTGGTCAAGAAACTCTGATAACACACTTTCTGGTGATCATCATATAAGACTCCAGTTCCAGTTTGTCACTGTGGCCCTATTTATGTTGTGATGCATGTGTTGTTGTTGTTCCCAGCTCAAGTCTCTGGGCTACCTGTGTGGCCTGGTGGCAAAGAAAGGCCCCACCTCAGAGGACCTAAACCGCACTGTGGACCTTCTGGCTGGCCTGGGGGAAGAGAGACCAGAGACCGGTATTACACACACACACACACACACACACACACTAACACTAATGCACTAGGCAGGCGTGCTGGAGACATGGATCGAACCAGTTCGCTCCCGATAGGCCCTTAGTTATAAAGTAGTAGGACCGGAGCATTGCATTAGACTGGATAATGTTGGATGGTGTTATTTGATAATCGCGTAGCCCTCTGTCGTGCAGATGACTCTCTGTTTGAGGCTGTACTTTTACTGTCAACACAAACACATCATTGTGAGGTCTGGGAAGTTTGCTCTAAGGAAAAAGCTGAAATGGTCTTTACAGAAAGTCTAAGTGTCTCTCCTGTGTTCTCTCTTACAGTCAACAGCCTGCAGAGCCCTTACAAAAAACTCAATGAGGCCTTATCGTCTGTGGAGGCATTTGAAAAACACTATCTGGTAAGTGCCATGTCGATTTAGTGGATAATGGTGTAGCCAGTTACACTAGTCCTTGATAAGAGCCTTGATTATGCTTTGTAATTTTGTGTGTGTGCGTGTGACACTCCCTAGACAGAGTGCCTCTGTTTATAGTCTTGGTATCTAGTTCATTGGGCCCCATTGCCCTCCAGGCCCACTCTCTGTAGGCACTGGGGCAGAAAGCCATCACAGAGCTAAAACATTCTTATTTAGTGAATGCTGTCTTTGTCCTCGGACGATCCTCTCCCCATCCCTCTCTCTCTCTCTCTCTCTCGCTCCCTCCTGCTCTCTTACCCTTTCTCCCTCCCTCTCTCTTTTCAGGAGCTGTCTCATGCTGCTATGGAGATGTACAGAGCCATAGGCAGGAAGCGTTCAGCCCGGCTCGTTGGGAAGAGTCTCGCTGAGTTTTACATGTAAGCCTTTCATTCTCTCTTTCTATCCTTTTTGTTCTCTCTGCCCTCTGCCTCTCACTCTCCATATCTGGATGGTGTATCCAGTGAGGGAATCATTTAGATTAGATTAGTACAAATGTATTGTAAGTGTTATAAAGATGAAGGTTGCTGGAAAAATGACTAGCCCCAGTCAGCTAAATTTGCGAATGACTAATGAATGAAAGAGTTTAGGGTTGCTCTAATTGATTGGTGCTAAATGAACAAAAACTGTGTTGACTGTGTGTGGTTTGTGTGCGTAGGAAGAAAGGTGACCCGGAGAGAGCAGAGGGCTTCCTGGAGGACTCTCTGAGGTCATACGTGGCAGAGGGGTGGAGCCTGCAGGTGACTCATACCAGGAAGCAGATGGCTGAGTGTCAGAAGCTCCTGCAGCAGACTGAGGAGTATCCTCCACAAATGCTGCGTTCAAAACCATTTGGGAACTCGGATATCTCCGACTTCCGACAAAACGAGCTCGGACTGGGAAAAATCGTTTTGAATGGGCATCCAACTCGGAATTCCAACTCGGGAACTCGGGCCCGAGTTGAGCTCCGACTTTCTGACCTGAAAATCACTGACCTCCGACTTTCTGACGAAGATCACTGACCTCATGATTTGACCTCGTATTTTTCAGAGTTCCCAGTTGTCTTGAACGCACAAAGAGTCTACACACTGACCACCTCACAACGGGGTCATATTCATTATAGCACACCGTAGCTAAATGTTTTGCAACGGGAAACAAAAAAAGTATCCCTCCCTGTTTCAGTCTGCTTTCTTCCATTTGGTGCCTAGTGTATACGACCAAGTGTCAATCAGTCTCAATGGGCGCGTTCGACATTGCAACTGATTTTAAAGGCGAGTCGAGACTGACTACAAATCACCTTGCATCATAAATAATACTCAATGTTATTTGTAGGTCAGTCAGCCACAATTTACCCATGATACATCACGGTTTTGATGCTCTCGAACATGGCCAATGTCTTCATTGGTGTACATTCTATATGAGCCAGGGTCATGTTCAATAAGGCCAACCGTAACAATGTTTTTCAATGGAAAACCAAAACTTGGGACTCCTATTGGACATATGGTAACTCCCTGGTTCATACCGTTTCGAAATGTTCTTTTTTTTCTCCCGCATTTTGTGTCTACTGAACACAACCCAGCCTTCTGTGCTATCATTTGTTTGAGAGGTCGTCCATTAAATTAGTGGGTGGACTAAAGATTTCCATCATGGGTAGCTAAGTGAATAATGACCTCAAAGGAAGGTAGGCTACTGTTTCACCCCCATCCCATCTGCATGCTAGGTAGGGAATCCTTTCTGAAGGATCGCTCTTCTTCACTCTCCCATTGCATTGGAATAGCCAGGTGTCTGTAGCTTGACTATTTTCTAGTTCAGGTTTCCTTGACTCACTGTGCCAGCTACCTGCAGACCAGTGCCCTGCTGGCGGGCGATGCCAACCTGACAGAGGAGGAGAGGAAGCACTTCTGCCAGGAGATCCTTACCTTCGCCAGCCAGCCCCCAGCACCCTCAGGTGAGGACGCAAACACACCACGTACACTCGAGACATGGCTGGAACAGTTGTTCGTTCTCATTGATGCAGGTAGAAAAGGTGAAAGCTTCTTATTGCACAATTTAAAAAATCCAAGGATCCTTGTCTGGTTGTCTCAACTTCTGAGAGACTTGCCAACTAAACTGGTCAAACATGTAAATAGTGACTAGTTTTTCTCCCAAGACTGACCAACATTAGCCTGGTCCCCAGATCTGTTTGTGCTTTTGCCTACTCCATTGTCATTGTCAAGCCTGACAATTCCATAAGGAGTTGGCAAGAGAACAGAAAGACTGGCACCCAGGCTAGTCCAACATAACTCTGACTTCACAATGTTGCCATGTAATGCCAGGCCCTCTGTCTCCTCCCTCTCTCATCCCCCTTCTTCCTCCTCTCGTCTCCCCAGACCAAACTGTGGCTCTGAGCATGGTGGCATTCGCTCAGCTGCGCCAGATGCAGTTCAGCCCGCCTGGCGCCGTGGTGCACGTGGGTGCCGCCCTGCAGCTGGAGCTGCGCTTACGCTGCCAGATGCCTGTGGCCGTGCAGGTGGAGCAGCTGGCTGCCACTCTCCACTTCAGCCTGGAGCAGGGCGGGGCGAGAGGCCGGGCGGGCAGTGCCCAGAGGAGGACGGGCCAGGGACCACAAGGCCAGGGGGACGGGGTGATCCTGTTCCCCCAGGGAAGCCTGCTTGCTGGGGCTGGTATGGGCGCCACGCTCCCCCCCGCCCTGGAGCTTTGCGAAATGCAGGACCGCAGCCCGTCGGACAGCTCGCTCAACTCCACGGGGGTGGTGTGTAAGAATATGCATCTGCTGCTGCGGCGCCACGACAGCTCAGCCTCCCTGGACACGCCCACCGCCGGGGCCCTCCCGGCAGCGGTCGCCGTGGACGACGGGGCCCAAATGCTGAGGGCGCGCGACATAACGCTGCAGCCCGGCGACAACAGCATTCTCTTCACGGCCCCGGTACGACTGGCGCCGTTTTTTCTGCCTCTCCTACAACCTCATCAACAGTCATGTTTCGAGTTCAAGTCCACCCCATGGCTCATTTTCAATTTGTCTAAAGAAATCTGTTCTCTCCTTGCCTCCTCTCCAGTAAAACAGAATGGGGAATGCTGTCGATTGGATGTCAAGTGTCACTTTATCACTATTTTTCTCTTCCATCTCTCTCTAGACCGGAGAGCCGGGCTCGTACACATTGCGTCAGCTGTGCGGGAGCGTGGGGAGAGTCCAGTTTGTCCAGTCTCACATCTACCCTGTGGTGCAGTACGAGGTCTACTCCCAGGAGCCTCAGCTCACCATCGAGCCCCTCTCAGGTCCGTCTGTCTGGCCTTCTGTCCCCCTCTTTAGCCACAGACAATGGATGCTAATCGCTGCTTACTGACGTATGGTTGGACCGAGTGATCCTTTTTTTTTGTGTGTATAACTGTGTGTATCTGTGTTTGCCCCCCAGACAACCTGTTGGCAGGCATTCCCCAGAAGGTGAAGTTCACCATAGCAACGGGCCACTACAGTGTGAAGAAGGGTGACGCGCTGCAGCTTAGCAACACAGACTCCATGCCCATCCTCCACTCAAGCTGCTGCTCTGCTACCATCCTGTCCAGCACGGGAGGTCAGCCTTCCTTCCATCCACTCTGGGTCAGAGGTCAAGAGTCAGAGAGGTTAAAGGGATTGTTCAACCAAATGACAAATTAACAAATTTGTGTAGCTCAATGACTTGGTTACCTTTTTTTGGAAAGAAAACAAATACTATTTGAATCCAGGCAGGTCTGATGGTTACCGTAGAGATCAGTGACCTCCGGGGTCCATAGGGGGAGACACCTTTAGCTTTCCATGCTTACTGCCTTTCCCTAAATCTGGTGTTAACTCTTTTCCTTTATATTTTCTCTCCTCAGAGCACGTGGGGGAGAGTGGTCTTTCCATCCAATCATCGGAGAAGGTGACCAGCATCTCCCTGCCCCCCACCCCTCCCTACCACACCCTGGAGTTCCAGCTGGAGGTGCTGTGCCACATCCCCTCCACGCCCTTCAAGCCCGACAGCGAGCGTCTCACCAACGGCGAGGTCCGCCACCGGCCCAAGAGCCACAGCCATTCAGACAGTGCCATGATCAACATCGACCAGAAGGTTAGAAGACCGCTTGTCCTATAGAGTTAGCCCCAGGACCACCTTTATATAATTTATTAGGGTCATGTTCATTAGGCACCCAACGGAAGACAACAGACTGAAACGGAGGGACTACCTGGATTTGTCCAATGAATATTCCGCCTCAATGTTTGAAAGCATTTTGTTACGGTGTGCCCTAATGAACATGACCATGCCTATCAGATGTTTACAGCCGTGTGTGTGTTCTTTCTCTCTTCATAGGTTTCCATCGACTGTCCTTGGTCCATCTACTCCACGCACATATCCCTAACCTTCTATGTCCCCTTCAAAGCCAAGCACTCAATACTCTCTGCTGGGAAAAGGTAGGGGACACACTCCATCTGCTTTTACTGTATGGGGGACATTTTTGTCACGCACAGTCACAGATGTGTGCAAAAAATACTTGAAATATACAGCTTGATTTAATTTGAACATTTTCTTAAAAATGTGTGTTATAAGGAGGCAATTATTTACTGAGTGATGCACGCAATGCAAATTCCAATTGTAGTATTTGGAACCTGCATTGGGTAATATGCCTTCTCCTCTATAGGATTTTAAATGCAAATAAAACGTTGCCCTCAGTGTCTATTCAGTGAAGTGTCTGCTCAGTCAAGGAATCTATGGCGATGTTGAGAATCGAAATATTGATCTGACTCCTGACTGGTCACACAGGAAGTACATACAGGTGTGTCTCCAGAATGTGTCCGACACAAACTTCCATCTGGCGGACCCGGTCCTCACAGAGCGCCAGCCCACAACCTCCGTGGAGCTACTCTCACTCAATGCTAAAACACAACAGGTGAGTAGCTGACCGTACACACACACACACACACACACACTCCATCTCTCTCTCTCTCACACTCATCTGTTCTGATCCTCTTTGCCTCAGCCGGTGTGCAGTCAGCAGTCGGTGTTCTGCCTGTGGGAGATGCGGTGGGCCAAACACCTGCCGCTGTGCCTGCAGTGTGTGTTCTCCGCCAGCTTCGCGCCCGTCTCCGCCTCGGACACACGCACAGCCTTCAAACCCTATCGCTACGAGTTCCAGCTGGACCGGGTCTCTGTGAGTATACTCAAGACCCACCTCTGGGTCCCATCATTAGGGACCACGTGGAAGAAAACACATTCAAACAGGATGGGATTTGGTCCAATAAAAAATGCATATTTTTGTTTTCCGTTGCAAAACGAATTAACACAACCCTGTTCTCATCACAAACAAACGCCGTTCTGGGCTCAAACTACGCTCGATGTTGCTAACTGTGGACTCTGCCAACCCTCCTCCCCAGACCCTTTACAGCTTGAAGGCCGAGATCTTGCCGCCGTCCGGCGACCAGCACTGTCGCACCGGCGCCCTCTGTGGCCTCGAGGTGTCCATCACACGGCAGGCGGAGCCCAGCGAGACTGAAGGGGAGGAGGAGGAGTCTACAGAAATAGAGGGCCTGAGGACCACCAAGCTCATGTATGAAGGTAGGACACGGGAAGGTGTGTGTGTGTGTGTGTGTGTGTGTGCCCATGTCCGTTATTTACCTGTCTACTCTGGTGTGTGTTGTCTGCAGTGGTGGACAACAGCAGTAACTGGGCGGTGTGTGGCAAGAGCTCGGGGGTGGTGTCCATGCCCGTGGCTTCCAGTGCCACACACAGGGTTCAGATGGAGGTCATGCCCCTGTTCGCCGGGCACCTGCCCTTCCCCAACATCAAAGTGTTCAAGTACCTGCCCCACAGTGCCGTCCCAGCCATTCAGCCCGACACAGGTATGTAACCCGCAGCTCCAGAACGGTACTTAAGCTAAGTCAGTAGGCATGTCTCCCATTACTTAACAAGTTTAGATTATTTGCTCATAGGCATTATTACAGCACGTGTTGTACTCTCACTCACACACACTCAGTCACATGCATTCACGCTCATCTCCCTCTCTCTCTGGCCGCTCACAGACAGCTGCTTAGAGAACGACAACATATCCCTGCTGGACAAAGGCCTGGACGACCAGGGCGACACAGCCAGCATCCGTAGCCGGGGCAGTGTCCACTCGGTGGGCAGCGGGGAGCAGCAGAGGGGTCTGCCCATGCCCCGCCTGGAACCCTTCAGTCCGGGACAGGTGTTCAATTGGAGCCAGGGGCGGCAGGTGCTGGTGCTGCCCGTTACTGACGACCACGTGATGGAGGTTAACGTCACATGACCCCTGTGGGCCACTGCAGCCCCCCCCCCTGCCGTGCTCCCACCACGCCTGGACCTCTGTGGTTTGGTTCCTGGCTGTGGTTCTGGAACCGGGAGATGGCCTGGCGGCAGGGAACTGACACTGGCTCTCCTCTCAGGACTCATTGCTGGCCGGCCACTGGCCCTCCTCCCTGCTCCTGTTCTGGCCTGAGAGATCCATCTGCTGTATTTTTATCTTCTTGTCAATCTTTTTCAGCATTCATTGAATTCTCATATGAAAATACCCCTCCCCCCACTGTCAGAGAAGAGGGTTTGGTGTACCTGTAGCTCTCTTATTGGTTCCTGCTCCGTGGACACAGTAAACCGCTTAGAACTGTTCCCAGAACTGTTCTGCTTAGAACCCCCCCACACACCTGTGATCTGCTTGCTGTTTCCACTGATCATCAACACAAAACCTGCTGTATGAGGCACACATGCACACACTAACGTGTGTTTGGACAGGGTTGCAACGGTGTGTGGTTGTGTTTGTATTAGTTCGTGTGTGTCACTGTCTGTGCATGACATGGCAAGTTGTGATGGATGAAGGGAAAGAGCGGGGCCAGTTAATCCTGTGTGTGTGTGTGTTAGCAATATCTACCCCACTTTTCCACCTCACTCACTTCCAGCCCCTTGCCCCCAAACCCTGCTGAATCCTCTTTCCTTTGCTATAGCCATAGCGCCACCCTCTGGCCACTGTACAAACTGTTCAATAAGTACATATTATTCCAGAGGAATCACTGTACTGACTGACTGTGCAAAGGCTGCACCAAAAACAAATTGTCTCGAAGGAATATGTTAGAGAAAAATATACTTTTTGTTTTCCAGCAGGTGTGAGGCGCACTTAATCCGAGTACTAATGAACACATGCTTTTGGCTCTGGAAGAGGACCTATTTTTGCCTTATTCTTTTGTTTATGTTTTAAGGTTCACCAAAATTGACTTATTCAAGTATTGGCGAAATCTGAGAACAATGGGATGAAATTGTACTTGGTTGTTTTCAGATACTTTTTGGCTGAAAGTGACCGTCTGTTCAAAGTGTTACAATCATTTGTTCTGTCTGACTTCGTGGTTTACTTGAATGCTGAGCAGGTAAATTCTATGTTTAGTAAATGTGGTGTCCAACCTTTTTTATTGTCTCAGACATTCGCTGTTGCTACGGTAACTGTGTCAGGAACAGCACTTTATCATGGCACAATTCTTTAATAAAAACAACAACAATTTAGAAGGAGGGGAAATTCGCTTGTGTAAATGCGATGTTTGTTCATTGACCTCTATTTTTGTACTGTTGCCAGGCAAGTTCAGGTTGTTGCTCTGTGTCTGTCGGTTGGTTGGTTGGTCGGTCGGGTGGTCGGTCGGTAGGTATCTACTGGAGGCCTATGAGGGCTTTGGGCCTGAGGCCTAAGCACACCCACCCAGCTATACTCATGTCCTGTATTCCTCCACCTCTGGGCTTGTACCAAGCAGAATCTCACAAACAGAATGTAGTGCTCACCGCCAGGACCAAAGGCAGAAGGCTAGTTCCCTCAGTCTGGCCATCTTAATGAAAGCGTAACCCTCAGACTCCACGTACAAAACGTACATGCCCGAACCTACAGCAACATGGGCCTGTCTTTGCAACATCCACGTGTCCTCGGGTGTCTAACTGGTTGGAAAAACGATTAAGAAACTATGATATATGAAGACTAGTGATATCAGTGCTCGTCTATGTACACATCTTAGCTGTATTTATTTTTGTCTTATTATTATTTTTATATATTATTTAACGGCAAATAGCTGGAAGGGACGGAAGCATCAATCACTCTCACAAATAAATAATGACTTTGGGAATTGTCTGGTGATTATTTTTCTTTCAACAGTCATGGGTCACTGAAATCAAATTTTTAAATGTGGATGTAAATTATTCCATTGGAGTTCAGCACCACTGATTGTATTCAGATTAATTATTTAAACTAATCATATGTATGTATTATACATTTGAAAATAAATATACCTATGTTTTAATGTGTCTGTTCTCTGTTTTGGTGGTCAGTGAAGTATTAGTGCGAAGAGAAACTCAAAGGTATTTGGGCTGTCTCAAATGAAACACCTACACGACCTGATTTGACTACTATAAGCCTGTACGGTATCAATTGACTGATCCTCGATGTGTTTCCTTACTGCTACAAAATCATATGCAATTTTATCAAACTCATAACTTTTATATATGAAGGGTGAGAAGTCCAGAGTCTGAGGAACAGAGACAGCAGGAGGGGGTGTGTGCATAGAGCAGGTCAGAGGGGGCAAGCCCTGGAGAAACTTGTAGGTGAGCATGAGGCTCTTAGGTGGTGGGAATCTGACAGGGATCCAATGTAAGGTTGGAACATAAGCATGTCTTACACTTTCAGTATCCTTATACATAGAAAAAATCCTCAGATACAGGGCTATTGTGGCAAGTTATGTAAAGCTGTCCATCAAAAAAGTATTGGTGTAGGCCTAACTTACACCGCAATACACCAATACTTCTTTACTGAACTGCTTTACATAACTTGCCACAGTAGCCCTGTAAAACAATGGGCTATATTAGCCATTGTGTGCTGTGCCCTACGCAAGTTGCAACATTGTACAAGATCACTTTTTTATATATATATATATATAATTTACAATATGCTACAGCATCACATATCTCTCTGCTTTTACATTTACATTTTCGTCATTTAGCAGACGCTCTTATCCAGAGCGACTTACAAATTGGTGCATTCACCTTACGATAGCCAGTGGGACAACCACTTTACAATATATATAAAAAAAAAAAAAAGAAGGATTACTTTTATCCTATCCCAGGTATTCCTTAAAGAGGTGGGGTTTCAAGTGTCTCCGGAAGGTGGTGAGTGACTCCGCTGTCCTGGCGTCGTGAGGGAGCTTGTTCTACCATTGGGGTGCCAGAGCAGCGAACCGTTTTGACTGGGCTGAGCAGGAACTGTGCTTCCGCAGAGGTAGGGGGGCCAGCAGGCCAGAGGTGGATGAACGCAATGCCCTCGTTTGGGTGTAGGGACTGATCAGAGCCTGAAGGTACGGAGGTGCCGTTCCCCTCACAGCTCCGTAGACAAGCACCATGGTCTTGTAGCAGATGCGGGCTTCAACTGGAAGCCAGTGGAGTGTGCGGAGGAGCGGGGTGACGTGAGAGAACTTGGGAAGGTTGAACACCAGACGGGCTGCAGCGTTCTGGATGAGTTGTAGGGGTTTAATTTTACATTTAAGTCATATAGCAGACGCTCTTATCCAGAGCGACTTACAGTTAGTGAGTTTTTTTTCATACTGGCCCCCCGTGGGAAACAAACCCACAACCCTGGCGTTGCAAACCCTGGCCATGCTCTACCAACTGAGCTACATCCCTCCCGGCCATTCCCTCCCCTACCCTGGATGACGCTGGGCCAATTGTGCGCCGGCCCGTGGGTCTCCCGGTCGCGGCCGGCTACGACAGAGCCTGGATTCGAACCAGGATCTCTAGTGGCACAGCTAGCACTGCGATGCAGAGCCTTAGACCACTGTGCCACTCGGGAGGCCCAGGCAGGGAGCCCAGCCAACAGCGAGTTGCAGTAATCCAGACGGGAGATGACAAGTGCCTGGATTAGGACCTGTGCCGCTTCCTGTGTAAGGTAGGTTCGTACTCTGTGAATGTTGTAGAGCATGAACCTACAGGATCGGGTCACTGCTTTGATGTTAGCGGAGAATGACAGGGTGTTGTCCAGGGTCACGCCAAGGTTCTTTGCACTCTGGGAGGAGGACACAACAGAGTTGTCAACCGTGATGGCGAGATCATGAAGCGGGCAGTCCTTCCCCGGGAGGAAGAGCAGCTCCGTCTTGCCAAGGTTCAGGTTGAGGTGGTGATCCGTCATCCACACTGATATGTCTGCCAGACATGCAGAGATGCGATTCGCCACCTGGTTATCAGAAGGGGGAAAGGAGAAGATTAATTGTGTGTCGTCTGCGTAGCAATGATAGAAGAGACCATGTGAGGATATGACAGAGCCATGTGACTTGGTGTATAGAGAGAATAGGAGAGGGCCTAGAACTGAGCCCTGGGGGACACCAGTGGTGAGAGCACGTGGTGCGGAGACAGATTCTCGCCACGCCACCTGGTAGGAGCGACCTGTGAGGTAGGACGCAATCCAAGAGTGAGCCGCGCCGGAGATGCCCAACTCGGAGAGGGTGGAGAGGAGGATCTGATGGTTCACGGTATCAAAGGCAGCAGATAGGTCTAGAAGGATGAGAGCAGAGGAGAGAGAGTTAGCTTTAGCAGTGCGGAGAGCCTCCGTGACACAGAGAAGAGCAGTCTCAGTTGAATGACCAGTCTTGAAACCTGACTGGTTTGGATCAAGAAGGTCATTCTGAGAGAGATAACAAGAGAGTTGGCTAAAGACGGCACGCTCAAGAGTTTTGGAGAGAAAAGAAAGAAGGGATACTGGTCTGTAGTTGTTGACATCGGAGGGATCGAGTGTAGGTTTTTTGAGAATGGGTGCTACTCTCGCTCTCTTGAAGACGGAAGGGACATAGCCAGTGGTCAAGGATGAGTTGATGAGCGAGGTGAGGTAAGGGAGAAGGTCTCCGGAAATGGTCTGGAGAAGAGAGGAGGGGATAGGGTCAAGCGGGCAGGTTGTTGGGCGGCCGGCCGTCACAAGTCGCAAGATTTCATCTGGAGAGAGAGGGGAGAAAGAAGTCAAAGCATAGGGTAGGGCAGTGTGAGCAGGACCAGCGGTGTCATTTGACTTAATAAATGAGGATCGGATGTCGTCATCCTTCTTTTCAAAATGGTTGACGAAGTCATCCACAGAGAGGGAGGAGGGAGGGGGAGGAGGAGGAGGATTCAGCAGGGAGGAGAAGGTGGCAAAGAGCTTCCTAGTGTTAGAGGCAGAGGCTTGAAATTTAGAGTGGTAGAAAGTGGCTTTAGCAGCAGAAACAGAGGAAGAAAATGTAGAGAGGAGGGAGTGAAAAGATGACAGGTCGGCAGGGAGTCTAGTTTTCCTCCATTTCCAGCCCTGTTCTGTGAGCTCGCAATGAGTCATCAAGCCACGGAGCAGGAGTGGAGGACCGAGCCGGCCGGGAGGATAGGGGACATAGAGAGTCAAAATATGCAGAAAGGGAGGAGAGGAGGGTTGAGGAGGCAGAATCATGAGATTGGAGGGAGAAGGTTTGAGCAGAGGGAAGAGATGATAAGATGGAAGAGGAGAGAGTAGCGGGAGAGAGAGAGCGAAGGTCGCGACGCCGCATTACCATCTGAGTAGGGGCAGAGTGAGTATTGTTGGAGGAGAGCGAGAGAGAAAAGGATACAAAGTAGTGGTCGTAGACTTGGAGGGGAGTTGCAGTGAGATTAGTAGAAGAACAGCATCTAGTAAAGATGAGGTCAAGCGTATTGCCTGCCTTGTGAGTAGGGGGAGACAGTGAGACGGTGAGGTCAAAAGAGGAGAGGAGTGGAAAGAAGGAGGCAGAGAGAAATTAGTCAAAGGTAGACGTAGGGAGGTTAAAGTCACCCAGAACTGTGAGGGGTGAGCCATCCTCAGGAAAGGAACTTATCAAGGCGTCAAGCTCATTGATGAACTCTCCAAGGGAACCTGGAGGGCGATAAATGATAAGGATGTTAAGCTTGAATGGGCTAGTGACTGTGACAGCATGGAATTCAAATGAGGAGATAGACAGATGGGTCAGGGGAGAAAGAGAGAATGTCCACTTGGGAGAGATGAGGATTCCTGTGCCACCGCCCCGCTGACCAGATGCTCTCGGGGTATGCGAGAACACATGGTCAGACGAGGAGAGAGCAGTAGGAGTAGCAGTGTTTTCTGTGGTAATCCATGTTTCCGTCAGCGCCAAGAAGTCGAGGGACTGGAGGGTAGCATAGGCTGAGATGAACTCTGCCTTGTTGGCCACAGAACGGCAGTTCCAGAGGCTGCCGGAGACCTGGAACTCCACGTGGGTCGTGCGTGCAGGGACCACCAGGTTAGAGAGGCAGCAGCCACGCGGTGTGAGGCGTTTGTATGGCCTGTGCGGAGAGGAGAGAACAGGGATAGACAGACACATAGTTGACAGGCTACAGAAAAGGCTACACTAATGCAAAGGAGATTGGAATGAAATTAACTAAACATCTGGGGAAACGGGGCCTCCCTCACTAACCTTTCACTGAAACACTCAAATACAACTCTTCCAACTTCCACTTTAGAAATTATAATTGCTGTAATCTACAGTAGTTCAATGTTTCCAGGAATAGACTAACTTAGTTTATTCAGCTAGCTAACTTGGTACAATATTCTTCTGTGAAAACCGCCCAGGGCACCGTATCCTATGACGCCATAGCTAACTAGCATGCTAGCATCCAATAACACACGGTTTAGCACCAATACTTGGTTACAACAAACTACCAATGGATCATTCATGTCCGTGTCTAGTTCCTTTCATAATGCAGAAGTAATTAAACGTTGGCTAGCTAGCACAAAGTCCGTCATGCTAGCTACACAAGTGGACTACACATCTCGAATGTTCAGAAAGTGAAGCTTACGTTGCAAAATTCTCATTGACTAAAATGATACAGTACTACTAGCTGGTAATGTTGCCTAGCTAGCAGTGGCTGCGGTGTTGACTGTTTGAAAATGTAGCTGGCTAGCTAACCTCAATAGTTTCTCTATACTACAACTTTGTCTTTGATACCAAGACAAGTATGTAGCTAGCTAACTTTACACTAATCAAATCGTTCCGTTGAAATGTATTTAGTTGCTACAGTACTGCTAGCTGGTATAGTTGGCCAGCTAGCAGTGGCTGCGGTGTTGCTACCCGCTAGCTAGCTAGCTTTAATGGTCCAGGTAGTGGGTTAGCTAGCTAGCCTCGTGCTTCACCTGGCTCAGTCGAATACACTACAATACTTACCTACAATAACTACCTACAATAACTACCTGGATAAACTACCTACAATACCTAACTACAATACCTACCTACAATCTAAATGCATGGTTTAAGCTTAACTCGACACATATAAAGAAGAAGCCAAGCTTACCTCCCCGCTTAGAGGAACACAACCTCACCCCATCGCTCCTTGTTTCCCAATGATTGCACGTTGGCCAATAGAACGGATAGTAGTGGAGGTTTACTCACTCGCCTACGAATTCTCAGAAGGCAGCCGACCTCTGCCCCCTTTTCCTCCGTCTTTTCTTCATGCAAATGACGGGGATTTGGGCCCGTTCCCGAGAAAGCAGTATATCCTTCACGTCAGACTCATAAAAAAAAAATCTTCATCCAGTTCGAGGTGAGTAATCGCTGTTCTGATGTCCAGAAGTTATTTTCGGTCATAAGAGACGGTAGCAGCAACATTATATACACAATAAATTAAAACATAAGTTACAAACAACGCGAAAAAACTAACAAAATAGCACACTTGGTTAGGAGCCGTAAAACGGCAGCCAAATTTTGTCATCAAACTTAGTCATCAAAGTCTGGCATTCTCTAGATTTATGGTGCTTTCAAGACAACTGGGAACTCTGAAAAAAACAAGGTCGAATCATGATGACGTCAGTGATCTTCAGGTCGTAGTTCTAGAAAGAGGCCCGAGTTCCCGATTTACAATTCCGAGTTGGATGACCTTTCAAAACGTATTTTCCCAGTCGGAGCTAGTTTTTTCCCCGAGTTCCCAGTTGTATTGAACTCACTGAAGTCAGATTTCGCAGTTCCGAGTTAACAGTTGTTTTGAGCGCGGCACAAATCATGCTTCATTGACAGCATGGCCAATGTTGAATGTTTATCATTTTAAGCTTGGAAAATAGACCCTTAATCCCAGACTTGGGACCACACAGCCACGCCACTGAATAGCAGGCTAGTGATTGCTTTGCAATGCTTGCAGTTAGCCACTGATTCCTTCCAAACCACTCATTGTTGAATTTGCGATTTCCAACTTGTTGTGTAATGTTTATGTCCAATGGCTGATGAGCACCGATATGTTTTATCTATAATTTCTCTTCATATGACAAAGATTAAAAAGGATTTGCGAGTAGATTGTCGACTTGATTCCTGATGATGACTGCTAGCTAAGATTTTGAAAGTATGATGTTGACATGATCAGTCCAATCAAAACACACTGTACATAAAACGTGATTTTATCTGTGGCCAATGACTTGAGCCTTCTCGGATGGGCACTTCTAATGTAACTCTATGACAGCACCCAAGGGGCTTGAATGTTTGTATGCGGCTTTAATAACATTACATTTTACATTTAAGTCATTTAGCAGACACTCTTATCCAGAGCGACTTACAAATAGGTGCATTCACCATATAGCCAGTGGGATCACCACTTTACAATGTTTTTTTTTTGTTTTTTTTGGGGGGTTGGGGTTTGGGTTGGGGTAAAGGGGGGGGGGGGGTAGAATGATTACTTTATCCTATCCCAGGTATTCCTTAAAGAGGTGGGGTTTCAAATGTCTCCGGAAGGTGGTGAGTGACTCCGCTGTCCTGGCTTCGTGAGGGAGCTTGTTCCACCATTGGGGTGCCAGAGCAGCGAACAGTTTTGACTGGGCTGAGCGGGAACTATGCTTCCGCAGAGGTAGAGGAGCCAGCAGGCCAGAGGTGGATGAATGCAATGCCCTCGTTTGGGTGTAGGGACTGATCAGAGCCTGAAGGTACGGAGGTGCCGTTCCCCTCACAGCTCCGTAGGCAAGCACCATGGTCTTGTAGCAGATGCGAGCTTCAACTGGAAGCCAGTGGAGTGTGCGGAGGAGCGGGGTGACGTGAGAGAACTTGGGAAGGTTGAACACCAGACGGGCTGCGGCATTCTGGATGAGTTGTAGGGGTTTAATGGCACAGGCAGGGAGCCCAGCCAACAGCGAGTTGAAGTAATCCAGACGGGAGATGACAAGTGCCTGGATTAGGACCTGTGCCGCTTCCTGTGTAAGGCAGGGTCGTACTCTCTGAATGTTGTAGAGCATGAACCTACAGGATCGGGTCACCACCTTGATGTTAGCGGAGAATGACAGGGTGTTGTCCAGGGTCACGCCAAGGCTCTTTGCACTCTGGGAGGAGGACACAACGGAGTTGTCAACCGTGATAGCGAGATCATGGAACAGGCAGTCCTTCCCCGGGAGGAAGAGCAGCTCCGTCTTGCCAAGGTTCAGCTTGAGGTGGTGATCCGTCATCCAAATTGATATGTCTGCCAGACATGCAGAGATGCGATTTGCCACCTGGTTATCAATATTTTTTTATATTTTATACATTGTTTGCAAAGTGATACAGTGCCTTGCAAAATTATTCATCCCCCTTGGCGTTTTTCATATTTTGTTGCATTACAACCTGTAATTTAAATGGATTTTTATTTGGATTTCATGTAATGGACATACACAAAATAGCCCAAATTGGTGAAGTGAAATGAAAGAAATAACTTGTTTCAAAAAATTCTAAAAAATAAATAACGGAAAAGTGGTGCATGCATATGTGTTCCCCCCTTTGCTATGAAGCCCATAAATAAGATCTGGTGCAACCAATTACCTTCAGAAGTCACATAATTAGTTAAATAAAGTACACCTGTGTGCAATCTAAGTTTTACATGATCTGTCAAATGATCTCAGTATATATACACCTGTTCTGAAAGACACCAGAGTCTGCAACACCACTAAGCAAGGGGCACCACCAAGCAAGCGGCACCATGAAGACCAAGGAGCTCTCCAAACAGGTCAGGTACAAAGTTGTGGAGAAGTACAGATCAGGGTTTTGTTATAAAAAAAGATCAGAAACTTTGAACATCCCACGGAGCACCATTAAATCCGTTATAAAAAAATTGAAAGAATATGGCACCACAACAAACCTGCCAAGAGAGGGCCGCCCACCAAAACTCATGGACCAGGTAAGGAGGGCATTGATCAGAGAGGCAATAAAAACACCAAAGATAACCCTGAAGGAGCTGCAAAGCTCCACAGCGGAGATTGGAGTATCTGTCCATAGGACCACTTTAAGCGGTACACTCCACAGAGCTGGGCTTTACGGAAGAGTGGCCAGAAAAAAGCCATTGCTTAAAGAAAAAAATAAGCAAACACGTTTGGTGTTCGCCAAAAGACATGTGGGAGACTCCCCAAACATATGGAAGAAGGTACTCTGGTCAGATGAGACTAAAATTGAGCTTTTTGGCCATCAAGGAAAACAATATGTCTGGTGCAAATCCAGCACCTCTCATCAAGCAGAGAACACCATCCCCACAGTGAAGCATGGTGGTGGCAGCATCATGCTGTGGGGATGTTTTTCATCGGCAGGGACTGGGAAACTGGTCAGAATTGAAGGAATGATGGATGGCGCTAAATACAGGGAAACTATTGAGGGAAACCTGTTTCAGTCTTCCAGAGATTTGAGACTGGGACGAAGGTTCACCTTCCAGCAGGACAATGACCCTAAGCATACTCCTAAAGCCACACTCGAGTGGTTTAATTAGAAACATTTAAATGTCTTGGAATGGCCTAGTCAAAGCCCAGACCTCAATCAAATTGAGAATCTGTGGTATGACTTAAAGATTGCTGTACACCAGCGGAACCCATCCAACTTGTAGGAGCTGGAGCAGTTTTGCCTTGAAGAATGGGCAAAAATCCCAGTGGCTAGATGTGCCAAGCTTATAGAGACATACCCCAAGAGACATGCAGCTGTAATTGCTGCAAAAGGTGGCTCTACAAAGTATTGACTTTAGGGGGGGTGAATAGTTATGCACGCTCAAGTTTTCTGTTTATTTGTCTTATTTCTTGTTTGTTTCACTATAAAAAATATTTTGCATCTTCAAAGTGGTAGGCATGTTGTGTAAATCAAAGGATGCAACCCCCCCCCCCCCCAAAAAAAATCCATTTGAATTCCAGGTTGTAAGGCAACAAAATAGGAAAAATATTATTTTAAGATTAACATGTAATGCGCCACATTTATTAAATACATCAGCCAATTCAGAAAAAAATAGCTTTGGAGGGAGTTTACTTTCTGCTTATAACTTCAATGTAATGTTGTTGTAGCCTTGTTTTATTATGCAACAATTAATTGGCCATGTTTAGTTAATTAAATTGGAAGTTATCAATTGTGATCATGGTCACAGCTCTATCGCAATTGCCGATCAGCTATTGTTAGAATGCATTAGATTTAGGTAACAGTTCGTCAGATTAGGCTACAGGTAATAAAACAAACACTGGCTGTTGTTGACAAGCATATATTCATTTCATATCCATATTATTAATATTTGTTCAGTGATTGAAATTACGACCCCATTCTCAGTAGCCTATTCCAGCAGACTATTGGGCAACACAAGAACTTCTTACCTCTAAATCGCCTCACCACTCATGTTGAACAAATGAGTCTGTCAATTTCAACTAAGCAAGCTGCCACATCCTGCCGACATCTTACTCAGGCTACTCCAGGCTATCTAAGCAAACCATGGCAAAGTTAAACCACAATCATAAACCCAGATTTCAGTCAGTAACATGTCTATGCCTATTGAAATGACAAGTATATCTTGCAAATAGACCATTTATAATAGTTTGTAGTTTTAACATCTGGCATAATAAGGGCACAATTACCAGACAATAGCCTAAAATTAGTGTTTTGAAATTTGTCCAAGTGTTTCTTTGCAGAGATTTCACATGCGTCAAGTGGATTTATTTACAATCATAGCAGTCGACATCCATTGATGGAAAAAGATCTGGTGAGTTTAATAAAAGCAGATTATCTTTTCTCTTGCAACATATTGAAATTCCTTTATTACATCACATTAGCTCCACAATAATTATTATTTTGATGGAAAATCTCTATTTTTTTTTTTACGTCGTTACAAGTTATGTCTATATTCCGTCTTAATTCACTCTAACTTTATGGAAAAAAGGTTTATTCGATAAATAAATCAACACCTCTCTTGCTACTTTTCAGGCTTCGTGGGCAGGTTTTGTTTCAAAATGTATTATCAGGACAGAGAAAATCCCATAAGCATTTATAGTTTTATTGGTTAGGGGTAAGCCAATTCCCCATACTTTTACCAAAAGTGGACATACGCCAATCTTTTTCTGAGACTATTTCCCAGACCCTTTAGACAGTCATACAATGCTTAACCTTATCTTTATCAAATGATCCATAAAGGGACCACTCTGAACCATTCAGAATACTTTTCCCACACCTTACGTACGTCAACGTTTGGGTGTGCAAGTTTGTATATTATTATTATTTCCATTATTACTTCATCAAATCTCCAGTAATCGATTATACACACATAGCATTTCTCATTTTTTTCATATCTTCACAGAATCCATATATAACGTTATAAGTCTTAGGTACTCACGTCAACACCACTCCATGTGCATCTCCAATGACTCTCCGCTGCTACAAAGCAACTTTGCAACCATACTCCACCCCGGAACCCAAAGACTTTGGTTTCCTGGATGCTGCCCAGCTGGTCAATAATGTGCCACACGTATCCTCAACGGCACTCTAGCCTCCCAGAAACCACAGTACAGTCTAGCCTCACAGAAATGCCCATAGACTTGCCGCTATTTTCTATACATATAAAATATTACCCCGTGATATTACTAATAGTCCCAGACTATGATGGGCATTGGTGGACAGAACCCCAAGATAACATTATATATTGAAACAATATTCAAATTCCAATCTCTTATTATCCAAATTTCAATCTTATTATGCACATTTCTATATCTTATTATCCAAACTTCAGCAACTCTCATATCACATTCACACAGTACTGTTCCCAAAACACAATAATCAATTAGTTGTTTTCTACAATATTTTTATAACCTGTAGGAATATTTTCTTACTTCTATAGGTGGAGTTGGTTTATAGCTTTCACATGTGCACCTAACTATTTTAAACCATCGCATATCATTAACTTATCTACTAATTATTATTTATCTCAGGCTCACACAGAACCTTAATGATCACCCACACATTATATACCATATCATTATTCATAACATATTCTTTGTTTAATGACCATTCACACAGATTTGGTCGGACATTCTATACAGAATATCAATCCCTATTGGGTTTCTTTATAACCAGTTCACACAGCAGGTTTTACGACCAGTTCACACAGCAGGTCAGACCAGTTCACACAGCAGGTCAGACCAGTTCACACAGCAGGTCTATTTATGGCAATTCACACAGATTTTACCATATGACGATTCACACAGATTTAATCATTGACCAAATTTTTCTCTACTGACAATTCACACAGATTTTGTCAGGTGTTCACACAGAACACATCATTCATTTAAGCCATTAACATGATTGTTTGTAAGAAATTCAGTCTCACCCTAATCAATTTGTCTTTGTTCGGGATACCGTATCCATCAGCTGAAGCTCCCAGCCAGTCTGGTCCAATCTGCTCCATCTGGTGGAGTGTGGTTCCCCGAGCTGCATCTAATGCTGCCCCGTACACAGTTAACCTTGGTCTTTAGGAGAAAACAAATGGAGGTCGGTATCCCATCCCCGTCGCCAAGTATTGCCATGGAAATTCTAACCAAATGAGAGAGACTTTTACATTTTTTCAAAACAATCAAACTTTAGTAATATTATTGAAATAATGGAGCTGGTCAACCCAAATAACTAAGTTGTGTCTCAGCTTTTATAGAAAGAGACATGGCAAACAGCATGACAGTCATTGTATTGCTGATACAATGTGGTTCTTAAAGAGAACTAGTTGTAAGTTGGCTTGCATGTAACACACAGTTGTATTCTTCTTCCAGTCAAGGTCAGGCCTGGAACATTCTGTCCGTCACACCCCCAGGGTACAAATGTATTTTTTAGACTCATAAGCAACAAAGAACATCTGCTTTGTAATTTTAAAGAGTTTAACAGAGATTTTTCCCTCACAGCTGGTACATGTACAACTGCAGAGAGAGACGTGGACACACACAACTTAATACATGCTCTAAGCTAGCTACACATAATGACATGAGAGGTAGGCCTATAGAGTAGAGGCAATTCCGGCTCCCTCATATTCAATGGGCTAAAAATAGCAGCGTGCCAGTGTCCAAATCCCCCAGAAAGCCCCATCCAGCAGGCAGCGGTACCTGGCTCAGACTCCAGTCTAGTCCAGCCCTTTGTTTATGCCACTACTTCCACTTCCTTAAGTGGCAAGTTGGAAAGGCAGATACGGCGGGGGTGCTAAAATAAGGACGCTGACGCCATCTCAACTGGCCGCAACACGATGATGCAGGACAGCATGGTGAGAAGGATGGGAGGGAAATGCCTATAGAGGAGTCTGTCTGTCTGCCCAGACACACATAACCACATGACCATCCCACCACCACCACCACCACCACCACACACTGCACTTCTGGGACTATTCTGTTGGTTCTACTGTACTGGGCAAACTAAATCAAGAGCAGCCCAAGGTCAACCACATAGTGCATCTAAAGCAGTGCTTCTTAACTCCAGTCCTCCAGTCCACAAACAATATACATTTGTATTGAAGCCCTGGACAAGAACACTGGATTCAACTTGTTAACTAATCATCAAACCCTTCAATTAGTTGAATCTGGGGCTACCAGTGGTGTAGTGGTGCCTGGAGAAGTGGGTATAATTTTGCCAACATTTTTCCAAAAGGCCCACCCAGCGAAGGAAAGGCATCATGTGTGAAGAATTCTTTGAGAAACAGTGACATACACTCTGAATGACCTAAAATGATACATCCCATATTAGTCTTTCACAGTCAGGTCAATCCAAGTTGTACTGTGCAGTAGGCTAATAGTAGGCCTACTATTGATACAGAAATTTACAGGTTTCTGATTGTTTCAATTTCTTCAGGTTTTTGTTCTCAAAGTCACACTTTTTATTAACAGAAAAACAACACAATTGTATTTTCTAAGTCCATAACAATGCTTAAACCAAATCAGGAGACCACTTTTGAGGTCTGGGAAAAATCTAAGAAATTTAGATTTATGAGGATAGTTACCCTTTAATTCAATTGTGCAGGCACCTAGCAGTTTTGTTTGATTAGCATTTCTGTAGCACATGAGATGGAGTTGGCAAAATAAATGGGCACTGGATTGATGCAAATATCATCATGATATCATTCTGACAGGTAGGCATGGGCTACTTTGTAGCTAGTTAACATTTAATAGAGAAGGTTTTTGGGAAAGCCTTTCCATCTACCAGAAGACACTTAGGCCTATTATTAGCATCGCTATATTTGTCCTGTTCCTTAATTGTTTGAAACCTGGATGTTTTACTTCATATTATGAGGCATGTCTTACCTTTGTTTAAAGTAGCCTGTAGGCAAAATCCCACCATAGAAACGTGGAGGCAATTATTTGGATAAAGACTTACTCATATGCGTTCTCCTGTTCTATTGGTTTTCTTTTAACTTTCTTTCATTGTGTAGCAGCCAAAGGCATTATCCTAATCATATTAGCAAACCATGATAGTTGTTGCATCTTTATACAACGGGCGGGTCTAATCCTGAATGCTGATGGTTAAAACCGCATTCCAGCCAGTGTCTATTCCACAAGTTACCACTGTCTAAATCTATGAAGTTAAAATGCCTATTTACTCTGTTCCATCTGACTGTGCAATCCACTGTCTCATCAGCCCAGCCAGGCAATTTATGAACTTGATCTCCACTATAAAAAGCATCTAGACATTCTCACATTTATTTTTAACTAATATTTAGTTTTCAACAGCAGAGATTTGTATAAACCTTACTGTCTGTCTCTCCGACATTTGCAACATTGTTTCAATATTCAAATTCGATCTCCAGCTGTCCCATAGTAATGAACGTGTCGGGAGTTGGGACGAGACAGACAGACAGGCAGGCAGCATTTCTCAGCCAGTCGAAATTATGAATCAGCTGGCATCATTTTTATGGATATATACTATCACGGCTCAGGAGAAGACCCAGATGCAGACAGTTTCGAAGTAACAAAAGTTTATTACAAAAACAGGGGGGCCGGCAAACTACAGGTCAAGGGCAGGCAGAGGTCAGTAATCCAAAACAGAGTCCAAAAGGTACAGAACGGCAGGCAGGCTCAGGGTCAGGGCAGGGAGAATGGTCAAAACTGGGAAAACAGGAACTAGAGAAAACCATGGGTATGGGAAATCCGCTGGTAGGCAAGATGAGACGAACTGGCAACAGACAAACAGAGAACACAGGTATAAATACACTGGGGATAATGGGGAAGATGGGCGACACCTGGAGGGGGTGGCGACAATCACAAAGACAGGTGAAACAGATCAGGGTGTGAAATGTCAATTGAAAAAAGGTAAAATGAAATGAAGTTGATAGATTAATTATTAATGACTAATTATTACACCCTGAAACTGTGTATAATGTGTGAGTGTAGGACCAGTAAAGGCTATGGCATTGAGCCACTATTTAGCAATGTGAGTAAGAGTCAGGCCAGACAACAAAGACAACTGAGAAACTAAGATAAAGAGGCCTCCCAATTTAGGGAGGGGAGAAACTGTTATGAAAACATGGTGCAGAATATTGTGAGAACGGCAATAACTGAGTAAAGCAGGGAGTAGGATATGTGTGTGTGTGTGTGTATGTATGTGTGTATGCATGTGTGTATATGTGTGTGTGTGTGAACTGAAGGTCAGTAGAGCAGTTTTAGAGTGGAAAACTACAGCCCGCCTACAGAGGGAAGGGATTTCTTTTTGTATGACGTATGAGTATAAAAGATGGACTCTGAAATTGTGATGGCAGAATTCTCAATGAATAAATATCTCTGACCATGCAGACCGGGACTCTGGCCGTTACTTAAATCCCAAAAGACTTACAACCTTTTGGGAGACGCACAGAGACACTAAAATAGTTTGTTAAATAATTCACTTAACAGCTTGGTCCTTCTGAGCCGGACTCCAATACCCTGTTTCTGTCATTCCAGGTAACTCTGAAAACCGTCGACGGGCGAATGATACATTCGTAAATAGAAAGTCCTGCCCTTTGACATTAAGGGTTAAAACAGGCCAGAGGACACCTGATTAATGACAGAGACGGTGACGGAATCCAAACCTACATTGAATCTCGGCTGCAAGGATAAGGTCAGTAGTCTTTATTCATTAACTTGGTGAAATTGATTTGAGAACTTGCTAAAATATTGAAAAGTAGCAAATTGATCAATGCGTAGCCATTTTAAGTGAAATGTGGGGTTGACTGTCAGGAATTATCAAGATTACATTGTGAGGATAGACTCCTCCGTAGAGTAGGAGATAATTCTGGGGGACTGGTCAACCTGGTGGTGGGTCCGTAATGATTCACGGTAATAGGCCATTACCAAAAGAAACTACCCGGTGTTGAAATAGAAGGAACTATTAAAAGTACACCTATGGGATGGAACCTGTAAGAGATTATTGAACAGTCAACAAATAATCCGGGTTAAACAAATACAAAAAGTACACCAGAAGGAATTAAAATAGCATGTGTGAGAAATAGAATATTAGTAAAGTCAAAAGTCACAAACAACTGTAGATTTTGCTGTAAACTCTATCCGTTCTGGAGCCTTATAAACTCCATGTTACCGATATAACACCAATAATCATGTAAGGTTGTATACGTGTGAGACCTAATGTTTACTCAGAAGTCACATCTATGAATAATTCCAGGTGGTTGTATAGAGGAGGGAGAACCCATTCCTGTTGTATGAGACTGTCAGGAATTATCAAGATTACATTGTGGGGATCAATCCCTCTGTAAAAGTATGAGATAATTCTGGGGGACTAGTCAAGACTACATATACAGGGAGAGGTGGTTGTATAGAGGAGGGAGAACCCATTCCTGTTGTATGAGACTGTCAGGAATTATCAAGATTACATTGTGGGGATCAATCCCTCTGTAAAAGTATGAGATAATTCTGGGGGACTAGTCAAGATTACATATACAGGAAGGGGTGATTCAAGGTGTTGTTGTGTGAAGCTATTTTGAATTACTTGTTAAATTGACTTGTTATATAGAAGAGGTGGCTAAGGGATTTTTAACAGTACCAACCATGGGGGGGCAAATCCTCACAAGAGGTCCCAGAATTTACTGGGGACGAGAAATACTTGATGTAATTAAAATGGAATGCAGGGATAGAAGAAATGTCCATTATGTAACCAGGTGGAGGGAGAGGTATGGTTTTGAGGGACGTCTAGACGCAGATAAACTCGAATCCATGCTTAAACAGATACATAAGGTGTGTAAAGGAGAAATAAGCAGTGAGAGAGAGAGAGAGAGAGAGAGTAGGAGGGGGCCAGTACCCACTGATAGCCGATTAGTTACCGGAGTGTAACTCCAGTTCTATGAGTGGAGCGGAGCCCCATAGGGGAGCTATGCTCCTAGTGGTTTACCCTCTGCCCTAAGGCAGCAGCAGCCTGAAACAAAATTATGCACACACCTACAGCCAATAGGAGTACAGGTGTCACTATATAAGGAACCCCGTTCCCTCAATCTGCCTCCCGAGATATTATCTTCAGCGAGACTAGAGAGGGTCGGTAGGGCCTTAAGTCCTATGGGGCTCCGCTCCACTCATAGAACTGGAGTTACACTCCGGTAACTAATCGTTCTATATCGTGGAGCTCCGCCCCATAGGGGAGCTATGCTCCTAGTGGTTTAAGGCGGAGCGAAACGCTCCAAAATGTACCCCCTGCCGAGCCTAACACTTCCCATTAAAAAATGAAAAGGTCAAGCCCAGCAATGGCTGCAACCAATTCCCGCATTACTGTGACTAAAACCCATCAGGGCGTCACAATATACCGCGTCATCGGTTATAGACCCGCTCCATCTAGCTCAATGACAATGTCAATGGCTATTGGGCAGATCAATAGAATAGACGCCGTGCTAATCTGACTAGCAGATAGCCGTGCCTCAATATTCTATGGAACAAAATATACTAGTCATACTACACTGACCCTCAGATAGATGACCTTACATTCTGTCCATTCAGTACATGTTTCTATATGCTGACACTGTCAGCCAGGAGACATGCCACAGAATATGCTCTTTATCCAAAGCGGACCTGATAGAGATCAGTCTATCATCCTGCTTCTCCCTCCTCTACCTCAAGATTCTCCTTCAGCTATGCTGAGTGCAATCGAGATTGGAGTTTAAAGGCTTATTCCTGACATAAGTCTTCCTAACCAGAGCGGACCTGATTGGAACCTGTCCAAGGTCCTGCTCTGTCCTCTTTTTTCTAGCTCAAGAACGCCTTTCAGCTCTGCTGAAATTCGATCGAACAAAAGAGTTAGAAAACATGTCCATAATATGTTACTTCTAATAAAAGCGGACCTATGAACCTATTCACAATCCTGCTTTCTTTCCCTATTCTGCTCAAGGTCTCCCTTCAGCCACGCTGAGTACAGACCGAGCCAAAGAGTTAGAAGACATATCCAACAGATAGAAACGAATAAAAGGAGACGGTGTCGACCATGACGCCGCTCTACAAATATCCTCTACCTCTGTTCCTCTGAAAAGAGCAGTAGAAGCTGCTACTCCACGAGTGGAGTGCGCTCTAATACCCTGAGGTGGTTGTTGCCCCGCCGCCTCGTACGCCGTCTCAATGCCTTCACAAAGCCAATGAGACAAACGCTGTTTTGAAAGTGGTCTACCCAATGCAGCCGCACCGTGACACACAAACAGCTGAGGCGATGACCTAACCGCTTCTGTGCGCCTAACGTAACACGCCAAAGCGCGTACTGGGCACAGACAGTGAAGCTTTTCCTCACTCCTCTCCCCATGGGGAGGGGGATGAAAAGCCCACAATTCCACGATCTGCGATCTATATGCACTGTTAATAACCTTTGGCACAAATGCCGGGTTAGGACGTAACACCGCTCTGCTCAGATCGCCATTAATGGCTAGGCAGTCGGGTCTCGTCGACAGTGCACACAAATCGCTGACTCGTTTAGCAGTAGTCAAGGCGAGCAACAGCGCCGTCTTGATAGACAGCATCTTGAGGGGTATTTGATTCAATGGCTCGAACGGCGACTTACATAGCGCTTCGAGAACCAATGCCAAATCCCACTTGGGCAGCGTAGCTCTAGGCCTTGGCCTAAGCCGTCGCGTTCCCAATAGGAAACGTTTCACTAATGGATGAGTGAACACACTTTTTCCGTTAAACCCTTCATGACCAGCTGAAATTGCCGCTGCAAACACTCGAATAGTGGAGGGCGATTTCTGCCTATCAAACATAGACTGTAGGAATGAGAGAACACTCTCTACCTGACAGCTCATGGGGTCCACGTCCTGTGTATCACACCATCGTGAGAAAACATTCCATCTGCTGGTATACAGCTTACAAGTGGAACCGGCTCTTGCGCCCTGTATTGTTCTGATCACTGCATCAGACAACCCACGGCGCTTTAACCTGTCCCATTCAGGAACCAAGCCTTCAGTGGTTGGCCGATTATGGGCCATTGCCCTATCGAGCCTCCCGCCTGAATCAACGCGTCTCGTCGATGTGGAATTGGCCAGGGTGGCGCAATCAACATCTGACTCATCTCTGCAAACCACGGAGCCCCCGGGCGATCGGGCGCTATCAGTATCACTGACAGCTCCTCTGACCTCACCCTGGCTAGCAGTGGGAGAATGTAAGACAGCGGAGGGAATGCATACAGAAGAACTCTCGGCCACGGGTAGTGCGCAAATGCGTCTCTTCCCAATGGCGGTTCGTCCTGGTTCCTCAGAGAGAACCATAGGGGACACTGCGCGTTCACACGTGACGCGAACAGGTCCACCTCGGCTCTCCCGAATTGTTCCCAAATCTGTAGAACAATGTCCGGGTGCAGACACCACTCGTCGTCTCGAGGACCCCCTCTTGACATGATGTCTGCCCCTACGTTCAAGTAGCCCGGAATGTGTGCTGCTCTCAACGAGCAAAGGTGCTTGTGAGCCCACAGCCACAATTCCACTGCCGCCCGATGAAGGGCAGGAGACCTGACCCCTCCCTGGCGGTTTATGTGAGCCACTGTGGTTCGGTTGTCTGACCAGACCAGCACATCGCGACCCCGAAGGGTAGACGCGAAGTGGGTCAAGACCAGTCGCACCGTTTCCAACTCTAGGAGGTTGATGTGACGACCTGATTGAGGCCATGCACCTCCTATCGCTTGAGACTGACATGTCCCTCCCCATCCAGTCAGAGAGGCATCTGTAAACACTGGAATGTAGGATGACACCTTGCCCATCGGGACTCCGTGCGTGAGAACGCACGGGTTCCGCCAATAGTCCAGGTCTGCTCTTAGCGAGAGAGGAACCACCACCAACCGATGACGTTGACGCACTGGGTCTAGTCTTAGTTGGGCGAACCACCGCTGTGCTTTGCGCATGTGCAGAAGCCCTAGCGGGACCACAGAGTGGGCTGCCGACATGAGACCCAAAAGTGACATGATCGATAGCGCCGTTACTGTGTGATTCGGACGACACTTCCTCAGGGCCAGCAACAATGCTGCCCTTCGAGGGTCCGAAATTCGCGCCCTCATCATAACAGTGTCTAACTGTAGTCCCAAGTAGACAATCTGATGACTGGGCCAAGGTGCGCTCTTTTTCCAATTCACAGCAAACCCCAGACGCGTGAGATGCATCACTGTCTGTGTCGTGTGTGTGAACGCCAGCTCTGCTGACGGGGCGAGAATCAACAGGTCGTCTAGGTAGGCTAATAGCCTTATCCCTTGACGACGCAGCGGTTCCAATGCCGCCTCCACACATTTGGAAAACGTCCGAGGTGCCAGGGCGTACCCAAACGGCATCCTCGTGAACTCGTACGCCACCCCTTGAAAGGCGAACCGCAGAAACTTTCTGTGACGCGATTGTATCGGCACATGAAAGTACGCGTCCTTTAGGTCTATGCTTGTACAAAAATCTCCCTTCTGAACACATTCCAGTAGGCGTTTTGTCGTCAGCATTCGGAAGGGCCGTTTGGTTATGCTCTCGTTGAGAATGCGTAAATCCAAAATCGGCCTCACTCCCCCCGTCTTTTTTGGCACTAGGAAATAGGGCGAGTAAAGCCCCTTGTTCCTTTGCTCCCGGGGAACTACTGTGACCGCCTCCTTCGCCAAAAGTTCCGTAATCTCTGATTTCAGAGCGGCTACTTTGTCTGGCGTTTTCATCACCGTTTCCACCACTCCCCTGAACGGGGGTGGGGTTCGGCGGAATTGGAGGGCATAACCCTTCTCTAACGTCTGTTCTAGCCAGCGTGAGAGGGTACAGCTTTGACGCCACTGCCAGCAATGCATGGAAAGCGGGTGCGCACGAAGCTGTGGTGCATCCAGTAGGAAGGACCTGTATTCCTCTATGGCCCCTGCCGCCGCTATTCCCCAACACTGGGTTGGTGGAATAGCCCAAGGTGGGCCCCCCTTGAAAGGGAGAGGACACATCAGCTCGTTCTGGGTGAGTCGGGGGCTTTGATACGTTAGTTACGACCGTAACTCCAGTAATCTTGCCCTCCGTGAACGCAGCACGGGTCTGAACTGCGCTGTCTGAGGTACTGGCCTGAGACAGAGCGCTCTGCCCGGAAAGCGATTGCGTCATCATGTCATTGTCTGACTGAGACTGCCGCTTAACATGAGACCTATCCTTTACAGAATTCAATAGAACCTGAAAGGTGTGATCTCTGACTGACACCACACGGTGGCGCCACAATGCTTCTTTACTGGTATTAGGCGGCTGCTCAGCGACACACTCAATGTGTGGCGAGCTGCGCTCATAGCCATGGGCATTGATACGTTCAGAGTAATTTGGAGGCGTCCATACCTTGGAGGTATTCCCGCTCTCCGTGAACGTCGCACAGGTCTGATCTGCGTTGACTGAGGCATTGGCCTGCAGCAAGGCGTCATTCCCAGCAAACGGCAGCGCCTTCATGTCACATTGGGACAGAGGCATTTGCCTACTATGTGAGACCTTTACTGCAGAGCTCCTAGGAGTCTGCAGTAAGAGATCTTTATTAGGTGAGCTAAGGCTGTGCCTTGCTACCTTTACCCTTTTCCTCTCTTGAGCGCGCTCAGCTACACACTCTAAGTGGGTTGAACTACACTCAAGATGGTGAGGGAGAGACATAGAACGTGAAGTGTTCTTAACCTTATGAAATAAAAGTCCTTCTTTGACAGTGTCAATGAGAATCATCTCTTTATTCACATGGTTATAAAAACAGCCCTCCACGCCCTGAACAGTGGGGTGGGGGGGAACAGTAGGCCTCTCTGCGTCACGCGCCGGGCCGTCATCTGCTCTCTCCCCCTCGCCTCGTCAAAGGTGCCGCCTTTTCTGAGTCACCTTCTGGTGCTTCCAGGCTGGCCTCTGGACGACCTCTCTCTCTGGCGGGACCGACGTCGTCACCGTTGCTGCTGGAGGGGCCGAGCCCGCTCTCCCGCTGCTCTGGGTGTGCGCCTGTCGCCTGGCCCTTCGCCTCCCAGCTGACTTGTTGGGGGCGTTGGAGGTGGTTGGGTTGGTTGGGGCTCTGCTGGCCTTCATTGCCAGTGGCAAATGTTTGGCCAGGTGCCTCCTCTCCTCGTCCAATTTGGCGATGCGTTCGGTGGCGTCCTTCACAGCAAGGCCGAATAGCCCTTCGCTGGAGACGGGGGCGTTGAGCAAGGATGCCCTGTCGGTCTCCTTCATGGCCGTCATGGACAGCCAGAGGTGCCGCTCAGTAACCACCGAGGTGGCCATGGTCCTGCCCGCGCATATCGCCACCGCTTGCGTCAGGTGGAGTATGGCTCCAGAAATCCTGGAGGCCTCCTCCACTTCCTCACCGGTCAACTCTGACCTGCCCGTTGTGAGACGGGACAGGGAGGCCGCGAGGAGGGCGATGTTGTTCGCCGCTGCAACGCTCTGGGCTCCCAGCGTGAAGGATTTCTCAGCCAATTGGGCTGTGAACCTGTCCCTCTGTGCTGGCAGGGTGGCCTTCTTGGAGGCTGCCCAGGGACTCGAACCCGGCACTAGGTACGCCGTCATGGCGCCTTCGAGCCTAGGGATTCCCTTAGCTGCCCACTCGTATCCAGCCACTCTGGTGAATGGGGTGTACACTCTGGCCGGCGAACGCGCCGCCAGAGGTGCCCCCCACGAGCCCTCGACATATTTGCCCAGAGAGGGCAAGGCTGGAGCCATTGGCTCAGCCGCCCTTCTCGGCACGGAGTAGGGGCCGCCCTCCATCAAATCCACCTCCATTGGAGGGGGAGCTGGGGGCAGCGCAATCTCCAGTCGGGTGGCCGCCCTCTCAATGAGTCCGGGAAAGTCCGAACTTCATAGGAAGGAGAGCGCAGGAGGCGCAATTAGGAGGGTTGCCGAGACCTTCCTTGGCATGCAGCGGTCCCAAGCACACGAAACATAGGTCGTGGGGGTCCGAAGTAGCCATGGCGGTACAGCGGCATAGGGCCCTGAAAAGGGCCTTTGGTGGAAAAGCTGGTGCACTCATAGTGGAAGACGTTGACGGCTGGATGTCAACGGCGAAAATCTTCCGAGTCTTCTAAGGCTTCTTCTCTAGTCCAGTCGCTGAAGATAATGGGAGGCAGATTGAGGGAACGGGGTTCCTTATATAGTGACACCTGTACTCCTATTGGCTGTAGGTGTGTGCATAATTTTGTTTCAGGCTGCTGCTGCCTTAGGGCAGAGGGTAAACCACTAGGAGCATAGCTCCCCTATGGGGCGGAGCTCCACGATATAGAACTTACCTAATCTATTGGTGGGGAATGAAAGGGGCCCCAGCAACCTTAGATGTATACAGTAACAATAATAATATGCCATTTAGCAGACAGGCCATGAACACAGAGGACGTGGCCAGAGCGGTAGAAGGAATGACCCACCCCGAAACAGGAATAGTAAGGTTTGGGCTGCCGTTAGAGGGCAGTGGGTTTCAGGGGATGCCCAGAGGACACTTTTGCCATGGGCCGATTACGGAGAGTATGTTGGGAAAATAACTGAATTGTGTAATAGCCTCAGAGAGACATGCAATCCATCATGAGCAGAATAACAGACAGGACAGAGCCAAGAAAGAAGAGGAAGATGCAGAGTAACTAATTGCCACTCTGGGAGAGATGGCGGGTAGAACTAGAAACTTAGGAGAGAGAGGAGATAAGGCAGGAAGAAAAGAGAAGTGAGTGAGAGGGAAAGAGAAGTGAAGGTTGAGGTCTCCGTGCCTCCCCCAGAGCAGAGGGCAGAAAGGTTATATCCAAACTTGGCAGACCAGGCATGGAGAGAAAATCCAGATGATGAATACGTAGGGAGGAGAAGGAGAGTGCAGGGGAATAATGTTGCCCCCAACCGGCCCCACCTCCCTATGAGGAAGAAGGGGCTGGAGGAGGAAGGGAAGATGAAGGTGAGGAAGAGCCAGAGGTAGAGGAGTACCAGACAAGGGCAGAGAAAGTCAGACAGGAGAGAAAAGAGAGAAAAGAGAGAAGAGTGGGAGAGAGAAGTCCATCCCCCAGCTTTGAGCGTGAGGAAGAGGAAGATAAGGCATGACTAGTCCTTGAGGGAGAAATAGTAGACTCTAGTGGGGGGAAGACTAAGGAACCCTTTGATCCAAATTGTGAGGTGTTTGAATTGGCTACTATTGACTTAGCACTTCAACAGGAACAGAAACCTTATTTGACATTGACAGTAATGGGTATGAAAATTAAATTCCTTTGTGATACGGGAGCCTGCAGGACAGCAACCTGTGCAACAGACAAGCCAGATGGAGTCAGGATTGATGGGGAGAAAATCATAGTGCGATCTGCCTCTGGTCATCAATTTATTGAAAGGTTATCAGCCCCAATAACCCTAAAACATGACCAATCAGGATGAGAGGCAACCATACCATCCTGATATCTAAGCTGTGTCGGGTAAATTTACTAGGACGTGATGTAATGACTAAATTGAATGTGGCTGTCATTTCCGCTGAGAGGGGAATGAAAGTACACATAGTCAGAGACAATATGGTGGTCTGTGGGGAAGAGGAGCCATGTTATTGGTGTAGGCAAGATTTGTTAAGGGGGGGAATAATTGATATTCCCCGAACCTTGATGGAACTTGCTGATGATGTAGTACCAGGCCCCACTAAAATGTCCCCCGATGACCTACACTGTACTCTCTGGTATAGCAAACACCCAGGTCCAGATGCAATCTATGAGGAAGCATTATTTAAAACCACAGAAAGGACTATAGCCTTGAAATGGTTTCACTATGACAACACCCACGCAGCAGTGGAGGTGGAACTAGGGCCCCAAAGTTCAGGGAAAGATGGAGCCCACATGTGTCCCTAGCAAGGGAGCCAGCAGAGTACTGGAAAGACATGGGCCAGTGGGTATCCAAGGGTAAGAGGATCACTGATTGGGTCAATATTGTGGGTGGCGATCAACACAGCCCATCCACAGATAGTACATTTAGATGAGAATAGCAGATTTACATTTACATTTACATTTTAGTCATTTAGCAGACGCTCTTATCCAGAGCGACTTACAGGAGCGGAATAGGAATACCTGTTGACAGAACAACAGGAGTCAGACTTAAAAGAAGTTCCAGAGCATTTGTGGTCCCGGGGTCCAGCAGACGTAGGATTAATAAAAGGGGTAATTCCAGTACAGGTGATACCCAAATCTAATCATAGGCCATATCAGAAGCAATACCCTATGTAACCAGAAGCAATACAAGGTTTGCAGTTACCAAGAGCAGATTGGGAGGGACCTTGAGGGAGGGCCAATTCTCGGGGAGATAGTGAGGCCAGAAACAAAGGTGCAGTGTCCTGGAAATCACAGTCTGTTTTGTTTTTTTCAGTTCTGCTGGGAGTACATTGGATGATGGGGTTTTGTGTTGAATTAGAGACAGTGAGACTATTAGTCAATACCTAGGAGAGAAGAGAGGTTACGGTAGCAAAGACAGACAAGAAGGAAATGGTAATAGTGGAGACAGGAGTGAGTGGAAGTGTTACAATTGTGACAAAATGGGACATTTTGCTAGAGAATGTGAGGAACCGTGTAGTTACTGTGCAAGGAAAGGGCACCAGTTAAGAAACTGTAGGCAGAAGGGGAAGAGAGAAATCAGGAGTCCTCATGACCTGGCTGTTTGGTTGTTGTTTTTTAATTGGGGTTTTCAAATAAAAAACAACACACCTAGTATGATGTTTATAAAGCCTTGTTGTTTCAATTTTGGGGGGTTTTCAGCAGGTCAAGGGTGATAGGTCTTAGAGGAGCACACAGTGAATTTTATGGAGTTTTTTAGGTTTTGGCTGAGTTTGGGGTATATATGATTTCTTATGAGAATGAATGTCATGAGGATTAATGAACACTTGGGATAAGTAACATTTATTAAATATTTAGAATAATGCTAATGTTTGGTATACTATGGGATGGAATTTCAATTGCCTCTGAACTCTGTTTTAACTTTCTGGTGTTAATTAATCATCCACACTGGTAAATTCTAAAGGCATGAGAGGAGGACTTTAAGATAGTTTATTTTACCAATAAATAAAAATAAGGGATGGCAATTGGATGATAAATTACCAATATTACCTAAGTGATTGTTAGGTAGGTGATAATATTGACACATGGGCAGTGACATGTGTCAAAAGGAGGGATGGATGGTAGAACAGATTAGACAACACTTTGTGGCATATGGGATTACTCATTATAAAAAAATTAGACAACACTTTGTGGCATATGGGATTACTCATTATAAAAAAATATATATATATAAAATAAAAAATGTTCAAGATGTGTTATCTGTGCTCAAAATAATCACCAGGGCAGACAAAGGGCACCTCAGGGTGAGTATCCTCCGGCTAAGTACCCTTTCCAGCAATTGGAAATGGATTTTATAGAGTTATCACGGAGTGAAGGGAAGAAATTTAGAGTAACCCCAGATAAAGATGGGTTATCCCCCTTTGAGAAAGTGTTTGGAAGACCTTACAGAATGCCACAGTTGGCAGGACCAGACAGGCAGACATAGAACTAGAGAGCACCCTAGCAGAACACGTGAGAAGGTCGTTTATTAACCACACCTGTATGTCAGAGGTTTTGTGCCCCCACAGGTGAATTAAAGGAGAAGGTGACCCACTCTATCTAACCAGGAGACTGAAGCAGGCCTGGCGGGAAGGGCCCTACCAAGTACTGCCTTTGCCAGCAGAATAGCTGAGAGATCCATCTGGGTGCATGTCACACACTGTAAAAAGGTAAAACCAGCTACACCTGACGAACAAACACAGAGTTAGGAGAAAGATCCGATCACCACTAGGGCTCGGGGGTTGGCTCCTTAACGAAGATTCCCTTACCCTGTCTGATCATCCCTGTGTGAGTTCGATAGAAGGTAAAGCAATGGGTTGGCCTCTGGCATCTGACATGTTCTCAGGGCGAGGGTGGGGATTCACAGGTCTCCCGACGGTAGGTAGCTGTCTGATTGTGGGGGCCATATTCCTAACACACACGGACCCTCCTGTTTCAGCCAGAAGTGGTAGTTAACCTAACACAAGTTGAAAAGGCATAGGAGACAGCTAGACGTAGGGAAAGGGGAAATACTAGGGACTTTAGGGAAGGACATCACCATATGTATGTCACCATGTACATCCTGGGACTATGTAGTTGCTTATACCAAGCGGGGGGGGGGGGGGGGGGGGATGTGTCAATCTCCATACACAGTTTAGGGACAGGTGTAGTATTGTGAAAGTAGGGAATTATCAGAAATGGCAGTGCGACCCATATGAGGGTAGGTACTGTCTGAAAGTCTGAATTATGCTAAAACAGATTACAGACCTGACAAGTGAGATATCTTCTTCAACTGTGGCACCCTATAGAGTAAACCTCTCTGAGGGAGGTAGTGAGACAGTGCAAACTATAGACCTGAAGGAAGTAGTACAGATGGAGACGGAGTAAATAGATTTTAACCTGTGGTTGGAATGGGTTCAGTATACGGTCCAAAGAGGACTGTTATGCCTGTAGGACAGCCAAACCAAGGTTAACAACTACTCCGTTCCCCTTGACAGGCTTTAACTCTCTGTCAGGTTCCATGCAAGCCACCAGGGAATGTGGTGAAAGAGTCTTGTAGTAACTTGCACTATCTGTATCCCCCCATAACAAAGTCATCCCGACCTGGGTTGCCTCAGTTTGAAGTCACAGGGGATTCTTATTATTGTTTTTCTAGGACTAGTAAGGATAGGATACAGGGTAGGGCATCTTAGCTCCTGCTCCCACACAGAGAATGTCACACCTAAAGAGACCATGACTAATCTCTCCTCTTTGTTGCAGCCAGAGGATTTTAGGAACCAAAACCAGGCCCGTGCTGACATCTGATGGTTGTGTGGTGATAACTGATTGTGAACTCACCTACATACGCAAACAATCAAACGTGTCAGAGACTGGTGAGTTGTCACGTAGAAAGTAGAACCTCCTCCCGGGATCCTTTGATGAAAGGATATATATATTGATGGGATAGGAGTACCTTGAGGGGTTCCAGAACAATTCAAAGCTAGGAATCAGATCGCAGCTGTGTTTGAATCAAGTATTTTCTGGTGGTCAACAATTAATAAAAACGTAGATTGGATGAATTATGTTTACTATAACCAGCAAAGATTTATAAACCACACTTGTGATGCAATAAAGGGATTAGCTGAGCAGACAGCGGCAACTAGCTTAATGACATGGCAGAATAGAATAGCTTTAGATATGCTTTTGGCTGAGCGGGACGGGGTTTGTGTTCTGTTTGGATCTATGTGCTGTACTTTCATCCCCAAACAATACAGCACCGGACGGGTCCGTGACCAAAACGCTTCAGGGACTCACCACGCTGGCGAACGAACTGGCTGAGAACTCTGGTATTGATAGCTCCCTAAACGGTTAGTTTGATAACATATTTGGTAAATGGAAAACTATTGTTGTAACTATTCTGGGTGAAGTTATAGCTTCTATGGGTATACTTGTTCTTTGTGGATGTTGTCTTATTCCCTGTGTCTGAGGGTTGGTGAGCAAGGCGGTTTCCCAACAGATGGTGAGATACGGCCCAATCCCGGACTCCGACCTAAGGAATGAAGGATATGACCTACCAGGCTTGGTGGAGGACGACGACGATCCAGATAATTTGAGACTGGATGTTTTCCTAGAACTATAAATCTATAGTTTAAAAGTTATTGTAATGATCTTTTGTGTATTAAAGTCTCGTTTTAAGTATGATGTACTAGTTACCATTGCTAAAAAGTAACGTTATGCTTGTAATCATGGGGTAACCCTGATGAACCTGTAATGTTTTAATATGCAAACCAACTTATATACTTCAATGAGTGTGATTCATTTCTATAACAACATATATTTTGTATGTGTGTAATATTTAGTCAAAGGGTGGAATTGATAGATTAATTATTAATGACTAATTATTACACCCTGAAACTGTGTATAATGTGTGAGTGTAGGACCAGTAAAGGCTATGGCATTGAGCCACTATTTAGCAATGTGAGTAAGAGTCAGGCCAGACAACAAAGACAACTGAGAAACTAAGATAAAGAGGCCTCCCAATTTAGGGAGGGGAGAAACTGTTATGAAAACATGGTGCAGAATATTGTGAGAACGGCAATAACTGAGTAAAGCAGGGAGTAGGATATGTGTGTGTGTGTGTGTATGTATGTGTGTATGCATGTGTGTATATGTGTGTGTGTGTGAACTGAAGGTCAGTAGAGCAGTTTTAGAGTGGAAAACTACAGCCCGCCTACAGAGGGAAGGGATTTCTTTTTGTATGACGTATGAGTATAAAAGATGGACTCTGAAATTGTGATGGCAGAATTCTCAATGAATAAATATCTCTGACCATGCAGACCGGGACTCTGGCCGTTACTTAAATCCCAAAAGACTTACAACCTTTTGGGAGACGCACAGAGACACTAAAATAGTTTGTTAAATAATTCACTTAACAGAAGTGCAGCTAGTTTGCAGTCTTTCCAGCTTCAGTTTGAAGTGATTGTGTTAGCTGTGTTATTTCCTAGCTCCTCTGAACAACAGTGTCCTGATGAGTGAGCACATTTCCTATGCCAGGTGAAATCGCGCCTCATTAGCTCATTGTTATGGATGTATCCAAATAAATGTCTCTAGAAAACAGCTTAAACAAATGCAAATGCAAATATGTCAATCATTATTTTAATATGCTGGTAGCCCATTGTATTAAAGGGATAATGCCTTTCGAAGCCGGTGTTTGTAGAATATATTGGCACGGTTTGCCGGCACTCGACTTCGTTTCGTGCCTAAAAACAACCGTGCCAATATATCCTCCAAACACCGGCTTCGAGGGCATTATCACTTAATTAAATTCCCCCTTCTTTCTAACAGTATTTCCGTCTCTGTCCATTAAATCACTTGCATGAGCAGCAATCAGTTTAGCAGTTACACCGCCGGGCCCCGGTGGCAATAAATTAATAAAACCAAAAGCTTACTTTGACTTGGAAGAGTTGGAGTGTTGGATAGACATAGCCAGCTAGCTAACAAATCAAATCAAATTTTATTTGCCACATGTGCCGAATACAACAGGTGTAGACATTACAATGAAATGCTTACTTACAAGCCCTTAACCAACAATGCAGTTTCTTAAAGAAAAAAGTAAAATAAAAAAATGGTTAAGTAAAAAAAATTAAAGGAAATACAGTGGGGAGAACAAGTATTTGATACACTGCCGATTTTGCAGGTTTTCCTATTTACAAAGCATGTAGAGGTCTGTAATTTTTATCATAGGTACACTTCAACTGTGAGAGACGGAATCTAAAACAAAAATTCAGAAAACATTGTCTGATTTTTAAGTAACATTTGCATTTTACATTTTTATTTTAGTCGACGCTCTTATCCAGAGCGACTGCATACATTATTTAATTTTTTTCATACTGGCCCCGCGTGGGGATCGAACTCACAACCCTGGTGTTGCAAACGCCATGCTCTACCAACTGAGCTACATCCCTGCCGGCCATTCCCCCCATTTTATTGCATGACATAAGTATTTGATACATCAGAAAAGCAGAACTTAATATTTGCTACAGAAACCTTTGTTTGCAATTACAGAGATCATACGTTTCCTGTAGGTCTTGACCAGGTTTGCACACACTACAGCAGGGATTTTGGCCCACTCCTCCATACAGACCTTCTCCAGATCCTTCAGGTTTCGGGGATGTCGCTGGGCAATACGGACTTTCAGCTCCCTCCAAAGATTTTCTATTGGGTTCAGGTCTGGAGACTGGCTAGGCCACTCCAGGACCTTGAGATGCTTCTTACGGAGCCACTCCTTAGTTGCCCTGGCTGTGTGTTTCGGGTCGTTGTCATGCTGGAAGACCCAGCCACGACCCATCTTCAATGCTCTTACTGAGGCAAGGAGGTTGTTGGCCAAGATCTCGCGATACATGGCCCCATCCATCCTCCCCTCAATACGGTGCAGTTGTCCTGTCCCCTTTGCAGAAAAGCATCCCCAAAGAATGATGTTTCCACCTTCATGCTTCACGGTTGGGATGGTGTTCTTGAGGTTGTACTCATCCTTCTTCTTCCTCCAAACACGGCGAGTGGAGTTTAGACCAAAAAGCTCTATTTTTGTCTCATCAGACCACATTACCTTCTCCCATTCCTCCTCTGGATCATCCAGACGGGCCTGGACAGGGGCGGTGTGTTCAATAGGGCGATATGGGCGACGCACTGCCAAACGGGAAAAGGAAGGGATTTTTTTTCTAATCAATTATATCACGGCAACAGTAGTTATCAGTGTTGTAATCTAGACGTCTGATCTGCCACAGTGCCACTAAATGTCCAATCAGGCTAAAGTCGTGCTTCAAATGCCCCCCCCCCCCCCCCCCCTTTTGGGGCGATTTCAGTCAGGTTGAAAATCGCCCAGAAGTCTGTCATAGACTCCCATGTAAAATCAATTTTTTTCAAATATCAGAGCTTTCAATACAATCTCTATGGGTTTCTGAGGGCTTGCACTTACGCGCTTTCGTCATACGTAACATAACCATGAACGTAACTAAGAAAAGAGCGGGTAGCAGCGTCAATCAATTCACTACTACTATCAAAATGGATAGGCTTCAGTGCAACTCGATTGTGTCTTTGAAAGAAGTTCCTTTTTGTCGGCGAACAAATGAAGATAAATTGGCAACGAAACAATTAGGACCTCCCAGACCAAATTTAATAATTCAACAGGTTTCTACTAAAGGGGGGAAGTCCTACACCCGAGGATTTTCCAAAAATTGGTATGAATGAAAAACCTGGCTAGCAGGCTGCGATGTAGCTAATGCAGTTTTCTGCTACCCCTGCTTACTCTTTCACCCTGATGGCGGCACGGCAGACAGCACCGCTTGGACAGCGACTGGTGTGTAACGGACATGCACCATCTTTCAGGAAAGATTAAGAAACATGAGCTGTCAAAGACCCACATGGATAGCTGTTTGAGATTGTCTGCTTTGGGGAGAGTGAACATTGCTACTCAACTGGATGAGGGATACAGGCTAGCTGTCCGCCGCCACAACGATGAGGTTAGTGTTGATAATCACAAGTTTACTGGAGAACTGAAACTGACAAGGCTGACAAGATAGGACCCTTTTGTCCATTGTTATTGGATAGGAACAGAACTTATAACCAGCTCCTGACCTAAATAGATCTTAGCACAACATTTTACTCAACATATCATATTCCATATTCACTATAACAAATATATTTACTACGACATTAGCAAGAACCGCCACATCCTCAGCCGGCTAATCCAGTGTGTGAAGTTTTGCGGAGTGTTTGAGTTAGCTTTGCGAGGCAAAGATGAAACTGAGGGCTCCACCAACCCTGGTAAGCCAACACTTTTGAGATCAGTCAATAAATGCTTCTGGTATTGACTTATATGCTGCCCCTGTCTTCATGTTGTTGCTGGACATATCTTTTTTTAAATGTGTGTAGGTCACCTAAATCATCAGAAAAATTGCCCCCCCTGAGAATTTTTTCAGGAGCCGCCACTGGGCCTGGACATGCGCTGGCTTGAGCAGGGGGACCTTGCGTGCGCTGCAGGATTTTAATCCATGACTGCGTAGTGTGTTACTAATGGTTTTCTTTGAGACTGTGGTCCCAGCTCTCTTTAGGTCATTGACCAGGTCCTGCCGTGTAGTTCTGGGCTGATCCCTCACCTTCCTCATGATCATTGATGCCCCACGAGGTGAGATCTTGCATGGAGCCCCAGACCGAGGGTGATTGACCATCATCTTGAACTTCTTCCATTTTCTAATAATTGCGCCAACAGTTGTTTCCTTCTCACCAAGCTGCTTGACTATTGTCCTGTAGCCCATCCCAGCCTTGTGCAGGTCTACAATTTTATCCCTGATGTCCTTACACAGCTCTCTGGTCTTGGCCATTGTGGAGAGGTTGGAGTCTGTTTGATTGAGTGTGTGGACAGGTGTCTTTTATACAGGTAACGAGTTCAAACAGGTGCAGTTAATACAGGTAATGAGTGGAGAACAGGAGGGCTTCTTAACCCTCCCGTTGTCCTAGGGTCAAAATGACCCGCCACTGTGTTGAACCAACTTTATTTAATTTTTATATTTTTTGGATCATTTGTGAGAAGGAGGCAGTGATACTTTTCTTTAAAGTCCCCACTGTAACTAAAGAGCAGCAGTAAAATAAAACAACAGAAGGGAAGCTATATACAGGGGGGTACCGGTACAGAGTCAATGTGCGGTGGCACCGGCTTGTCGAGGTAATTGACGTAAAATGTACATGTGGGTAGAGTTAAAGTGACTATGCGTAAATAATAAACAGAGTAACAGCAGAGTAAAAGAGGGGGGTGAGGTGGGGTGGGGGGGCAGTGCAAATAGTCCAGGTAGCCATGATTAGCTGTTCAGGAGTCTTATGGATTGGGGGTAGAAGCTGTTGAGAAGCCTTTTGGACCTAGACTTGGCGCTCCGGTACCGCTTGCCGTGCGGTAGCAGAGAGAACAGTCTATGACTAGGGTGGCTGGAGTCTTTGACCATTTTTAGGGCCTTCCTCTGACACCGCCTGGTATAGAGGTCCTGGATGGCAGGACGCTTGGCCCCAGTGATGTACTGGGCCGTACGCACTACCCTCTGTAGTGCCTTGCGGTCGGAGGCCGAGCAGTTGCCATACCAGGCGGTGATGCAACATGTCAGGATGCTCTCGATGGTGCAGCTGTAGAACTTTTGAGGCTCTGAGGACCCATGCCAAATCTTTTCAGTGTCCTTTAGCATCCCTCTCTGTTTGACCCAGGTGTTTGAGTAGGCTAAACTAGCTAGCTGCATTTGACACTACCTAAGTAAGTGAAAGTGAAAAAATATATACTACGAAATATAGCTCTCTCTCTCTCTCTCCTTAATTTTGGAAGAAATTAATTTGTTGAAAACTGTTCAACTATAGTCTTTCACTCTTTGAGTCAACTACTCACCACATTTTATGCACTGCTGTGCTAACTAGCTGTAGCTTATGCTTTTCAGTACTAGATTCATTCTCTGATCCTTTGATTGGATGGACAACACGTCAGTTCATGCTGCAAGAACTATGATAGGTTGGAGGACGTCCTCTGGAAGTTGTCATAATTACTGTGTAAGTCTATGGAAGGCGGGTGAAACCATGAGCCTCCTAGGTTTTGTATTGAAATCAATGTACCCAGAGGAGGACAGAAGCTTGCTGTCTTCCGGCTACACCATGGTGCTACCCTACAGAGTGCTGCTGAGGCTACTGTAGACCTTCATTGCAAAACAGTGTGTTATTTGGTGACGTGAATATATTTAGAATAGTTTTATCTGAAAATGATAACTTTTTTAATGTTTCACTTTTTTAAATGAAATTCACTGAGGAGGATGGTCCTTCCCTTCCTTCTCTGAGGAGCCTCCACTGGTATTTAGTATGGTACAAAATGTCTCACTAGACTGCTCCTATCCACAGAGACCACCACAAAATCAAGGTTTTTACACTTTCTATTACAATTTGTTTTTAAAGGTAGGTCTAGTGCATGCGGGTGTAGCGGTAACAAAGTTTGGATCTGACTGAGCTAGACTCAAATATGGGACACAATTTGGAGAGACACAATGTGACATGCATGATAAAGGAGGACCATATTCATAGGTGTATATCCTACAAAGCAGGTCAAGCAACACAGATGCTATGTAGCTATTATGACGAACGTTATGTGTTTCCTTTACATTTATGACGTCCTCTGGAAGAAAACCTATAAATAGAGCGTACAGGCTGCCGCAATTCATCATGATGGATGGTTTTGAAGTTGCGACACACCTGTGCGGACAAGCCCTCGGGCCGCTGTACGCTGTACTGATGCCACTTACGCTTTGTTGATGTCATTACTGCAATATGTAAGTATAGCCTACAGAATAACCCATCTAGCTAAGTTTACGTCCAAATACGCTTTCCGATATGCCGTGCAAAGCTGTCTCTGGTATGATCACTGTCGTGGAAATTCTAATCAAGTGAGAGAGACTTTGTCATTTCTTCAAACAATCATCTTTATTTAATATCGATTAATTATTGCAATAATGAGGCAGGTCGACCCCACACTCTTGAGTGTTGGACCAAAAGCTCTGACATACAAAAAAAGACGAGATCTTATAAAGTAGAGCTATAAATGCTTAGTCATGGCTGGTTCCACCCCTCCCCATCAGCTCGGAAGAAAACAAGCTAACTTGTTTTCTTCTTATGGCTATGTGTGTTGGTTCATAGCGCACAAACAAGTGATAACGTTAGTACCCTTACTCCTCTCCATTCACTCCAGCCTCTGTTCACCTCACATCTCCACACAGCTTTGCCCTTGGAAGATAGTAAAAGACAGGATGAACTGAAAAACTGTGGTCACTCTCAGAGGCTATTTCTCTTGAAAAACAAATTTTTTCATAGCATCAGCCAATCGAGAAAAAGTTTGTTGATGTCTCAACCGAGCATGCCACTCTCCCAACTAGAGACACCTTTGGTGAGTCACCTGAGGCTGTGACATTGTCAAGTTGGAATTTAGATGCTTTGCAGATGTGAAGCTCACAAACCGTTCATATACACCAAATGTTAACTTGTAAGTGTGTTTTTTGTTAACTACTCTGTCTCACTTAAGGGCAGGCAACATAACAAACCAATTATATGAATTATGCATGTTGTAGAATGAAACGCCTATATGCCCTATCTATATGTCCTATATGCCTAAGGATTAAGAACCAATTAAAGGGTCAAAACAGAGCCATGATGAAATGGCTCTATGGGTATTTTTCCATTACATATATTATAATATGCTTAACAATAGTATAAACATTTCTTTAGTGCAAATGCTCTGCTTTTGAAAAAGGATGGTTCCCTCTAGCTCCCTGCAGCTGGTCTGGGCGTGTAGTCAAGGACATGGGATTGAGATAAACTTCAGGAACAGATAGACCTGTATTGTTTCCATTTCTTGTTGTTTCTCATTGCTTCCGAGTAACCTGGTCACACGGTCAAGACAAAGAGCCTCAGAGTGACCACAGTTTTTCAGTTCATCCTGTATTTTGCTATCTTCCAAGGGCACAGCAGTGTGGAGATATGAGTAGTAACGGAACTAAGTTTATCACTTGTTTGAGCGCTATGACCCGATACACATAGCCACAAGAAGAAACCATATTGGCTCCAGGTCAAGGGATGGTGGCTGTTTGGATAAAGAGGGGACCAAGCAGACATGGGGATAGACAGGAAAGAAGACAGACAAAGAAACCATAGTGGCTCCGATATGATATGAAAAGATGAAGCTGTATAAAAAGAGAGCACCAAGTCTGGGACGGCAGTTGCTCTGCAGACCAGCTCGGCTCTATTGCTTGTGTAATAAAGTCTATCTTGATTCTACGAAAACTCTGAAAGTCCTTTGTTTGTTTTAATAAGTATACTGAATACTGAAACATTAAACCCCTGTTCGATCACGTATGGGTCAAATAAGGCAGACATTTCTTTATTACATTCGTTACTTATTTTTCTGGCAGATTAAGAACCTCCAGGAAAAATTGGAGAAGACTGTGGTAAGTGAAGACATTTAGCGCAAAAACAATTTGTGTGGACTTTAAAGGCCCAGTGCAGTCAATAATTATGATAATGCCCTTTTAGTGTAAGAGCTGTTTGAAAAAACTTTTCCCCCTCCCCACTCCGAGAGACTCCTAGCAAAGTTCTTGCATGAGAAATTGCCCTTTGATAAGAAATGATTTTAGTTTCTTTTTGACAATTCTAATTGAAAACAATCACAGTAAGGTACTTAATTGCTACCCAGAAATTATTTGATATTCAGATAAAAATGACTGCATTGGAACTTTAAAGTTGTAACTTAATTTCTAGAATGAAACCTGTGCTGCTATGGATGTGTTGAAGGAGAGGGAGAGGGAAATGGCAGTCCTCCAGCACAGGTGCGTCCAATAACTAATATAAATATTCAGTTCGACCATTAATGGAGTTCATTGTACTATAGATATACAATCCCACTTGGCAAAATCTGGTTCAATTAAAGTTGTTTCCACTGTTGTTGACGTTGAATCAACGTGGAAAACTGATTGGATTTGCAAAAATTGAATTTCGTATTTTTTTCACCTAACTTTTAACCTACAGTATCTCACAAAAGTGAGTACACCCCTCACATTTTTGTAAATATTTGAGTATATCTTTTCATGTGACAACACTGAAGAAATGACACTTTGCTACAATGTAAAGTAGTGAGTGTACAAATTATGGTCGCCACACAAAATATTGACAATTTTCACTTAGGGGGTGTACTCACTTTTGTTGCCAGCGGTTTAGAAATTAATGTCTGTGTGTTGAGTTATTTTGAGGGGACAGCAAATTTACACCGTTATACAAGCTGTATACTCACTACTTTACATTGTAGCAAAGTGTCATTTCTTCAGTGTTGTCACATGAAAAGATATACTCAAATATTTACAAAAATGTGAGGGGTGTACTCACTTTTGTGAGATACTCTAAATCCAATGACATGGTGACATTTCTTGTTGATTTCACATTGAATTCACGTTAGTTGACAACTCAAACAAAACTAGACGTTGAACTGACATCGGTGACCAGTGGGATGGATTTGGAAAACATACACAACAATTCACTCACGTACATTCCAATGCCTATTAATTACATGGTTTACTTAGACCATTGTTAAACATTACCCTCTGTGACATACTAGAGCTAGGAAGCCATTTTAATGTTAGAACCATGCTCTAGAGGAACTATCTGAGCTAATCAGAAAACTCTATTTAGGCATGGATCTTCCGCTGCTTTTCCCCCAGTCTCACACAGAATGTCCAACAAGTCCTACCTGGTGTCATGCTATCACTTGGTGCCAAACCTCTGTTACCTGGTGCCCAAATCCCACCTGGTGCCCACAGACCCAGAGGCCAACACCACTGCCCATCCCCCAGGGGACAGTCCCCTAGAAGGCATCTCCCACATGCCCCTTCCCAAGCCAGAGCTCAACTCCACCCTGGGGCTTCTATCCAGCCTGCTGTGGCTGATCATGGACCAGCAGCTCCATCGGTGTTGGATATGCTAGCTCTGTTCACTCTACTGAACCCAGCTGCAGCAGAAGCAGCAGCAGTAACATCAACAGCAGTAACATCACCAGCAGTAACATCAACAGCAAAAGCAGCAACATAAGCAGCAGCAGCTACAACAGCAGAACCAGTAGCATCAGCAGCAACCGTAGCAACAGCAGCTCTTGCTCAACCGCCCAGCAACCCTGACATCACCCGGGGCCGTGGCTAATTTAGCAGGGAGCCTATCAGGGCACAGTGTCACGGTTTACTAAGCCAGAACCCAGAAGCAGACCAGGACAAGGTAAGTGGAAACAAAGGTGAGTGTTTATTTAACAGATCCACGAGTGCTGCTGAATAATCCAGGGAACAGAGCGGGCGGCGTGGATGAGTTGTTGAGGGTGCAGTAGTAGGTCCAATAATGGCTCGGCAGCCGCCGACCATCAGGCAGAGGTTGGGTGAAGGTTCCGGACGAGTAACTGCAGATGGAACAAAACGGAGGTAAGCATACAACAAGCAAACAAGGTGCAAAACAACAAAACTAATGCTCTAAGCTCTAAGACTGATCCGCTGATAAACATACTGTTCATGGCTAACGATCCGGCAGGGAATGGATGTTAGGACAGAGCCTAAGAAGGGTGATGATCAGGACCAGGTGTGCAGATTGCTGATGGGATGCAGGTGCGGAAATCAAGAGAGCTCCCGCCTAGCCACGTTGCCCGGCAACCAGGCAGGGAGCGTTCCAGAACCCTCGGGAAACTGGAGATCCCGAGCAGAAAACTAATAACCCAGACAGGAACCGACTCAGACTGCAGGGTTCGTTACACACAGCCACCAACTATACTGTATGTGCCCTGAATACTGAACAAAGAACTCCAGTAAACAACCAAGAACCAGACTCGACCACTCTCTTAGTCTTTCCTCCTTTCTTTTAACTTTTATCTAGCTATTTTTATGTAATCAGATATGTGTTTATACACTACCTCCTCTCAGTCTCTCAGAAACCCCACTGGCATCCTTCCACACATCTAGACCCCAGAGAGAAGATACATTCCTGCTCTATTTGATATCAGAAGTTCATACTTGTGTCAATAGAGCCTTTGCTTCCTTCCACATCAGATGCCTCCAATGCATCTGAAGGCTAACCTGGGAGGACTGAGTGAGTACCCCATAATGAGATCCTCGCCAACACCAAGGACTCAATTCAATCCATAGTGCTGAAGAGCTGTACAACAGCGCAACAGAAATCTAAAGGCAATGTTTCCACGTTAGCGGAGACTGCGTTAGTTAGCGGAGACTGCGTTAGCATAGACTGCATTCACGGTAAACACTGCATATGTCGGCTCAATCGGAAATTACCTTTACATTTCAATCGCGCTACAGTGCTGAACTTCAGCGATACGCATTCCATCGAGCCCCAAGTTGACCTGCATTGAATCAAGCATGGCTAAAGGACATCACTGTTGGCTCGGCCAAATGATCCGCATACCTGAACACCAACTCCCTCGCCGAGTTCTCTACGGCCCACTGAGTGGTGCCAAACGCTCTGCTGGAGGTCAGAAAAAGCAATACAACCATTGCATTTGAAAACCAAGGTGTTGTCTTGTCTTGGCTTCAGATAGATCAGATAGGTCACCCACATATTCTAATGTCTTGATCTTTTTGTTTCCTTCAAATGTAGTCTATTTGGAGAGGGGACTGTGAGACCCTGTTTGAACGATTGATTGATTGTTTTTTATTGACAGAAATCTGTCATATGCAAATAAGTGAAAATTATAATAAAATGGATTGCTGAACATACCTGCATTTGTCACTGATAGCAAAATCCTCAACATGTCTCTATACAGTAAACCTGTTATTCAACACTAGGTGACTGTGCGCTCTGTGGTCACCAACAAACCTTACTAGTCAAGGCTTGTACTGTGTATAACATTCCCATGCAAAGTGAATGACAGGTAAATACTTTTATTCTTAACTCAAAACGAAATTATTTCTGACAACCAATATAAAACCTTGAGTATGAACAGACGTACTCTCTTTGGAAGTAACATTTGTTTTTATGACACAACATCTATCAAACACATCCGGAGTGTGCACACAGAGTGTGTTCCTGACTGGTCTGAGTCTCAGTGGTGGAGGGAGGTGGAGAGGTGGCATAGATGACCTGGAAGCTCTTTCCCTCATCCGTCAGGTCCTCCATGCTGACCCCCAGGAAGCCCACAGCCCTCAGGGCCTGCAGGTAGGGCTCAGGTTCCACTGTCATGCCCTTGAAGAAGCCCTGCTCCACCCCCCGACGCAGGAAGCCCAGGTCACACGTGGCCAACATCTTCGCTCCTACCGTGGAGGAAGAGAAGGAGGGGGTTCTATTCATAGAATTAGAATGATCCTTTTATTTCTATGGTTGTATTAACCGCCATACAGAGAGATACACCACCAACAGGTTCTGTGCACTGTAATACTGTCTTCTGTATAGGCTACTGTGCTAACTCCATAGATATGCAGTGCCGTAGCAATGCAGTTAAAGTTTAGTGCATGTTGTAATATAACTTGTATAGTATGGCTTGTATAGTATGGCTCTGACTGCACTCACATTTCCCTCTACTGTTGTTTGCAATAAGGAATTACATATTGTATGTACCTGTGGCATACGCATGTGTGTGCGTGCCGTACTACCATTAACCTGGCCTCATGACACGTAGCAGTTCGGCGGTGGCGGTGGCCATGTCCGACCAGTAGAGGTGACAGTTGGAGTGGAAGACCCCGTGGATGCAGTGGTCCGGGAGGGGAATACACTCCACCCTGCCCTGGAGCAGGTGGACCCTCCCCGAGGCCAGCTGAGGGCCCAGGCGCTCCCGGGCCACCTTGTGCATGTACTCAGAGATGTCCAGGCCGAACAGCTTGCCCCTGGGGTCCGTCAGGTACTTCAGAGCCTCCTGGAGCCCCAGGCCTGGACCAAAGCCAACCTGGAGGACAGAGTAGATTTGATGGCACTGGATTCATTTGTGTGTGTGTGTGTGTGTGTATGTGTGTGTGTGTGTGTGTGTGTGTGTGTGTGTGTGTGTGTGTGTGTGTGTGTGTGTGTGTGTGTGTGTGTGTGTGTGTGTGTGTGTGTGTGTGTTGTGTGTGTGTGTGTCTGTGTCTGTGTCTGTGTCTGTGTCTTTGTTTGTGTGTGTGTTGTGATGGGACATTTCTGTTAAACCTTGTTAATGCTTGTGTATTCAAATATATTTATTTAAGCCTAGTTGCCTAGGCATTAAGGTTGAGATTGTTAAAGAAACTACATCATATGAGATAGAAATTGAGTGTGCATTAGTGCAGGCCTGTTTTTGCCTTATTTTGTCTGTGTGTAGCATAAGAACCTTAGTTAAGGAAGTTGTCAAGAGAATTTCTATCTCTAATTAATCAAACTTAATGCTCTAAATAATTCCCAGAGGGTGTAAGGCTCTGGTTTAATCATGAGTTAAACAAAGTTCCACAACCAGCAAGAATGATCTGTATGTTTAATCATGGAGAGCTCTGCCGCCAAAAAACACATATACAGCTTTTATACCACTTCACACAAAGGCACTTTGCTCCGCCCATCTTTAGGAGGCCTTTAACCAGTTTCTCAGTCCTCTTCATCCTGGAATGTTTGTCTCAGCAGTTTCTAACTCACCCCCTCTGTTAGTGGGTTTATAATGATAACCCTAACACAGTTAACACAGTCATCATCAGTATTGGGGTTAACAATTTTAGTCATAATCATAATCCCTCTATCAATCCACCCTTTGACTAAACTAATAAACGTTTCATCCAATTGCGGTCTTTCAGGGTCAAAGTCCTCGTCATCCACCAAGCCTGGAGGATCGTTTTTTTCACATTCCATTGGTCAGAGTCCGAATTCCCTCCATATCTCACCATCGGTTGAGACACTGCATTCTCCAACGCCTTACTCACCCTCGGACACAGGGGACAAGACAACAACCACATAATACAAGAATACCCATATAAACGCTGGCTGCCCCCAAGATGGTGGCTGCTATGGTTTTCCATTTACCAGACATTTCATCAAACCACCCTATCCACGATGTACTAACTTCTGTGTTCTCAGCTCATTCTTCACTTAGAGCAGTTAATTCTGCAAGAGCTCTGGTGACCGTCCCATCCGGTGTGGTGTTGTTAGGGATAAATGTGCAACAATGGCTTACCATTCTATAGACACCGCCCCTTTCTGTCTGATCTAGAGCCAACCTCTTTTCCTAAGTCTTGAGTGAGATGGCGGATAATTGTTCAGAGATCCCTTTTACTGCATCCCTAGTCTGGCCAATAAATCGTTGTTGGTCGTAATAGATATAATTAATCCAATCCACAATTTAGTTTGTCACCCACCAAAAGAACGTGGTAGTAAACCCTTCCCCCAATTGTTTCATAGCTTGGTATCCATCCGATACCCCCCTTGGTATCCCAATCGCATCCATCTAAATAGGGCTATTCTCCTTCTTGTTAAAATTCCGCCTACGTCTGTTTAACCCTTTCCTTGGTTCCTGGTGACTAATTCTAACTAGCTGAATCAGTAGAACCAGGGCGCACGTATCTAGCCACCCTTTTGGTATTCTCTGCCTTATACTGCCTTTACTGGCACACGCCCACCACACATTGGTTACAGGGGCTGTAATGTTCAGAATTCTCTCCTGTGCTTCTGAACTTAAGTCAGTCACATTACTACTATCTCCAATTGATAATTGGTGATGTCTTTGTTTCTCTTTATCCCCCATCTGGATGTTCAGTCCCGCCCAGTCTCATATCCCTGTCCCCAAGTGTGTTTAAACACTTGAGTCTAGGAACAATCCGCCATGGGGGCCGAACACGAATATAATGGGATTTTATAATCCCAAATTGCTTATTGACATGTACCCCACCCGTTGGCTACGTCCCTAACCCTTATTTTGAATCCTACAGTCTGCCTTTCTCTGACTCCCATTTTGTAGGCCACTCGTCCTTGACGGTCAGCCTTGACGGTCAGTATGTCGGGTCGCTTCTCTTCTCTTTTACTTCTTAACAATGGTAAGGGCATTGCGTAATTGGTGGTGGATCTTGACATAGCAAGACCATTGCCGAGACTATGATGCAGCTCAAGTCACCCATATTCCCAAAAACCGCCAACCCTCTCCTGTCCTCAGTCTTTCTGCTTGGTACTACCCCATACTCACACCCTGAGAACACACTACAGTGATGATAGGTCGGGGTAGGAGATCTTCATTAACAGAGGTGATCCCCAGACCCTATTGGTCTAGTTCTTCTCTCTAACTCTGCGTGTGTTCAGTGGTGCTTGTATGTGTTCTTACCTTTTTGCAGTGGGTAACGTGGACCCAGGTTGCTCTTTCTGCTATTCTAATGGCAAAGGCAGTGACCATTATAACCTGAAAGGGCCCTTCCCAACAGGCCTGTTTCCAGTCTTTTTTCTTTAGGGATGCTCACCAGTCACCTGGTTAGAAAGAGTGGGTCACCTTCTCCTTTAGTTCACCTGTGGGGCACAAAACCTCTGACATACCGGTGTGGTTAATAAACTACCTTCTCACGTTTTCTGCTAGGGTGCTCTTAATTTCTATTTCTGCCTGCTTCGGTCCTCCTAACTCGGGCATTCTGTATGGTCTACCAAATCCCTTCTCCAATGGCAATAACCCTTCTTCATCTGGAGTTCTCCTGATCGTCATTAATACTATCGGTAGACCTTGTACCCCATTTCTTCCTGCTCTCCTGTGTGTTTTCCTTAACCCCTCTCTAATCATACCGTTCACATCAGTATTCTCTTTCTAGACTGTATCTAAAAAAACTACTATCATCCCCCCTCTTGACACATGGCTCTGCCCATGTGTCAATATTACCACCTACCTAAACAATCACTTAGGTAATATTGGTAATTTATCATCCAATTGCCATCCCTTATTTATTTTTGAGACTGTCCCTTGCTTCTTTATTGCTCCTCCCACTTCCTTAGTCTATTATGGCTGTTAAATTCGACTTTCATTCCATTCAGAATCAATAGTAATCCAATCAACCAATCCCTTATCTTGTAAAAACACTCATGTTTAGTTCAAACTCTGTTCTACCCCGGCTCTCCCGGGCTTGACCTGAAGACTGATGGTTGGACATGACAGGTCCATACTTAAATCTTTCAAACCTAACCCAACCCCCTCCCCCCTTCACGCTGTAATCAATCAAGAAGATAGCAAAGGAGAGACAAAGGTTTTAGCCTGAACTCTGCTCAACCCTGGCCGCTTTTTCCTCTCTGTTTGAGGAGAGAAGCAAAAGGCTCCCTTCTGCTTTCATTCACTGATAACGTAGGACAGCCGTAGGACAGCCATGGATTCCCACTTCACTTACACACCTCTAAAACATTTAATCTAACCCATGACACATGAATTACTACTGCTCATTCTCTTGCTACAATCTGCAAATGTACCAATAAATTATCTTACCATCATTACTACCCCCTTTTCTGAACACATGAGTCACAACTTCACTCATGCTTTCAAAAACAAAATACCAACATTGTTTATTAAACCATAATACAAATTAAATTAAAAGGACAACATCTGATAATACCTCAACTTACTTCTATCCCATAAAGTAATCCAAGATTAGTACAATTGACTAGCAACAGGTATCCCTCATTCAGGGAAAGCTCTCTCTCTCTCTTCTGTTATTTTATGGTTCAAATCATATATCTTATTACCAAATTATAATCTTCTTCACACTTTTCACAGTATTATAAATTACCCTCAACTTGATAAAATAAACTATCTTAAAGTCCTCTTCTCATGCCTTTAGAATTACCAGTGTGGATGATTAATTAACACCAGAAAGTCAAAACAGAGTTCAGAGGCCATTGAAATCATTCAACGAACTGTTCCATCCCATAGTATAGTAAACATTACCATCATTCTAAATATTTCATAAATGTTACTTATCCCAAGTGTTCATTAAGTCATCATGACATTTATTCTCATAAGAAATCATGTATACCCTAAACTCAGTCAAAACTGAAAAACTCCATAAAATTCACTGTGTGTGCTCCTTTAAGACTTATCACCTTTGAACTGTTGAAAACCCACTAAATTCAAAATAACAACCCTTTATAAACATCATACTAGGTGTGTTGTTTTTTATTTGAAAAACCCAATTGAAAAACAACAACCAAAAATAGCCAGGCCCCACTTAATTAGCCAGGCCCTGGGCAACAATCCAATGAGATAAGCTAATCTCTTTCTCCTGAAAGAGGAATTATACTGTGGGAATTTATTATTCTCATAATTGATGGGATGACTAGCTTGGAAGGAATGCATTAATGATTAAGGCATGGAGGGTCTGTACTGTGCTGATGTGGGTTGTTTCACCTGGCAAGCTGTGATTGATGTGAAGAGCTGTTTTAGGGGGTAAGATAAGATAAGAATTTGTGTATCCAAATACTAGACTATACTGCTTCTTTGTGATCTATGAACCGTCCTTGGACGTAGGAATGGTGTCTAGGGGAGCTGGCTCTTCTCACCATGACAGGTTGTTATAATAAAAACGTATGCCTGGCAACAGGGATGCGCCAAGGGGCGGGGACCAGCCGGTGGCACCAACGGATTGGCTGAGTAAGTCTAAACCACGCTCAGTCTCTACTCTGATAGGCCCAGCAGAGAGTGGGAACTAAAAACTGTCAGAGTATTTGAAGAACAATCTGTAACAATGGATTAGTTTTCTCTGTCTGCCCTGCGTGGTATTTCAGTGAGCCCGTATACGAACCAACATACTTATCATACATACATTTTGCATATAATAAATTTAGCTTGGATTGAAGATCTCTTGATTCTTATTCCAATACCAGATTTGAATTACGCAATTTCTAACAATACATTTTGTTAACCTTCAATTACCATCAGTAATCTAAAGATGGTAAGTACACACAAAACATGATACAGATATCCCCAGTCCTAACTCATCAATAATCGTTTGTATCAATCTAATTCCTCATAACTAATCCATAAAACCTGTCACAAGCCGGGCTAGAACTCCGGTCTCAGATGTGTAGAGCTGGGGGTACTACCCCTTAGCCACAGAGGAGATGTTGTAGGACCCAAATGAAACACCCAAGGCAATACTCCAGGCAAGTAGATTTAATGTTCCAAAACAGGAGGCAAAACAAAACAACTCCACGAGGGGAGAAAAACAAACTAAAGATAACTTCGAACAACTTACTAGGACTGACACGGTGGGACAAAGCAGGAGACACATAGTCAGGACGCAATAACCAAGTGAGAAACAAGGGGAAAACACACAGCTAAAATACTAAAGGGAAAACAAGGCACAGGTGACCTGGATCAAACTAATGAGGACACATGAGGAAGAACAAAGGCAGAGGGGAACACAGCTGACCTCTAGAGGCCAGGAGACAAACAGGAGAAGCAGGAAGCTGACAGGACCCCCTCCTCTAGGAACGACTCCTGACGTTCCTTCCAGAACACCCTGGCCTCAGGGTGCGAAAATCTCGGACCAACCCTGGATCCAGGATGTCCCTGGCTGGAACCCAGGAGCGCTCCTCTGGCCCGTAGCCCTCCCAGTCCACCAGATACTGCAGAGAGTTCTGGACCCTCCGGGAGTCCAGTATCCGGCGGACTGTGTAGGCTGGCTGGCCGTCAATAATCCTGGGAGGTGGCGGGGGTCTGCGTGGGGGGGCAAAGGGAGAAGACAAGACAGGTTTAATAAGTGAGACATGGAAAGTGGGGTTAATACGAAGGGAGCGAGGGAGAACCAAACGATAAGACACAGGGTTAACCTTTCTAGCAATGCGGAAAGGGCCGATGTATCTCTGGGAAAGCTTCTTGGATTCGACCCGGAGGGGCAGGTTCTTAGTGGCCAACCAAACTCTCTGACCAGCTCGGAAACTAGGGGCCGTCCGGCGGTGGCGATTAGCCTGACTTTGGTATCTCTGGGAGGTCCGAAGGAGGGCACGCCTGGCCTTCTTCCAGGTCCGCCTACAGCGTTGGACAAAGCGCTGGGCCGAGGGAACACCAACCTGCGCCTCCTCCTCTGGAAATAATGGAGGGTTGTAACCGAACTGGCATTCGAATGGGGACAATCCGGTGGCTGAGGACTGGAGGGTGTTGTGGGCATATTCAGCCCAAATGATATAGGTGGCCCAAGACGTGGGATTACTGGCCGCCATACACCGCAGGGTGGTCTCCAGATCCTGATTAACCCGTTCCGTTTGGCCATTAGACTCTGGATGGAACCCCGACGATAGGCTGGCTGTGGCCCCAACAAGCCTGCAGAAGGCCCCCCAAAACCGGGACGAGAATTGGGGACCTCGGTCAGAGACCACGTCCAGGGGAATACCAAATATCCGGAAGACATGGTTCATGAGGAGCTCAGCAGTCTCCTTAGCCGAGGGCAGCTTGGGCAGGGGGATAAACCGGGCAGCCTTAGAGAACCGGTCTACCACCACTAGGATGACGGTGTTGCCCTGGGATAGAGGAAGTCCCGTAACAAAGTCCAGAGAAAGGTGTGACCATGGCCTTCGAGGAACAGGTAAGGGATGGAGCAGTCCCTGGGGTCGCTGGCGTGTCGACTTTCCCTGGTTGCACACAGGGCAGGCCTCAACATAGCCCTGCACGTCCTTCTTGATGGACGGCCACCAAAACCGCCGTCGGAGGAACTCCAGTGTGCGAGCACTGCCTGGATGGCATGTCAAGGGCGACTCATGACCCCACTGCAAGACGCGGGCCCGAACAGAGAGAGGAACGTACAGGCGACCGGCAGGACCACCGCCTGGATCGGGCTCCTGGACAAGAGCTTCTCGTACCCCTCTTTCTAGTTCCCACTGAAGAGGTGCGACGATCCTAGACCTCGGAATAATCGATGCCAAGGGCTTCTCTTGTACCTCGGGAGAGTAGACTCGAGACAGAGCATCCGGCTTGACGTTCTTGGTGCCAGGTCGGTAAGTCAGGAGGAACTGGAATCGATTAAAGAAAAGAGACCATCGTGCTTGCCGAGGGTTCATCCGCTTAGCCTGTTGGAGATATTCCAGGTTCTTGTGGTCTGTGAGAACCTGGAAAGGGTGCTGAGCCCCCTCAAGCCAATGGCGCCACTCCTCCAAGGCCAGTTTTACCGCAAGCAACTCTAGATCCCCCACGTGTTAGTTGCGCTCGGCCTCAGACAGGCGGCGAGACATGAAGGCACAAGGGTGTAATCTCCCATCCGCACCCCTCTGTGACAGGACGGCTCCTACCCCCACTTCTGAGGCGTCCACCTCCACCACGAAAGGTCTTTCTGGGTCAGGGGTCACCAGAATCGGAGCAGAAGTGAAGCGGCGCTTGAGATCCTCGAAGGCCCCTGCTGCTTCCGGACCCCAGTGAATCTTGGTCCCTCCTCCCTTGGTAAGCGTCGTCAAGGGGGCTACCACCGAGCTGAAATTCTTGATGAACTTCCGATAGAAGTTAGAAAAGCCAATGAACCGTTGAACCTCCTTGACCGTGGCAGGTGTGGGCCAATCGTGGACCGCCTTGACCTTCTTGGGATCCATCTCTAGGTGCCCGGGAGTGACAATAAACCCGAGAAACTGAGTCTGAGAAACATGAAATTCACACTTCTCAGGCTTAACGTAGAGGTGATTGTCAAGGAGCCTCTGGAGAACCCGGCTAACATGCCCCTCATGCTCCTTCAGTGACCTCGAGAAGATGAGGATATCGTCCAGGTACACGAAGACGAACAGATTAAGCATATCCCGGAGAACATCATTAATCAGGGCTTGGAATACTGCGGGGGCATTGGTGAGCCCGAACGGCATCACCCGATATTCATAGTGTCCCGTGGGCGTGTTGAACGCCGTCTTCCATTCGTCTCTTGGCCGGATCCGCACGAGATGGTAAGCATTGCGGAGATCCAGCTTAGTAAAAATGGAAGCCCCTTGAAGCAGCTCAAAAGCAGTGGCCATGAGAGGAAGGGGGTATCGATTCCGAACCGTGATCTTGTTGAGTCCCCGGTAATCAATACAAGGCCTAAGACCCCCGTCTTTCTTTTCAACAAAAAAGAAGCCCGCCCCAGCCGGGGAAGTAGAGGCATAGATGAGGCCGGCTGCCAAGGACTCCTTAATGTAGGTGTCCATAGCTGCGTGCTCGGGGGAGGACAAGGAAAAGATCCGACCTCTAGGAGGGCAGCACCCAGGGAGTAGATCAATGGCACAGTCATACGTGCGATGAGGCGGTAAGGCAGTAGCCCGGGCCTTGCTGAACACTGCCTTGAACCGATGGTAAACACTGGGGACTCGGGAGACGTCAACAGACTCTTGAAACTGGGTACTAGGGGCTGAGGGACTCTGAAGCATGCAGGTGAGTTGGCAAGTGGGACCCCAGCTTAGAATGGTGCCAGTAGGCCAGTCGATCTGGGGATTATGTCTGCATAGCCAAGGGTGACCCAGGATAATAGGATACTCGGGAGAGTCAATGAGATAGAAGGTCTCCTCCTGCTGGTGTTGAGAGATGGTAAGTCGCAGGGACTGAGTCGCCTCAGTAACCTTTCCTGGTTCCAGAGGTCTGCCATCTAAGGCTGTAACTGCCTGGGGTTGAGGAAGTAGTTGGGTAGGGATCTTAAGTTCCTTAGCCAAGGTTACATCCATAAAATCACCTGCGGCACCGGAATCGATCATAGCCTGGACCCGATGCTGGTGGCCCTCCCAGGACAGAGTGGCTGGAATAGCTAGGACCGCGTTAGTAGGAGGAGCTCTAATTTTCCCCATCACAACCCTCCTGTAGCTGGGCGGGGACAGGCGTTTCCCGAAAGCTCGGGGCAAGTGGAGCGGAAGTGGCCGGCAACCCCGCAGTAGAGGCACCGACGCTCCCTCATGCGACGTTCCCTTTCGTTGGGAGAAAGCCTGGAACGGCCTAACTGCATACTCTCCGGGGAATCCTGGGGCAGTTCAGGCGCCGGGGCAGCTCTGAATGACGGAGTCCAAACAGGAAAAACAGAGCTGCTCAGAGGAACTTGGGCCTGAGACACCTGACGGCGAGCCGTTCTCCGCTCTCTTAGACGATTGTCCAGGCGGATGGCCAAGGCTATGAGGGACTCGAGATCTCCCGCTGGTTCTCGGGTGGCTAACTCATCTTGAAGGGGCTCAGATAACCCTCCCTGAAAGCAGACCCTCAGCGCTTCATCATTCCATCCGCTCCTTGCTGCTATGGTCCGGAAATCAATGGCAAAATCTGCCGTGCTTCGGGGGCCCTGACGGAGAGACAGTAGGCGCTTGGAAGCCTCCCGCCCACTGACAGGATGATCGAACACCCGCTTGAACTCTTCTACAAATGCAGCGTGGGAGTCACAACAGACCTCCTGGGACTGCCACACCGCAGAAGCCCAGGCGAGCGCCTTTTCTGAAAGAAGGGTAATGATGTAGGCAATCTTGGAACGGTCTGTGGGAAAACTTGAGGGTTGGAGCTCGAAGGTGAGGGAGCATTGGGTGAGGAAACCCTGGCAAGAGCTTGGATCCCCAGAAAAGGGCTTGGGAGGTGGTAGTCGGGGCTCCGCCAACCGAGAAGGCCTGTCGTCACTGGGGGGTGACCTGGGGGAAGGGAGAGGACCAGGGAGGCGTTCAAAGAGCTGGCGAAGGGCACTCATCATTTCGGCCAAGAGTTGAGAATGACTAGCCATCAGCTCCTCTTGTCGGCTGAGAACGGCTTCATGGCGCTGGAAAGAAGCCTCATGTCGAGTGATCACCGCCAACAGGTCCTGGGAACTGAGTGTTTCTGGGTCCATGATTGACTTGGTTATTCTGTCCCAAGCCGGGCTAGAACTCCGGTCTCAGATGTGTAGAGCTGGGGGTACTACCCCTTAGCCACAGAGGAGATGTTGTAGGACCCAAATGAAACACCCAAGGCAATACTCCAGGCAAGTAGATTTAATGTTCCAAAACAGGAGGCAAAACAAAACAACTCCACGAGGGGAGAAAAACAAACTAAAGATAACTTCAAACAACTTACTAGGACTGACACGGTGGGACAAAGCAGGAGACACATAGTCAGGACGCAATAACCAAGTGAGAAACAAGGGGAAAACACACAGCTAAAATACTAAAGGGAAAACAAGGCACAGGTGACCTGGATCAAACTAATGAGGACACATGAGGAAGAACAAAGGCAGAGGGGAACACAGCTGACCTCTAGAGGCCAGGAGACAAACAGGAGAAGCAGGAAGCTGACAAAACCACTCAAAATTCCTCGAGTATACAATGATTATGTTTAATTGATTACCCTTCAGATCATATCCTCTTTAAATCTCACAATGACTATTGAACCCCTAAATCTGCTCCATGTGATCTCATCTCAAATGATCCATTATCAATTATTTGACCAACACCATAGGAAAATCTGTCTCCCCTTCTATTGTTCCTGTCGCCCCTGTAAATGTCATATTTCATTCATTAGCCAATACAATCACATACTCCGTGTAAGTAAGACATTATATTTTATCCCAGGCATCCCCTTAACATAATGCTATAGGAGACTTCCATCAATCCTGGAAGACACTATATAATACCACGTTTCATTAAGTTCACTACACCTTCTAATATAAACCTCTAACCCCTTTCTATTAATTTAATCATCGCAACCTGTTGCATTGATGTTTTTAAAATATAAACCTATTGTTTAATAACTTCATACTTATAACCAATGTTTATGCAATCCATCATCCTAATAGTAATATGCCATTTAGCAGACGCTTTTATCCAAAGCGACTTACAGTCATGTGCGCATACATTTTTACATATGGGTGGTCCCGGGGATCGAACCCACTACCCTGGCGTTACAAGCGCCATGCTCTACCAATTGAGCTACAGAGGACCACTATATACAGTGGGGGAAAAAAGTATTTAGTCAGCCACCAATTGTACAAGTTCTCCCACTTAAAAAGATGAGAGAGGCCTGTAATTTTCATCATAGGTACACGTCAACTATGACAGACAAAATTAGGAAAAAAAATCCAGAAAATCCCATTGTAGGATTTTTAATGAATTTATTTGCAAATTGTGGTGGAAAATAAGTATTTGGTCAATAACAAAAGTTTCTCAATACTTTGTTATATACCCTTTGTTGGCAATGACACAGGTCAAACGTTTTCTGTAAGCCTTCACAAGGTTTTCACACACTGTTACTGGTATTTTGGCCCATTCCTCCATGCAGATCTCCTCTAGAGCAGTGATGTTTTGGGGCTGTCGCTGGGCAACACGGACTTTCAACTCCCTCCAAAGATGTTCTATGGGGTTGAGATCTGGAGACTGGCTAGGCCACTCCAGGACCTTGAAATGCTTCTTACGAAGCCACTCCTTCGTTGCCCGGGCGGTGTGTTTGGGATCATTGTCATGCTGAAAGACCCAGCCACGTTTCATCTTCAATGCCCTTGCTGATGGAAGGAGGTTTTTACTCAAAATCTCACGATACATGGCCCCATTCATTCTTTCCTTTACACGGATCAGTCGTCCTGGTCCCTTTGCAGAAAAACAGCCCCAAAGCATGATGTTTCCACCCCCATGCTTCACAGTAGGTATGGTGTTCTTTGGATGCAACTCAGCATTCTTTGTCCTCCAAACACGACGAGTTGAGTTTTTACCAAAAAGTTCTATTTTGGTTTCATCTGACCATATGACATTCTCCCAATCCTCTTCTGGATCATCCAAATGCACTCTAGCAAACTTCAGACGGGCCTGGACATGTACTGGCTTAAGCAGGGGGACACGTCTGGCACTGCAGGATTTGAGTCCCTGGCGGCGTAGTGTGTTACTGATGGTAGGCGTTTGTTACTTTGGTCCCAGCTCTCTGCAGGTTATTCACTAGACCCCCCCGTGTGGTTCTGGGATTTTTGCTCACCGTTCTTGTGATCATTTTGACCCCACGGGGTGAGATCGTGCATGGAGCCCCAGATCGAGGGAGATTATCAGTGGTCTTGTATGTCTTCCATTTCCTAATAATTGCTCCCACAGTTGATTTCTTCAAACCAAGCTGCTTACCTATTGCAGATTCAGTCTTCCCAGCCTGGTGCAGGTCTACAATTTTGTTTCTGGTGTCCTTTGACAGCTCTTTGGTCTTGGCCATAGTGGAGTTTGGAGTGTGACTGTTTGAGGTTGTGGACAGGTGTCTGTTATACTGATAACAAGTTCAAACAGGTGCCATTAATACAGGTAACGAGTGGATGACAGAGGAGCCTCTTAAAGAAGAAGTTACAGGTCTGTGAGAGCCAGTAATCTTGCTTGTTTGTAGGTGATCAAATACTTATTTTCCACCATAATTTGCAAATAAATTCATTAAAAATCCTACAATGTGATTTTCTGGATGTATTTTTCTCATTTTGTCTGTCATAGTTGACGTGTACCTATGATGAAAATTACAGGCCTCTCTCATCTTTTTAAGTGGGAGAACTTGCACAATTGGTGGCTGACTAAATACTTTTTTTCCCCACTGTATATAGTCACAACTATATCCCATTGTTCAACGTACCATAAACATATTATCGTTTTAGAAATCACCAATTATTTTCATACACCACTGGTGTTACCCAACCTATACAATAAAGTAATAACCATTAGACTTTGTCAAAGAAATGCTTTTCATTCAACTATTCAAACTTCTGCTCGATACAGTCAATTAAGTACAACTCTTTTACCCGCGAACTAGAACCATAAATTATTTTCCTTTGTTCTCAACTCAAATAATTTTCACAGCTCTATCGCATTTTTCAGTTCGCTATTCAATTTCTTTAACTGTTCTCTTTGATTAGGCCCTAATTAATAAAACAAATATTTGCTATCGTTGATAAGCATACATTTAATTATATTCCTATCATTTGAACTATGTACTGTCTCTCACCCCCCCCGCTCCATCCTACACAACGGGGGAGGTGCGGGGACCTGCCCTAATCATCTTCCTTCTTACGAAATCATGTCATTAGTACTTGTAACCACAACCCATTACTACTTAATAACATATTTTCTTAGACCTTTCTAGAATACTTCTACTTAAGCTATCTAATTCAACCTTTCACATTTCTCAATCCACCTAGTAATCTAGGTCCATAGCCCCAATGCGACAGCTTTCCCACTGTCTCTACCTGGGTTCAAACCAGTGACCCTCTACATACATTGCCAGTCACTCCACAAAATCTGCGATCCTTTCCAAGCAACTACTTCCAGTTCATAGAGCAAGTGACGTCACCAAATGAAAACCGCACTAGCTCTCACCTCATTCAGCAACACAAAAACTATCTCTCCCTGCACCTATTCCTGTTGAATAAGTGAGTATTTCTATTTAACCCAAACCACGCTACAAATCTTCCATTCAACATCACCAAACCAAATACTCAGTAGTATCCGGTTACCACCCATACCAGCCATTGAATTCCACTCATACGTACAGATTTCACCTTATGCCATCGAAATGCCCAATAAACCATAATAGTTCAATGGAACCCTATATTGGCGCTCTACTATATTATACATTACTTCTATAACCACATTAGTTATGGTCCGATTACCCATTAAACCTTATCACATGATCCAACAACGGTACAACCTTAAACTCATATTCTCTACTTCCTCACCCATGACGTACGTCTACGTTTGGGTGAGCAAGTTCATACGTATATATTGTTAGAAATGTATAGGTATCTCCCAAAAAATTGCTTCGTGGTGTTTTTAGCCAATTCTTAATCGACACAAATCACTTCTTCAAACATTTTACCCGTGTAACCAAAAAATAAACTGTCATTTCCCGGACACTGCACTTTCCTTTATCTCTGCAGTCACGATGGTTATGACCTGTTTTGTTACAGTATTTACACGAGGCCTCACACTCTCTTGCAAAATGACCTTCCTTGTTACAGTTAAAGCACTTCCTCTTATCTCCTCCCCTATTCTGCCTCCCTGGCTTATTATAGCTATCTAATCTCTTCAACTCTCTGTGTTTAAATTCTCCAGTCTTTCCTGACTCTTTCGAGCGTCCAAAAGCCATACTCTCGCTGTATCTAGCCCCCTATTCTCGCTGTTTCTTCAAATCCGTTCCGCAATTTACATGCATCTGCCTAATCATAGCCTCTAATTTCTCTACATCGAGATGCCCTGTTCTCATCGACGGGGCTGTAGTGGAACAGGTTGAGAGCTTCAAGTTCCTTGGTGTCCACATCACCAACGAACTATCATGGTCCAAACACACCAAGACAGTCGTGAAGAGGGCACGACAAAGCCTATTCCCCCTCAGGAGACTGAAAAGATTTGGCATGGGTCCTCAGATCCTCAAAAAATTCTACAGCTGCACCATCGAGAGCATCCTGACTGGTTGCATCACCGCCTGGTGTGGCAACTGCTTGGCCTCTGACCGCAAGGCACTACAGAGGGTAGTGCGTACGGCCCAGTACATCACTGGGGCAAAGCTCCCTGCCATCCAGGACCTCTATACCAGGCGGTGTCAGAGGAAGGCCCTCAAAATTGTCAAAGACTCCAGCCACCCTAGTCATAGACTGTTCTCTCTGCTACCGCACGGCAAGCGGTACCGGAGTGCCAAGTCTAGGTCCAAAAGACTTCTCAACAGCTTCTACCCCCAAGCCATAAGACTCCTGAACAGCTAATCATGGCTACCCGGACTATTTGCACTGCCCCCCCACCCCATCCTTTTTACGCTGCTGCTACTCTGTTAAGTAAGTATTTATGCATAGTCACTTTAACTCTACCCACATGTACATATTACCTCAACTACCTCAACTAGCCGGTGCCCCCGCACATTGACTCTGCAACGGTACCCCCCTGTATATATAGCCTCCCTACTGTCACTTTATTTTACTGTATATATAGCCTCCCTACTGTCACTTTATTTTACTTCTGCTCTTTTTTTTTCAACACTTTTTTTGTTGTTGTTTTATTCTTACTTTTTTTGTTTAAAATAAATGCACTGTTGGTTAAGGGCTGTAAGTAAGCATTTCACTGTAATGTCTGCACCTGTTGTATTCGGCGCATGTGACCAATAAAATTTGATTTGATTTGATTTGATTTGATGCCCAATAAATCCATACCTCTTCTCCCAAATGGACCATATTAAATATTCCTTTGATCTCTTCCTAACATATAACTTTCATCCCCCGTTAGTTCTCTGACCTCTTTAGAATATTTTTTTCCCATGGTAGAAAAATAAGATATCCCCTTGTCTCCCTTATCATTTAGTAATAATTCAATTAATAATTATTTTATTTGGGACTTATTATTAGGTGTGACTTTTGAGCAAATGTTATGATCTGCTTTTGTAATCAACCATTTAAATTATTCAATCCGTAACCCAGAGTTTTTTAAGACCCCAGTTTCATGAAACGGATGGGACAACCATTTTTATCTCACGCAACCTATTTTAGTCCCTTCCTTGAAACAATTATCACGTATTTCGATGGATCATTAGGTCTTACACGTATACAACCTTATACTATTTTTTGCTAACACTATCCGTAACCCAGAGGTCGTAACTGCTCTAGCGTTAGAGCAAATCCCCAGTTGTTTATGACTCTTGACTTGTTTAATGTATCTATCTCACACAATGATAATTATCTCCCTTTCTGTTTATATTGTAAAGACTGTATCTTGTACAATCTCAATATTAACTAGTTTATTTTGGTATAGGCCTATTACCTAGAGTCATTTTCGGACCCCCCTTCCGTCCTTTATACCACTCTAGAATATGGCAAGTCTTATGAGATTTTTGTAACTATTCTCTGCCCTTCACAAGAATTACTATTTTTATACAAGTTCAAATCATTTCACCAAAACCCATGAATAAAAATGACTGACCTTATCCTTGCAGTTGGGATTTAAATGCTTTTTCAGATCTCGTCAACGTCTTTATCGTTCATAAGGTTCATCACCGGCCTGTTTATAACCTTAACGTCAAAGGCCAGGTCTATTCTATACGGATGTTATCATCCGCCCGTGCACGGTTTTCGGTGTCCTCAGAACGACAAAGACGTATTTTTGAGATCCGGCTCAAAGGACCATTTGTCACGAGAATTTCTATCTCTAATTAATCAAACTAATGCTCTGAATAATTCCCAGAGGGTGTAAGGCTCTGGTTTAATCATGAGTTAAACAAAGGTCCACAACCAGCAAGAATGATCTGTATGTTTAATCATGGAGAGCTCTGCCGCCAAAAAACACATATACAGCTTTTATACCACTTCACACCTAGGCAGTTTGCTCCGCCCACCTTTAGGAGGCCTTTAACCAGTTTCTCAGTCCTCTTCATCCTGGAATGTTTGTCTCAGCAGTTTCTAACTCACCCCCTCTGTTAGTGGGTTTATAATGATAACCCTAACACAGTTCACACAGTCATCATCAGTATTGGGGTTAACAATTTTAGTCATAATCATAATCCCTCTATCAGAAGTATGACCCCATGTTGTCTGGGCGCTCAGCAAAGAGCTGACAGGCGCAACTTATGGGTTCATGTTAGTCAGACAGAAATTGACTGGTTCCTCTAAGGCAGGGATGCCCAACCCTCTTCCTGGAGATCTACATTTTACATTTTAGTCATTTAGCAGACGCTGTTACCCACAGTTAGTGAGTGCATACATTATTTTATTTTTTCATACTGGCCCCCCGTGGGAATCAAACCCACAACCCTGGCGTTGCAAACACCATGCTCTACCAACTGAGCTACATCCCTGCCGGCCATTCCCTCCCCTACCCTGGATGACGCTGGGACAATTGTGCGCCGCCCCATGGGTCTCCCGGTCGCGGCCGGCTACGACAGAGCCTGGATTCGAACCAGGATCTCTAAGTGGCACAGCTAGCACTGCGATGCAGTGCCTTAGACCACTGTCCTGTATGTTTTCAGTCCAACCCTAATTTAGCGTATCTGATTCAGCTAGTTAAGGTCTTGTTGAGCAGCTAATAAGTAGAATCAGGTGTGTTAAATTAGAGTTGGACTGAAAACACACAGGACAGTAGATCTCCAGGAAGAGGGTTGGGCAGCCCTGCTCTAAGGTCTACTGAAAACGGAGCAAAGTGCCATATCCTGCGCACCAGTGATCAAGCTGTTGTTCTGTTTGGAGCCTGTTTCTGGGCAAAAGGTTCATGCTTGTATGTGTGTATATGTGTGGGGGTAAGACCATACATCATCTGGGCTGACAGCCAAAGGCGCTTGCTTGCCCAACTTGGGGAATCGTTGATCTACTATGTCTAGAGTGATTTCCTGTCGCTTTGACACCTATTGTCCTCACTAGAAGAATAGAATGACCAGCAGTTGCTACAGAATGAGACAACCTTTTTCACAGATAGTCTGTACCCCGTAACCCAGTTTCGTCTCGCCCCCCACACACATACCCATACCAAGATCACGTGTTTTTTTGTACATGCTTGCATAGGACTGCTTGACTATATAAGGCTTCTGAACTCCTTGTCATGGGGGCTCTCGGCGATCACCTACGGGTGGTCATTGACCAGCTCCCTTATTGCAATAAGTATTTTGATTAAAGACTGTTTGAATGCTTGAGAGTTGTCCAAGTCTCTTCTTATGATTGGTTAGAATTTCCACTACATCCTTGGCGACGAGGATGGGATGTGTAACTTCACCCACTGACCGCTCCTGAGGACCTGGGTTAACCGTGCACAGGGGATTCCAAACTGGGATATCAGGGGAAACCACACTCCTGAAGGAGAAGCTGAGACCTGCCCAAGGATCTGAGAGGCAGCGGGGCAGGTGGATACCACATCCCGAACATAGAAACATTAAGAAAGGTGTGCTTGGACGATTCTCAACCAGTTTCTTGTTTGAAGACCCTGTTGAGGGTACGCCCAGCGCGGGGCTCCTCGACGAGGAAGGCCACGGCTTGGGTGACTAGCAGGACTGGGCTAAATTGATAAAAGAGTGTTTTCAAGTGAGGTATCCTTGGACGTAATTGTTAACTAGCCAGTTGCGGGCAACCAAAAGTCCAGGGCCGTGTCTGGGTTGATCACAGCAGGACTGGTGAGGTTAATGTGTAGAGTAAAGGACTAGACCTTGAGTGGCCTTGCGAGGGCACCCGGCTTGGTGAAGCTCATAGAACGAGGGACTAGAGCGCAGGTGACGCCTTACGAGGGCACCCGGCTATGTGAAGTTCCATTTTAACATTTTGTATGAAATGTTTTGGTCAATGAGGTAAACGGGCATGCCCTGGGTTACATTAGTGAGGTATTATTGTGGATTAAAACTAGCTAAAAGCCTAGGATGTGGATCCTTGCTGGAACTATTTGTAAGTCGCTCTGGATAAGAGCGTCTGCTAAATGAAGTAAATGTAAATGTAAACTATGACTAGTGAAGCTAGGACCTATCCAAAGGTTTAGGGTGTAGAGTTGCGATCTATGACTAAATGACGGTAGGAACTGATGAAATCAGTAAGGATTAGAACTGGCTAAAAGCCTAGGATGTGGATCCTTGCGGGATCTATGACTAGTGAAGCTAGAGCTGATTAAAAGCCTAGGGTATAGGGTCCTGAACTGGGGTTCCTATGACTAGTGAAATCAGTAGTACCTTTCACCCTAGACCCACTTCAATTTGCTTACAGCCCAAATAGATCCACAGACGATGCAATCGACACACTGCACACTGCCCTATCCCATCTGGACAGGAGTAATACCTATGTAAGAATGCTGTTCGTTGACTATAGCTCAGCATTCAACACCATAGTACCCTCCAAGTTCATCATTAAGCTCGAGGCCCTGGGTCTGAACCCCGCCCTGTGCAACGTCCTGATGAGCCGCCCCCAGGTGGTGAAGGTAGGAAACAACATCTCCACTTCGCTGATCCTCAACACTGGGGCCCCACAAGGGTGCGTGCTCAGCCCCCTCCTGTACTCCCTGTTCACCCATGTAGGCTTGATTACCAACAATGACGAGACAGCCTACAGGGAGGAGGTGAGGGCTCTGGGAGTGTGGTGCCAGGAAAATAACCTCTCACTCAACATCAACAAAAGAAAGGAGATGATCGTGGACTTCAGGAAACAGCAGAGGGTGCACCCCCCTATCCATATCGACGGGACCGCAGTGGAGAAGGTGGAAAGCTTTAAGTTCCTTGGCGTACACATCACTGACAAACTGAAATGGTCCACCCACGCAGACAGTGTGGTGAAGAAGGCGCAACAGAGCCTCTTCAACCTCAGGAAGCTGAAGAAATTTGTCTTGGCACCTAAAACCCTCACAAACTTTTACAGATGCACAATTGAAGTCATCCTGTCGGGCTGTATCACCGCCTGGTACGGCAACTGCATCGCCCGTAACCGCAGGACTCTCCAGAGGGTGGTGCGGTCTGCCGAACGCATTACTGGGGGCAAACTACCTGCCCTCCAAGACACCAACAGCACCCGATGTCACAGGAAGGCCAAAAAGATCATCAAGGACATCAACCACCCAAGCCACTGCCTGTTCACCCTGCTATCATCCATAAGGTGAGGTCAGTACAGAGAGAATGAAAAACAGCTTCTATCTCAAGGCCATCAGACTGTTAAATAACCATCACTAGCACATTAGAGGCTGTTGCTGCCTTTTGAAATCACTGGCCACTTTAAGAAATGGAACACTAGTCACTTTAATAATGTTTACATATCTTGCACTACTCATCTCATATGTATATACTGTATTCTATTCTATAATATTCTACTGTATCTTAGTCCATGCCGCTCTGTCTTTGCTTGTCCATATACAGTTGAAGTCGGAAGTTTACATACACCTTAGCCAAATACATTTAAACTCAGTTTTTCACAATTCCTGATATTTAATCCTAGTAAACATTCCCTGTCTTAAGTCAGTTAGGATCACCACTTTATTTTAAGAATGTGAAATGTCAGAATAATAGTAGAGAGTGATATATTTCAGCTTTTCTTTCTTTCATCACATTCCCAGTGGGTCAGAAGTTTACATACACTCAATTAGTATTTGGTAGCATTGTCTTTAAATTGTTTAAACTGGGTCAAACCTTTCGGGTAGCCTTCCACAAGCTTCCCACAATAAGTTGGGTGAATTTTGGCTCATTCCTCCTGACAGAGCTGGTGTAACTGAGTCAGGTTTGTAGGCCTCCTTGCTCACACACGCTTTTTCAGTTCTCCCCACAAATGTTCTATTGGATTGAGGTCAGGACTTTGTGATGGCCACTCCAATACCTTGACTTTGTTGTATGCTTGGGGTCATTGTCCATTTGGAAGACCCATTTGCGACTAAGCTTTAACTTCCTGACTAATGTCTTGAGATGTTGCTTCAATATATCCACATAATTTTCCTTCCTCATGATGCCATCTATTTTGTGAAGTGCACCAGTCCCTGCTGCAGCAAAGAACTCCCACAGCATGATGCTGCCACCCCCGTGCTTCACGGTTGGGATGGTGTTCTTCGGCTTGCAAGCCACCCCCAAACATAACGATGGTCATTATGTCCAAACAGTTCTATTTTTGTTTCATCACACCAGAGGACATTTCTCCAAAAAGTAAGATCTTTGTCCCCATGTGCAGTTGCAAACCGTAGTCTGGCTTTTTTATGACGGTTTTGTAGCAGTGGCTTCTTCCTTGCTGAGCAGCCTTTCAGGTTATGTCGATATAGGACTCGTTTTACTGTGGATATAGATACTTTTGTACCTGTTTCCTCCAGCATCTTCACAAGGTCCTTTGCTGTTGTTCTGGGATTGATTTGAACTTTTCGCACCAAAGTACGTTCATCTCTAGGATACAGAACACGTCTCCTTCCTGAGCGGTATGACGGGTGCATGGTCCCATGTTGTTTATACTTGCATACAATTGTTTGTACAGATGAACATGGTACTTTCAGGCATTTGGAAATTGCTCCCAAGGATGAATCAGACTTGTAGAGGTCTACAATTTCTTTTCTGAGGTCTTGGCTGATTTCTTTTGATTTTTCCATGTTGTCAAGCAAAGAGGCACCGAGCTTGAAGGTAGGCCTTGAAATACATCCACAGGTACACCTCTAATTGACTCAAATGTTGTCAATTAGCCTATCAGAAGCTTCTAAAGCCATGACATCATTTTCTGGAATTTTACAAGCTGTTTAAAGGCACAGTCAACTTAGTGTATGTATACTTCTGACCCACTGGAATTGTGATACAGTGAATTATAAGTAAAATAATCTGTCTGTAAACAATTGTTGGAAAGATTACTTGTGTCATGCACAAAGTAGATGTCCTAACAGACTTGCCAAAACTATAGTTTGTTAACAAGACAGCATTTCGCTACACCCGCAATAACATCTGCTAAACACGTGTATGTGAAAAATAACATTTGATTTGATTTGAAATGTAGATTATTTTTTTTTTGAAGTAATGCAATGGATAACTATTATAAGATGTAAATGTACATGTTTTGTTATTCCAGGAACTAACCGTGAAAAATAGAAGTTCAAAAATATTCCTGCAGGTAAAAAAAAATATATATATATATATATATATACAGTGGGGAGAACAAGTATTTGATACACTGCCGATTTTGCAGGTTTTCCTACTTACAAAGCATGTAGAGGTCTGTAATTTTTATCATAGGTACACTTCAACTGTGAGAGATGGAATCTAAAACAAAAATCCAGAAAATCACATTGTATGATTTTTAAGTAATTAATTTGCATTTTATTGCATGACATAAGTATTTGATACATCAGAAAAGCAGAACTTAATATTTGGTACAGAAACCTTTGTTTGCAATTACAGAGATCATACGTTTTCTGTAGGTCTTGACCAGGTTTGCACACACTGCAGCAGGGATTTTGGCCCACTCCTCCATACAGACCTTCTCCAGATCCTTCAGGTTTCGGGGCTGTCGCTGGGCAATACGGACTTTCAGCTCCCTCCAAAGATGTTCTATTGGGTTCAGGTCTGGAGACTGGCAAGGCCACTCCAGGACCTTGAGATGCTTCTTACGGAGCCACTCCTTAGTTGCCCTGGCTGTGTGTTTCGGGTCGTTGTCATGCTGGAAGACCCAGCCACGACCCATCTTCAATGCTCTTACTGAGGGAAGGAGGTTGTTGGCCAAGATCTCGCGATACATGGCCCCATCTATCCTCCCCTCAATACGGTGCAGTCGTCCTGTCCCCTTTGCAGAAAAGCATCCCCAAAGAATGATGTTTCAACCTCCATGCTTCACGGTTGGGATGGTGTTCTTGGGGTTGTACTCATCCTTCTTCTTCCTCCAAACACGGCGAGTGGAGTTTAGACCAAAAAGCTCTATTTTTCTCTCATCAGACCACATGACCTTCTCCCATTCCTCCTCTGGATCATCCAGATGGTCATTGGCAAACTTCAGACGGGCCTGGACATGCGCTGGCTTGAGCAGGGGGACCTTGCGTGCGCTGCAGGATTTTAATCCATGACGGCGTAGTGTGTTACTAAGGGTTTTCTTTGAGACTGTGGTCCCAGCTCTCTTCAGGTCATTGACCAGGTCCTGCCGTGTAGTTCTGGGCTGATCCCTCACCTTCCTCATGATCATTGATGCCCCACGAGGTGAGATCTTGCATGGAGCCCCAGACCGAGGGTGATTGACCGTCATCTTGAACTTCTTCCATTTTCTAATAATTGCGCCAACAGTTGTTGCCTTCTCACCAAGCTGCTTGCCTATTGTCCTATAGCCTATCCCAGCCTTGTGCAAGTCTACAATTATATCCCTGTTGTCCTTACACAGCTCTCTGATCTTGGCCATTGTGGAGAGGTTGGAGACTGTTTGATTGAGTGTGTGGACAGGTGTCTTTTATACAGGTAACGAGTTCAAACAGGTGCAGTTAATACAGGTAATGAGTGGAGAACAGGAGGGCTTCTTAAAGAAAAACTAACAGGTCTGTGAGAGCCGGAATTCTTACTGGTTGGTAGGTGATCAAATACTTATGTCCTGCAATAAAATGCAAATTAATTACTTAAAAATCATACAATGTGATTTTCTGGATTTTTGTTTTAGATTCCGTCTCTCACAGTTGAAGTGTACCTATGATAAAAATTACAGACCTCTAGATGCTTTGTAAGTAAGAAAACCTGCAAAATTGGCAGTGTATCAAATACTTGTTCTCCCCACTGTATATATATATATATATATATATATATATATATACACTACCAGTCAAAAGTTTGGACACCTACACTTTCAAGGGTTTTTCTTTATTTTTACTATTTTATACATTGTACAATAAATGTGAAGACATCAAAACTATGAAATAACACATATGGAATCATGTAGTAACCAAAAAGTATGAAGAGAGAAGATACAAGTTAATGTCAAGTTTATTAGGCTATTGCTACCATCAAGTTCTTAAAATAATTCCAGCACAGAGAACAGAAAGAGACCTTGAATAATTATACAATAAATAAACTGCAACATGTCGGCTAAAGCAATTGAATTCAGGAATTAATTCAACTGTTTTTAATCTTGGCTGTACTAAAGGCTTTAAAACCTTTTTTGTTAGAACAGACTATATGGGATTGATGTTTGTAAATTATTATTGTATTTGTTGTGCTTACACTGTTCGAAATGCTCAGAAAAAAAGATTAATCACACATACTGTAATAAGCATGCAGAGCTTGCTCCTCCTACCCTCCTTGATCTCCTTCTTCTTGTCATTATCATTAGTAGGCAAACATCCATTAAACATCCATTAATACATTTCAAGTCCCTAAAAATAGAAATCAACTTGGCAAGAGTCTATTGTCCTGCTAATAGCCCATCATGGGTGGATGGATTGTTGCCTCTGCCTGTCGGAGGAGGAGTTCCTCGCCCTCTTCAACGCATCATTGTCCGCATGACTCTCCGACAATTCCACCTGGCTCTGGATCAATGCATCAGCTGTCGCCCATATCTCTACGTCAGACAATGTTTCTCTTTCTGCTGGTCTCCCTTCAATGACTCGATCTCGGTCTTCAAAGTTTGAATCTGATCCATCTGCACCTTCATCATGTCACACCCTGGCTCTGGGACTCTATATGTTGAGCCAGGGTGTGTTCATTCTATGTGTTCATTTTCTATGTTGGGTATTCTAGGTTGTGTATTCTATGTTGGCAAGAGTGGCTCCCAATCAGAGGCAACGAGTGTCAGCTGTTGTGGGTTGTCTCTGATTGGGAGCCATATTTAAACTGTATGTTTTCCCTTGGGTGTTGTGGGTTTTTGTTCCGTGTCGGTATTGTTAACCGTGGACTTCACGAGTCGTGTTTTGTTAGTACTTTAATTAAATAAAGTCATGTTTGTTTCACACGCTGCGCCTTGGTCTACTCACTCCTACGACGATCGCGACAGAAAAACCCACCAAACCAGGACCAAGAAGCGTGTCCAGGAACACACGCAGGAGGTAACGCTGGTGGATGTCCTCCTCGGCTGGGGGCAGATTACGAAGGAGGAGGCCGTCCGGTACCGGAAGGCGATGAAGGGGGAGACCCAGGCAGGAGAGGAGCAGCGGCGTCAGCAGTGCCATCGTCGGACGGACGAGAGGCACCCCCAATAATTTTTTAGGGGGGGGCACACGGCATGGGCGACTGGGCAGCAGGAGGCTGCCACAGGGCGAAATAGGAGACGAGGAGAGAAGGCCACCGGGTTACGGGAGCCATTGGCGAGAGGAGGGAAGGAAGTTGTAGAGGCACGGCGAGAGGTACTGAGGTGTATTTCCAGTCCGGTCCGGCCCGTTCCTGATCCCCGTTTAAAGCCAGTGGTGTGTGTTCCCAGTACGGTCCGGCCTGTTCCTGCTCCACGCACCAAGCCTACGGTGTGCGTCGCCAGCCCAGTCCGGCCTGTCCCTGCTCCACGCACCAAGCCTACGGTGTGCGTAGCCAGCCCAGCCCGGCCTGTCCCTGCTCCATGCACCAAGCCTACGGTGTGCGTCGTCAGCCCTGTCCGGCCTGTCCCTGCTCCACGCACCAAGCCTACGGTGTGCGTAGCCAGCCCAGTCCGGCCTGTCCCTGCTCCACGCACCAAGCCTACGGTGTGCGTCGACAGCCCTGCCCGGCCTGTTCCTGCTCCACGCACCAAGCCTACGGTGTGCGTCGCCAGCCCTGTCCGGCCTGTCCCTGCTCCACGCACCAAGCCTACGGTGTGCGTCGCCAGCCCTGTCCGGCCTGTCCCTGCTCCACGCACCAAACCTACGGTGTGCGTCGCCAGCCCTGTCCGGCATGTCCCTGCTCCACGCACCAAACCTACGGTGTGCGTCGCCAGCCCGGTCCGGCCTGTTCCTGCCACCCGCACCAAGTCTACGGTGTGCGTCGCCAGCCCTGTCCGGCCTGTCCCTGCTCCACGCACCAAGCCTACGGTGTGCGTCGTCAGCCCAGCCCGGACTGTCCCTGCTCCACGCACCAAACCTACGGTGTGCGTCGTCAGCCCTGCCCGGCCTGTTCCTGCTCCACGCACCAAGCCTACGGTGTGCGTCGTCAAACTGGTCCAGCCCGTTCCTGCCACTCGCACCAAGCCAGGGGTGCCAGTCGTCAGCCTGGTCCAGCCCGTTCCGGCCACTCGCACCAAGCCAGGGGTGCGAGTCGTCAGCCTGGTTCAGCCCGTTCCTGCTACTCGCACCAAGCCCGGGGTGCGAGTCGTCAGCCTGGTAAGACCGGTCAGCTGCTCCACAACGGAGCGTAAGCAATCCGCTCCGTCAATGTCCAGTCCAGATCCAGCCAGCGGGGTCAGACCGGACCAGGGGCGCTACGGGGGAATTATGGAAGGGTGGTTGTCAAGCCCGGAGCCGGAGCCGCCTCCGAGGAGGAATACCCACCCAGCCCTCCCCTGTTTGGGGTTTTGTTAAGGCGCGGTCGCAGTCCGCGCCTTTAGGGGGGGGTACTGTCACACCCTGGCTCTGGGACTCTATATGTTGAGCCAGGGTGTGTTCATTCTATGTGTTCATTTTCTATGTTGGGTATTCTAGGTTGTGTATTCTATGTTGGCCAGAGTGGCTCCCAATCAGAGGCAACGAGTGTCAGCTGTTGTGGGTTGTCTCTGATTGGGAGCCATATTTAAACTGTATGTTTTCCCTTGGGTGTTGTGGGTTTTTGTTCCGTGTCGGTATTGTTAACCGTGGACTTCACGAGTCGTGTTTTGTTAGTACTTTAATTAAATAAAGTCATGTTTGTTTCACACGCTGCGCCTTGGTCTACTCACTCCTACGACGATCGTGACACATCAGATGAGCAGAATGGTACCACCCTGAGCCCCCATCGATTACTTGAACATAATAAACGGCTCCCTATCCTCAAAATGTGTACCAAACTAACTAAAAGTGGCAGTAATAAAGCCTCTCTTGAAAAAGTCAAACCTTGACCCGTAAAATATAAAAAACTATCAGTCTATATCGAATCTCCCATTCCTCTCAAACTTTTTAGAAAAAGCTATTGTGCAGCAACCCACTGCCTTTCTGAAGACAAATAATGTATACGAAACGCATCAGTCTAGTTTTAGACCCCATCATAGTACTGAGACTGCACTCGTGAACGTGGTAAATTACCTTTTAATGGCATCAGACTTATACCTGCAAGAAAGTGGTAAACAAGGGGCTGTTTGAAAGGAGGTCATGTAAACATTGCCTTGTATTTTTTACAGGTAACCACATCTTCTGTCTGAAATAGGTATGAATGTATCGTGTAAGCTGTTACCTCCAGGATAGCATGATGGGCCTGGATCTGACACAGTTTGACAGCATTCTTGATCATCACATGGTTGTACTTCTCCATGATCCGCTTAGTGTAGAGACCCATCAAGCTTTTCTTGGGGTGCGCCAGATTGCGCGTTATTCCATTAGTAAAAATGTCTGAATCACAAGGTACCAATGACAGTTGAAGGACACACGACACATTTTCGTTAACGGGCACTCATGGTTGAACTATTTAAAACATTCAAACATCTACGCTGATCAAATAGAACATGAGTTGGAAGTGGTTGTTATAAATTATATTGAAGCATTATGTTTAAAATGAGACAGGAATGTAACATCGACTGCTCATGAAAGCTACAGTATATCCTTTCCAATGAATCCTCAGGAGGCTGTAGCAGGGGCTGAATGCTACCAGAAATCAGCATGGGCATATCTGTCTGACACACCGGCCCACCAGGGGTATAATGGGCCAGTCCACTAAACTATTTTAAGCTGTGTCTTAAAAGGGACAGCTGGCCATTAGCCAAATGATGATCATTCTGCACAAAAAAATCATAATAACATTTCTTAAGAGGCCTTTTTTTCCCGAACTACCCTATGGCCAATCCGTTTTCTGGGCTACAGTTTAGAAAACACTCTGGATATTTTTAAACTTTTAAATTGTTTATCCAGTTATGATTCTGTTATTACATCTCTAATAAACAGACAGGAATAGAATATCATATAACAGAAATATAATATAATTATAAATAAAACACATTACCTGGAAAGAGAGGAATATCTCTCAGTAGATCTTTATACTTAATATATTTACTCATAATGCTGTGGAAGTATTTATCCTACAGGGATAAAACACCAGAGGGTATGTAAGTAAATAATTAAAGTCAAGAATTACACATAAAGAAAACATTTTAAGCAAAAGCATTCTGACAAGATTTCTTCATAAATGTTTTTCACAAAGACATAATGAGTCATTCTAATGTAGTCTACAAATGTTTGATTGAAATGGGAACAATGAATGATTCACCTGCTCAGACATAGATTGAAAAAATACACTTATCAGGTAATATCTCACATCTACACTCCTATTCTAAACAGAGTTACTGGTTTTGGGAATAAAGTGAAAGTTACCTGATTGGTTTGAGGGGATCTGGGTTAATTCAGTTCAATGGGAATCCCTCATTATAGCAGAGCGGAGAAGACCCTACTAACTAACACATAGAACCGAATCCTGGTTTGATTTACCTTCCACTGGGCGAAAGGGTTCAATATCAGGGGATATATTTATATATATCTGGATATCTGACATTTTATTAGATATAAGGAGTAGACATGCTCCAGATACGCATTTCCGTAATTTCATATATGGAGCTAGGATATACTTAGTAATGGGACAGTTTCTACATGTATCCAATCCGGATCTCAGAATTCTCCCTGCTACCTTATGAGTCCAGGGAGATATCTGGGGGCAGATCCCATCAAGACACACCCCTAGAATATTTCAACTCTGGAAAGTGTATGTGTCCAGTGTTGCCAATTTAGCGACTTTGTCGCTATATTTAGCAAGTTTTCAGACCACTCTAGCAACATATTTTCAAAAAAGCGACTAGCGACAAATCTAGTGATTTTTTCTGGTGTTATTGGAGACTTTTGGAGACTCTGACGTGAAAGCACGTATCGTTCTTACTCTTCTCAACGAGTAGCGCGTGCTTTGTTACCCCCTTCCCAAAGCACTCACAGGTGGCTCAGTCCTTGCGCAGCAGTCCCTCCCAGCTGCAGTCAGAGCAGGAGATGTTCAACCCTCCGTGTCCAGACTTCAAATGAATCACGCATGCGGGATGCTGCCGCTGGCTTGATCCCTATCATCCAGAAGGCGAGGTCAGTACCGAGAGAATGAAAAACAGCTTCTATCTCAAGGCCATCAGACTGTTAAATAGCCATCACAAGTACATTAGAGGCTGCTGCTGCCTATTGAAATCACTGGCCACTTTAAGAAATGGAACACTAGTCTCTTTAATAATGTTAACATATCTTGCACTACTCATCTCATATGTATATACTGTATTCTATTCTATAATATTCTACTGTATCTTAGTCCATGCCGCTCTGTCTTTGCTTGTCCATATACAGTTGAAGTTGGAAGTTTACATACACCTTAGCCAAATACATTTAAACTCAGTTTTTCACAATTCCTGATATTTAATCCTAGTAAACATTCCCTGTCTTAGGTCAGTTAGGATCACCACTTTATTTTAAGAATGTGAACAGTGGCGGCTGGTGAAAAATATTCTCGGTGGGGCTGTGCCATACTTTTTTTTTCCTGTAACCATCGCGATATATTTTAACACAAACTGCAGGACAGCAGTGCTCAGTGAAACATTCAGTAATTATTTAATGCCAATATTAAAAAGTTGAGGCATTCTTACACAAAAACATATTACACAAACCCAAGCCTTTCATTTGCATTTAAAGTGAACTTTTCACCATTGGTAGTAAACAGGCAACGCAACAGGCATGCTGTCAGAACAGAGTGGAAAGTGGACAATAACATGAAATTATTATAAAGTTTATAGGAAATCTTACACTGTATAAAAGGATGTATAATATAGAAATGGATATCAAGTGGATGAACTCAAACCTTTGACTGGAAGAATAGCATACAGTATTTTATGATCATACTAAATGTGACTAATTGTTAATGTGCTCCAGAACTGCAACAATTAATTGATACAAAACAACATATATACAGTAATATTAGCAAAGACACTATTAAGACTTTCTAGAGTACCATATATAACTGGATTTTTTATGCTAAGGTCAACTATATACAAAGAAACATGCGGCCAGAGCTGCTCTGTGTGTGTGTGTCTGTCATCTTATTTGTACAGGAATTTTATATATATATATAGACAGACAGACAGACAGACAGACAGACAGACAGACAGATAGTGTGTATATACACACAAACTATGTCTAGTAACTGCTTTTAACCTGTGATGTACATAATTAACTGATGTTATTACGTTTTAAAGCCTTTTTCTATTACATTTGTGAGAGGGATGCAACATAATTTTGTTCTGCTGTGCACTTAGCAATAAAGTTAATCTTCAATAACAACTAGGCCTCTTCTAGAAATTGACCTGGTGGACACCTGAATAATTATTACAAACTGTGTAGTACTTTCCTGCATTATTATCAACGTCTGATTGTGTCTTCTCTTTCCTTTTAAAATACTAAAACAAATATAATTGTGACGGCTCTATGATAATCACTCACTTTGATGACCAGACACATTTAGGCTTTTAAACTGTTGTAAGTGAACTATTCATCTTTCTAACAACATCTTTATCAGCCAATAGTAAATATAGTTATTTACCTGATTGTTAGCATGCTGTCTGTGAACCTCTGGACAAGTGCTTTAATGAAGACAGGGTCGATGTTCCTCTTCTGCAGCTGGCTGAAAAGCATGTCCACATTTGGCATGATCTTGTGGAACAGTGCCAGGAAAAAACAGAAAGCCTCGTCTTCGAGCATCCTCACAAAGCCCCCCGCCTCTCTGACAGTCGGGGCATCAAAGTTCCCAGAGTCTCTGATGGTCTGGAAACACGTTAGTGGGTGGAAACGTCAGTCGTCTCGTCAGCTTGAATGGCGATAAAATCAGCACTCTTTACTTCCTCCAGGATGTAGTCCTTAAGCACTGACAGCATACATTCCAACAGCTCGTTCTGTATCGTCTTTGACGTGCCCTTAAAAACGGTAGCTGTCTTCAGGTGCTCCTCCAGCACACTGTCGAGGGAGGCAACAAAATCCACTAAGCCCCGGAAAATGCCGGGGTTGTCCGAGGAGTCAGTCTCCTCGTGCCCACGCAAGGCCAACTCAAAAGCCCCACAGAACTTCACACAATCGATAATTTTGGATAGAATGTGCCTGTTTTTATCCACCTCCTCATTGTGTTTCCTCACCGCAATCCTGTGGCCGTCATCCAGCTGCGTAGCAATGTTCACCCTTCCTAATACAGCTAGCTTTACAGAGTTGTCCATGTGTGCCCTGGTGTTCTCATGTTTCTTTACCTTCTCTGACAGGTGCTTCATATCCCTCACTCCGGTACCTGTCCATGCTGAATCTGACCCCGTCGTTTTAAAAAGCAAGCACGGAAAGCAAAATAAAGCATTAGCATCAGTGCACCCAGCTAGCCAAGCCTTCCTGGTGTACCAGCTACGGGAGAAGCCGCGCATATACTGCTTCCCTTTCTCGCTAGCCTGCTGTCTGATTGAGAGGTCAGGTTGATCTGGGCCCAGCTCTTTCACCCGAACTTTCTCTGACAAAGTTCTCCTCTCAAACGGATCTTGGAGGAGAGATTTCACCGAGTTAGGGTTGGGTCTTGGAGGAGTAACGTTTGCGTTCGCCATTGTCGTCTAGTAAAAATGGCGCCACTGGAGCCCGGTCCTTATTTTATCAGGGGCGAGCTTGGGGCGATAAAATAATCGCCCTCCTTGGATTCGAATTAAAATCGCTGATTAGCTACATTTTATGTCATACATTCATATCTTAAATTAGCAATTGGCTTAACTGCTACGTAGACCCGCCTCCTCGGGGCACTTTCTGTATCGCCCAGAGCTGACGAGGCGTTTGACAGGCAGAGGAAAGGTTGCGATTGCGAATATGATTTTCTATCATATCTTACACATATTACTGTGTGCATTCCATATTTCAAACACACAAATATTGACATACTGATGTTTTTATTATTATTATTATTATTTTTATTTATTTTTTATTTTATTTTTTTAAATAATTTTATTTAAGGGGGCGGCGCCCTAGCGCCCTCTATCGGCCAGCCGCCACTGAATGTGAAATGTCAGAATAATAGTAGAGAGTGATATAATTCAGCTTTTATTTCTTTCATCACATTCCCAGTGGGTCAGAAGTTTACATACACTCAATTAGTATTTGGTAGCATTGTCTTTAAATTGTTTAAACTGGGTCAAACCTTTCGGGTAGCCTTCCACAAGCTTCCCACAATAAGTTGGGTGAATTTTGGCTCATTCCTCCTGACAGAGCTGGTGTAACTGAGTCAGGTTTGTAGGCCTCCTTGCTCACACACGCTTTTTCAGTTCTCCCCACAAATGTTCAATTGGATTGAGGTCAGGACTTTGTGATGGCCACTCCAATACCTTGACTTTGTTGTATGCTTGGGGTCATTGTCCATTTGGAAGACTGTCAAATTGCGTCAATTCAAATCTGGTATAGGAACAAAAAGAGGTCAATACACGTCTTCTAAGATAGACTAGTATTTTAATTAATGCAAACACTTGAATGGTAAATATGATGTTCGTATATATGGGCCCACTGAAACACTACGCAGGGCAGTCAGAGAACTAACTTTTTCAACCCAAGGTTCTTCTTTAATACTCTGACAGAGATAGTTCCTGCTCCAGGCTGGGCCTGTCAGAGTAGAGGCTGGGTGTAGTTTAAACTTACCCAACCTATCGATGGCGCACAGGCTGGTCCCAGACCCTTGGCGCTTCACTGTTGCCAGGTGTTAGTTGTTTCTGTTGCAGTACACATGTCCTTGAGCAGTTTAACAAAGAGGCAGTGTGTGTGTGAGTCACAACTTTATCTCAGCCTACCCCCTAACGGTTCCTCACATTAATCACAGCTTGTTATGTTAAACAATCTATATCAGTACAGCACAAACCTATTATGTTTAAACATTAATGTATTCTTTCTAAGCTAGGCATCACATCTAGTTGTAAGAGAATAGATCCCAACAAGACCCATTTGCGACTAAGCTTTAACTTCCTGACTAATGTCTTGAGATGTTGCTTTAATACATCCACATAATTTTCCTTCCTCATGATGACATCTATTTTGTGAAGTGCACCAGTCCCTCCTGCAGCAAAGAACTCCCACAGCATGATGCTGCCACCCCCGTGCTTCACGGTTGGGATGGTGTTCTTCGGCTTGCAAGCCACCCCCAAACATAACGATGGTCATTATGGCCAAACAGTTCTATTTTTATTTCATCACACCAGAGGACATTTCTCCAAAAAGTAAGATCTTTGTCCCCATGTGCAGTTGCAAACCGTAGTCTGTCTTTTTTATGACGGTTTTGTAGCAGTGGCTTCTTCCTTGCTGAGCAGCCTTTCAGGTTATCGATATAGGACTCGTTTTACTGTGGATATATATACTTTTGTACCTGTTTCCTCCAGCATCTTCACAAGGTCCTTTGCTGTTGTTCTGGGATTGATTTGAACTTTATGCACCAAAGTACATTCATCTCTAGGATACAGAACGCGTCTCCTTCCTGAGCGGTATAACAGGTGCATGGACCCATGGTGTTTATACTTGCATACTATTGTTTGTACAGATGAACATGGTACTTTCAGTCATTTGGAAATTGATCCCAAGGATGAATCAGACTTGTAGAGGTCTACAATTTCTTTTCTGAGGTCTTGGCTGATTTCTTTTGATTTTTCCATGATGTCAAGCAAAGAGGCACCGAGTTCGAAGGTAGGCCTTGAAATACATCCACAGGTACACCTCTAATTGACTCAAATGTTGTCAATTAGCCTATCAGAAGCTTCTAAAGCCATGACATCATTTTCTGGAATTTTCCAAGCTGTTTAAAGGCACAGTCAACTTAGTTTATGTATACTTCTGACCCACTGGAATTGTGATACAATGAAATATTGTCACGGTTTCGGCCGAGACTGCTCCTCCTCCTGGTTCGGGCAGGCTTCGGCGTTCGCCGTCCCCGGAGTACTAGCTGCCACCGCTCTATGTTTCGTCATTTGATTGCTTTTGTCTGTCTGTTACACCTGTGTCCATTTGTGTGTTGATTACGTGTCTTATAAGTTCCTTGTTTTGCACTAGATGATTGTGTGCTGTTATGACTGCCACTTTGTCGGAGCTACGTGTTTTCACCTTGTTTAGTTTTGTGTTTAGTGTTTACGCGTGTTGCGTAATTTTCCCTCGCCTCTTGGTGTTATTCGAGGTCGGATTTTTCCCTCATTTACTTTGGACTATTAAAGTCTGTTGGACTTAACCTCTGTGTCCTGCGCCTGACTCCTCCACCACATCCACATCGGTTCCAATGACAGAACAACACACCAATATGGAGTCAGCAGGAACAGCGGCGGCACCCGAATCCCTGGAAGACCGGATCAACTACCAGGGGCCTGTTGCACAAAAGTAGAATTAAGACATCCGGGATAAATGACTCAGCTGAGCTCAATGAAGCCAAAACATGTGCGTCCAGGCTTAATTGGTTGCACAAAGACCAAGCCAGGATGAGCAGACACGGATTCATTAAGCCAGGTGAAACCAATCCTGGATAGGTGCGCGCTCACGGCTCACTCAAATAGACCCCGCCACAGATCACAGATTAACTGATTTACCATGGCAACTAGAGCCGCGTACTTTTCCCCGTCGGAAGCACAAATCCTCATGGAGGCATACGAGGAGGTAAAAGATATAATTAAGAAGAAAGGCAACACCGCCACAGTGATAAAGCAAAGAGAAAAAGCGTGGCAAAGTATTGCAGACCGCCTGAATGCGTAAGTAGTGCACAATTACACACTCACCGCTCCGCTGAAACATCACAATTACAATTCAAATATTTAATTCACATCTCCAAAAATGCAGTTGTACTGTAATTATGAAACGGTTAAATTTTTAATTGAAATGCACTGCAGATATGAGTGAAATTGTGTAAAGTAACTCCATCACACTGTATAAAGCTATGATAAATTTTTTGATATTTTTACTGAAAACAAGACAAAAATACCAAGTAATTTTTTGCAGTGTGACTCCATTAAATGTGTGTGTGTGTGTGTGTGTGTGTGTGTGTGGAGATTAAACATGAACGGGCCAAAACGGACATGGCAGCAGGTCAAAATCAAATACAAGAACATTCTGCAGAATGGTATGGTCCCTGACTAATATTTAACAAAGCACAAGCATATATTGTACCCAGAAGGTGCCTGCTCACACATTGTCTGTACTGTTTTAGCAGTGAAAAAGAATACCCACAGACAAGGCACGGGTGGTGGGTCACCAAAGGCTGACCTTACCCCAGCAGAGGACATGGCCTTGGAGCTAAATAAAGGCAGGCCCGTCTTAGAGGGGATCCCTGGGGGGAAAGAGACGAGCATAGGTTCCTCCCAAGATGCCACCCGCTTCATTCAAGGTATGTCCTTCCATCTCTACATGGGATACAACCACATTCATATTGAATCAATTTGGACTGTCTGACTTTGGTTTACCTATTGCCTTGCAGTGTCTGGCAGCACTGTGTTCCTGTTAGAGCCACCAGCACAAGCACCAGACGATGCTGATCCAGTGAGTACTCCATCAAAGGCATACTGTAGGCCTGGCATGTCTTGTCTACTAGCTTCAATATGAATCCGATTAAATGTGATAGGGTGAAGGCCCCAGTGCAGCAGCAACAGCACATGATGGAGACGATGATGAGGAGGAGACCATCTCTCTGGATTCCAGAAGGCATGAGGTATCATGTTAAGACTGTGAAAGTACTATTTACTCTACAATGGTGAGGAGTCCTCATCAAAATCAAAAAATCTAATTTCTTTTACAGGACCCAGATGCTATACAGTGGGAAAACCAGCCTGGCAACATAGTGCGTATTAATAAAAGGACACCACATCCTGCCAAATTCCAGCTGCGCTAATTGTATTGTGTTCACAGAGCTCACAAGCTATCAGAAAGTTGTATGGCAACCACCTCCGGCGCCAAATAGAACTGGCAGACATAGACATTCAGTACAAGAAGAAAAAGATGGAAAATCTTGCACTGGAGTCCGAAATAAAAAAGAGGACAATTAGGAAACTGGACCTTGAAATACAAAAACTTGAGAGGGAGGTGAGATATGCCTTCAATGTACACTGTATGCTAACTGTAACACAAATGTATTAATCATTATTTTTCTTTCCTCCCCCAGCTCCAAGAAGATGACACAGCTCAAAATAAAAATTAGGTATATTCTCGTAAAGTCAAGTGAGCCATGACATATGAGCTCTTATTGTGAGCACACAGGACGGTGGCATCTTTCTAAGGTTTTTTTTATTTTCCCAGCAATCAGTACAACCAAGTCATCGTTATAAGGCATCGCCCTCTTCTGCCCACCCCCCCAGCACCAGGTGTGGCCACTAGCCTATATGAAGGCCCAAAATTGTGTGTTCCTTTCTGCTCTGACAATGGCATGCCCATTCGTGCGAGATGTGGTGGATGAAGAAGCACTTGTGCTGAGGAGAGCCTTCAGGCGAGAAAGGGTCTTCAGGGACCGGTTGGACCCACTGGCCTTCCCTGATGACCATCTATATGAAAGATACAGGTTTTCTGCAGATGGCATCAGGTATCTATGCAGACTACTGGGTCCCAGGATTAAGCACCGCACTGCACGGAGCCATGCACTGAGTGTGGAGCAAATGGTTTGTGTGGCCTTGCGCTTTTTTGCTAGTGGAGCCTTCCTGTACTCAGTGGGGGATGCAGAACAGCTGAACAAGGCCACAATTTGCCGCACAATAAGGAGTGTGTGTCTGGCTATCAAAGCATTAGCAGATGTCTTCATCTCCTTCCCTGGCCACAGAAGACTCTGTGACATCAAAGAGGAGTTCTATAGGATTGCAGGTAAGAGGATCTACAAATTACAGGACAACTGTTAACACATAGTAGGATACTCATTACTTTGTGTGACAGGTTTCCCCAATGTCATTGGTGCAGTGGACTGCACACACATAAGGATAAAAGCCCCCTCAGGTGCCCATGAGGCCGATTTTGTGAATAGGAAATCCTTTCACAGCATTAATGTTCAGGTGAACATAACTTTTTGATATTGTCCATTGACGAACACTCTGCATTGCCAGTGATGTGCATTGATTGGTGTAATATTCCTCATCTTATGATTTCAGATGGTCTGCAATGCTGACTGTGTGATCAGCAATGTTGTGGCAAAATGGCCTGGCTCAGTCCATGACTCCAGAATCTTTCGGGCCTCTGAAATCTATCAGTGCCTATCACAAGGTAAGCCACACAACCCCTATTTATAACCATCATGGCTGTGTCAAGAATATCACTGTGTTTATGAGGTAGTAATGATGAGATTTTGTGTTGACAGGTGAATTCTCTGGTGTGTTGCTGGGAGACAGGGGGTATGGCTGCCAGCCTTTTCTCCTGACACCTTTCACAGACCCCCAGGAAGCACAGCAGGCCTACAACCATGCCCATGCCAGGACCAGGGCCAGAGTTGAAATGACCTTTGGCCTCCTGAAGGCACGCTTTCACTGCCTTCACAAATTAAGGGTCAGCCCTGTTAGGGCATGTGATATTACTGTGGCTTGTGCTGTCCTCCACAATGTGGCCTGCCTGAGGAAGGAGAGGGCCCCCAGAGTGCCACCAGCCATGGACTGGGACAATCCGGCAATCTTCCCTGATGACGACAGTGGTCGGCTGCTGAGGGACCAATATGTGTTGAATTATTTTAGTTAGTATGTGTGCTTTCAATTTTGGTTAAATATGTCCTGCGGTGGCAGAGGAATTTGGGTTTTTTTGGGTTCGTTTTTTTACGAATTTGGCCTCTTATGATGTTTGTGCGGTATACTGTGTGTAATACAAGGCTGCAGGGAGGCTACTGCATCCATTCATTTGTCTGTTCAGTTGATGTGTATGGATTTGTCCTGCATTTATTTTAGTGTGCAGACATGCAGGGTGTGTTATATACAGACCTTTGAATGTGTATGTATCATTTTGTATAATATGCTTGGATTCTGTGCTTTCCATCTTGTAGAGTCACTGTGACTTCAGTTTCGAAAGGAGCTGATGGTTTACCTGCTTTGTTTTGTCCTTATTCAATAAAGGAACATAATGTTACACATTGTGTTTTTATATTCATATGGAATGTGTATTTGTTTATATGACAGAGTACTAGGGCCACACTGAAGAAAAAGGATAAAGTCATAAATTTATGAGGCTGGTTCTTTCTGCAGAAAAGCTACATATTGTTTTTACAGTTTTGATACTTATGACAATGTGATACTTAATATTCTGGCACATCAGCATGTCTTTGTTTATGAAACCATACTGAAGTACAATTTCACGAAATGCCCCACATCTGTCATTTTAACAACTGTCCTCCTTTAAAACAACTGGTTACAATATTATGACTTGTGTTTTTTTCCCCTCTGTGGCCCTAATATTCTATCATTTTATATATAGCCTTATAGTCTATGGGAAACTGTAAATTATCTAATGATAGCAACATCATCTAAAAATCATTTTTTATCCAAAATCATTGAAATTAATGATCACAAACGTTTAAATAATGACAGTGGGTCTAGTTATGTGATAACAATGTATAGTGAGCAGTGAAATAACTATTGGTTTCCATTTGTGGTGACTGCTGACTGACATTAGGGATGAGATTAAATAGATCCTGGAATTTAGCCTGGTCTGGAGCAGGCTAGCTCCACAGAATAAATCTCCATGGTAATTTATACCATAACATATCCTCCTGCCCCCTATCCATCTTTAGTGCAACCGGATTACGGATCAATTGAGCCAGGATCACCAAGATATCCTGGCTTAATCCCTTATCCTAGTTTTGTGCAACAGGCCCCAGGACACCATGATCCGGCAACTCGGGGCCGCCATGGACGAGGTGTCCAACACTCTGTGCCGATTGGTGAATCGAGAGGTGCCCACGCACTCTTACAACATCCCATCACCAACGGCCAGTCCTCCTCTCTCAGCACCGGAACCCAGTGGCATTCGGCTCTCGCTCCCGAGGGCATATGACGGTTCTGCAGCCGGGTGTCAGGGATTCCTCCTGCAGGTGGAACTTTACCTGGCCACCATACACCCGGCGCCCTCGGGATACGAGAGCGTCTCCGCCCTCATCTCCTGTCTATCCGGCAAGGCGTTGGAGTGGGCCAACGCCGAATGGAGGGGAATAGACGCCGCTACCATCACCTACGCGGAGTTCTCCCGCCGCTTCAGGGCTGTCTTCGATCATCCACCTGAGGGGAAAGCGGCGGGAGAGCGTCTATTCCACCTCCGACAGGGGAAGAGGAGAGCACAGGAGTTCGCACTGGAGTTCCGGACACTAGCGGCGGATGCGGGGTGGAATGAGAGGGCCCTCATCGACCACTACCGGTGTAGCCTACGAGAGGACGTTCGTCGTGAGCTGGCCTGCAGGGACACCAACCTGTCGTTCGACCAGTTGGTGGACATTTCCATCCGTCTAGACACCCTGCTGGCTACCCGCGGACGTCCCGAGTGGGGGTCGTCCATTCCACCCTCCAGCACCTCCGAGCCGATTCCCATGGAGCTCGGGGGTGCTGGCGCTAGAGAGAGGAGGAGAGGGAACCCGAGGGGGGCCATCCCCTGCACCACCTGTGGTCGTGGAGGACACACCGTGGCCAGGTGCTGGGGAGGGTCTCCTGGGAGAGGTGACAACAGGCCACGCACTTGGGAGTCATTTCAGGTGAGTAGGCGCCCCACTTACCCAGAGCTTTCTGTTGGTCACATGAGTATTCCTGTGAGATTTCCACAGGTGGCACCTCATTCCCAGCATAAGGCGCTAGTAGATTCCGGCGCAGCTGGGAACTTTATTGATCGGGCATTTTGTTGTAGGTTAGGAATTCCCCTTCGGCCGGTAGAAGCTCCATTTCCTGTCCACGCATTAGACAGCCGGCCGTTGGGGTCGGGCCTGATCAGAGAGGTCACAGCACCACTGACGATGACGACGCAGGGGGGTCATGAGGAGATCATTCAGTTTTATCTGATTGATTCTCCTGCATACCCCGTGGTGTTGGGCCTTCCCTGGTAAAGCACCCATGATCCTACCATAGCGTGGCAACAGAGGGCTCTTATGGAGTGGTCTGCCCAGTGTGTAGGGAGATGTCTAGGTGTTTCCGTAGGGGCGACCTCGGTAGAGAGTCCGAACCAAGTGCCCGCACTGCGCATTCCCACTGAGTATGAGGATTTAGCACTCGTGTTTAGCAAATCGAGGGCAGCACGGCTACCTCCTCATAGACAAGGGGACTGTGCGATAAATCTCCAGACAGGAGCGGCTCTTCCACGGAGTCGTGTGTATCCCCTGTCTCAAGAGGAAACAGCGGCTATGGAGACTTAAATAGCCGAGTCCTTGGCACAGGGATACATACGGTCCTCCACTTCCCCGGTCTCCTCGAGTTTCTTCTTTGTGAAGAAGAAGGAAGGGGGATTGCGCCCGTGTATTGATTACCGTAGTCTCAATCAGATCACAGTTAAATACAGTTACCCACTTCCACTGATTGCAACGATGACGGAATCATTACGCGGAGCGCGGTTCTTCACAAAGTTGGATCTCAGTAGCGCGTACAATCTGGTGCGCATTAGGGAGGGGGATGAATGGAAAACAGCATTTAGCACCACCTCGGGTCATTACAAGTATCTCGTCATGCCATACGGGTTAATGAATGCTCCTTCAGTCTTCCAATCCTTTGTTGACGAGATTTTCCGGGACATGCATGGGCAGGGTGTAGTAGTTTACATCGACGACATCCTAGTGTATTCTTCTACACGAGCCGAGCATGTAGCCCAGGTGCGCCGAGTGTTGAGAAGACTGTTGGAGCATGACTTGTATGTCAAGGCAGAGAAATGCCTGTTCTTCCAGGAGTCCGTCTCCTTTTTGGGTTATCGGTTGTCCGCGTCTGGTGTGGAGATAGAGGTAGACCGGGTATCGGCCGTGCATAATTGGCAAACTCCAACCACTGTAAAAGAGGTGCAGCAGTTCTTGGGTTTTGCTAATTACTACCGGAGGTTTATTCGGGGTTTTGGACAGGTTGCAGCTCCCATTACGTCTCTGCTAAAGGGGGGTCCGGTTCGTTTGCAGTGGTTGGCTGAGGCGGACAGGGCATTTGTCAAACTAAAGAACCTGTTCACCTCGGCTCCTGTGCTGGCGCATCTGGATCCCTCTTTACCATTCCAAGTAGAGGTAGACGCGTCCGAGACCGGTATTGGGGCAGTTCTGTCACAACGGTCCGGCACGCCACCTAAACTCCGCCCCTGTGCGTTCTACTCCAAGAAGCTCAGCTCGGCGGAGCGCAACTATGATGTTGGGGACAGGGAGCTGTTAGCCGTAGTCCAGGCCCTAAAGGTGTGGAGGCATTGGCTTGAGGGGGCTCAACACCCTTTCCTCATTCTGACTGATCACCGTAACCTGGAGTACATCCGGGCAGCTAGGAGATTGAACCCTCGTTAGGCTAGGTGGAACATGTTCCTAACCCGGTTTGTTTTTAAGATCACATACATCCCTGGGTCCCAGAATGGTAAGGCAGATGCCCTGTCCCGGCGGTATGACACAGAGGAGAGGTCCAACGAGCCTACTTCCATATTGCCGGAGTCTTGTTTGGTGGCTCCGGTGGTATGGGAGGTCGATGCGGAAATCGAGCGGGCACTGCGTACCGACCCTACTCCCCCCGAGTGTCCTGTGGGGCAGACGTACGTTCCGCTCGAGATTCGTGATCGACTTATTTTTTGGGCTCATACATCACCCTCCTCTGGACATCCAGGTATTGGCCGGACCGTGCACTGTCTTAGCATGAAATACTGGTGGCCAACGTTAGCTAGGGATGTGAGGGTTTATGTCTCCTCCTGCTCGGTGTGGTGCCCAGTGTAAGGCGCCTAGACATTTGCCCAGGGGTAAGCTACATCCCCTGCCCGTTCCACAACGACCATGGTCCAGCCTATCGGTGGATTTCGTAACCGACCTACCCCCCTCCCAGGGGAATACCACCATTTTGGTCGTTGTGGATCGGTTTTCCAAGGCCTGTCGTCTCCTTCCCATGCCGGGTCTCCCTACTGCCCTACAAACCGCTGAGGCCCTATTTACCCATGTGTTCCGGCACTATGGGGTCCCCGAGGATATAGTGTCTGACCGAGGTCCCCAGTTCACCTCCAGAGTTTGGGGGGTGTTCATGGAACGGTTGGGGGTCTCGGTAAGCCTTACCTCGGGGTACCACCCAGAGAACAATGGGCAGGTGGAACGTGTCAACCAGGATGTGGGTAGGTTTTTGAGGTCCTATTGCCGGGACCGGCCGGAGGAGTGGTCTAGGTTCATCCCCTGGGCAGAGATGGCCCAGAACTCTCTCCGCCACTCCTCCACCAATTTAACACCTTTCCAGTGTGTTTTAGGTTATCAGCCGGTCCTGGCACCATGGCACGAGAGCCAGATCGAGGCCCCTGCGGTGGACGAGTGGATTTGGCGCTCGGAGGAGACGTGGGACGCTGCCCATGTCCATCTGCAGCGTGCCATCCGTCAACAAAAGGCGAGCGCCGATCGCCACCGCAGTGAGGGACCGGTGTACGCACCGGGAGATCGAGTCTGGCTCTCGACTCGAAACCTGCCCCTCCGCCTGCCCTGCCGGAAGCTGGGTCGGCGGTTTGTGGGGCCCTTCAAAGTCCTGAGAAGATTGAACGAGGTGTGTTACAGGTTACAACTGCCTATAGAGTATAAAAATATTAACCCCTCGTTCCATGTGTCTCTTCTCAGGCCGGTGGTAGCTGGCCCACTCCAAGAAGATGAGATAGGAGAGACCCCTCCGCCCCCTTTGGACATCGAGGGGGCCCCGGCGTACAGGGTCCGGACCATCTTGGACTCGAGGCGCCGGATGAGTGGTCTCCAGTATCTCGTGGAGTGGGAGGGGTACGTCCGGAGGAACGGTGCTGGGTGCCCAGGAGGGACATACTCGATCCATCTCTCCTGACTGAGTTTCGCCGTGGGCATCCCACACGCCCGGGTCCGCGTCCTCCTGGCCGTCCCCGAGGCCGGGGTCAGCGCACGGCTGGAGCCGCGCGTCAAGGGGGGGGTACTGTCACGGTTTCGGCCGAGACTGCTCCTCCTCCTGGTTCGGGCAGGCTTTGGCGTTCGCCGTCCCCGGAGTACTAGCTGCCACCGCTCTATGTTTCGTCATTTGATTGCTTTTGTCTGTCTGTTACACCTGTGTCCATTTGTGTGTTGATTACATGTCTTATAAGTTCCTTGTTTTGCACTAGATGATTGTGTGTTGTTATGACTGCCACTTTGACGGAGCTACGTGTTTTCACCTTGTTTAGTTTTGTGTTTACGCGTGTTGCGTAATTTTCCCTCGCCTCTTGGTGTTATTCGAGGTCGGGTTTTTCCCTCATTTACTTTGGACTATTAAAGTCTGTTGGACTTAACCTCTGTGTCCTGCGCCTGACTCCTCCACCACATCCACATCGGTTCAAGTGACAAATATAAGTGAAATAATCTGTCTGTAAACAATTGTTGGAAAGATTACTTGTGTCATGCAGAAAGTAGATGTCCTAACAGACTTGCCAAAACTATAGTTTGTTAACAAGACATTTGTGGAGTGGTTGAAAAACGAGTTTTACTGACTCCAACCTAAGTGTATGTCACGATCGTCAGGGAGAGACCAATGCGCAGCGTGTTGAGCGAACATGTTTACTTTATTAAATTAAAGCACGAACAAAATAACAAACGACTCGTGAAGTCCACGGTGACAATGACCGAACACGGAACAAAAACCCACAAACACAAAGTGAAAAACATACAGTTTAAATATGGCTCCCAATCAGAGACAAACAGCCAACAGCTGACACTCGTTGCCTCTGATTGGGAGTCACTCAGGCAAACATAGAAATCAACAAACTAGAACCCCCAACATAGAAATAAACCACATAGAATGAACACACCCTGGCTCAACAAATAGAGTCCCAGAGCCAGGGTGTGACAGTACCCCCCCCTAAAGGCGCGGACTGCGACCGCGCCTCAACAAGAGCAAAACAGGGGAGGGCTGGGTAGGCATTCCTCCTCGGCGGCGGTTCTGGCTCCGGGCTTGCCCACCACCCTCCAATAAACCCCCCATAGCTAGCTTCAGCTCCGTTGGGGAGCAATTAAGCAGTACCTGATTTGGCACCGATGACCCAGACACGGGTTGTGCCGGACTGACGACGCGCACCCCAGGCTTGGTGCGTGAGGCAGGAAAGGACCGGACCTGGCTGTCGATGCCCACCCCTGGCTTCGTGCTTGGAGCAGCAACGGGCCGGACCGGGCTGACGATACGCACCCCTGGCTCGGTGCGTGGAGCCGGAACGGGCCTCACCGGACTGACGACTCGCACCCCTGGCTTGGTGCATGGAGCAGCAACGGGCCGGACCGGGTTGAGGATGCGCACCCCTGGCTTGGTGCGTGGAGCCGGAACGGGCCTCACCGGACTGACGACTCGCACCCCTGGCTTGGTGCGTGGAGCAGCGACGGGCCTTGCCAGGCTGACGACTCGCACCTCTGGCTTGGTGCGAGTGGCAGGAACAGGCTGGACCAGGCTGACGACTCGCACCCCAGGCTTGGTGCGAGTAGCAGGAACGGGCTGGACCAGGCTGACGACTCGCACCCCTGGCTTGGTGCGAGTGGCAGGAACAGGCCGGGCCGGGCTGGCGACGCACACCGTAGGCTTGGTGCGTGGAGCAGGGACAGGCCGGGCTGGGCTGGCGACGCACACCGTAGGCCTGGTGCGTGGAGCAGGGACAGGCCGGGCTGGGCTGGTGACGCACACCGTAGGCTTGGTGCGTGGAGCAGGGACAGGCCGGGCTGGGCTGGCGACGCACACCGTAGGCTTGGTGCGTGGAGCAGGGACAGGCCGGGCTGGGCTGGCGACGCACACCGTAGGCCTGGTGCGTGGAGCAGGGACAGGCCGGGCTGGGCTGGCGACGCACACCGTAGGCTTGGTGCGTGGAGCAGGGACAGGCCGGACTGGGCTGGCGACGCACACCGTAGGCTTGGTGCGTGGAGCAGGGACAGGCCGGGCTGGGCTGGCGACGCACACCGTACACTTAGTGCGGGAAGCAGGAACGGGCCGGGCCGGGCCGGCGACGCACACCGTAGGTTTGGTGCGAGGGGCAGGAACAAGCCGAGCCGGGCTGGCGACGCACACCGTAGGCTTGGTGCGAGGGGCAGGAACAGGCCGGGCTAGGCTGGCGACGTGCACCGTACACTTAGTGCGGGAAGCAGGAACGGGCCGGACCGGCCTGGTGACGCACACCACTTGCTTGGTGTGAGGAGCGGGACTGGGTTTCATCATAACCCTCCGCTCCCTCAGCTGCCTACCGAGTTCCTCTCGCCGTGCCTCATTTCTCACCCTTTCCCTTATCGCCTCCAATAGCTCCATCCTCTGCAACACTAACTCCTGCTCCCTCTGCGCCAGTAGCCCCCTTAACCTGGTGGCCTCCTCACCTAATCGCCCTGTGGCAGCCTCCTGCTGCCCAGTCGCCCCTGCTGTGTGCCCCCCCCTAAAACATTTTTGGGGTTGCCTCTCGACCGTCCGACGCTGACACTGCTTACGCCGTTGCTCCTCTCTCCGTCGCCTCTCAACTGTCTCACTCCATGGCCGGCGATCCATCCCGGCCAGGATCTCCTCCCAGGTCCAGGACCCTTTCCCGTCCAATATCTCCTCCCATGACCAGGCTGCCTGCTCCTGGACACGCTGCTTGGTCCTGGTATGGTGGGTTTTTCTGTCACGATCGTCAGGGAGAGACCAATGCGCAGCGTGTTGAGCGAACATGTTTACTTTATTAAATTAAAGCACGAACAAAACAACAAACGACTCGTGAAGTCCACGGTGACAATGACCGAACACGGAACAAAAACCCACAAACACAAAGTGAAAAACATACAGTTTAAATATGGCTCCCAATCAGAGACAACCAGCCAACAGCTGACACTCGTTGCCTCTGATTGGGAGTCACTCAGGCAAACATAGAAATCAACAAACTAGAACCCCAAACATAGAAATAAACCACATAGAATGAACACACCCTGGCTCAACAAATAGAGTCCCAGAGCCAGGGTGTGACAGTGTATGTAAACTTCCGACTTCAACTGTATATATTCTTAAATTCCATTCCTTACTAGATTTGTGTGTATTGGATATATGTTGTGAAATTGCTAGATATTACTTGTTAGTTATTACTGCACTGTCGGAGCTAGAAGCACAAGCATTTCGCTACACCTGCAAAAACATCTGCTAAACACGTGTATGTGACAAATAACATCTGATTTCATTTGATTTGAAATGTAGATATTTTTTTAAATGTAGAAGTAATGCAATGGATAACTATTATAAGATGTAAATGTACATGTTTTGTTATTCCAGGAACTAACCGTGAAATAGAAGTTCGAAAATATTCCTGCAGGTAAAAAAATATATATATATATATATATACACTACCAGTCAAAAGTTTGGACACACCTACACTTTCAAGGGTTTTTCTTTATTTTTACTATTTTATACATTGTACAATAAATGTGAAGACATCAAAACTATGAAATAACACATATGGAATCATGTAGTAACCAAAAAGTATGAAGAGAGAAGATACAAGTTAATGTCAAGTTTATTAGGCTATTGCTACCATCAAGTTCTTAAAAGAATTCCAGCACAGAGAACAGAAAGGAGCCTTGAATAATTATACAATAAATAAACTGCAACATGTCGGCTAAAGCAATTGAATTCAGGAATTCATTCAACTGTTTTTAATCTTGGCTGTACTAAAGGCTTTAAAACATTTTTTGTTAGAACAGACTATATGGGATTGATGTTTGTAAATTATTATTGTATTTGCTGTGCTTACACTGTTCGAAATGGTCAGACAAAAAGATTAATCACACATACTGTAATAAGCATGCAGAGCTTGCTCCTCCTACCCTCCTTGATCTCCTTCTTCGTGTCATTATCATTAGTAGGCAAACATCCATTAAACATCCATTAATACATTTCAAGTCCCTAAAAATAGAAATCAACTTGGCAAGAGTCTATTGTCCTGCTAATAGCCCATCATGGGTGGATGGATTGTTGCCTCTGCCAGTCGGAGGAGGAGTTCCTCGCCCTCTTCAATGCGTCATTGTCCGCATGACTCTCCGACAATGCCACCTGGCTCTGGATCAATGCATCAGCTGTCGGCCATATCTCTACGTCAGACAATGTTTCTCTTTCTGCTGGTCTCCCTTCAATGACTCGATCTCGGTCTTCAAAGTTTGAATCTGATCCATCTGCACCTTCATCATATGAGCAGAATGGTACCACCCTGAGCCCCCATCGATTACTTGAACATAATAAACGGCTCCCTATCCTCCGGATGTGTACCAAACTCACTAAAAGTGGCAGTAATAAAGCCTCTCTTGAAAAAGTCAAACCTTGACCCGTAACATGTAAAAAACTATCAGCCTATGTCGAATCTCCCATTCCTCTCATACTTTTTAGAAAAAGCTGTTGCGGAGCAACTCACTGCCTTTCTGAAGACAAAATAATGTATACGAAACGCTTCAGTCTAGTTTTAGACCCCATCATAGTACTGAGACTGCACTCGTGAACGTGGTAAATTAACTTTTAAAGGAGTCAGATGTATACCTGCAAGAAAGTGGTAAACAAGGGGCTGTTGGAAAGGAGGTCATATAAACATTACATTGTATTTTTTACAGGTAACCACACTGTCTGAAATAGGTATGTGTATCGCATACGCGGTTACCTCCAGGATAGCATGATGGGCCTGGATCTGACACAGTTTGACAACGTTCTTGATCATCACATTGTACTTAGTGTAGCGGCCCATCAAGCTTTTCTTGGGGTGCGCCAGATTGCGCGTTATTCCATTAGTAAAAATGTCTGAATCACAAGGTGCCAATGACAGTTGAAGGACACACATGACACATTCTCGTTAACGGGCACTCATGGTTGAACTATTTTTAAAACATTCAAACATCTACGCTGATCAAATAAAACATGAGTTGGAAGTGGTTGTTATAAATTATACTGAAACATTATGTTTAAAATGAGACTGGAATGTAACAATGACTGCTCATGAAAGATACAGTATATCCTTTCCAATGAATCATCAGGAGGTGTAGCAGGGGCTGAATGCTACCAGAAATCGGCCTGGGCATATCTGTCTGACACACCGGCCCACCAGGGGGAAATGGGCCAGTCCACTAAACTATTTTGAGCCAGTGTCTTTAAAGGGACAGCTGCCCATTAGCCAAATTATGATAATTCTGCACAAAAAATCATAATAACATTTCTTAAGAGGCCTTTTTTTCCCGAACTACCCTATGGCCAATCCGTTTTCTGGGCTACAGTTTAGAAAACACTCTGGATATTTTTTAACTTTTTAATTGTTTATCCAGTTATGATTCTGTTATTACATCTCTAATAAACAGACAGGAATAGAATATCATAAAACATAAATATAATATTAATATTAATAAAACAAATTACCTGGAAAGAGAGGAATATCTCTCAGTAGATCTTCATACTTTATATATTTACTCATTATGCTGTGGAAGTATTTATCCTACAGGGATAAAACACCAGAGGGTATGTAAGTAAATAATTAAAGTCAAGAATTACACATAAAGCAAACATTTTAAGCAAAAGCATTCTGAAAAGATTTCTTCATAAAGTTTTTTTCACAAAGACATAATGCGTAATTCTAATGTAGTCTACATATGTTTGATTGAAATGCGAACAATGAATGATTAACTTACTCAGACATTGATTGAAAAAATACACTTATCAGGTAATATCTCACATCTACACTCCTATTCTAAACAGAGTTACTGGTTTTGGGAATAAAGGGAAATTTACCTGATTGGTTTTAGGGGATCTGGGTTAATTCAGTTCAATGGGAATCCCTCATTATAGTAGAGCAGAGAAGACCCTACTAACTAACACATAGAACCGAATCCTGGTTTGATTTACCTTCCACTGGGCGAAAAGGTTCAATATCAGGGGATATCTTTATATATATCTGGATATCTGACATTGTATTAGATATAAGGAGTAGACATGCTCCAGATACGCATTTCCGTAATTTCACACATGGAGCTAGGATATACTTAGTAATGGGACAGTTTCTACATGCGTCCAATCCGGATCTCAGAAATCTCCCTGCTACCTTATGAGTACAGGGCGATATCTGGGGGCGAGATCCCATCAAGACATGCCCCTCATGCACGTGCACTCGTTTACATAATTATACAATATTTTAACTACGGAAAGGGTATGTGTCAACATGCTCACATATCTAAGGCTTTAGACTTAGGCATGAACGAATCCACATACTTTCAGAAATTTATCATATCTGTAGTCATTACCTTATCATTTATGGATCCATATTTAAAAAATAATATTCTTAATTTCAATAGATATCCTTACATATGTAATATTCATCCTCATATGTCTGATCGAAAATGTGCTAAATCTGACTCATGATCAATGTCCAGTCAAATTATTTTAGCTGTTCAGGCGCCCGGGGTTGCCATCTTCTCGGTTTTCTTGCAATTGGGATACTTTGAAAACGATGTCCCGGGGAAAATGTATTCATCGCGTGTTGCAGATTTTTGGGCTACTTCTAAGTTGCATTGCGGCCGCCATGGCATTTCTCTTTTTTTATGATCTATTAATTTCACTGTGACCTGCTGCTGACTATCAGGCAGTGAGTCAGGCTGCTGTTGCTGAGTGAGTAAGTGAGTAGAAGGAGCTTCATATACAGTCATTGGAAGGGCCAAAGGGGTGTGTGTATTACTGTTGAGACTGCGGGTGCACCGAGCACTTCTACTGCAGCGTGCAGCTCAGCAGAGTCATGTCAGTCAGGAGAGCAGCAAGCGTGCCCATTATGACAAGTGATGTGAGATTCAACAACGAACAGCAGCTGTAGCTAGCTAGCTACATACTTCTCCCTCAATATTATTCTTTGCTTGGTTCTTTGCATCATGACCGCCCCCAGTCCTACCAATCATTACAGCCAACACAGCAAGGGAGAGAAACTGAGAAATAATCATCCAACAGTGTCAGAGAGAGGATCAAACAATGTGCTTTGTCTCTGGGTATGTAGCTAGCTAGCTAACATTGACCAGAAAGTTGAAGTCAGAGGAGAGAGGGAGCAACGTGCAGAGGTGAGGACAGAGGAAGGAACGGATTTGACACGCTAGTTTACTGGCAAGACACGATTCTACTGTCAGAATGCCAGGTAAATAGGCAAAATATAGGTGAAAATATTACAAAGACTGGGAAAGAGAACAGGGTAAAATGGAATGGATTAAGACCATCCTAGGAGATGACAGAAAAGCTTACTGAAGGTATTGCAAATCAGAAATGCGAGCCCACCACGCTGATCTTATTTCTCATGCACAAACAAAGAAACACAAGAGAAATGCTGCTCCATTTTCTAATGCGAGAACATTGTTTGACACAGGAACTATGTTTGTTAGAGAGAATAACACAGTTAAACGATCAGTTACAGATGGCTGCACATATTGCATGCCACTCCAGCATTGCAACTGTAGATCACCTGGGATGTGTTGTTGAAGACATTGCAAAGAAAGGAATCAATATCCACAGAACAAAATGCACAGCGCTCATAAATTCAGTTATAGGGTCTGCAGTGCATGAGGAACTAAAGAAGGACATTGGGAAGGAGTCTTACTCATTGATTGTTGATTAAAGTACTGATGTCACAACTAAGATACCACAGCAAGAAACTCTCTCAAATCACATGAAAAACACAAGAAAAAAGCAGGGTGAGTAACTTTTAAAAGCGTTAATTTTGAGTCTACACACACACAGACACTTCCTTCAGTCATCGGTCTGTAAAGTCTCATTCCCCCTGTTTCTCTAACCCTTCCCTCATTATATATCTGTCTGTTCCTCTACTCTCTGTCTCTGTTAGGTGGTGATGGGGAATGGCAGCAGCACCAACTGAATGGGGATCACCAGCATATACCTCCTTTTGTCCCTCACTTGCTGGAACCCTGTTGCTGAGTGTCCCCTAAAGTCCAAGAAATGGCTTCAACCTGGTAGTGGGGCTCCTGGTTGGCAGAACCAGGTTTTCAGAAAAAAACATACCTCTTAACCATTCACTATCAATCACTTCTATAGTTCAGATTAAATCATTTGGTGTGATGAACCAATAACAAAGGGAGAAATGCAGAGAAACAATTTGACCATAAGTATTTATATTGTCATTTATTGTAAGGGATCGGGGGTTGACTGGGTCTAGACAGAGTCTGACACTTCCCCGATCTACTGAGAGGGGGAGTCATCAGACTCGATCTGGTTCACCTGAGTTCTGAGCACACCTGTCAGTAATTAGTGGAGGATATAAGGTGTGCTCAGAAGTTCAGTCGGTGCGAGGTATTGTTCCTTTGTGACTTGCTAAGCGTTTTGTTCCGAGAGAGAGAGTTTGTTGTTTTTGATTACCCGTGTATCCGACCTGTGCCTTGTTGTTTGACTCCCCGAATTGCGTAATCCTCTGCTTGTCTATCCCAGTGATTACCGTACTCTGACCCTGTGCCTGTGCCCTCGACTACGACTACGCCCGCTCCCTTGGTACCTCTGCCTGTCTCTGCCTGGCCCGGTTTTGACCACAGTTCGCCCGACCACGATTAAGCTATTCCCTTGTCTGTACTCTAATAAAGCATCGCAATTCTGCGATTGGATCTTACCACTCTGTCCGAGTATTCATTACAGAATACCTCGCCTAAACCATGTATCCAGCGGAATTACAGAGGCGATGGGAGATACAGGAGAAATGGATGGATGAACTCCTGCAACTACTCAACGCTGGTGCGGCTGAAGGCACCACCCCGAGCACGGTCAGTCCTCGTCATGCACCTCCGATTTCTCTACCGACAAGGTACGACGGGGAACCTGGCAAAATGTCAGGGGTTTCTACTCTAGACGTCCCTGTATATGTCGTATAATCGTACTATGTTTTCCGATGACCATAGCAGGGTGGATTTCATGATTTCTCTGCTAACGGGAAGAGCACTGGATTGGTCTACTGCGCTTTGGGCAGCTGAGGTCCCCGAGTTGAATGCGGAAGTTCAGTTCAAAAGACTGTTCCAAGAGGTGTTCGACCACCCAGTATCTGGGCGTAGTGTGGGAGACCAACTATGCGAGCTTCAGCAGGGCCATCGCACAGTAGCCGACTACGCTTTAGAGTTCCGTACTATAGCAGCCGGGAGCGGATGGCGCGAGACTGCTTTACTCACCGTTTTCCGAAGAGGGCTGCGCAAAGAGGTACAGACTGAGTTGGCTTGTCGAGGAGATATCACTACGCTACATGAGTTTATCAACATAGCCATCTCTATTGACAATCTGATAGTGCAACACAAGGTATCCACAGTCCGGGAGCCCTTGATCACTGGTCCTAAGCAATCGACAGAGCGGAGGAGAGAATCTGAGGAGGAACCTATGCAACTGGGACGGTCACCCCTACAAGGTTCGGTGAGACAACAACGTCGGCAAGACGGACTATGCCTGTATTGTGGTCAGTCGGGTCATTTCGTTCGTCAATGTCCGGTACGACCAAACTGTACCCCAGGATATCGCCTCGGAACTGCCAAACCGGTGAGTGAGACTCAAGTGTTGAACATTACATCTAAACAAATGTATGTGCCAGTTACCTTATCTGTCGGAGAGAAAGTGCGCAGGTTGGAAGGGCTTATTGATTCCGGAGCAGCTGCCAGTTTTCTGGATATGGGTCTCGCTGAGGAGTTGGGAGTTCAACTTATCCCAATTCAACCTCCCCTGCGAGTCAACACGCTAGACGGTGAGCCCATGGGCACTGGGTTCATTACGCACCGTACAGAGGTAATCAAGTTACAAGTGGGCTCCATACACCATGAGAACATCATTTTTTTCGTCATCTCCGCTCCACGGGAGCCGCTAGTTCTCGGTCACCCCTGGCTCGTCACCCATGATCCGGTCATCTCCTGGAAATCTGGCGATATCACGGCTTGGAGTGAGGTATGTAGGGCAGAGTGCCTCAATTTACCGTGCAAAATGTCTACTGTGGAGGATGCGCAGGGTGCGGTGTCTACTGTTGTTCCTACAGAATACCAGGATTACGCGCAGGTGTTCTCCAAGGAGAGGGCTACCGTGTTACCACCTCATCGGGCCTGGGACTGCGCGATTGATCTACTATCCGGGGCTACACCTCCTCGTGGAAGAATCTACCCGTTGTCACAGCCGGAACGAGAATCGATGAGCAAGTATATTGATGAGGCGCTACAGCAAGGGGCCATTCGCCCATCTATGTCTCCCGCCGCATCCAGTTTTTTCTTCGTGAAGAAAAAGGATGGCGGACTGCGTCCTTGTATAGACTATCGAGGTTTGAACGATATTACCATCAAAAATTGTTACCCTCTTCCTTTGATTCCAGCAGCCCTCGAGCAGGTGGGACAGGCCTCAATCTACAGTAAACTGGACCTCAGGAGTGCGTACAATCTGGTGCGCATTAGAGAAGGGGATGAATGGAAGACCGCCTTCATCACACATCGAGGACACTACGAATATTGTGTCATGCCCTATGGACTTACCAACGCGCCCTCAGTATTCCAGGCGTTCATGAATGACATTTTCAGGGACATGATTGATCGCTTTGTTATAGTGTACATTGATGACATCCTAATATATTCTAACTCTCTGAGTGAACATGTGTCCCATGTACGACAGGTTCTGGATCGGCTCCTACGACATGCTCTGTTCGTGAAGGCAGAAAAGAGTGAATTCCATGTCACTACGATTTCCTTCCTTGGGGCCATACTCACTCCCGACGGGGTTAAACTGGACGAATCCAAGGTGCAAGCGGTACAAGACTGGCCTCAACCCCAGACGGTGAAAGAGCTCCAGAGATTCTTAGGGTTTGCCAATTACTATAGACGGTTCGTGCGTAATTTCAGCACTACCGCAGCGCCCCTGTTGGCGATGACCAGCTACAAGGGTCGCGGTCTGAACTGGACGGAGGGGGCAGTGCGTGCGTTTGAGACATTGAAACAACGCTTTACCACCGCTCCTATTTTATGTCAGCCGGACCCTACCTTACCGTTTATCGTGGAAGTGGACGCCTCGGAGGTTGGAGTTGGAGCCGTGTTATCCCAACGCCAAGGTGAGCCGCCCAAATCACGACCCTGTGCTTTCTTTTCAAGGAAACTGAATTCGGCCGAGCAGAACTATGACGTGGGTAATCGGGAATTGCTGGCGGTGAAGTTGGCACTGGAGGAGTGGAGACATTGGTTGGAGGGAGCAGAGCATCCGTTCCAAGTGCTCACGGACCACCGCAACCTGGAGTATCTTCACAGTGCCAAACGACTGAACTCCCGACAGGCAAGGTGGTCTTTATTCTTCAACCGTTTCCGATTCACTGTCTCTTATATCCCCGGGTCCAAGAATGGTAAGGCGGACGCGCTTTCCCGACGGTTCGAGCGCGCGGAAAGACCCGTGGAGCCAGAACCTATTCTCCCCATGAGTTGCCGTGCTGGTCCTGTGAGGTGGGCTATCGATGACACTATTCAGGAGAGCCTACAAGCGGAACCAGCCCCTCCAGAAACCCCGGTGTCTAAGGTGTTTGTACCAGCTCCGCTTCGACCTCAACTGATGGAATGGTGCCACACATCGCTGGGATCTGGTCATCCCGGAATCACTCGAACTACACGACTCATCAGCCGAAAATACTGGTGGGATTCCCTCACAGATGACGTCAGAGACTATGTATTATCCTGCCCCATATGTGCTCAGTCCAAGGCGCCTCGTGCACTACCGGAGGGTAAGTTGATGCCATTGCCTACTCCTCAACGACCCTGGTCGCACATTGCTATGGACTTTGTTACCGATCTACCAGAATCAGAGGGCCATACTGTAATTCTCGTGGTCATCGATCGATTCTCCAAGATGTGCCAGTTAGTACCCATGACCCGTTTACCTAACGCCACTCAGATGGCTGAGACGATGTTTAACCAGGTGTTCCAGCAGTTTGGTGTTCCGGAGGATATTGTTTCCGACCGGGGACCCCAGTTTGTATCCCGGGTATGGAAGGCCTTCTGCGAACGCTTGGGCATCTCGGTGAGCCTCACCTCCGGATATCATCCCCAGGCCAATGGGCAGACAGAACGGCTCAACCAGGAAATTGGGAAATATCTACGGCAACAATGTTCGCGGCAGCCGCAAGAGTGGAGCCGATTCCTTCCTTGGGTAGAGTATGCTCAGAACTCACTCATTCACACCTCCCTACGTCTAACGCCCTTCCAGTGTGTTCTAGGGTATCAACAACCCCTGTTCCCGTGGGATACCGCACCCGGGATGGTACCGGCGGTGGACGAGTGGTTCCGTCGGAGTGCGCAGGTCTGGGAGACGGCCCATCAACATCTCAGTCAAGCCTCACAACAGCAAAAGACCTACGCCGACCGACGCCGGAGACCTACTCCCACTTATCAACCCGGGCAACGAGTGTGGCTGTCTACCCGAGACCTGCGGTTCCGACGGAGCTGAAAGAAGCTCCAACCCAGGTACATCGGTCCTTTCAAGGTACAGAGACGTATTAACCCTGTCACCTACCGTCTGTTACTCCCTCGACACTACAGGATAAACCCTACGTTCCACGTCTCCCTGTTGAAACCTGTACATTATAGCCCGATGTACCCCCCCATCGCTCAACAACCTACTACACCACCTTTGGAAGAGGAACAGGACACCACCTATACAGTCCACGAGATACTGGAGTCAAGACGGAGACGAGGGGGCATCGAATATCTTGTGGACTGGGAGGGATATGGACCTGAGGAACGGTCCTGGGTCCCTGCTAAGGACATACTGGATCCCGCTCTCAAGGCCACTTTCCACGCTGAACACCCAGATCATCCAGGACCCCGACCCAGAGGAAGACCACCCGGTGGAGGTAGAAGGCCGTCAGGAGCCGGCCCTGGGGAGGGGGATACTGTAAGGGATCGGGGGTTGACTGGGTCTAGACAGAGTCTGACACTTCCCCGATCTACTGAGAGGGGGAGTCATCAGACTCAATCTGGTTCACCTGAGTTCTGAGCACACCTGTCAGTAATTAGTGAAGGATATAAGGTGTGCTCAGAAGTTCAGTCGGTGCGAGGTATTGTTCCTTTGTGACTTGCTAAGCGTTTTGTTCCAAGAGAGAGAGAGAGAGTTTGTTGTTTTTGATTACCCGAGTATCCGACCTGTGCCTTGTTGTTTGACTCCCCGAATTGCTTAATCATCTGCTTGTCTATCCCAGTGATTACCGTACTCTGCCCCTGTGCCTGTGCCCTCGACTACGACTACGCCTGCTCCCTTGGTACCTCTGCCTGTCTTTGCCTGGCCCGGTTTTGACCACAGTTCGCCCGACCATGATAAAGCATTGCAATTCTGCGATTGGATCTTACCACTCTGTCCGAGTATTCATTACATTTATAGATACACCAATTGGAGAAATGTGTTAACTCCTCTTTTGCTGCTGAAAAAAAAAATTGGGCAAGTTTTCAGGCCATGTGGGCAGGTTTTGAGTGGTCATTGGGCTAGAAATGCTTGCTTGACCTGGCAACACTGCAGGTGCCGAAAATCATCGTGCTGCTTCACATAAAGGTGACATACAGTGGGGAGAACAAGTATTTGATACACTGCCGATTTTGCAGGTTTTCCTACTTACAGACCATGTAGAGGTATGTAATTTTTATCATAGGTACACTTCAACTGTGAGAGACGGAATCTAAAACAAAAATCCAGAAAATCACATTGTATGATTTTTAAGTAATTCATTTGTGTTTTACTTCAGGGTGTTAGTTTCTATGTTTAGTGTTCTATGTTCATGTTCTAGTTCATGTGTTTCTATGTTGGCCGGGGTGGTTCCCAATCAGAGGCAGCTGTGGCTTGTTGTCTCTGATTGGGGACCATATTTAGGCAGCCTGTTTGGCACTTGTCTTTTGTGGGATCTTGTTTCCGGAGAGGTTTGTGTTTTGTTAACCTTAGGACTTCACGTGTCGTTTTGTTATTGTTAATAAGTACTCATTAAAAGATGTACGCATATCACGCTGCGCCTTGGTCCGTTGCTTACGACGTTCGTGACAGAAGATCCCACCAAATAAGGACCAAGCAGCGTGTCCAGGAGCAAACGCCGGAGGTAACGCTAGTGGATGTCCTCCTCGGTTGGGGGAAGATCACCGAGGAGGAGGCCATCCGTTACCGGAGGGCGATGAATGGGGAGACCCAGGCAGGAGAGGAGAAGCGGCGCCAACTGGGCCGTCGTCGGACAGGCGAGAGGCAACCCCAAGACATTTTTTTGGGGGGGGGCACACGGCATGGACGACGGGGCAGCAGGAGGCAGCTACAGGGCGTATCTGCAGAATAGGAGAGGAGGCCACCAGGTTACGGGGGCTATTGGTCATGAGGGAGCAGGAGTTAGTTGGTCAGAGGGAGGAGCTACTGGAGGCGATAAGGGAGAAGGAGAGTGTAGAGGCACGGCGAGAGGAACTGGTTAGGCAGCAGAGGGAGCTGAGTTTTATGAGGAAACCCAGTCCCGCTCCTCGCACCAAGCAAGTGGTGTGTGTCACCAGTCCGGTCCGGCCCGTTCCTGATCCCCGTACTAAGTTAGTGGTGCGTGTTCCCAGTACGGCCCGACCCGTTCCTGCTTCCCGCACAAGGCCAGTGGTGTGTGTTCCCAGTACGGTCCGGCCCGTTCCTGCTCCCCGCACTAAGTTAGTGGTGCGTGTTCCCAGTCCGGCCCGGCCCGTTCCTGCTCCCCGCACTAAGTTAGTGGTGCGTGTTCCCAGTACGGCCCAACCCGTCCCTGCTCCCCGCACTAAGTTAGTGGTGCAAGTTCCCAGTACGGCCCAACCCGTTCCTGCTCCCCGCACTAAGTTAGTGGTGCGTGTTCCCAGTACGGCCCGGCCTGTTCCTGCTCCCCGCACCAAGCCAGTGGTGCGCGTCGCCAGCCCGGTCCGGCCTGTTCCTGCTCCCTGCACCAAGCCAGTGGTGCGCGTCGCCAGCCCGGTCCGGCCTGTTCCTGCTCCCCGCACCAAGCCAGTGATGCGTGTCGCCAGCCCGGTCCGGCCTGTTCCTGCTCCCCGCACCAAGCCAGTGGTGCGCGTCGCCAGCCCGGTCTGGCCTGTTCCTGCTCCCCGCACCAAGCCAGTGGTGCGCGTCGTCACTCCACACCGGAGCCAAAGCAATCCGCTCCACCGATGTCCAGTCCAGCTCCAGCCAGCGGGACCAGACCAGGGGCGCTACGGGGGGGGGGTAGCTAGAGAGTGGTGGTCACGCCCGGAGCCGGATCCGCCTCCGAGGCGGAATGCCCACCCGGCCCCTCCCCTGTTGGGTTTAGTTGGCGCGGTCGCAGTCCGCGCCTTTGGGGGGGGGACTGTCACGCCCTGGCTCTGGGGACTCTTATATGTTGAGCCAGGGTTTTAGTTTCTATGTTTAGTGTTCTATGTTCATGTTCTAGTTCATGTGTTTCTATGTTGGCCGGGGTGGTTCCCAATCAGAGGCAGCTGTGGCTTGTTGTCTCTGATTGGGAACCATACTTAGGCAGCCTGTTTGGCACTTGTCTTTTGTGGGATCTTGTGTGTCATTTTAGGCGAAAATTGAAAAAAAGGGTCCGATCCTTAAGCGGTTAAATGTCTATTATTTTAAGATTAACATGTAATGCGCCACATTTATTAAATACATCAGCCAATTCAGAAAAAAATTGCTTTTGAGGGAGCTTACTTTCTGCTTATAACTTCAATTTCAAATCAAATCAAATCAAATTGTATTGGTCGCATGCGCCGAATACAACAGGTGCAGACATTACAGTGAAATGCTTACTTACAGCCCTTAACCAACAGTGCATTTATTTTAAACAAAAAAAGTAAGAATAAAACAACAACAAAAAAAGTGTTGAGAAAAAAAGAGCAGAAGTAAAATAAAGTGACAGTAGGGAGGCTATATATACAGGGGGGTACCGTTGCAGAGTCAATGTGCGGGGGCACCGGCTAGTTGAGGTAGTTGAGGTAATATGTACATGTGGGTAGAGTTAAAGTGACTATGCATAAATACTTAACAGAGTAGCAGCAGCGTAAAAAGGATGGGGTGGGGGGGCAGTGCAAATAGTCCGGGTAGCCATGATTAGCTGTTCAGGAGTCTTATGGCTTGGGGGTAGAAGCTGTTGAGAAGTCTTTTGGACCTAGACTTGGCACTCCGGTACTGCTTGCCGTGCGGTAGCAGAGAGAACAGTCTATGACTAGGGTGGCTGGAGTCTTTGACAATTTTGAGGGCCTTCCTCTGACACCGCCTGGTATAGAGGTCCTGGATGGCAGGAAGCTTTGCCCCAGTGATGTACTGGGCCGTACGCACTACCCTCTGTAGTGCCTTGCGGTCGGAGGCCAAGCAGTTGCCATACCAGGCGGTGATGCAACCAGTCAGGATGCTCTCGATGGTGCAGCTGTAGAATTTTTTGAGGATCTGAGGACCCATGCCAAATCTTTTTAGTCTCCTGAGGGGGAATAGGCTTTGTCGTGCCCTCTTCACGACTGTCTTGGTGTGTTTGGACCATGATAGTTCGTTGGTGATGTGGACACCAAGGAATTTGAAGCTCTCAACCTGTTCCACTACAGCCCCGTCGATGAGAATGGGGGCGTGCTCAGTCCTCTTTTTTTTCCTGTAGTCCACAATCATCTCCTTTGTCTTGGTCACGTTGAGGGAGAGGTTGTTGTCCTGGCACCACACGGCCAGATCTCTGACCTCCTCCCTATAGGCTGTCTCATCGTTGTCGGTGATCAGGCCTACCACTGTTGTGTCGTCGGCAAACTTAATGATGGTGTTGGAGTCGTGCCTGGCCATGCAGTCATGGGTGAACAGAGAGTACAGGAGGGGACTGAGCACGCACCCCTGAGGGGCCCCCGTGTTGAGGATCAGTGTGGCAGATGTGTTGTTACCTACCCTTACCACCTGGGGCGGCCCGTCAGGAAGTCCAGGATCCAGTTGCAGAGGGAGGTGTTTAGTCCCAGGATCCTTAGCTTAGTAATGAGCTTAGAGGGCACTATGGTGTTGAATGCTGAGCTGTAGTCAATGAATAGCATTCTCACGTAGGTGTTCCTCTTGTCCAGGTGGGAAAGGTCAGTGTGGAGTGCGATAGAGATTGCATCATCTGTGGATCTGTTGGGGCGGTATGCAAATTGGAGTGGGTCTAGGGTTTCTGGGATTATGCTGTTGATGTGAGCCATGACCAGTCTTTCAAAGCACTTCATGGCTACAGACGTCAGTGCTACGGGTCGGTAGTCATTTAGGCAGGTTATCTTAGAGTTCTTGGGCACGGGGACTATGGTGGTCTGCTTGAAACATGTTGGTATTACAGACTCAGTCAGGGACATGTTGAAAATGTCAGTGAAGACACTTGCCAGTTGGTCAGCACATGCTCGGAGTACACGTCCTGGTAATCCGTCTGGCCCTGCGGCCTTGTGAATGTTGACCTGCTTAAAAGTCTTACTCACATCGGCTACGGAGAGCGTGATCACATAGTCATCCGGAACAGCTGGTGCTCTCATGCATGCTTCAGTGTTGCTTGCCTCGAAGCGAGCATAGAAGTGGTTTAGCTCATCTGGTAGGCTTGTGTCACTGGGCAGCTCGCGGCTGTGCTACCCTTTGTAGTCTGTAATAGTTTTCAAGCCCTGCCACATCCGACGAGCGTCAGAGCCAGTGTAGTATGATTCAATCTTAGACCTGTATTGACTCTTTGCCTGTTTGATGGTTCGTCGGAGGTCATAGCGGGATTTCTTATAAGCGTCCAGGTTAGAGTCCCGTTCCTTGAAAGCGGCAGCTCTACCCTTTAGCTCAGTGCGGATGTTTCCTGTAATTCATGGCTTCTGGTTGGGGTATGTACGTACGGTCACTGTGGGGACGACATCATCGATGCACTTATTGATGAAGCCAGTGACTGATGTGGTGTACTCCTCAATGCTGTCTGAAGAATCCAGGAACATGTTCCAGTCTGTGCTAGCAAAACAGTCCTGTAGCTTAGCATCTGCGTCATCTGACCACTTTTTTATTAACCGAATCACTGGTGCTTCCTGCTTCAGTTTTTGCTTATAAGCAGGAATCAGGAGGATAGAGTTATGGTCAGATTTGCCAAATGGAGGGCGAGGGAGAGCTTTGTATGCGTCTCTGTGTGTGGAGTAAAGGTGGTCTAGAGTTTTTTTCCCTCTGGTTGCACATTTAACATGCTGGTAGAAATTAGGTAGAACGGATTTAAGTTTCCCTGCATTAAAGTCCCCGGCCACTAGGAGCGCTGCATCCGGATGAGCGTTTTCCTGTTGATTAATGGCCTTGTACAACTCATTCAGTGCAATCTTAATGCCAGCATTGGTTTGTGGTGGTAAATAGACAGCTATGAAAAATATAGATGAAAACTCTCTTGGTAAATAGTGTGGTCTACAGCTTATCATAAGATACTCTACCTCAGGCGAGCAAAACCTCGAGACTTCCTTAGTATTTGATTTTGTGCACCAGCTGTTGTTTACAAATATACACAGACCGCCATCCCTTGTCTTACCAGAGTCAGCCGTTCTGTCCTGCCGATGTAGCGTATAGCCTGCTAGCTGAATGTTATCATTGTTGTCGTTCAGCCACGACTCCGTGAAACATAAGATATTACAGTTTTTAATGTCCCGTTGGTAGGATAACCGTAATCTTAAATCGTCCATTTTATTCTCAAAAGCTTGAACGTTGGCTAATAGGATTGATGGAAGAGGCAGTTTACTCGCTCGCCGTCGGATCCTTACAAGGCACCCGGATCTGCGTCCGCGATATCTCCGTCTCTTCCTCACGCGAATGACGGGGATTTGGGCCTTGTCGGGTGTCTGTATGATATCCTTCGCGGCCGCCTCGTTGAAGAAAAAATCTTCGTCCAATGCGAGGTGAGTAATCGCTGTCCTGATATCCAGAAGCTCTTTTTGGTTATAAGAGACGATGGCAGAAACATTATGTACAAAATAAATTACAAATAACGCGGAAAAACACACATAATAATACAATTGGTTAGAGGGTTGGTTAGAGGGCTGTAAAACGGCAGCCATCTTCTCCGGCGCTGTTCCAATTTAATGTTGTTGTAGCCTTGTTTTATTATGCAACAATTAATTTCATATCCATATTATTAATATTTGTTCAGTGATTGAAATTACAACCCCATTCTCAGTAGCCTATTCCAGCAGGCTATTGGGCAACACAAGAACTTCTTACCTCTAAATCGCCTCACCACTCATGTTGAACAAATTAGTCTGTCAATTTGAACTAAGCAAGCTGCCACATCCTGCCGACATCTTACTCAGGCTACTCCAGGCTATCTAAGCAAACTATGGTAAAGTTAAACCACAATCATAAACCCAGATTTTAGTCAGTAACATGCCTATGCCTATTGAAATGACAAGTATATCTCGCAAATAGACCATTTATAATAGTTTGTAGTTTTAACATCTGGCATAATAAGGGCACAATTACCAGACAATAGCCCAAAAAAATTATTTTTTCATTTGTCCAAGTGTTTCTTTGCAGAGATTTCACATGCGTCAAGGGGATTTATTTACAATCATAGCAGTCGACATCCATTGATGGAAAAAGATCTGGCGAGTTTAATAAAAGCGGATTATCTTTTGTCTTGCAACATATTGAAATTCCTTTATTACATCACATTAGCTCCGCAATAATTATTATTTTGATGGAAAATCTCTTCTTTTTTTTTTACGTCGTTACAAGTTACGTCTATATTCTGTCTTAATTCACTCTAACTTTATGGAAAAAAAGGTTTATTCGATAAATAAATCAACTCCTCTCTTGCTACTTTTCAGGCTTCGTGGGCAGGTTTTGTTTCAAAATGTATTATCAGGACAGAGAAAATCCCATAAGCATTTATAGTTTTATTGGTTAGGGGTAAGCCAATTCCCCATACTTTTACCAAAAGTGGACATACGCCAATCTTTTTCTGAGACTATTTCCCAGACCCTTTAGACAGTCATACAATGCTTAACCTTATCTTTATCAAATGATCCATAAAGGGACCACTCAGAACCTTTCAGAATACTTTTCCCACACCTTACGTACGTCAACGTTTGGGTGTGCAAGTTTGTATATTATTATTATTTCCAATCTCCAGTAATCGATTATACACACATAGAATTTCTCATTTTTTTCATATCTTCACAGAATCCCTATATAACATTATAAATCTTAGGTACTCACGTCAACACCACTCCATGTGCATCTCCAATGACTCTCCGCTGCTACAAAGCAACTTTGCAACCATACTCCACCCCGGAACCCAAAGACTTTGGTTTCCTGGATGCTGCCCAGCTGGTCAATAATGTGCCACACGTATCCTCAACGGCACTCTAGCATCCCAGAAACCACGGTACAGTCTAGCCTCACAAAAATGCCCATAGACTTGCCGCTACTTTCTATACATATAAAATATTACCCCGTGATATTACTAGTAGTCCCAGACTATGATGGGCATTGGTGGACAGAACCCCAAGATAACATTATATATTGAAACTTAATATTCAAATTCCAATCTCTTATTATCCAAATTTCAATCTTATTATCCAAATTTCTATATCTTATTATCCAAACTTCAGCAACTCTCATATCACATTCACACAGTACTGTTCCCAAAACACAATAATCAATTAGTTGTTTTCTACAATATTTGTATAACCTGTAGGAATATTTTCTTACTTCTATAGGTGGAGTTGGTTTATAGCTTTCACATGTGCACATAACTATTTTAAACCATCGCATATCATTAACTTATCTACTAATTATTATTTATCTCAGGCTCACACAGAACCTTAATGATCACCCACACATTATGTACCATATCATTATTCATAACATATTCTTTGTTTAATGACCATTCACACAGATTTGGTCGGACATTCTATACAGAATAGCAATCCCTATTGGGTTTCTTTATAACCAGTTCACACAGCAGGTTTTATGACCAGTTCACACAGCAGGTCAGACCAGTTCACACAGCAGGTCTATTTATGGCAATTCACACAGATTTTACCATATGACGATTCACACAGATTTAATCATTGACCTAATTTTTCTCTACTGATTATTCACAAAGATTTTGTCAGGTGTTCACACAGAACACATCATTCATTTAAGCCATTAACATGATTGTCTGTAAGAAATTCAGTCTCACCCTAATCAATTTGTCTTTGTTCGGGATACCGTATCCATCAGCTGAAGCTCCCAGCCAGTCTGGTCCAATCTGCTCCATCTGGTGGAGTGTGGTTCCCCGAGCTGCATCTAATGCTGCCCCCGTACACAGTTAACCTTGGTCTTTAGGAGAAAACAAATGGAGGTCGGTATCCCATCCCCGTCGCCAAGTATTGCCGTGGAAATTCTAACCAAATGAGAGAGACTTTTACATTTTTTCAAAACAATCAAACTTGAGTAATATTATTGAAATAATGGAGCTGGTCAACCCAAATAACTAAGTTGTGTCTCAGCTTTTATAGAAAGAGACATGGCAAACAGCATGACAGTCATTGTATTGCTGATACAATGTGGTTCTTAAAGAGAACTAGTTGTAAGTTGGCTTGCATGTAACACACAGTTGTATTCTTCTTCCAGTCAAGGTCAGGCCTGGAACATTCTGTCCGTCACACCCCCAAGGTACAAATGTATTTTTTAGACTCATAAGCAACAAAGAACATCTGCTTTGTAATTTTAAAGAGTTTAACAGAGATTTTTCCCTCACAGCTGGTACATGTACAACTGCAGAGAGAGACGTGGACACACACAACTTAATACATGCTCTAAGCTAGCTACACATAATGACATGAGAGGTAGGCCTATAGAGTAGAGGCAATTCCGGCTCCCTCATATTCAATGGGCTAAAGATAGCAGCGTGCCAGTGTCCAAATCCCCCAGAAAGCCCCATCCAGCAGGCAGCGGTACCTGGCTCAGACTCCAGTCTAGTCCAGCCCTTTGTTTATGCCACTACTTCCACTTCCTTAAGTGGTAAGTTGGAAAGGCAGATACGGCGGGGGTGCTAAAATAAGGACGCTGACGCCATCTCAACTGGCCGCAACACGATGATGCAGGACAGCATGGTGAGGAGGATGGGAGGGAAATGCCCAGAGGAGTCTGTCTGTCTGCCCAGACACACATAACCACATGACCATCCCACCACCACCACCACCACCACCACACACTGCACTTCTGGGACTATTCTGTTGGTTCTACTGTACTGGGCAAACTAAATCAAGAGCAGCCCAAGGTCAACCACATAGTGCATCTAGAGCAGTGCTTCTTAACTCCAGTCCTCCAGTCCACAAACAATATACATTTGTATTGAAGCCCTGGACAAGAACACTGCATTCAACTTGTTAACTAATCATCAAACCCTTCAATTAGTTGAATCTGGGGCTACCAGTGGTGTAGTGGTGTATAGTGGAGGTCTGTTGTCTGGACCTATGGCAGTCTCTATGGGGGTGCCACAGGGTTCAATTCTTGGGCCGACTCTTTTCTCCGTGTATATCAATGATGTCGCTCTTGCTGCTGGTGACTCTCAGATCCACCTCTACGCAGACGACACCATTTTGTATACATCTGGCCCTTCATTGGACACTGTGTTAACAAACCTCCAAACGAGCTTCAATGCCATACAACACTCCTTCAGTAGCCTCCAACTGCTCTTAAACACTAGTAAAACTAAATGCATGCTCTTCAATCGAACGCTGCTGGCACCCGCCCACCCGACTAGAATCACTACTCTCGACGGGTCTGACCTAGAGTATGTGGACAACTACAAATACCTAGGTGTCTGGTTAGACTGTAAACTCTCCTTCCGGACTCACATTAAGAATCTCAGATCCAAAGTTAAATCTAGAATCGGCTTCCTATTCCGTAACAAAGCCTCCTTCACTCATGCTGCCAAACATGCCCTCGTAAAACTGACTATCCTACCGATCCTTGACTTCGGCGATGTCATTTACAAAATAGCCTGCAACACTCTACTCAGCAAATTGGATGTAGTCTATCACAGTGCCATCCGTTTTGTCTCCAAAGCCCCATACACTACCCACCACTGTGACCTGTACGCTCTTGTTGGCTGGTCCTCACTACATGTTCGTCGTCAAACCCACTGGCTCCAGGCCATCTATAAATCACTGCTAGGCAAATCCCCGCCTTATCTTAGCTCATTGGTCACCATAGCAGCACCCACCCGTAGTCTGCGCTCCAGCAGGTATATCCCACTGGTCATCCCCAAAGCCAACACCTCCTTTGGCCGGCATTCCTTCCAGTTCTCTGCTGCCAATGACTGGAACGAATTGCAAAAATCTCTGAAGCTGGAGACTCTTATCTCCCTCACTAACTTTAAGCATCAGTTGTCAGAGCACCTTACCGATCACTGCACTTGTACACAGCCCATCTGAAATTAGCCTACCCAACTACCTCATCCCTATATTGTTATTTATTTTGCTCTTTTGCACCCCAGTATCTCTATTTGCACATCATCTCTTGCACATCTAGCATTCCAGTGTTAATACTAATTGTAATTATTTTTGCACTATAGCCTATTTATTGCCTTACCTCCATAACTTGCTACATTTGCACACACTGTATATATATTTTCTGTTGTATTTTTTTTTACTATGTTTTTTTTTACCCCATAAGTAACTCTGTGTTGTTGTTTTTATCGCACTTCTTTGCTTTATCTTGGCCAGGTCGCAGTTGTAAATGAGAACTTGTTCTCAACTGGCTTACCTGGTTAAATAAAGGTTAAATAAAATAAATAAATAAATATGATATTTTGAGTGTAAGATCAAGCTGATAGACCACAATGACATGTTTTCACAGCCTTTTTTGTTCACATTTCCTTCTGGTGCCAATAATTCAGGAGGGCACTGTACACTTCCACTCATCACTTAGAAACTGTGATGGAAGAAGTCTTCATTGTTACCCTTATCTCTCTCCCTTTGATTACCCTCATGTCAGTAATACATTATACTACAAAATATTAAGCTTCAAAGGCAAAAAATATGATTAGACAAATAATAATATTTATTTGAATGATACAGTATGTTACTAAATTGAAATTTAAATGAAATGTTTTTGTAATTATTACATTTTACGAAATGTAAAAACAAAACATAAAAAAAATTACAAAATAACAAAAGCAAGGTAAAAATAAAAGGACACAGAAACAAATCCAGATTCCTATTGCCTTTACGAGTCGTCTTTGACCATATCCAGTTAATCACATATAGCGGTTGGTCTTTCAGTACATTTTATGAAAAATGTTTTTTTGTGTGTTTTTTTTTATCATTTCCTTGACAGTCGGCCATTCGAGTGCATTATGTAATTCTATGGAGAACATCTCATAACCACATTGCAGAACCTTTCTTGCTGCCTTATTTTGTGCTATTTGCAGTCTCTTTAGGTCACCAACACCTGCATTACTCCAGACAACAGTAGTTCATTTGACTATGGATGAGAGCTTGTGAGATTTGTTTTAGAATTTTCTCTACCTATCCCATAGGTATAAACACTGGTAATGGCTCTACCTTTCCCTCTGATAGGCTTTGTTTGCCATATTACACTTAATTTATATGTACACCTATCCAATCCTTTCAACATGTAGGAGTGCTTAGTGTCGATTTAGGATTCAACATTTAAACTGTGCAATACTCCCCAAATTTGCGAAAAGTAAAAATGTTGTGTTTCTAATGTTTTGTACGGTATGCCTTGACAAAAAACAAACAGAGTAAACATTTATTTTTTTATTCTTTGTTTTTCATTGCATGCAAAAATACAGTATCTCCCTTCTCACTCTTTCTTACCCAGTCTACTCATCCATCTTCAAGCTTTCATCCCTTCCCTGCTCTTCTATCACCCTCTCAGTTCCACCTCCAGCTGGCTCCCTCTTTTTCCTCTTCTCCAGTCTCTTCCTCTCTTCTTTCCTCCTCTTTTCTCTCTTCTTCTCCTCCTTTTTTTGAATCTTTCGCTCCATCTCCAGGAGCTCAGCTTGAGCTTTCTCTCTCTTTTTCAGCTCCTCAGACCACTTCTTCTCTTTCTTAATCCTGTCTTTCATCATGGCATTGTGTATCTTAATCAGCCCCTCTAACCTCTTTTTCTCTGCCTTTTCCTTCTCTTTTCTTTCCTTCTCTCTCTTTTTCTGTTCTAACTTGTCCCTATTTTTCTCAGCCTTCATGGCTTTCTTTTGCTCTTTCTCTCTCGCCTTCATCTCCTTTCTCTCTTTCTCGTCATCTTTCAACTTCTTATTCAGTTTCTTATTTTTCTCTTTTTCCTCCGTCTTTAAAAACGTGACTTTCTGCTTGAGGTTCATGGCCAGAAAGCCCACTCTTCCCAGGATGGTATCTGCTCTCTCTAATGAAACCGTCCCTTTGGAGCTCTTGGAATGGGCACGGTCCGCCTCACGCGTCAAACCCTCCCTCGGGCTCACCTCCTCCTTGACGCTCCTCTCTTCACTCTCAATGTCAATGCCTGTCCAATAATCCTAACAGGATGACATTGACTCTAGATGTAATATTGTTCCAATGTGGCACATTCAATACACATTTGAGTGATCAACATACATTGATGGCCTCATGGGGCACACAATTTGGAGGACAGTAATTGAGGTAACTTGTTTATTTGTATCCCAAACCGATTTTATAATAGCCATAGATGTTCTTCCTGGGTCCACACCAAACGTAATACAAATGTTAACCCTAGTAAGGGGTGATGTGTTATACTATGAGCATAGAGTAGCAGGGTTGGGGTCAATTCCATTTCAATTCCAGTCAATTCAGGAAGTACTTAATTCAATGCTTTGAATTGAAATGGAACAGACCCCCAACCCTGTAGAGTAGTAGTGTAAAATAGGACACCTACCTTTGCCTCTTCCAGCGTCCAGGGCCTGGGTTCCTCATCCTCTGACCTGCAAATGGAGGCTCTCACTCTAACAGGCGTCTTAGTGGCCATGCAGCGCAGAGGGGTTGCCAGAGTTAAGTTATCATCTGGGACCAGCTGGTGAGCATGAGGGCAGCGATCCACCTCTTCACTAGTGCCCTTCACTTTCTGCTCTGGCTGCTTGTGGTCCTTGTCATGGATGCATGCCAGGCTTGGAGGAAGTGCTAGGACAGGCCTTTTATCACTCATCAGTTCCTCTCTCTTGACAGTGGATGCAACTGCACTTGCCTCTGTGTTAACTGAGCACTCTGTGGTGTCCTCAACTGTCTCCTCTGGCTGCTTGTGGTCATTGTTGTTGTGAATGCATTGCAGACCTGGAGGACATTTATCATCCCAGGTGTAAATAGCAACAGTTGCCTCTGTGTCGACTGAGCACTTTGTAGTGCACTCAACTGTCTTCCATAGCTGTTTGTGGTCATTGTTGTGGGTGCAGGTCAGGATTAGAGGCAGTGTTGCAGGAGCAGGAGGACTTTTATCAGCCAAAAACTCCTCTGTGTGGACAGTGGACTCAGAAACGGCTGTTTCCCTGGCAACTGGACACTTGTTGGTGTCCTCTACTGCCTCCCCTGGCAGATTGTGGACAGTGGATACGGAAACGGCCGCTTCCCTGGACACTTGACTCTTGGTGGTGTCCTCTACTGCCTCCTCTGGCTGCTTGTGGTCATTGTCTAGAATGTGTGGCAACTTTGAAGGCAGCATTGGAGCCGGGCTTTTATCACCCAACAGGTCCTCTCCCTGGACAATGGATGTGCCTGCAGTAATCGCTGTGGTAACGGAGGACTCGGCGGTATCCTCTTTTGTCTCCTCGGTCAGTTTGTGGTCAGAGTCTCGGATACATGGCGAGCTTGGAGGCAATGCTGCAGGGTCAGGAGGGCTTTGATCAGCTGCCATGTCCTCTTTGAGGTGAGTGGACACATCATTGTTTGTTTCACTGATAACTGGACACTTGGTGGTACCCTCTACTGCCTCCCCTGGCAGTTTGTAGTCAACTTCAAAGACAAGTGGCAGACTTGGAGGCAGCATTGGGACAGGGCATTTAGCTGCTGATCTGTACACTCCAAAATCAACAGTAGCTGTGCCTGCAGTGGTCTCTGTAGCAACTGAGACCTCATAGGTATCCTCTACTGTCTGCTCTGGTGGCATGAAGTCATCTTCAAAGACTGTTGGCAGGCATGGAGGCAGCACTGAAGGAAGACTTCTATCTGCCCATCGATTCTCTCCCTTGACAGTGGCTGTGGTAGCAGTGGCCTCTGTGGCAACTGGGCACTCTGTGGCTGAAACAGCAGGCTGGGAGGTTTCGAGGAAATTGAATGAATTGCCAATGAACCGCTGAGCCAGTGGTGGGAGGGAGTAAGGATAGAATCTGTCCTCTTCCTTGACATTAGATATTGCCACTGGAGCAACTGAGACCTCAGTGGTGCCCTCTACTGTCTGATGTGGCTGCATGGAGTCTTCATCAAATAAGTTTGGCAGGTATCGGTGCAGCATTGAGGAAAGATGTATATCTGTCCATAGGTCCTCTCGTTTACCTGTAGATACATCTGCAGTGGCCTCTGTGGCAACTGGGCACTCTGTGGCTGAAACAGCAGGCTTTGAGGTTTCGAGGAAATTGAATGAATTGCCAATGAACCGCTGAGCCAGGGGTGGGAGGGAGTAAGGATATAATCTGTCCTCTTCCTTGACATTAGATATTGCCACTGGAGCAACTGAGACCTCAGTGGTGCCCTCTACTGTCTGATGTGGCTGCATGGAGTCTTCGTCAAAGAAGTGTGGCAGGTATCGATGCAGCATTGAGGAAAGATGTATATCTGTCCATAGGTCCTCTCGTTTACCTGTAGATACATCTGCAGTGGCCTCTGTGGCAACTGGGCACTCTCTGGCTGAAACAGCAGGCTGGGAGGCTTCGAGGAAATTGAATGAATTGCCAATGAACCGCTGAGCCAGGGGTGGGAGGGAGTAAGGATAGAATCTGTCCTCTTCCTCGACATTAGATATTGCCACTGGAGCAACTGAGACCTCAGTGGTGCCCTCTACTGCCTGATGTGGCTGCATGGAATCTTCGTAAAAGAAGTGTGGCAGGTATCGATGCAGCATTGAGGAAAGATGTGTATCAGTCCATAGGTCCTCTCGTTTACCTGTAGATACATCTGCAGTGGCCTCTGTGGCAACTGGGCATTCAGCAGACTGGCAGGTTTCAGGGACAAAGTATGAAAATACAATGAACCGCTGTGCATCCTGAGCGCGTATGGCCAATGGAGAGGGGGGATGCAACGTGGTTGGTATAGGCCTCTGATTGGTGAAAGCCAGTGGTGGGAGGGAGTCAATACAGGGAGCCATGAACTGAGTGAGAGGACAGTTGCTCACATCTCTCACATTCTGCGTGAGAAAAGAAACAGACATGATGAAAGTGATCACATTCAGTACATACATACATACTGTATGAGTCAGCACTATTTACTTATACATCACATATATATATATATATCTAGTGTCCTCTCAGATGCTCTGCACCAGTCTGTCCCAACCCTGGGTCCCCTAGCCAATGGGCCAGCTAAGTGTAAAAATACATGCCCCACACCCAGCATAACATTTGACATTTTAGCCATTTATCAGATGCTTTTATCCAGAACGACTTATAGTTAGTTAATGCATTCAACTTAAGGTAGCTAGGTGAGACAACCACATAATCCTGACATGAGCGTCTATGATAGAACGGTTGTTTATTTTTTATGACAAGACAACCATAAGAACTGAGGACATAAATACAGTGAAACAGACAGACATGATACAACACATTTAGACAAGAACAGTTATAAGCATTGCCATGGTGTAGCCTAATACAAAAAGAAATAAGGACAAAACATTGTTAGCTTACATTCCATGGCATATGGAACATTTTGCCCTTACAATAACTTATATTTGCTTTAATTAATATTGTTAAATAGAACTCTAGTCAACTTTGTCAAAGTTGGTCTTGTTACCTCCTCAATCAGTCTTGGCATTTTCCTCGTCTTGAACCAAATCCTCTTCATCTTCTTCTCCTGATCCTTCTGGATCTGCAAAACCAGAGCCAACCTGGCTCCCAGCTCCATCACGTAGTGTGTCTAGATCGCCCTTTCCTCCAACCGACACTCACCCCTCCTCTGGGTCAGCGTTGAACCCTCCATGTCTTCCTCTTAGCTAACAATAACTCTGGAAAATACATAACGTTGTAGTAAGTGGGTGTTGCTAACCAAATAATAATGCATCTCTTTACATTGTGCACACGTTTTCTTCCCAGCTACTTACAATTAAGCAAGTGATAATCCTGATCCAGATATGTTTACGCAATAGGCCTACCTTTCTGTACCTTACTATTGAGCCTTATTCAACCCCTCATGTAGCTCTACTCCATATTGGGCCTGGTTCTCACATACCACACTAATCACTTCCATCATATCACTGAAAACACTGTGTTTTGGGTAGAAAATGACTCTATATCCATGCAGGACCTAACTTGTACAGTTTCATCTATTTTAAAAACCAAGGAGGTAAAAACGCCAGTCTTCTCTTTGAGTGCCCCTGAGTGCACCTCAATTTAAAGAGGTCTATCAATTCAACCATTTGAAATGGATGTCCATTCAATTAAGAACATATTATTGTTATTAGAAATTAATCAGCTACAAATTAGGTAGGCGTACTTGTTTTTTTACACAACCTACTCTTTTGGTACATATTTATTGAGATAATTGATTACAACATATGTTGGTGATTAACACAGAGAGAGGATTTTTTTTCTGTCATCAATAGAATGCATTAGCCATTAGGCTGGCTCACTACAATTGTAACATGACATCTCAGGTGTCAGGATGAAGCATTTTCTCACAAAAAGAGGACTCAAGCAAACTATCTCTCTTCAACAGTTTCACTAGTCATGTTAGGTCTACTTAAAATGTCACATTCATACACAAGTAATTTGAAAATAAGTTATACTACTGAAACACATTCACAATAAGTTATATTACAACCTACCTCTGAAGTAAGCAGTGTGTTCTCTCACTAATGAAATAGGACATTAATAATCTGTCAGTGGTTAGTTGAATCAGTCTCTTTGCACTGTTCAGTTTGTCTGTGCAACAGGTAACCTTCCAGAATCGGAATCTTGTGATGTCACAATGGAGTCCCCATTGCCATGGTTACCCAAAACAGCTTTCATGTGTAATCAAATGCTGGCACAATTTCGCTTATTTATTTTTTATTTTTTGTACCTATGCAGCACAGTCATACCTAATATATACAATGAATCCATATAACCTAATTTTTTATTAAAATAAAATGCTGTAACTCATATCAAATGGTTGACCATTCAAACGACATGTGTTTTGCCTAATTAAAAGTCAATATGTTTTAGATATCATAAATAGCAGCCAGGCTTTGTTCGATCTCAGCCTACCACTAATGTCAATATTATTCATCATCATCATCATCAATAAAATACATAGGCTACCTTACTACAGTAAAAAAAGTATTCCATTGTCTATGTCACCTCAGTAACAAAGTTCCAAAAAATAAATGAGAGTTGAAGAAAACATCTCTCTTCAATGGCCTCAGCTATTAGCCATATGATCAACAAGGTCAAATGCAGCACTAAAATCAAGAAGCAGCTCATCCACAAGTTTATCTTGGTCAAGTGACCTGAGCCATTGATCGATTAAATCAACCAGAGCTGTTGCAGTCGAGTGATCCTTATGGTATCTTTACAGTACGCATGCTCATAGAGGAATAAAATTAGCTGGATGTGTAAATATATAGGCCCAAAAAATTTAATTGAAGAGTAGGTGTCATTGATGTTTAGCATTTTAGTTTAATAAATTATTAAATAAGGAAATCAATATCAGCTGACTATAGAACAGTATTTGTAGACCTGCCAACAGTGCCCATTGATTAAAAATATGTTTGAACATTTTCTTATCCATGTCTTTCCAGTTGATATAACCAAACAGACAACCTTTGTTGCTCAAGAGCGTCACACATTCCTCCATTCATTCTCTATAATATTCCCCTCCATCATATTCCTCTATCATATTCCCTCTATCATATTCCCTCTATTATATTCTCTCTATTATATTCCTCTCCATCATATTCCACTCCATCATAATACTCGCTATCATATTCCCTCTATCATATTCCTCTTTATTTATACAGGGAATCCCAATTGAGACCAGTGTCTCTTTTTCAATGGTGCCCAGTGTTATATCAATGAACAATCCAAACAGCTTAAATAGATAAAATTACATACAGAGCAGAAAATATATAGAGCAATTTATTAGACTTGAACACATATATTTCACAATGAACAGGTCTTGTATTTAACCAGTTGAGCTGACAACCATTTTGCACTGTTTCACTAGGGCTATAGTCATCAATCTAGCAAGAGGGCAATATTTTATTAATGTAGTGGTGTTCCTCCCCCCAGGAAGCTATGACCTTTGGCTTTCACCTGGAATTGTTCATTTATGTCTGCGAAAAAAACTATTTTCAACCCATATGATCTAGTACACAAGGAAAGTATAATACAACCTTCTTTACTACTTTGCCAAACATTTCATGACATTAGTGATAGTCAAAATCTGTTAAATTTGTGAATGTCTAAATTAACATTTGGGCCATTTAAACAGTGTGTATCCCTCCTCTAGACAAGGGGAGAAGGGCTATGTAAAGGTCTCGATTTTGTCGTTCTGAACAAATGTTTGACTTCCATACAAAATTACTTCTTGACTTATTTTAGGTTTAAGGAAGTGTGTAGGTCGCATTCTTCATCGTAGAGCTATGAAAGTTATGTATTTAGCTCTGCCTGCTCGAGACAAATTCAGTGATTGCTTTGCCATGTCTGTGCCGTGAAGCAGTCAAGCTGGATAAATGTTTTTCCTGGAATGCCCCTTTGACTTAACGTTGCAGTGAAGTAATATAAATGGATGTAATGATGCAGCCGACCACCAGAGGGAGGCAAATACAAGTTTATTAGACAGAGGACGTTTACGTGGTTCTAGGAAGGTCTGGAAGGATGTCTTCTGAAATATAAAACGGTGGGAAATCAATCAAATAAGTCATGTAAACATTTACATATTTTTTAAAGAAATTCTAGCGCCCGATTTCAGGGACTGTCAGCCTAAGAGGTTTTAAGTCTTAAAGTGATCTAATGAAACAAATCCTCTCTGTCACATTCCTCTCAATATATTCCCTCTATCATATTCCCCTCTATCCTAATCCCTCTATCATATTCCTCTCTATCATATTCCTCTCCACCCACTCCTCCTCCTTCCTCCTCTCCCTCATCTCAGTGCAGCCCCTCTCCATCCACTAGAGCAGGAACTCTCTGGGCTCAGTGAGGTCCAGCTCAGACTGAAGAGAGGCCGTTTTAACTCTCTTCACCTTTAGCTGTTCCTCCAGCCTGGCAAGTACTATCTCCTTGTCAACCAAGCAACCTGATCTGGACTTTGAGATGATCTGACGTCTCTTTTGCTTGAGACATTTCTCTTTGCTGCTCATCTCTTGAGTATTCCAGCACACTAATGTCCTTCTTGAAGTAGCATAAATCTGAGGCTACCTCTTTTTTCAGATCCTCATGTGCTTCTCTTATAGGTTTGAATGTGTGTCCTCTGTCGTCTCACCCATCTCTGCAGATCATAGAGATCAGCTTACTGTTCGTCTCACAGAACAGCTTCAGAGGCTCTCCGCGTTCACGACATTCATCTCTCTACTGTTTCCTCTCTCGGCTGTAACTCTCTGTCTTTTAGCATCTTCCTCCAGTTTCAGCTGGTAGGCCACGTTCCTGATCAGTCTGTTGATCTGGAAGATTCTGTCTCTGACCAGAGCCCTGCCCACTTGACAGAGTTGGTGTCCAGCATTCAGGCTGTCTTGGAGGCATCTCTTGCAGAAGGTGTGCTGATAGCTTAGAGACACAGGCTCAGTGTAGATGTCTGTGCAGATGGAACAGCACAGGTGGTCTGCCAGGTCAGAGGAAGCTGTGGCCATAATGACTTTGCTTGTGCTCAGTGTGTGAGAGACAAAGAGGCAGTGTCCAAATACCCATATTAGAGTATTAAATAGTATGTAAAAACATTTAGTTTTATAGTATGTGAAATTTAGAAACTATGCCGCGTTCACATGCTAGTCGGACCTAGGAAACTCTGAAATGTCCGACTTGCTGTTCGTTGAATGCGGCACGTGTATAACTACAACCAGTAAGCAAGTCTGAAATGTCCGGGTTTCCAAGTTCCGACTAGCATGTGAACGCGGCAATAGTACTCAGAATTCGTCATCTAATGCACGATTGCATTGACTCCCGTCATTCGTTCATTTCGGTACAGCGCGTCAATTTATTTGACTGTCAGCTGTTGCCAAACAAGTGAGTCATAAAATACGTGTGAATTATACTAGATCAAAGGCGAAATTAGTATGCAGTTTAAGTAAGTATTACGCTAGAATGGATATTCAGACACAGCTAGTAACAGGTCTGTCTTGGAAAATACATTTATGTTCTTGAAGTACGCAGTCAAATTAACATTAGCTTTAAAGCCCTCATGAAGAATACTGACAGACTTCTTGTAAAGGTAGAGGCATGTGACTATCATAAAGCAAGACAGACTAAAGTTCAGTGTCAGTAACAATTTTCATTGTGGGTGTAGGGAAAAAGCGAATGAATGAATAAAGGATGGGTTTTATTATCCATACAGTATAAATAGGAAATGTCTAATAAACAAATTATTCCAACTAATTCTTTGGATTGGAGATGACTGCTTTAGACTGTTGATGCACACATTGAGGTCAGCAAGCACCAAATAAGTGTCCAGCTTGCTCTAGTGGTTATTACAAGTAACTACACATATCACACCACAACAGCTAACATAGTGTCTCACTCCCTCTCCTCCTCTCCTCCTCTCCCTCTTGTCTCCTCTGTTCTTCCTCTATTCCTCCTCCTCTCCTCCTCGCCCTCTCAGCGGCTCCAGCTGGATAGAGTGACGGCGAGGTGACCTCCTGCCTCTCTCACTGGAGGGCGGGAGAGGGGGAACAAAGAGGATGAGGAGGAGGTGGAGAGAAAGAGAGTAGGAATGGAAGAGGAGGCAGAAAGCCTGGTCTAAGTATTGCTTTAAAGGGAAGAGAGGGGGAGGAGGAGAGAGCGCGAGAGATGAGGGGAGTGGGAGAAAGAGGGGAGGAGGGGGAGGAGGGGGAGGGCAGCTGTGTCCGACACACCATCCTTACACCTGCAACAGTTAGGCCAGGGGGCGGGACCTGTAGGTGAGACTCATAACATGATAAGGGGGGCAGGTGAAGAAGGGGTGGAGCTGGAGTCAAGGAGGGGAGGGTGTTCCTACGAGCCCCCTGCCAGCGAGACGGGGAGCAGGGAGGAAGTCTGTCCACGGAGCATTTCTGCGTCATTGGGTCGCCTCCAATGAGATTAGATCCCCCTCTACAATGTAAAGCAGTTTGAGTACTGGGGGGTTCTCTGTATAAATCCAAGGTGAAACCTCCAGGGGCTAGCCTTCTCTCAGGGGAGAGTCTGCTCTGGGCTGCCTGCGAAAGGTGCTCCTCTGTGGGAAAGAGGAGAGAACAAGAGCCCCCAGAAGAGATCTCCTTATGGTAGTGATGGACAGATCAACTCTCCTTGTCATCTTCCACCTCTTCCTCTTCCTCTTGCTCGGCCTTCTCCCTCCTTTCCTTATTACAGTCGTGATGGAGAGAACCCTTTTCTCCCTTTTCTCCTTCCTCTCCTCCCTCTTTCTCTTCCTCTACCTTCCTCTCCCTCCTTCCCTCTTGGTAGACCTTGTTTAGTCAAGCCAGATTGTGGATAGCTAGCCATGGTTCAGACCACTGTCGCTGTCTGTGAGGGGGGATACAGGACTGGTCCACTGGACTCAGCTCACATGGGGAGAACCTGCTGCTGCTGCCACTCCCCTTCTTACCTGGGATGAGATCACGTTTGGAGGAAACCTGGCACCATCCCTACGGTGAAGCATGGTGGTGGCAGCATCATGCTGTGGGGAGGATTTTCAGGGACAGGGACTGGGAACACGCCCCATTCACATCGACGGGGCTGTAGTGGAGCGGGTCGAGAGTTTCAAGTTCCTTGGTGTCCACATCACCAACAAACTATCATGGTCCAAACACACCAAGACAGTCGTGAAGAGGGCACGACAACGCCTTTTCCACCTCAGGAGACTGAAAAGATTTGACATAGGTCCCAAGATCCTCTAAAAGTTATACAGCTGCACCATCGAGAGCATCCTGACCGGTTGCATCACCGCCTGGTATGGCAACTGCTCGGCATCCGACCGTAAGGCGCTACAGAGGGTAGTGCGTACGGCCCAGTACATCACTGGGGCCAAGCTTCCTGCCATCCAGGACCTATATACTAGGCGGTGTCAGAGGGAGGCCCAAAAAATTGTCAAAGACTCCAGTCACCCAAGTCATAGACTGTTCTCTCTGCTACCGCACAGCAAGCGGTACCAGAGTGCCAAGTCTAGGTCCAAAAGGCTCCTTAACAGCTTCTACCCCCAAGCCATAAGACTGCTGAACAATTAATCAAATGGCCACCCGGACTATTTACATTGACACCTCCCCCCTTTGTTTTTACACTGCTGCTACTCGCTGTTTAATATCTATGCATAGTTACTTTAACCCTACCTAAATGTACAAATTACCTCAACTAACCTGTACCCCCACACATTGACTCGGTACCGGTACCCCTTGTACATAGCCTCGTTATTATTTTATTGTGTTACTTTTTATTTAATTGTTTTACTTTAGTGTATTTAGTAAATCTTTTCTTAACTCTATTTCTTGAACTGCATTGTTGGTTAAGGGCTTGTAAGTAAGCATTTCACGGTAAGGTCTACACCTGTTGTATTCGGCACATGACAAATACAATTTGATTTGATTTGATTTGGAGACTAGTCAGGATCAATGGAAAGATGAACAGAGCAATTTACAGAGAAATCCTTGATGAAAACCTGCTCCAGAGCGCTCAGGACCTCAGACTGGGGCTAAGGTTCACCTTCCAACAGGACAACGACCCTAAGCACACAGCCAAGACAACGCAGGAGTGGCTTCGGGACAAGTCTCTGAATGTCCTTGAGTGGCCCAGCCAGAAACCGGACTTGAACCCGATCTAACATCTCTGGAGAGACCGGAAAATAGCTGTGCAGCGACACGCCCTATCCAACCTGACAGAGCTTGAGAGGATCTGCAGAGAAGAATGGAAGAAACTCCTCAAATACAGGTGTGCCAAGCTTGTAGCATCATACCCAAGAAGACTCGAGGCGGTAATCGCTGCCAAAGGTGCTTCAACAAAGTACTGAGTAAAGGGTCTGAATTAGGGGTGTAACGATCCATCTACTACATCGATGTATCGATTTATATTCCTATGATCCAACTACATCGATCTGTGCTCGGCGAGTTGGCCTTTTGGACAACATATATCAATCTAACATCGTTTTAAAATGTAATAAATCGATTGTATCGATACTAGGAAATAACCCATTGGATTTAAGCACGTCAGACTTTATATGGATGTTTTTTCTTAGCACTTTTAATGATAAAGGCTTTAAACATTACCCGATTCAGTCTGCCTATCCGTGACGTCATCGCCCCGCGCCAGCAGCAGCGCAAAGGCGCAAAGACAACAAAACATAGCATGGCGGACGACAGAGGAGAAGCCGACGAGCGAGAAATTATCAAGCCACCATTGCGGTCCTTACAAGAAACAGGAATCTAGGAAACTTCACCTGCACTGTCCAGTATCCAGGTATTTATTTCAGTCACACTGGTTGAATTTTTGGCTAAAAGGATACTGAATCGATTTCAAGTCACTGAATCGTTTCGGATCGTATCGTTCTAAATGAACCAATATCGTCCTTGAATCATATCGACAACCACGAATCGTGATACAAATCGAATCATTGTTAAAACGAATGGTTACACCCCTAGTCTGAATACTTATGTAAATGTATATTTTCCATTTGTTATTTTTAATACATTTATAAAAAAGTCTAAAAACCTGTTCTCACTGTCATTATGGGGTATTGTGTGTAGATTGATGAGGAAAAAAACTATTTAATCAATTTTAGAATAAGACAAAGTGTGGAAAAATTCAAGGGGTCTGAATACTTTACAAATGCACTCAATTAGATTTTGTTCAAAATAATTTATAGGGCAGCCAATAATTGTGACACGCATGTTTTTGAATAACATAATGATTTCTTGATGACGATTATTTTTCTATTTGAACAATTTTTACTCAATTAAAGGGAATCCAAGATGGCGTAGTAGTGCAGTCCTGTTTTTGTTGTGTGTCTGTAAATAGCCTGTAAATACCCTGTTTTTTATTTTTATTTTTCGTACATATTTCCCTATCAGACTTTTCATCCTTCTACTAAATATACTTTCCTGCAACCCGCCTCACTCAATGTGGAACGGATTCTATTATTGACTTACCTTTTATCTAGAATCTCCAGTTGAAACTAGCTAGCCAGCTAACTAGCTACTTGCTATTAGCCACAGTTAGCGGTATTTCACCCAGAACATTGGATTTTTCTGCCGGAATAATTTAATCACTGGACATCACCCCCGATGCATGCACCAATTAGCCTCAAGCTAGCCTAGAGCCAGGCCCATATCCCGGCTATCTACCTCTCGGTCTACTGGAAGGAAGTAGCCAGCTAACTAGCTACTTGCTATCAGCTACCGTTATCGGTTTTTCACCATTGTCCGTGGCCTGCACCACCTACCAGCCAGGACTGTTATTCGGCCAGTCTGCACTGTCTGCACAGCGCGTTATCGACCCAGAACATATCAGTTTTTCTGCCGGAATCACTGGAACTTTAACTCTGGATTCATCGCTACCAGCTAGTTGCAACAAAATGGACGTTGTGGTTTGGCTAATCATCCTGAGCTAGGCCCATCTCCCGGTTATCTACCTCTCTGTCAACCGGATGGGACCACCTAGTGTTGACACGGAGCCCCGCCGATCCTACACGACTGGTCTGCTGACAAAATCGTCTGATGTGGTTACAACAGGCTTTCCGTTACGACGTCGACCACGAAGATTCCATCTGCTAGCCCCAACACGCTAGCCGTGGCCTCTTGCGCGCTAGTGCTTTAGCAGCCCCCGAACTATCCTATTGCTGTTCACCGGACCTTATGATAACTCAGCTATACAGCTGATGCCTGCTGGACTGTTCCTTTTTACGGTACCGCATCCTGTTTATGTTTAGCCTCAGCCCAAACTGTGTCGTCATTACCAGCTGTTGTCTTAGCTCTCTCAAATAACACCTGTGATTGCTTTACGCCTCTCTCCCTTGTCAATATGGTTAGCTTATTGTTGTTTCGGTTATTTCTAATTGTACTATTTCACTGTAGATCCCCCAGCCCAGCTAAACCTGCCTTAGATAGCTCCTTTGTCCCACCCCCCATACACACGGAGACCGACTCAATTGGTGCCTCCAGTGATGCTATCTCTTTCATTGTTACCCAACGCTTAGGTTTACCTCCACTTTACTCATATCCTTCCATATCCTTGTCTGTACATAATGCCCTGAATCTTTTCTACAACGCCCGGAAATCTGCCCCCTTTATTCTATGTACCCAACGCACTAGAAGACCAGTTCTTAAAGCCTTTAGCCGTATCCTTATTCTAGTCCTCCTCTGTTCCTCTGGTGATGTAGAGGCTAACCCAGGCCCTGCAGCCCTCAGTATCACTCCTACTCCCCAGGTGTTATCATTTGTTGACTTCTGTAATCGTAAAAGCCTTGGATTCTTGCACGTTAATATCCGAAGCCTCCTTCCTAAGTTTGAGTTATTCACTGCGTTAGCACACTCCGCCAACCCTGATGTTCTAGCAGTGTCTGAATCCTGGCTTAGGAAGGCCACCAATAATTCTGAAATTTCCATCCCCAACTATAACATTTTCCGTCTAGATAGAACTGCCAAAGGGGGTGGAGTTGCAATCTACTGTAGAGATAGCCTGCAGAGCTCTATCATACTATCCAGGTCTGTGCCCAAACAGTTTGAGCTTCTACTTCTAAAAATCCACCTTTCCAGAAATAAGTCTCTCACTGTTGCCGCTTGCTACAGACCCCCCTCAGCACCCAGCTGTGCCCTGGACAACATATGTGAATTGATTGCCCCCCATTTATCCTCAGAGTTCGTACTGCTTGGTGACCTAAATTGGGATATGCTTAACACCCCGGCCATCCTACAATCCAAACTAGATGACCTCAATGTCACACAAATTATCAACGAACCTACCAGGTACAACCCTAAATCCGTAAACATGGGTACCCTCATAGATATCATCCTGACTAACTTACCCTCTAAATACACCTCCGCTGTCTTCAACCAGGATCTCAGCGATCACTGCCTTATTGCCTGCGTCCGTAACGGGTCCGCGGTCAAACGACCACCCCTCATCACTGTCAAACGCTCCCTAAAACACTTTAGTGAGCAGGCCTTCCTAATTGACCTGGCACGGTATCCTGGATGGATATAGATCTCATTCCGTCAGTAGAGGATGCCTGGTTGTTCTTTAAAAGTAATTTCCTCTCAATCCTAAATAAACATGCCCCATTCAAAAAATACAGAACTAAGAACAGATATAGCCCCTGCTTCTCCTCAGACTTGACTGCCACAAAACCATCCTGTGGCGAACTGCATTAGCATCAAATAGCCCCCGCAATATGCAACTTTTCAGGGAAGTTAGGAACCAATATACACAAGCAGTCAGGAAAGCAAAGGCTAACTTTTTCAAACAGAAATTTGCATCCTGTAGCACTAACTCCAAAAAGTTTTGGGACACTGTAAAGTCCATGGAGAATAAGAGCACTTCCTCCCAGCTGCCAACTGCACTGAGGCTAGGAAACACTATCACCACCGATAAATCTACAATAATCAAGAATTTCAACAAGCATTTTGCTACGGCTGGCCATGCTTTCCACCTGGCTACCACTACCCCGGCCACCAACTCTGCACCCTCCGCTGCAACTTGCCCATGCCCCCACCCGCTTCTCCTTCACACAAATTCAGACAGCTGATGTTCTGAAAGAGCTGCAAAATCTGGACCCCTACAAATCAGCTGGGCTAGACAATCTGGACCCTTTCTTTCTAAAACTAGCCGCCGAAATTGTCGCAACCCCTATTACTAGCCTGTTCAACCTCTCTTTCATAACGTCTGAGATCCCCAGAGATTGGAAAGCTGCCGCGGTCATCCCCCTCTTCAAAGGGGGTGACACTCTAGATCCAAACTGTTACAGACCTATATCCATCCTGCCCTGCCTTTCGAAAGTATTTGAAAGCCAAGTTAACAAACAGATCACCGACCATTTCGAATCCCACCGTACCTTCTCCGCTATGCAATCCGGTTTCCGAGCTGGTCATGGGTGCACTTCAGCCACGCTCAAGGTCCTAAACGATATTATAACCGCGATTGATAATAGACAGTACTGTGCAGCCGTCTTCATCGACCTGGCCAAGGCTTTCGACTCTGTCAACCACCGCATTCTTATTGGCAGACTAAATAGCCTTGGTTTCTCAAATGACTGCCTCGCCTGGTTCACCAACTACTTCTCAGATAGAGTTCAATGTGACAAATCGGAGGGCCTGTTGTCTGGACCTATGGCAGTCTCTATGGGGGTGCCACAGGGTTCAATTCTTGGGCCGACTCTTTTCTCCGTGTATATCAATGATGTCGCTCTTGCTGCTGGTGACTCTCAGATCCACCTCTACGCAGACGACACCATTTTGTATACATCTGGCCCTTCATTGGACACTGTGTTAACAAACCTCCAAACGAGCTTCAATGCCATACAACACTCCTTCAGTAGCCTCCAACTGCTCTTAAACACTAGTAAAACTAAATGCATGCTCTTCAATCGAACGCTGCTGGCACCCGCCCACTCGACTAGAATCACTACTCTCAACGGGTCTGACCTAGAGTATGTGGACAACTACAAATACCTAGGTGTCTGGTTAGACTGTAAACTCTCCTTCCAGACTCACATTAAGAATCTCCAATCCAAAGTTAAATCTAGAATCGGCTTCCTATTCCGCAACAAAGCCTCCTTCACTCATGCTGCCAAACATGCCCTCGTAAAACTGACTATCCTACCGATCCTTGACTTCGGCGATGTCATTTACAAAATAGCCTCCAACACTCTACTCAGCAAATTGGATGTAGTCTATCACAGTGCCATCCCTTTTGTCTCCAAAGCCCCATACACTACCCACCACTGTGACCTGTACGCTCTTGTTGGCTGGTCCTCACTACATGTTCGTCGTCAAACCCACTGGCTCCAGGCCATCTATAAATCACTGCTAGGCAAATTCCCGCCTTATCTTAGGTCATTGGTCACCATAGCAGCACCCACCCGTAGTCTGCGCTCCAGCAGGTATATCTCACTGGTCATCCCCAAAGCCAACACCTCCTTTGGCCGCCATTCCTTCCAGTTCTCAGCTGCCAATGACTGGAACGAATTGCAAAAATCTCTGAAGCTGGAGACTCTTATCTCCCTCACTAACCTTAAGCATCAGTTGTCAGAGCACCTTACCGATCACTGCACCTGTACACAGCCCATCTGAAATTAGCCTACCCAACTACCTCATCCCTATATTGTTATTTATTTTGCTCTTTTGCACCCCAGTATCTCTATTTGCACATTATCTCTTGCACATCTAGCATTCCAGTGTTAATACTAATTGTAATTATTTTTGCACTATAGCCTATTTATTGCCTTACCTCCACAACTTGCTACATTTGCACACACTGTATATATATATTTTCTGTTGTATTTTTTTTTACTATGTATTTTTTTTACCCCATAAGTAACTCTGTGTTGTTGTTTTTATCGCACTACTTTGCTTTATCTTGGCCAGGTCGCAGTTGTAAATGAGAACTTGTTCTTACCTGGTTAAATAAAGGTGAAATAAAATAAATAAATAAATAAATATGATATTTTGAGTGTAAGATCAAGCTGATAGACCACAATGACATGCTTTCACAACCTTTTTTGTTCACATTTCCTTCTGGTGCCAATAATTCAGGAGGGCACTGTACACTTCCACTCATCACTTAGAAACTGTGATGGAAGAAGTCTTCATTGTTACCCTTATCTCTCTCCCTTTGATTACCCTCATGTCAGTCATACATTATATTACAAAATATTAAGCTTCAAAGGCAAAAAATATCATTTGACAAATAATAATATTTATTTGAATGATACAGTATGTTACTAAATTTAAATTTAAATGAAATGTTTTTGTAATTATTACAGTTTACGAAATGTAAAAACAAAACATTAAAAAAATAACAAAATAACAAAAGCAAGGTAAAAAGAAAAGGACACAGAAACAGATCCAGATTCCATTGCCTTTACGAGTCGTCTTTGACCATATCCAGTTAATCACATATAGCGGTTGGTCTTTCAGTATATTTTATGAAAAATGTTTTTTTGTGTGTTTTTTTTAATCATTTCCTTGACAGTCGGCCATTCGAGTGCATTATGTAATTCTATGGAGAACATCTCATAACCACATTGCAGAACCTTTCTTGCTGCCTTATTTTGTGCTATTTGCAGTCTCTTTAGGTCACCAACACCTGCATTACTCCAGACAACAGTAGTTCATTTGACTATGGATGAGAGCTTGTGAGATTTGTTTTAGAATTTTCTCTACCTATCCCATAGGTATAAACACTGGTAATGGCTCTACCTTTCCCTCTGATAGGCTTTGTTTGCCATATTACACCTAATTTATATGTACACCTATCCAATCCTTTCAACATGTAGGAGTGCTTAGTGTCGATTTAGGATTCAACAAATTTGCGAAAAGTAAACATTTTGTGTTTATAATGTTTTGTACGGTATGCCTTGACAAAAAACAAACAGAGTAAACATTAATTTTTTTATTCTTTGTTTTTCATTGCATGCAAAAATACAGTATCTCCCTTCTCACTCTTTCTTACCCAGTCTACTCATCCATCTTCAAGCTTTCATCCCTTCCCTGCTCTTCTATCACCCTCTCAGTTCCACCTCCAGCTGGCTCCCTCTTTTTCCTCTTCTCCAGTCTCTTCCTCTCCTTTTTCCTCCTCTTTTCTCTCTTCTTCTCCTCCTTTTTTTGAATCTTTCGCTCCATCTCCAGGAGCTCAGCTTGAGCTTTCTCTCTCTTTTTCAGCTCCTCAGACCACTTGTTCTCTTTCTTAATCCTGTCTTTCATCATGGCATTGTGTATCTTAATCAGCCCCTCTAACCTCTTTTTTTCTGCCTTTTCCTTCTCTCTCTTTTTCTGTTCTAACTTGTCCCTCTTTTTCTCAGCCTTCATGGCTTTCTTTTGCTCTTTCTCTCTCGCCTTCATCTCCTTTCTCTCTTTTTCGTCATCTTTCAACTTCTTATTCAGTTTCTTATTTTTCTCTTTTTCCTCCATCTTTAAAAACATGACTTTCTGCTTGAGGTTCATGGCCAGAAAGCCCACTCTTCCCAGGATGGTCTCTGCTCTCTCTGATGAAACCGTCCAATTGGAGCTCTTGGAATGGGCACGGTCCGCCTCACGCTTCAAACCCTCCCTAGGGCTCACCTCCTCCTTGACGCTCCTCTCTTCACTCTCAATGTCAATGCCTGTCCAATAATCCTAACAGGAAGACATTGACTCTAGATGTAATATTGTTCCAATGTGGCACATTCAATACACATTTGAGTGATCAACATACATTGATGGCCTCATGGGGCACACAATTTGGAGGACAGTAATTGAGGTAACTTGTTTATTTGTATCCCAAACCGATTTCATAATAGCCATAGATGTTCTTCCTGGGTCCACACCAAACGTAATACAAATGTTAACCCTAGTAAGGGGTGATGTTTTATACTATGAGCATAGAGTAGCAGGGTTGGGGTCAATTCCATTTAAATTCCATTCAATTCAGGAAGTACTTAATTCAATGCTTTGAATTGAAATGGAACAGAGCCCCAACCCTGTAGAGTAGTAGTGTAAAATAGGACACCTACCTTTGCCTCTTCCAGCGTCCAGGGCCTGGGTTCCTCATCCTCTGACCTGCATATGGAGGCTCTCACTCTAACAGGCGTCTTAGTGGCCAAGCAGAGCAGAGGGGTTGCCAGAGTTAAGTTAGCATCTGGGACCAGCTGGTGAGCATGAGGGCAGCGATCCACCTCTTCACTAGTGCCCTTCCCTTTCTGCTCTGGCTGCTTGTGGTCCTTGTCATGGATGCATGCCAGGCTTGGAGGAAGTGCTAGGACAGGGCTTTTATCACTCATCAGTTCCTCTCTCTTGACAGTGGATGCAACTGCACTTGCCTCTGTGTTAACTGAGCACTGTGTGGTGTCCTCAACTGTCTCCTCTGGCTGCTTGTGGTCATTGTTGTTGTGAATGCATTGCAGACCTAGAGGACTTTTATCATCCCAGGTGTAAATGGCAACAGTTGCCTCTGTGTCGACTGAGCACTTTGTAGTGCACTCAACTGTCTTCCATAGCTGTTTGTGGTCATTGTTGTGGGTGCAGGTCAGGATTAGAGGCAGTGTTGCAGGTGCAGGAGTACTTTTATCAGCCAAAAACTCCTCTGTGTGGACAGTGGACACGGAAACGGCTGCTTCCCTGGCAACTGGACACTTGTTGGTGTCCTCTACTGCCGCCCCTGGCAGATTGTGGACAGTGGATACGGAAACGGCCGCTTCCCTGGACACTTGACTCTTGGTGGTGTCCTCTACTGCCTCCTCTGGCTGCTTGTGGTCATTGTCTAGAATGTGTGGCAACTTTGAAGGCAGCATTGGAGCCGGGCTTTTATCACCCAACAGGTCCTCTCCCTGGACAATGGATGTGCCTGCAGTGATCGCTGTGGTAACGGAGGACTCCGTGGCATCCTCTTTTGTCTCCTCGATCAGTTTGTGGTCAGAGTCTCGGATACATGGCGAGCTTGGAGGCAGTTCTGCAGGGTCAGGAGGGCTTTGATTAGCTGCCATGTCCTCTTTGAGGTGAGTGGACACATCATTGTTTGTTACACTGATAACTGGACACTTGGTGGTGCCCTCTACTGCCTCCCCTGGCAGTTTGTAGTCAACTTCAAAGACAAGTGGCAGACTTGGAGGCAGCATTGGGACAGGGCGTTTAGCTGCTGATCTGTACACTCCAAAATCAACAGTAGCTGTGCCTGCAGTGGTCTCTGTAGCAACTGAGACCTCATAGGTATCCTCTACTGTCTGCTCTGGTGGCATGAAGTCATCGTCAAAGACTGTTGGCAGGCATGGAGGCAGCACTGAAGGAAGACTTCTAGCTGCCCATCGATTCTCTCCCTTGACAGTGGCTGTGGTAGCAGTGGCCTCTGTGGCAACTGGGCACTCTGTGGCTGAAACAGCAGGCTGGGAGGTTTCGAGGAAATTGAATGAATTGCCAATGAACCGCTGAGCCAGTGGTGGGAGGGAGTAAGGATAGAATCTGTCCTCTTCCTTGACATTAGATATTGCCACTGGAGCAACTGAGACCTCAGTGGTGCCCTCTACTGTCTGATGTGGCTGCATGGAGTCTTCATCAAAGAAGTGTGGCAGGTAACGATGCAGCATTGAGGAAATATGTATATCTGTCCATAGGTCCTCTCGTTTACCTGTAGATACATCTGCAGTGGCCTCTGTGGCAACTGGGCACTCTGTGGCTGAAACAGCAGGCTGGGAGGCTTCGAGGAAATTGAATGAATTGCCAATGAACCGCTGAGCCAGGGGTGGGAGGGAGTAAGGATAGAATCTGTCCTCTTCCTCGACATTAGATATTGCCACTGGAGCAACTGAGACCTCAGTGGTGCCCTCTACTGCCTGATGTGGCTGCATGGAGTCTTCGTCAAAGAAGTGTGGCAGGTATCGATGCAGCATTGAGGAAAGATGTGTATCTGTCCATAGGTCCTCTCGTTTACCTGTAGATACATCTGCTGTGGCCTCTGTGGCAACTGGGCATTCAGCAGACTGGCAGGTTTCAGGGACAAAGTATGAAAATACAATGAACCGCTGTGCATCCTGAGCGCGTATGGCCAATGGAGAGGGGGGATGCAACATGGTTGGTATAGGCCTCTGATTGGTGAAAGCCAGTGGTGTGAGGGAGTCAATACAGGGAGCCATAAACTCAGTGAGAGGACAGTTGCTCACATCTCTCACATTCTGCGTGAGAAAAGAAACAGACATGATGAAAGTGATCACATTCAGTACATACATACATACAGTATGAGTCAGCACTATTTTCTTATACATCACATATACAGTGGGGGAAAAAGTATTTAGTCAGCCACCAATTGTGCAAGTTCTCCCACTTAAAAAGATGAGAGAGGCCTGTAATTTTCATCATAGGTACACGTCAACTATGACAGACAAATTGAGAAAAAAATATCCAGAAAATCACATTGTAGGATTTTTAATGAATTTATTTGCAAATGATGGTGGAAAATAACTATTTGGTCACCTATAAACAAGCAAGATTTCTGGCTCTCACAGACCTGTAACTTATTATTTAAGAGGCTCCTCTGTCCTCCACTCGTTACCTGTATTAATGGCACCTGTTTGAACTTGTTGTCAGTATAAAAGACACCTGTCCACAACCTCAAATAGTCATACTCCAAACTCCACTATGGCCAAGACCAAAGAGCTGTCAAAGGACACCAGAAACAAAATTGTAGACCTGCACCAGGCTGGGAAGACTGAATCTGCAATAGGTAAGCAGCTTGGTTTGAAGAAATCAACTGTGGGAGCAATTATTAGGAAATGGAAGACATACAAGACCACTGATATGCTCCCTAGATCTGGGGCTCCACGCAAGATCTCACCCCGTGGGGTCAAAATGATCACACAAGAACGGTGAGCAAAAATCCCAGAACCACACGGGGGGACCTAGTGAATGACCTGCAGAGAGCTGGGACCAAAGTAACAAAGCCTACCATCAGTAACACACTACGCCGCCAGGGACTCAAATCCTGCAGTGCCAGACGTGTCCCCCTGCTTAAGCCAGTACATGTCCAGGCCCGTCTGAAGTTTGCTAGAGTGCATTTGGATGATCCAGAAGAGGATTGGGAGAATGTCATATGGTCAGATGAAACCAAAATAGAACTTTTTGGTAAAAACTCAACTCTTCGTGTTTGGAGGACAAATAATGCTGAGTTGCATCCAAAGAACACCATACCTACTGTGAAGCATGGGGTGGAAACATCATGCTTTGGGGCTGTTTTTAAGCAAAGGGACCAGGACGACTGATCCGTGTAAAGGAAAGAATGAATGGGGCCATGTATCGTGAGATTTTGAGTGAAAACCTCCTTCCATCAGCAAGGGCATTGAAGATGAAACTTGGCTGGGTCTTTCAGCATGACAATGATCCCAAACACACCGCCCGGGCAACGAAGGAGTGGCTTCGTAAGAAGCATTTCAAGGTCCTGGAGTGGCCTAGCCAGTCTCCAGATCTCAACCCCATAGAAAATCTTTGGAGGGAGTTGAAAGCCCCAAAACATCACTGCTCTAGAGGAGATATGCATGGAGGAATGGGCCAAAATACCAGCAACAGCGTGTGAAAACCTTATGAAGACTTACAGAAAACGTTTGACCTGTGTCATTGCCAACAAAGGGTATATAACAAAGTATTGAGAAACTTTTGTTATTGACCAAATACTTATTTTCCACCATAATTTGTAAATAAATTCATAAAAAATCCGACAATGTGATTTTCTGGAATTTTTTCTCTCATTTTGTCTGTCATAGTTGATGTGTACCTATGATGAAAATTACAGGCATCTCTCATCTTTTTAAGTGGGAGAACTTGCACAATTGGTGGCTGACTAAATACTTTTTTCCCCCACTGTATATATATCTAGTGTCCTCTCAGATGCTCTGCACCAGTCTGTCCCAACCCTGGGTCCCCTAGTCAATGGGCCAGCTAAGTGTAAAAATACATGCCCCACACCCAGCATAACATTTGACATTTTAGCCATTTATCAAACGCTTTTATCAAGAACGACTTATAGTTAGTTAGTGCATTCAACTTAAGGTAACTAGGTGAGACAACCACATAATCCTGATATGAACGTCTATGATAGAACGGTTGTTTATTTTTTATGACAAGACAACCATAAGAACTGAGGACATAAATACACTGAAACAGACAGACATGATACAACACATTTAGACAAGAACAGTTATAAGCATTGCCATGGTGTAGCCTAATACAAAAAGAAATAAAGACAAAACATTGTTAGCTTACATTCCATGGCATATGGAACATTTAGCCCTTACAATAACTTATATTTGCTTTAATTAATATTGTTCAATAGAACTCTAATCAACTTCGTCAAAGTTGGTCTTGTTACCTCCTCAATCAGTCTTGGCATTTTCCTCGTCTTGAACCAAATCCTCTTCATCTTCTTCTCCTGATCCTTCCGGATCTGCAAAACCAGAGCCAACCTGGCTCCCAGCTCCATCCCAGCTCCACCCCTTCTCTGTGTCAGCGTTGAACCCTCCATGTCTTCCTCTTAGCTAACAATAACTCTGGAAAATACATAACGTTGTAGTAAGTGGGTGTTGCTAACCAAATAATAATGCATCTCTTTACAATGTGCACACATTTTCTTCCCAGCTACTTACAATTAAGCAAGTGAGAATCCTGATCCAGATATGTTTACGCAATAGGCTTGTCTGAATTACTAGTAAAAAGTTGGCTACTGGAAAAGCGACCAAGTTCAAATTAATCGATTTAGGCTGTTCTTATCATTATGTGAACAATATCCTTTATGACATCATTATTATGATGCAAGGCGTTGCCATTGGAGATGAAAAAGCACAACACAGACTTTAAAAAGCAAACTTCAGGCTCTTTCTGTACCTTACTATTGAGCATTATTCAACCCCTCATGTAGCTCTACTCCATATTGGGCCTGGTTCTCACAAACCACACTAATCAGTTCCATCATATCATTGAAAACACTGTGTTTTGGGTAGAAAATGACTCTATATCCATGCAGGACCTAACTTGTACAGTTTCATCTATTTTAAAAACCAAGGAGGTAAAAACGCCAGTCTTCTCTTTGAGTGCCCCTGAGTGCACCTCAATTTAAAGAGGTCTATCATTTCAACCATTTGAATTGGATGTCCATTCAATTAAGAACATATTATTCTTATTAGAAATGAATCAGCTACAAATTAGGTAGGCGTACTTGTTTTTTTACACAACCTACACATTTGGTACATATTTATTGAGATAATTGATTACAACATATGTTGGTGATTAACACAGAGAGAGGTTTTTTATTCTGTCATCAATAGAATGCATTAGCCATTAGGCTGGCTCACTACAATTGGAACATGACATCTCAGGTGTCAGGATGAAGCATTTTCTCACAAAAAGAGGACTCAAGTAAACTATCTCTCTTCAACAGTTTCACTAGTCATGTTAGGTCTACTTAAAATGTCACATTCATACACAAGTAATTTGAAAATAAGTTATACTACTGAAACACATTCACAATAAGTTATATTACAACCTACCTCTGAAGTAAGCAGTGTGTTCTCTCACTAATGAAATAGGACATTAATAATCTGTCAGTGGTTAGTTGAATCAGTCTCTTTGCACTGTTCAGTTTGTCTGTGCAACAGGTAACCTTCCAGAATCGGAATCTTGTGATGTCACAATGGAGTCCCCATTGCCATGGTTACCCACAGCAGCTTTCATGTGTAATCAAATGCTGGCACAATTTCGTTTATTTATTTTTTATTTTTTGTACATATGCAGCACAGTCATACCTAATATATACAATGAATCCATATAACCTAATTTTTTATTAAAATAAAATGCTGTAACTCATATCAAATGGTTGACCATTCAAACGACATGTGTTTTGCCTAATTAAAAGTCAATATGTTTTAGATATCATAAATAGCAGCCAGGCTTACTTAGGTTGTTTGTTCGATCTCAGCCTACCACTAATGTCAATATTGATCATCATCATCATCAATAAAATACATAGGCTACCTTACTACAGTAAAACAAGTCTTCCATAGTCTATGTCACCTCAGTAACAAAGTTCCAAAAAAGAAATGAGGGTTCAAGAAAACATCTCTCTTCAATGGCCTCAGCTATTAGCCATATGATCAACAAGGTCAAATGCAGCACTAAAATCAAGAAGCAGCTCATCCACAAGTTTATCTTGGTCAAGTGACTTGAGCCATTGATCGATTAAATCAACCAGAGCTGTTGCAGTCGAGTGATCCTTACGGTATCTTTACAGTACGCATGCTCATAGAGGGATAAAATTAGCTGGATGTGTAATTATATAGGCCCAAAAAATGTAATTGAAGAGTAGGTGTCATTGATGTTTAGCATTTTAGTTTAATAAATTATTAAATAAGGAAATCAATATCAGCTGACTATAGAACAGTATTTGTAGACCTGCCAACAGCGCCCATTGTTTAAAAATATGTTTGAACATTTTCTTATCCATGTCTTTCCAGTTGATATAACCAAACTGACAACCTTTGTTGCTCAAGAGCGTCACACATTCCTCCATTCATTCTCTATAATATTCCCCTCCATCATATTCCTCTATCATATTCCCTCTATCATATTCCCTCTATTATATTCCCTCTATTATATTCCTCTCCATCATATTCCACTCCATCATAATACTCGCTATCAAATTCCCTCTATCATATTCGTCTTTATTTATACAGGGAATCCCAATTGAGACCAGTGTCTCTTTTTCAATGGGGCCCAGTGTTACATCACTGATCAATCCAAATAGCTTAAATAGATACAATTACATACAGAGCAGAAAATATATAGAGCAAAATGTTTAGAATTGAACAAATATATTTCACAATGAAAAGGTCTTACATTTACATTACATTTTAGTCATTTAGCAGACGCTCTTATCCAAAGCGACTTACAGTTAGTGGGCCCCCGTGGGAAACGAACCCACAACCCTGGCGTTGCAAGCGCCATGCTCTACCAACTGAGCTACAGGAGGGCCTGTCTTGTATTTAACCAGTTGAGCTGACAACCATTTTGCACTGTTTCACTAGGGCTATAGTCATCAATCTAGCAAGAGGGCAATATTTTATTAATGTAGTGGTGTCCCTCCCCCAGGAAGCTATGACCTTTAGCTTTCACCTGGAATTGTTCATTTATGTCTGAGAAAAAAAGCACTTTTCAAACCATATGATCTAGTACACAAGAGAAGTATTGTACAACCTTCTTTACTACTTTGCCAAACATTTCATGACATTAGTGATAGTCAAAATCTGTAAAATTTGTGAATGTCTAAATTAACATTTGGACCATTTAACCAGTGTGTATCCCTCCTATAGACAAAGGGAGAAGGGCTATGTAAAGGTCTCGATTTTGTTGTTCTGAACAAATGTTTGAATTCCACACAAAATTACTTCTTGACTTATTTTAGGTTTAAGGAAATGTGTAGGTCGCATTCTTTATCGTAGAGCTATGAAAGTTATGAATTTAGCTCTGCCTGCTCGAGACAAATTCAGTGATTGCTTTGCCATGTCTGTGCCGTGAAGCAGTCAAGCTGGATAAATGTTTTTCCTGGAACGCCCCTTTGATGTAGCGTTGCAGTGAAGTGATATAAATGGATGTAATGATGCAGCCGACCACCAGAGGGAGGCAAATACATGTTTATTAGACAGAGGACATTTACGTGGTTCTAGGAAGGTCTGTTTGGATGTCTTCTGAAATATAAAACGGTGGGAAATCAATCAAATAAGTCATGTAAACAGTTACATATTTTTTTAAGAAATTCTAGCGCCCGATTTCGGGGACTGTCAGCCTAAGAGATTTTAAGTCTTAAAGTGATCTAATGAAACAAATCCTCTCTGTCACGTTCCTCTTAATATATTCCCTCTATCATATACCCCTCTATCCTAATCCCTATATCATATTCCTCTCTATCAAATTCCTCTCCACCCACTCCTCCTCCTTCCTCCTCTCCCTCATCTCAGTGCAGCCCCTCTCCATCCACTAGAGCAGGAAGTCTCTGGGCTCAGTGAGGTCCAGCTCAGACTGAAGAGAGGCCGTTTTAACTCTCTTCTCCTTTAGCTGTTCCTCCAGCCTGGCAAGTACTATCTCCTTGTCAACCAAGCAACCTGATCTGGACTTTGAGATGATCTGACGTCTTTTTTGCTTGAGACATTTCTCTTTGCTGCTCATCTCTTAGGTATTCCAGCACACTAATGTCCTTCTTGAAGTAGCATAAATCTGAGGCTACCTCTTTTTTCAGATCCTCATGTGCTTCTCTTATAGGTTTGAATGTGTGTCCTCTGTCGTCTCACCCATCTCTGCAGATCACAAAGATCAGCTTACTGTCCGTCTCACAGAACAGCTTCAGAGCCTCTCCATGTTCACGACATTCATCTCTCTACTGTTTCCTCTCTTGGCTGTAGCTCTCTGTCTTTTAGCATCTTCCTCCAGTTTCAGCTGGTAGGCCACGTTCCTGATCAGTCTGTTGATCTGGAAGATTCTGTCTCTGACCAGAGCCCTGCCCACTCGACAGAGTTGGTGTCCAGCATTCAGGCTGTCTTGGAGGCATCTCTTGCAGAAGGTGTGCTGATAGCTTAGAGACACAGGCTCAGTGTAGATGTCTGTGCAGACGGAACAGCACAGGTGGTCTGCCAGGTCAGAGGATGCTGTGGCCATAATGACTGTGCTCGTGCTCAGTGTGTGAGAGACAAAGAGGCAGTGTCCGAATACCCATATTAGAGTACTAAATAGTATATAAAAACATTTTGTTTTTTAGTATGTGAAATTTTGAAATTATGCCGCGATCACATGCTAGTCGGACCTAGGAAACTCTGAAATGTCCGACTTGTTGATTCGTTGAATGCGGCACGTGTATAACTACAACCAGTAAGCAAGTCTGAAATGTCTGGGTTTCCAAGTTCCGACTAGCACGTGAACGCGGCAATAGTACTAAGAATGCGTCATCTAATGCGCGATTGCATTGACTCCCGTCATTCGTTCATTTCGGTACAGCTCGTCAATTTATCTGACTATCAGCTGTTGCTAAACAAGTGAGTCAGAAAATAAGAGTGAATTATACTAGATCAAAGGCGAAATTAGTATGCAGTTTAAGTAAGTATTACGCTAGAATGGATATTCAGACACAGCTAGTAACAGGTCTGTCTTGGAAAATACATGTATGTTCTTGAAGTACGCAGTCAAATTAACATTAGCTTTAAAGCCCTCATGAAGAATACTGACAGACTTCTTGTAAAGGTAGAGGCATGTGACTATCATAAAGCGAGACAGACGAAAGTTCAGTGTCAGTGACAACTTTCAGTGTGGGTGTAGGGAAAAAGCTAAAACACAAGTGAATAAAGGATGGGTTTTATTATCTATACAGTATAAATAGGAAATGTCTAATAAACAAATTATTCCAACTAATTCTTTGGATTGGAGATGACTGCTTTAGACTGTTGATGCACACATTGAGGTCAGCAAGCACCAAATAAGTGTCCAGCTTGATCTAGTGGTTATTACAAGTAACTACACATATCACAGCACAACAGCTAACATAGTGTCTCACTCCCTCTCCTCCTCTCCTCCTCTCCTCCTCTCCCTCTTGTCTCCTCTGTTCTTCCTCTATTCCTCCTCCTCTCCTCCTCGCCCTCTCAGCGGCTCCAGCTGGATAGAGTGACGGTGAGGTGACCTCCTGCCTCTCTCACTGGAGGGCGGGAGAGGGGGAACAAAGAGGATGAGGAGGAGGTGGAGAGAAAGAGAGTAGGAATGGAAGAGGAGGTGGAGAGGGGTAGAGGAGGCAGAAAGCCTGGTCTAAGTATTGCTTTAAAGGTAAGAGAGGGGGAGGAGGAGAGAGCGCGAGAGATGGGGGGAGTGGGAGAAAGAGGGGAGGAGGGGGAGGAGGGGCAGGGCAGCTGTGTCCGACACACCATCCTTACACCTGCAACAGGTAGGCCAGGGGGCGGGACCTGTAGGTGAGACTCATAACATGATAAGGGGGGCAGGTGAAGAAGGGGTGAAGCTGGAGTCAAGGAGGGGAGGGTGTTCCTACGAGCCCCCTGCCAGCGAGACGCGGAGCAGGGAGGAAGTCTGTCCACGGAGCATTTCTGGGTCATTGGGTCGCCTCCAATGAGATTAGATCCCCCTCTACAATGTAAAGCAGTTTGAGTACTGGGGGGGTTCTCTGTATAAATCCAAGGTGAAACCTCCAGGGGCTAGCCTTCTCTCAGGGGAGAGTCTGCTCTGGGCTGCCTGCGAAAGGTGCTCCTCTGTGGGAAAGAGGAGAGAACAAGAGCTCCCAGAAGATATCTCCTTATGGTAGTGATGGACAGATCAACTCTCCTTGTCATCTTCCACCTCTTCCTCTTTCTCTTGCTCGGCCTTCTCCCACCTTTCCTTCTTACAGTCGTGATGGAGAGAACCCTTTTCTCCCTTTCCTCCTTCCTCTCCTCCCTCTTTCTCTTCCTCTACCTTCCTCTCCCTCCTTCCCTCTTGGTAGACCTTGTTTAGTCAAGCCAGATTGTGGATAGCTAGCCATGGTTCAGACCACTGTCGCTGTCTGGGAGGGGGGATACAGGACTGGTCCACTGGACTCAGCTCACATGGGAAGAACCTGCTGCTGCTGCCACTCCCCCTCTTACCTGGGATGAGATCACGTTTGGAGGAAACCTGGCACCATCCCTACGGTGAAGCATGGTGGTGGCAGCATCATGCTGTGGGGAGGATTTTCAGGGACAGGGACTGGGAACACGTCCCATTCACATCGACGGGGCTGTAGTGGAGCGGGTCGAGAGTTTCAAGTTCCTTGGTGTCCACATCACCAACAAACTATCATGGTCCAAACACACCAAGACAGTCATGAAGAGGGCACGACAACGCCTTTTCCACCTCAGGAGACTGAAAATATTTGACATTGGTCCCAAGATCCTCTAAAAGTTATACAGCTGCACCATCGAGAGCATCCTGACCGGTTGCATCACCGCCTGGTATGGCAACTGCTCGACATCCGACCGTAAGGCGCTACAGAGGGTAGTGCGTACGGCCCAGTACATCACTGGGGCCAAGCTTCCTGCCATCCAGGACCTATATACTAGGCGGTGTCAGAGGGAGGCCCAAAAAATGGTCAAAGACTCCAGTCACCCAAGTCATAGACTGTTCTCTCTGCTACCGCACAGCAAGCGGTCCAAAAGGCTCCTTAACAGCTTCTACCCACAAGCCATAAGACTGCTGAACAATTAATCAAATGGCCACCCAGACTATTTACATTGACACCTCCCCCCTTTGTTTTTACACTGCTGCTACTCGCTGTTTATTATCTATTCAGAGTTACTTTACCCCTACCTAAATGTACAAATTACCTCAACTAACCTGTACCCCCACACATTGACTCGGTACCGGTACCCCTTGTATATAGGCTCGTTATTATTTTATTGTGTTACTTTTTATTTTATTTTTTACTTTAGTGTATTTAGTAAATATTTTCTTAACTCTATTTCTTGAACTGCATTGTTGGTTAAGGGCTTGTAAGTAAGCATTTCACGGTAAGGTCTACACCTGTTGTATTCGGCACATGACAAATACAATTTGATTTGATTTGATTTGGAGACTAGTCAGGATCAATGGAAAGATGAACAGAGCAATTTACAGAGAAATCCTTGATGAAAACCAGATCCAGAGCGCTCAGGACCTCAGACTGGGGCTAAGGTTCACCTTCCAACAGGACAACGACCCTAAGCACACAGCCAAGACAACGCAGGAGTGGCTTCGGGACAAGTCTATGAATGTCCTTGAGTGGCCCAGCCAGAAACCGGACTTGAACCCGATCTAACATCTCTGGAGAGACCTGAAAATAGCTGTGCAGCGACATGCCCTCTCCAACCTGACAGAGCTTGAGAGGATCTGCAGAGAAGAATGGGAGAAACTCCTCAAATACAGGTGTGCCAAGCTTGTAGCGTCATACCCAAGAAGACTCGAGGCTGTAATCGCTGCCAAAGGTGCTTCAACAAAGTACTGAGTAAAGGGTCTGAATACTTATGTAAATGTAATATTTCCATTTGTTATTTTTAATACATTTATAAAAAAGTCTAAAAACCTGTTCTCACTTTGTCATTATGGGGTATTGTGTGTAGATTGATGAGGAAAAAAACTAATTAATCAATTTTAGAATAAGACAAAGTGTGGAAAAAGTCAAGGGGTCTGAATACTTTACAAATGCACTCAATTAGATTTTGTTCAAAATAGTTTATAGGGCAGCCAATAATTGTGACACGCATGTTTTTGAATAACATAATGATTTCTTGATGACGATAATTTTTCTATTTGAACAATTTTTACTCAATTAAAGGGTAGATTCATATGATCTTTTGAGTGTAAGATCAAGCTGATAGACCACAATGACATACTTTCACAGCCTTTTTTGTTCATATTTCCTTCTGGTGCCAATAATTCAGGAAGGCACTGTACACTTCCACTCATCACTTAGAAACTGTAATGGAAGAAGTCGTCATTGTTACCCTTATCTCTCTCCCTTTGATTACCCTCATGTCAGTCATACATTATATTACAAAATATTAAGCTTCAAAGGCAAAAAATATGATTAGACAACTAATAATATTTATTTGAATGATACAGTATGTTACTAAATTGAAATTTAATATGAAATGTTTTTGTAATTATTACATTTTACGAAATGTAAAAAAATAAATAAAATAAAAAATAATAATAACAAAAGCAAGGTAAAAAGAAAAGGACACAGATCCAGATTCCTATTACCTTTACGAGTCGTCTTTGATCATATCCAGTTAATCACATTTGGCGGTTGGTCTTTCAGTACATTTTATGAAAAATGTTTTTTTGTGTGTTTTTTTTATCATTTCCTTGACAGTCGGCCATTCGAGTGCATTATGTAATTCTATGGAGAACATCTCATAACCACATTGCAGAACCTTTCTTGCTGCCTTATTTTGTGCTATTTGCAGTCTCTTTAGGTCACCAACACCTGCATTACTCCAGACAACAGTAGTTCATTTGACTATGGATGAGAGCTTGTGAGATTTGTTTTAGAATTTTCTCTACCTATCCCATAGGTATAAACACTGGTAATGGCTCTACCTTTCCCTCTGATAGGCTTTGTTTGCCATATTACACCTAATTTATATGTACACCTATCCAATCCTTTCAACATGTAGGAGTGCTTAGTGTCGATTTAGGATTCAACATTTAAACTGTGCAATACTCCCCAAATTTGCGAAAAGTAAACATTTTATGTTTATAATGTTTTTTACGGTATGCCTTGACAAAAAACAAACAGAGTAAACATTTATTTTTTTATTCTTTGTTTTTCATTGCATGCAAAAATACAGTATCTCCCTTCTCTCTCTTACCCAGTCTACTCATCCATCTTCAAGCTTTCATCCCTTCCCTGCTCTTCTATCACCCTCTCAGTTCCACCTCCAGCTGGCTCCCTCTTTTTCCTCTACTCCAGTCTCTTCCTCTCCTCTTTCCTCCTCTTTTCTCTCTTCTTCTCCTCCTTTTTTTGAATCTTTCGCTCCATCTCCAGGAGCTCAGCTTGAGCTTTCTCTCTCTTTTTCAGCTCCTCAGACCACTTCTTCTCCTTCTTAATCCTGTCTTTCATCATGGCATTGTGTATCTTAATCAGCCCCTCTAACCTCTTTTTCTCTGCCTTTTCCTTCTCTTTTCTTTCCTTCTATCTCTTTTTCTGTTTTAAATTGTCCCTCTTTTTCTCAGCCTTCATGGCTTTCTTTTGCTCTTTCTCTCTCGCCTTCATCTCCTTTCTCTCTTTCTCGTCACCGTTCAACATCTTATTCAGTTTCTTATTTTTAACTTTTTCATCCATCTTTAAAAACGTGACTTTCTGCTTGAGGTTCATGGCCAGAAAGCCCACTCGTCCCAGGATGGTCTCTGCTCTCTCTGATGAAACCGTCCCATTGGAGCTCTTGGAATGGGCACGGTCCGCCTCACGCTTCAAACCCTCCCTCTGGCTCACCTCCTCCTTGACGCTCCTCTCTTCACTCTCAATGTCAATGCCTGTCCAATAATCCTAACAGGAAGACATTGACTCTAGATGTAATATTGTTCCAATGTGGCACATTCAATACACATTTGAGTGATCAACATACATTGATTGCCTCATGGGGCACACAATTTGGAGGACAGTAATTGAGGTAACTTGTTTATTTGTATCCCAAACCGATTTTATAATAGCCATAGATGTTCTTCCTGGGTCCACACCAAACGTAATACAAATGTTAACCCTAGTAAGGGGTGATGTTTTATACTATGAGCATAGAGTAGCAGGGTTGGGGTCAATTCCATTTCAATTCCAGTCAATTCAGGAAGTACTTAATTCAATGCTTTGAATTGAAATGGAACAGACCCCCAACCCTGTAGAGTAGTAGTGTAAAATAGGACACCTACCTTTGCCTCTTCCAGCGTCCAGGGCCTGGATTCCTCATCCTCTGACCTGCATATGGAGGCTCTCACTCTAACAGGCGTCTTAGTGGCCAAGCAGAGCAGAGGGGTTGCCAGAGTTAAGTTAGCATCTGGGACCAGCTGGTGAGCATGAGGGCAGCGATCCACCTCTTCACTAGTGCCCTTCCCTTTCTGCTCTGGCTGCTTGTGGTCCTTGTCATGGATGCATGCCAGGCTTGGAGGAAGTGCTAGGACAGGGCTTTTATCACTCATCAGTTCCTCTCTCTTGACAGTGGATGCAACTGCACTTGCCTCTGTGTTAACTGAGCACTATGTGGTGTCCTCAACTGTCTCCTCTGGCTGCTTGTGGTCATTGTTGTTGTGAATGCATTGCAGACCTGGAGGACTTTTATCATCCCAGGTGTAAATAGCAACAGTTGCCTCTGTGTCGACTGAGCACTTTGTAGTGCACTCAACTGTCTTCCATAGCGGTTTGTGGTCATTGTTGTGGGTGCAGGTCAGGATTAGAGGCAGTGTTGCAGGTGCAGGAGGACTTTTATCAGCCAAACACTCCTCCGTGTGGACAGTGGACACAGAAACGGCTGCTTCCCTGGCAACTGGACACTTGTTGGTGTCCTCTACTGCCTCCCCTGGCAGAGTGTGGACAGTGGAGACGGAAACGGCCGCTTCCCTGGACACTTGACTCTTGGTGGTGTCCTCTACTGCCTCCTCTGGCTGCTTGTGGCCATTGTCTAGAATGTGTGGCAACTTTGAAGGCAGCATTGGAGCCGGGCTTTTATCACCCAACAGGTTCTCTCCCTGGACAATGGATGTGCCTGCAGTGATCGCTGTGGTAACGGAGGACTCGGTGGCATCCTCTTTTGTCTCCTCTGTCAGTTTGTGGTCAGAGTCTCGGATACATGGCGAGCTTGGAGGCAGTGCTGCAGGGTCAGGAGGGCTTTGATCAGCTGCCATGTCCTCTTTGAGGTGAGTGGACACATCATTGTTTGTTTCACTGATAACTGGACACTTGGTGGTGTCCTCTACTGCCTCCCCTGGCAGTTTGTAGTCAACTTCAAAGACAAGTGGCAGACTTGGAGGCAGCATTGGGACAGGGCATTTAGCTGCTGATCTGTACACTCCAAAATCAACAGTAGCTGTGCCTGCAGTGGTCTCTGTAGCAACTGAGACCTCCTAGGTATCCTCTACTGTCTGCTCTGATGGCATGAAGTCATCGTCAAAGACTGTTGGCAGGCATGTAGGCAGCACTGAAGGAAGACTTCTAGCTGCCCATCGATTCTCTCCCTTGACAGTGGCTGTGGTAGCAGTGGTCTCTGTGGCAACTGGGCACTCTGTGGCTGAAACAGCAGGCTTAGAGGTTTCGAGGAAATTGAATGAATTGCCAATGAACCGCTGAGCCAGGGGTGGGAGGGAGTAATGATAGAATCTGTCCTCTTCCTCAACATTAGATATTGCCACTGGAACAACTGAGACCTCAGTGGTGCCCTCTACTGCCTGATGTGGCTGCATGGAGTCTTCGTCAAAGAAGTGTGGCAGGTATCGATGCAGCATTGAGGAAAGATGTATATCTGTCCATAGGTCCTCTCGTATACCTGTAGATACGTCTGCAGTGGCCTCTGTGGCAACTGGGCATTCAGCAGACTGGCAGGTTTCAGGGACAAAGTATGAAAATACAATGAACCGCTGTGCATCCTGAGCGCGTATGGCAAATGGAGAGGGGGGATGCAACATGGTAGGTATAGGCCTCTGATTGGTGAAAGCCAGTGGTGGGAGGGAGTCAATACAGGGAGCCATGAACTCAGTGAGAGGACAGTTGCTCACATCTCACACATTCTGCGTGAGAAAAGAAACAGACATGATGAAAGTGATCACATTCAGTACATACATACATACATACTGTATGAGTCAGCACTACTTACTTATACATCACATATATATATATATATATATATATATATATATATATATATAGTGTCCTCTAAGATGCTCTGCACCAGTCTGTCCCAACCCTTGGTCCCCTAGCCAATGGGCCAGCTAAGTGTAAAAATACATGCCCCACACCCAGCATAACATTTGACATTTTAGCCATTTATCAGACGCTTTTATCCAGAACGACTTATAGTTAGTTAGTGCATTCAACTTAAGGTAGCTAGGTGAGACAACCACATAATCCTGATATGAGCGTCTATGATAGAACGGTTGTTTATTTTTTATGACCAGACAACCATAAGAACTGAGGACATAAATTCACTGAAACAGACAGACACGATACAACACATTTAGACAAGAACAGTTATAAGCATTGCCATGGTGTAGCCTAATACAAAAAGAAATAAGGACAAAACATTGTTAGCTTACATTCCATGGCATATGGAACATTTTGCCCTTACAATAACTTATATTTGCTTTAATTTAATATTGTTAAACAGAACTCTTGTCGACTTTGTCAAAGTTGGTCTTGTTACCTCCTCAATCAGTCTTGGCATTTTCCTCGTCTTGAACCAAATCCTCTTCATCTTCTTCTCCTGATCCTTCTGGATCTGCAAAACCAGAGCCAACCTGGCTCCCAGCTCCATCACGTAGTCTGTCTAGATCGCCCTTTCCTCCAACCGACACTCACCCCTCCTCTGTGTCAGCGTTGAACCCTCCATGTCTTCCTCTTAGCTAACAATAACTCTGGAAAATACACAACGTTGTAGTAAGTGGGTGTTGCTAACCAAATAATAATGCATCTCTTTACAATGTGCACACGTTTTCTTCCCAGCTACTTACAATTAATCAAGTGAGAATCCTGATCCAGATATGTTTAGGCAATAGGCCTATCTGAATTACTAGTAAAAAGTTGGCTACTGGAAAAGCGACCAAGTTCAAATGAATCGATTTTGGCTGTTCTTATCATTTCGTGAACAATATCCTTCATGACATCATCATTGTGATGCAAGGCGTTGCCATGGCAGATGAAAAAGCACAACACAGACTTTAAAAAGCAAACTTCAGGGTCTTTCTGTACCTTACTATTGAGCCTTATTCAACCCCTCATGTAGCTCTACTCCATATTGGGCCTGGTTCTCACAAACCACACTAATCACTTCCATCATATCATTGAAAACACTGTGTTTTGGGTAGAAAATGACTCTATATCCATGCAGGACCTAACTTGTACAGTTTCATCTATTTTAAAAACCAAGGAGGTAAAAATGCCAGTCTTCTCTTTGAGTGCCCTTGAGTGCACCTCAATTTAAAGAGGTCTATCAATTCAACCATTTGAAATGGATGTCCATTCAATTAAGAACATATTATTCTTATTAGAAATGAATCAGCTACAAATTAGGTAGGCGTACTTGTTTTTTTACACAACCTACTCTTTTGGTACATATTTATTGAGATAATTGATTACAACATATGTTGGTGATTAACACAGAGAGAGGTTTTTTTTTCTGTCATCAATAGAATGCATTAGCCATTAGGCTGGCTCACTACAATTGTAACATGACATCTCAGGTGTCAGGATGAAGCATTTTCTCACAAAAAGAGGACTCAAGCAAACTATCTCTCTTCAACAGTTTCACTAGTCATGTTAGGTCTACTTAAAATGTCACATTCATACACAAGTAATTTGAAAATAAGTTATACTACTGAAACACATTCACAATAAGTTATATTACAACCTACCTCTGAAGTAAGCAGTGTGTTCTCTCACTAATGAAATAGGACATTAATAATTTGTCAGTGGTTAGTTGAATCAGTCTCTTTGCACTGTTCAGTTTGTCTGTGCAACAGGTAACCTTCCAGAATCGGAATCTTGTGATGTCACAATGGAGTCCCCATTGCCATGGTTACCCACAGCAGCTTTCATGTGTTATCAAATGCTGGCACAATTTAGTTTATTTATTTTAGATTTTTTGTACCTATGCAGCACAGTCATACCTAATATATACAATGAATCCATATAACCTAATTTTTTATTAAAATAAAATGCTGTAACTCATGTAAAATGGTTGACCATTCAAACGACATGTGTTTTGCCTAATTAAAAGTCTATATGTTTTAGATATCATAAATAGCAGCCAGGCTTACTTAGGTTGTTTGTTCGATCTCAGCCTACCACTAATGCCAATATTTTTCATCATCATCATCATCATCATCAATGAAATACATAGGCTACCTTACTACAGTAAAACAAGTCTTTTATAGTCTATGTCACCTCAGTAACAAAGTTCCAAAAAAGAAATGAGGGTTCAAGAAAACATCTCTCTTCAATGGCCTCAGCTATTAGCCATATGATCAACAAGGTCAACTGCAGCACTAAAATCAAGAAGCAGCTCATCCACAAGTTTATCTTTGTCAAGTGATCTGAGCCATTGATCGATTAAATCAACGAGAGCTGTTGCAGTCGAGTGATCCTTACGGTATCTTTACGGTACGCATGCTCATAGAGGGATAAAATTAGCTGGATGTGTAATTATATAGGCCCAAAAAATGTAATTGAAGAGTAGGTGTCATTGATGTTTAGCATTTAAGTTTAATAAATAATTAAATAAAGAAATCAATATCAGCTGACTATAGAAAAGTATTGTTTAAAATTATGTTTGAACATTTTCTTATCCGTGTCTTTCCAGTTGATATAACCAAACAGACAACCTTTGTTGCTCAAGAGCGTCACACATTCCTCCATTCATTCTCTATCATATTCCCCTCCATCAAATTCCTCTATCATATTCCCTCCATCATATTCTCTCTATTATATTTCTCTCCAAAATATTCCACTCCATCATAATACTCGCTATCATATTCCCTCTATCATATTCCTCTTTATTTTTACAGGGAATCCCAATTGAGACCAGTGTCTCTTTTTCAATGGTGCCCTGTGTTATATCAATTAACAATCCAAACAGCTTAAACAGATAAAATTACATACAGAGTAGAAAATATATAGAGCAAAATTATTAGACTTGAACACATACATTTCACAATGAACAGGTCTTGTATTTAACCAGTTGAGCTGACAACCATTTTGCACTGTTTCACTAGGGCTTTAGTCATCAATCTAGCAAGAGGGAAATATTTTATTAATGTAGTGGTGTCCCTCCCCCCAGGAAGCTACGACCTTTAGCTTTCACCTGGAATTGTTCATTTATGTCTGAGAAAAAAAACACTTTCCAAACCATATGATCTAGTACACAAGAAAAGTATAATACAACCTTCTTTACTACTTTGCCAAACATTTCATGACATTAGTGAGAGTCAAAATCTGTAAAATTTGTGAATGTCTAAATTAACATTTGGGCAATTTGACCAGTGTACATCACTCCTATAGACAATGAGAGATGGGCTATGTAAAGGTCTCGATTTTGTCGTTCTGAACAAATGTTTGACTTCACACAAAATTACTTCTTGACTTATTTTAGGTTTAAGGAAGTGTGTAGGTTTAAACTATTGCTTTAAAGGGAAGAGAGGGGGAGGAGGAGAGAGCGCGAGAGATGGGGGGAGTGGGAGAAAGAGGGAAGGAGGGGGAGGAGGGGGAGGAGGTGGAGGGCAGCTGTGTCCGACACACCATACTTACACCTGCAACAGGTAGGCCAGGGGGCGGGACCTGTAGGTGAGACTCATAACATGATAAGGGGGGCAGGTGAAGAAGGGGTGTTGCTGGAGTCAAGGAAGGGAGGGTGTTCCTACGAGCCCCCTGCCAGCGAGACGGGGAGCAGGGAGGAAGTCTGTCCATGGAGCATTTCTGGGTCATTGGGTCGCCTCCAATGAGATTAGATCACCCTCTACAATGTAAAGCAGTTTGAGTACTGGGGGGTTCTCTGTATAAATCCAAGGTGAAACCTCCAGGGGCTAGCCTTCTCTCAGCAGAGAGTCTGCTCTGGGCTGCCTGCGAAAGGTGCTCCTCTGTGCGAAAGAGGAGAGAACAAGAGGCCCCAGAAGAGATCTCCTTATGGTAGTGATGGACAGATCAACTCTCCTTGTTATCTTCCACCTCTTCCTCTTCCTCTTGCTCGGCCTTCTCCCTCCTTTCCTTCTTACAGTCTTACAGTCCTTCTTACAGTCATTTTCTCCCTTTCCTCCTTCCTCTCCTCCCTCTTTCTCTTCCTCTACCTTCCTCTCCCTCCTTCCCTCTTGGTAAACCTTGTTTAGTCGAGCCAGATTGTGGATAGCTAGCCATGGTTTAGACCACTGTCGCTGTCTGGGTGGGGGGATACAGGACTGGTCCACTGGACTCAGCTCACATGGGGAGAACCTGCTGCTGCTGCCACTCCCCCTCTTACCTGGGATGAGATCACGTTTGGAGGAAACCTGGCACCATCCCTACGGTGAAGCATGGTGGTGGCAGCATCATGCTCCGGGGAGGATTTTCAGGGACAGGGACTGGGAACACGCCCCATTCACATCGACGGGGCTGTAGTGGACCAGGTCAAGAGTTTCAAGTTCCTTGGTGTCCACATCACCAACAAACTATCATGGTTCAAACACACCAAGACAGTCGTGAAGAGGGCACGACAACGCCTTTTCCACCTCAGGAGACTGAAAAGATTTGGCATTGGTCCCAAGATCCTCAAAAAGTTCTACAGCTGCACCATCGAGAGCTTCCTGACCAGTTGCATCACCGCCTGGTATGGCAACTGCTCGGCATCCGACCGTAAGGCGCTACAGAGGGTAGTGCGTACGGCCCAGTACATCACTGGAGCCAAGCTTCCTGCCATCCAGGACCTATATACTTGGAGGTGTAAGAGGGAGGCCCAAAAAATTGACAAAGACTCCAGTCACCCAAGTCATAGACTGTTCTCTCTGCTACCGCACAGCAAGCGGTACCAGAGTGCCAAGTCTAGGTCCAAAAGGCTCCTTAACAGCTTCTATCCCCAATTCATAAGACTGCTGAACAATTAATCAAATGGCCACCCGGACTATTTAATTGACACCTCCCCCCTTTGTTTTTACACTGGTAATAGGAATCTGGATCGGTTTCCTTTTCTTTTTACCTTGCTTTTGTTATTATTATTATTTTTTAAACTTTTCTTTTTACATTTCGTAAAATGTTATAATTACAAAAACATTTCATTTTAATTTCAATTTAGTAACATACTGTATCATTCAAATAAATATTATTATTTGTCTAATCATATTTTGCCAGCTAACTGGGTGGCAGGCTGCAATCAGTAGCTGTAATTAAGTACAGCAGCCACCAACCATCTAACGTTAATGCCTCGGATAATGAGGTTAGAAGAACAGCTGAATGGTCGGTAGCTAGCTGGCTCAATTACAGGTACTCTTAAGCGTGAAATAACATTGGAAACAACTAACCACAGTTGCTAAAAGTTACCAGTAGCTACCCACTAGCTAGCTAGCTTTGTTGGTCCAAGTGGTGGGTTAGCTAGCACTCGTGCTTCGCCGGGGTCCACCGAATAGAATACTTACCTACAATAATTACCTACAATAACCTACAATAACTACCTAAGTAAACTACCTATAATACCTGACTACAATACCTACATACAATCTAAATACATGGTTTAAGCTTTACTCAACAACATATAAGAAGCCAGCTTATCTCCTGCTAGAGAAAACACAACCTCTCCCGACAACCTCGAGGCAAGAGACCTTTCTCTCTTTCTCGTCATCTTTCAACTTCTTATTCAGTTCCTTATTTTTCTCTTTTTCCTCCATCTTTAAAAATGTGACTTTCTGCTTGAGGTTCATGGCCAGAAAGCCCACTCTTCCCAGGATGGTCTCTGCTCTCTCTGATGAAACCGTCCCATTGGAGCTCTTGGAATGGGCACGGTCCGCCTCACTCTTCAAACCCTCCCTCGGGCTCACCTCCTCCTTGACGCTCCTCTCTTCACTCTCAATGTCAATGCCTGTCCAATAATCCTAACAGGAAGACATTGACTCTAGATGTAATATTGTTCCAATGTGGCACATTCAATACACATTTGAGTGATCAACATACATTGATGGCCTCATGGGGCACACAATTTAGAGGACAGTAATTGAGGTAACTTGTTTATTTGTATCCCAAACCGATTTTGTAATAGCCATTGATGCTCTTCCTGGGTCCACACCAAACGTAATACAAATGTTAACCCTAGTAAGGGGTGATGTTTTATACTATGAGCATAGATTAGCAGGGTTGGGGTCAATTCAATTTCAATTCCAGTCAATTCAGGAAGTACTTAATTAAATGCTTTGAATTGAAATGGAACAGACCCCCAACCCTGTAGAGTAGAAGTGTAAAATAGGACACCTACCTTTGCCTTTTTCAGCGTCCAGGGCCTGGGTTCCTCATCCTCTGACCTGCATATGGAGGCTCTCACTCTAACAGGCGTCTTAGTGGCCATGCAGAGCAGAGGGGTTGCCAGAGTTAAGTTAGCATCTGGGACCAGCTGGTGAGCATGAGGGCAGCGATCCACCTCTTCACTAGTGCCCTTCCCTTTCTGCTCTGGCTGCTTGTGGTCCTTGTCATGGATGCATGCCAGGCTTGGAGGAAGTGCTAGGACAGGGCTTTTATCACTCATCAGTTCCTCTCTCTTGACAGTGGATGCAACTGCACTTGCCTCTGTGTTAACTGAGTACTATGTGGTGTCCTCAACTGTCTCCTTTGGCTGCTTGTGGTCATTGTTGTTGTGAATGCATTGCAGACCTGGAGGACTTTTATCATCCCAGGTGTAAATAGCAACAGTTGCCTCTGTGTCGACTGAGCACTTTGTAGTGCACTCAACTGTCTTCCATAGCGGTTTGTGGTCATTGTTGTGGGTGCAGGTCAGGATTAGAGGCAGTGTTGCAGGTGCAGGAGGACTTTTTTCAGCCAAACACTCCTCCGTGTGGACAGTGGACACAGAAACGGCTGCTTCCCTGGCAACTGGACACTTGTTGGTGTCCTCTACTGCCTCCCCTGGCAGAGTGTGGACAGTGGAGACGGAAACGGCCGCTTCCCTGGACACTTGACTCTTGGTGGTGTCCTCTACTGCCTCCTCTGGCTGCTTGTGGCCATTGTCTAGAATGTGTGGCAACTTTGAAGGCAGCATTGGAGCCGGGCTTTTATCACCCAACAGGTTCTCTCCCTGGACAATGGATGTGCCTGCAGTGATCGCTGTGGTAACGGAGGACTCGGTGGCATCCTCTTTTGTCTCCTCTGTCAGTTTGTGGTCAGAGTCTCGGATACATGGCGAGCTTGGAGGCAGTGCTGCAGGGTCAGGAGGGCTTTGATCAGCTGCCATGTCCTCTTTGAGGTGAGTGGACACATCATTGTTTGTTTCACTGATAACTGGACACTTGGTGGTTTCCTCTACTGCCTCCCCTGGCAGTTTGTAGTCAACTTCAAAGACAAGTGGCAGACTTGGAGGCAGCATTGGGACAGGGCATTTAGCTGCTGATCTGTACACTCCAAAATCAACAGTAGCTGTGCCTGCAGTGGTCTCTGTAGCAACTGAGACCTCCTAGGTATCCTCTACTGTCTGCTCTGATGGCATGAAGTCATCGTCAAAGACTGTTGGCAGGCATGTAGGCAGCACTGAAGGAAGACTTCTAGCTGCCCATCGATTCTCTCCCTTGACAGTGGCTGTGGTAGCAGTGGTCTCTGTGGCAACTGGGCACTCTGTGGCTGAAACAGCAGGCTTAGAGGTTTCGAGGAAATTGAATGAATTGCCAATGAACCGCTGAGCCAGGGGTGGGAGGGAGTAATGATAGAATCTGTCCTCTTCCTCAACATTAGATATTGCCACTGGAGCAACTGAGACCTCAGTGGTGCCCTCTACTGCCTGATGTGGCTGCATGGAGTCTTCGTCAAAGAAGTGTGGCAGGTATCGATGCAGCATTGAGGAAAGATGTATATCTGTCCATAGGTCCTCTCGTATACCTGTAGATACATCTGCAGTGGCCTCTGTGGCAACTGGGCATTCAGCAGACTGGCAGGTTTCAGGGACAAAGTATGAAAATACAATGAACCGCTGTGCATCCTGAGCGCGTATGGCAAATGGAGAGGGGGGATGCAACATGGTAGGTATAGGCCTCTGATTGGTGAAAGCCAGTGGTGGGAGGGAGTCAATACAGGGAGCCATGAACTCAGTGAGAGGACAGTTGCTCACATCTCACACATTCTGCGTGAGAAAAGAAACAGACATGATGAAAGTGATCACATTCAGTACATACATACATACTGTATGAGTCAGCACTACTTACTTATACATCACATATATATATATATATATATATATATATATATATATATATATATATATATATATATATATAGTGTCCTCTAAGATGCTCTGCACCAGTCTGTCCCAACCCTTGGTCCCCTAGCCAATGGGCCAGCTAAGTGTAAAAATACATGCCCCACACCCAGCATAACATTTGACATTTTAGCCATTTATCAGATGCTTTTATCCAGAACGACTTATAGTTAGTTAGTGCATTCAACTTAAGGTAGCTAGGTGAGACAACCACATAATCCTGATATGAGCGTCTATGATAGAACGGTTTTTTATTTTTTATGACCAGACAACCATAAGAACTGAGGACATAAATTCACTGAAACAGACAGACACGATACAACACATTTAGACAAGAACAGTTATAAGCATTGCCATGGTGTAGCCTAATACAAAAAGAAATAAGGACAAAACATTGTTAGCTTACATTCCATGGCATATGGAACATTTTGCCCTTACAATAACTTATATTTGCTTTAATTTAATATTGTTAAACAGAACTCTTGTCGACTTTGTCAAAGTTGGTCTTGTTACCTCCTCAATCAGTCTTGGCATTTTCCTCGTCTTGAACCAAATCCTCTTCATCTTCTTCTCCTGATCCTTCTGATTCTGCAAAACCAGAGCCAACCTGGCTCCCAGCTCCATCACGTAGTCTGTCTAGATCGCCCTTTCCTCCAACCGACACTCACCCCTCCTCTGTGTCAGCGTTGAACCCTCCATGTCTTCCTCTTAGCTAACAATAACTCTGGAAAATACACAACGTTGTAGTAAGTGGGTGTTGCTAACCAAATAATAATGCATCTCTTTACAATGTGCACACGTTTTCTTCCCAGCTACTTACAATTAATCAAGTGAGAATCCTGATCCAGATATGTTTAGGCAATAGGCCTATCTGAATTACTAGTAAAAAGTTGGCTACTGGAAAAGCGACCAAGTTCAAATGAATCGATTTGGGCTGTTCTTATCATTTCGTGAACAATATCCTTCATGACATCATCATTGTGATGCAAGGCGTTGCCATGGCAGATGAAAAAGCACAACACAGACTTTAAAAAGCAAACTTCAGGGTCTTTCTGTACCTTACTATTGAGCCTTATTCAACCCCTCATGTAGCTCTACTCCATATTGGGCCTGGTTCTCACAAACCACACTAATCACTTCCATCATATCATTGAAAACACTGTGTTTTGGGTAGAAAATGACTCTATATCCATGCAGGACCTAACTTGTACAGTTTCATCTATTTTAAAAACCAAGGAGGTAAAAATGCCAGTCTTCTCTTTGAGTGCCCTTGAGTGCACCTCAATTTAAAGAGGTCTATCAATTCAACCATTTGAAATGGATGTCCATTCAATTAAGAACATATTATTCTTATTAGAAATGAATCAGCTACAAATTAGGTAGGCGTACTTGTTTTTTTACACAACCTACTCTTTTGGTACATATTTATTGAGATAATTATTGAGATAATTGATTACAACATATGTTGGTGATTAACACAGAGAGAGGTTTTTTTTCTGTCATCAATAGAATGCATTAGCCATTAGGCTGGCTCACTACAATTGTAACATGACATCTCAGGTGTCAGGATGAAGCATTTTCTCACAAAAAGAGGACTCAAGCAAACTATCTCTCTTCAACAGTTTCACTAGTCATGTTAGGTCTACTTAAAATGTCACATTCATTCACAAGTAATTTGAAAATAAGTTATACTACTGAAACACATTCACAATAAGTTATATTACAACCTACCTCTGAAGTAAGCAGTGTGTTCTCTCACTAATGAAATAGGACATTAATAATTTGTCAGTGGTTAGTTGAATCAGTCTCTTTGCACTGTTCAGTTTGTCTGTGCAACAGGTAACCTTCCAGAATCGGAATCTTGTGATGTCACAATGGAGTCCCCATTGCCATGGTTACCCACAGCAGCTTTCATGTGTTATCAAATGCTGGCACAATTTAGTTTATTTATTTTAGATTTGTTGTACCTATGCAGCACAGTCATACCTAATATATACAATGAATCCATATAACCTAATTTTTTATTAAAATAAAATGCTGTAACTCATGTAAAATGGTTGACCATTCAAACGACATGTGTTTTGCCTAATTAAAAGTCTATATGTTTTAGATATCATAAATAGCAGCCAGGCTTACTTAGGTTGTTTGTTCGATCTCAGCCTACCACTAATGCCAATATTTTTCATCATCATCATCATCATCATCAATTAAATACATAGGCTACCTTACTACAGTAAAACAAGTCTTCCATAGTCTATGTCACCTCAGTAACAAAGTTCCAAAAAAGAAATGAGGGTTCAAGAAAACATCTCTCTTCAATGGCCTCAGCTATTAGCCATATGATCAACAAGGTCAACTGCAGCACTAAAATCAAGAAGCAGCTCATCCACAAGTTTATCTCGGTCAAGTGATCTGAGCCATTGATCGATTAAATCAACGAGAGCTGTTGCAGTCGAGTGATCCTTACGGTATCTTTACGGTACGCATGCTCATAGAGGGATAAAATTAGCTGGATGTGTAATTATATAGGCCCAAAAAATTTAATTGAAGAGTAGGTGTCATTGATGTTTAGCATTTAAGTTTAATAAATAATTAAATAAAGAAATCAATATCAGCTGACTATAGAAAAGTATTGTTTAAAATTATGTTTGAACATTTTCTTATCCGTGTCTTTCCAGTTGATATAACCAAACAGACAACCTTTGTTGCTCAAGAGCGTCACACATTCCTCCATTCATTCTCTATCATATTCCCCTCCATCAAATTCCTCTATCATATTCCCTCCATCATATTCTCTCTATTATATTTCTCTCCATCATATTCCACTCCATCATAATACTCGCTATCATATTCCCTCTATCATATTCCTCTTTATTTTTACAGGGAATCCCAATTGAGACCAGTGTCTCTTTTTCAATGGTGCCCTGTGTTATATCAATTAACAATCCAAACAGCTTAAACAGATAAAATTACATACAGAGTAGAAAATATATAGAGCAAAATTATTAGACTTGAACACATACATTTCACAATGAACAGGTCTTGTATTTAACCAGTTGAGCTGACAACCATTTTGCACTGTTTCACTAGGGCTTTAGTCATCAATCTAGCAAGAGGGAAATATTTTATTAATGTAGTGGTGTCCCTCCCCCCAGGAAGCTACGACCTTTAGCTTTCACCTGGAATTGTTCATTTATGTCTGAGAAAAAAAAACACTTTCCAAACCATATGATCTAGTACACAAGAAAAGTATAATACAACCTTCTTTACTACTTTGCCAAACATTTCATGACATTAGTGAGAGTCAAAATCTGTAAAATTTGTGAATGTCTAAATTAACATTTGGGCAATTTGACCAGTGTACATCACTCCTATAGACAATGAGAGATGGGCTATGTAAAGGTCTCGATTTTGTCGTTCTGAACAAATGTTTGACTTCCACACAAAATTACTTCTTGACTTATTTTAGGTTTAAGGAAGTGTGTAGGTTTAAACTATTGCTTTAAAGGGAAGAGAGGGGGAGGAGGAGAGAGCGCGAGAGATGGGGGGAGTGGGAGAAAGAGGGAAGGAGGGGGAGGAGGGGGAGGAGGGGGAGGAGGTGGAGGGCAGCTGTGTCCGACACACCATACTTACACCTGCAACAGGTAGGCCAGGGGGCGGGACCTGTAGGTGAGACTCATAACATGATAAGGGGGGCAGGTGAAGAAGGGGTGTTGCTGGAGTCAAGGAAGGGAGGGTGTTCCTACGAGCCCCCTGCCAGCGAGACGGGGAGCAGGGAGGAAGTCTGTCCATGGAGCATTTCTGGGTCATTGGGTCGCCTCCAATGAGATTAGATCACCCTCTACAATGTAAAGCAGTTTGAGTACTGGGGGGTTCTCTGTATAAATCCAAGGTGAAACTTCCAGGGGCTAGCCTTCTCTCAGCGGAGAGTCTGCTCTGGGCTGCCTGCGAAAGGTGCTCCTCTGTGGGAAAGAGGAGAGAACAAGAGGCCCCAGAAGAGATCTCCTTATGGTAGTGATGGACAGATCAACTCTCCTTGTTATCTTCCACCTCTTCCTCTTCCTCTTGCTCGGCCTTCTCCCTCCTTTCCTTCTTACAGTCTTACAGTCCTTCTTACAGTCATTTTCTCCCTTTCCTCCTTCCTCTCCTCCCTCTTTCTCTTCCTCTACCTTCCCTCTTGGTAAACCTTGTTTAGTCGAGCCAGATTGTGGATAGCTAGCCATGGTTTAGACCACTGTCGCTGTCTGGGTGGGGGGATACAGGACTGGTCCACTGGACTCAGCTCACATGGGGAGAACCTGCTGCTGCTGCCACTCCCCCTCTTACCTGGGATGAGATCACGTTTGGAGGAAACCTGGCACCATCCCTACGGTGAAGCATGGTGGTGGCAGCATCATGCTCCGGGGAGGATTTTCAGGGACAGGGACTGGGAACACGCCCCATTCACATCGACGGGGCTGTAGTGGAGCAGGTCGAGAGTTTCAAGTTCCTTGGTGTCCACATCAACAACAAACTATCATGGTTCAAACACACCAAGACAGTCGTGAAGAGGGCACGACAACGCCTTTTCCACCTCAGGAGACTGAAAAGATTTGGCATTGGTCCCAAGATCCTCAAAAAGTTCTACAGCTGCACCATCGAGAGCTTCCTGACCAGTTGCATCACCGCCTGGTATGGCAACTGCTCGGCATCCGACCGTAAGGCGCTACAGAGGGTAGTGCGTACGGCCCAGTACATCACTGGAGCCAAGCTCCCTGCCATCCAGGACCTATATACTTGGAGGTGTAAGAGGGAGGCCCAAAAAATTGACAAAGACTCCAGTCACCCAAGTCATAGACTGTTCTCTCTGCTACCGCACAGCAAGCGGTACCAGAGTGCCAAGTCTAGGTCCAAAAGGCTCCTTAACAGCTTCTATCCCCAATTCATAAGACTGCTGAACAATTAATCAAATGGCCACCCGGACTATTTACATTGACACCTCCTCCCTTTGTTTTTACACTGGTAATAGGAATCTGGATCGGTTTACTTTTCTTTTTACCTTGCTTTTGTTATTATTATTATTTTTTAAACTTTTCTTTTTACATTTCGTAAAATGTTATAATTACAAAAACATTTCATTTTAATTTCAATTTAGTAACATACTGTATCATTCAAATAAATATTATTATTTGTCTAATCATATTTTGCCAGCTAACTGGGTGGCAGGCTGCAATCAGTAGCTGTAATTAAGTACAGCAGCCGCCAACCATCTAACATTAATGCCTTGGATAATGAGGTTAGAAGAACAGCTGAATGGTCGGTAGCTAGCTGGCTCAATTACAGGTACTCTTAAGCGTGAAATAACATTGGAAACAACTAACCACAGTTGCTAAAAGTTACCAGTAGCTACCCACTAGCTAGCTAGCTTTGTTGGTCCAAGTGGTGGGTTAGCTAGCACTCGTGCTTCGCCGGGGTCCACCGAATAGAATACTTACCTACAATAATTACCTACAATAACCTACAATAACTACCTAAGTAAACTACCTATAATACCTGACTACAATACCTACATACAATCTAAATACATGGTTTAAGCTTTACTCAACAACATATAAGAAGCCAGCTTATCTCCTGCTAGAGAAAACACAACCTCTCCCGACAACCTCGAGGCAAGAGACCTTTCTCTCTTTCTCGTCATCTTTCAACTTCTTATTCAGTTCCTTATTTTTCTCTTTTTCCTCCATCTTTAAAAATGTGACTTTCTGCTTGAGGTTCATGGCCAGAAAGCCCACTCTTCCCAGGATGGTCTCTGCTCTCTCTGATGAAACCGTCCCATTGGAGCTCTTGGAATGGGCACGGTCCGCCTCACTCTTCAAACCCTCCCTCGGGCTCACCTCCTCCTTGACGCTCCTCTCTTCACTCTCAATGTCAATGCCTGTCCAATAATCCTAACAGGAAGACATTGACTCTAGATGTAATATTGTTCCAATGTGGCACATTCAATACACATTTGAGTGATCAACATACATTGATGGCCTCATGGGGCACACAATTTAGAGGACAGTAATTGAGGTAACTTGTTTGTTTGTATCCCAAACCGATTTTGTAATAGCCATAGATGTTCTTCCTGGGTCCACACCAAACGTAATACAAATGTTAACCCTAGTAAGGGGTGATGTTTTATACTATGAGCATAGATTAGCAGGGTTGGGGTCAATTCAATTTCAATTCCAGTCAATTCAGGAAGTACTTAATTCAATGCTTTGAATTGAAATGGAACAGACCCCCAACCCTGTAGAGTAGAAGTGTAAAATAGGACACCTACCTTTGCCTTTTTCAGCGTCCAGGGCCTGGGTTCCTCATCCTCTGACCTGCATATGGAGGCTCTCACTCTAACAGGCGTCTTAGTGGCCATGCAGAGCAGAGGGGTTGCCAGAGTTAAGTTAGCATCTGGGACCAGCTGGTGAGCATGAGGGCAGCGATCCACCTCTTCACTAGTGCCCTTCCCTTTCTGCTCTGGCTGCTTGTGGTCCTTGTCATGGATGCATGCCAGGCTTGGAGGAAGTGCTAGGACAGGGCTTTTATCACTCATCAGTTCCTCTCTCTTGACAGTGGATGCAACTGCACTTGCCTCTGTGTTAACTGAGCACTATGTGGTGTCCTCAACTGTCTCCTCTGGCTGCTTGTGGTCATTGTTGTTGTGAATGCATTGCAGACCTGGAGGACTTTTATCATCCCAGGTGTAAATAGCAACAGTTGCCTCTGTGTCGACTGAGCACTTTGTAGTGCACTCAACTGTCTTCCATAGCGGTTTGTGGTCATTGTTGTGGGTGCAGGTCAGGATTAGAGGCAGTGTTGCAGGTGCAGGAGGACTTTTATCAGCCAAACACTCCTCCGTGTGGACAGTGGACACAGAAACGGCTGCTTCCCTGGCAACTGGACCCTTGTTGGTGTCCTCTACTGTCTCCCCTGGCAGAGTGTGGACAGTGGAGACGGAAACGGCCGCTTCCCTGGACACTTGACTCTTGGTGGTGTCCTCTACTGCCTCCTCTGGCTGCTTGTGGCCATTGTCTAGAATGTGTGGCAACTTTGAAGGCAGCATTGGAGCCGGGCTTTTATCACCCAACAGGTTCTCTCCCTGGACAATGGATGTGCCTGCAGTGATCGCTGTGGTAACGGAGGACTCGGTGGCATCCTCTTTTGTCTCCTCTGTCAGTTTGTGGTCAGAGTCTCGGATACATGGCGAGCTTGGAGGCAGTGCTGCAGGGTCAGGAGGGCTTTGATCAGCTGCCATGTCCTCTTTGAGGTGAGTGGACACATCATTGTTTGTTTCACTGATAACTGGACACTTGGTGGTGTCCTCTACTGCCTCCCCTGGCAGTTTGTAGTCAACTTCAAAGACAAGTGGCAGACTTGGAGGCAGCATTGGGACCGGGCATTTAGCTGCTGATCTGTACACTCCAAAATCAACAGTAGCTGTGCCTGCAGTGGTCTCTGTAGCAACTGAGACCTCATAGGTATCCTCTACTGTCTGCTCTGATGGCATGAAGTCATCGTCAAAGACTGTTGGCAGGCATGTAGGCAGCACTGAAGGAAGACTTCTAGCTGCCCATCGATTCTCTCCCTTGACAGTGGCTGTGGTAGCAGTGGTCTCTGTGGCAACTGGGCACTCTGTGGCTGAAACAGCAGGCTTAGAGGTTTCGAGGAAATTGAATGAATTGCCAATGAACCGCTGAACCAGGGGTGGGAGGGAGTAATGATAGAATCTGTCCTCTTCCTCAACATTAGATATTGCCACTGGAGCAACTGAGACCTCAGTGGTGCCCTCTACTGCCTGATGTGGCTGCATGGAGTCTTCGTCAAAGAAGTGTGGCAGGTATCGATGCAGCATTGAGGAAAGATGTATATCTGTCCATAGGTCCTCTCGTATACCTGTAGATACATCTGCAGTGGCCTCTGTGGCAACTGGGCATTCAGCAGACTGGCAGGTTTCAGGGACAAAGTATGAAAATACAATGAACCGCTGTGCATCCTGAGCGTGTATGGCAAATGGAGAGGGGGGATGCAACATGGTAGGTATAGGCCTCTGATTGGTGAAAGCCAGTGGTGGGAGGGAGTCAATACAGGGAGCCATGAACTCAGTGAGAGGACAGTTGCTCACATCTCACACATTCTGCGTGAGAAAAGAAACAGACATGATGAAAGTGATCACATTCAGTACATACATACATACATACTGTATGAGTCAGCACTACTTACTTATACATCACATATATATATATATAGTGTCCTCTAAGATGCTCTGCACCAGTCTGTCCCAACCCTTGGTCCCCTAGCCAATGGGCCAGCTAAGTGTAAAAATACATGCCCCACACCCAGCATAACATTTGACATTTTAGCCATTTATCAGACGCTTTTATCCAGAACGACTTATAGTTAGTTAGTGCATTCAACTTAAGGTAGCTAGGTGAGACAACCACATAATCCTGATATGAGCGTCTATGATAGAACGGTTGTTTATTTTTTATGACCAGACAACCATAAGAACTGAGGACATAAATTCACTGAAACAGACAGACACGATACAACACATTTAGACAAGAACAGTTATAAGCATTGCCATGGTGTAGCCTAATACAAAAAGAAATAAGGACAAAACATTGTTAGCTTACATTCCATGGCATATGGAACATTTTGCCCTTACAATAACTTATATTTGCTTTAATTAATATTGTTAAACAGAACTCTTGTCGACTTTGTCAAAGTTGGTCTTGTTACCTCCTCAATCAGTCTTGGCATTTTCCTCGTCTTGAACCAAATCCTCTTCATCTTCTTCTCCTGATCCTTCTGGATCTGCAAAACCAGAGCCAACCTGGCTCCCAGCTCCATCACGTAGTCTGTCTAGATCGCCCTTTCCTCCAACCGACACTCACCCCTCCTCTGTGTCAGCGTTGAACCCTCCATGTCTTCCTCTTAGCTAACAATAACTCTGGAAAATACACAACGTTGTAGTAAGTGGGTGTTGCTAACCAAATAATAATGCATCTCTTTACAATGTGCACACGTTTTCTTCCCAGCTACTTACAATTAATCAAGTGAGAATCCTGATCCAGATATGTTTAGGCAATAGGCCTATCTGAATTACTAGTAAAAAGTTGGCTACTGGAAAAGCGACCAAGTTCAAATGAATCGATTTTGGCTGTTCTTATCATTTCGTGAACAATATCCTTCATGACATCATCATTGTGATGCAAGGCGTTGCCATGGCAGATGAAAAAGCACAACACAGACTTTAAAAAGCAAACTTCAGGGTCTTTCTGTACCTTACTATTGAGCCTTATTCAACCCCTCATGTAGCTCTACTCCATATTGGGCCTGGTTCTCACAAACCACACTAATCACTTCCATCATATCATTGAAAACACTGTGTTTTGGGTAGAAAATGACTCTATATCCATGCAGGACCTAACTTGTACAGTTTCATCTATTTTAAAAACCAAGGAGGTAAAAATGCCAGTCTTCTCTTTGAGTGCCCTTGAGTGCACCTCAATTTAAAGAGGTCTATCAATTCAACCATTTGAAATGGATGTCCATTCAATTAAGAACATATTATTCTTATTAGAAATGAATCAGCTACAAATTAGGTAGGCGTGCTTGTTTTTTTACACAACCTACTCTTTTGGTACATATTTATTGAGATAATTGATTACAACATATGTTGGTGATTAACACAGAGAGAGGTTTTTTTTCTGTCATCAATAGAATGCATTAGCCATTAGGCTGGCTAACTACAATTGTAACATGACATCTCAGGTGTCAGGATGAAGCATTTTCTCACAAAAAGAGGACTCAAGCAAACTCTCTCTCTTCAACAGTTTCACTAGTCATGTTAGGTCTACTTAAAATGTCACATTCATACACAAGTATTTTGAAAATAAGTTATACTACTGAAACACATTCACAATAAGTTATATTACAACCTACCTCTGAAGTAAGCAGTGTGTTCTCTCACTAATGAAATAGGACATTAATAATTTGTCAGTGGTTAGTTGAATCAGTCTCTTTGCACTGTTCAGTTTGTCTGTGCAACAGGTAACCTTCCAGAATCGGACTCTTGTGATGTCACAATGGAGTCCCCATTGCCATGGTTACCCACAGCAGCTTTCATGTGTTATCAAATGCTGGCACAATTTAGTTTATTTATTTTAGATTTTTTGTACCTATGCAGCACAGTCATACCTAATATATACAATGAATCCATATAACCTAATTTTTTATTAAAATAAAATGTTGTAACTCATGTAAAATGGTTGACCATTCAAACGACATGTGTTTTGCCTAATTAAAAGTCTATATGTTTTAGATATCATAAATAGCAGCCAGGCTTACTTAGGTTGTTTGTTCGATCTCAGCCTACCACTAATGCCAATATTTTTCATCATCATCATCATCATCAATGAAATACATAGGCTACCTTACCACAGTAAAACAAGTCTTCCATAGTCTATGTCACCTCAGTAACAAAGTTCCAAAAAAGAAATGAGGGTTCAAGAAAACATCTCTCTTCAATGGCCTCAGCTATTAGCCATATGATCAACAAGGTCAACTGCAGCACTAAAATCAAGAAGCAGCTCATCCACAAGTTTATCTTGGTCAAGTGATCTGAGCCATTGATCGATTAAATCAACGAGAGCTGTTGCAGTCGAGTGATCCTTACGGTATCTTTACGGTACGCATGCTCATAGAGGGATAAAATTAGCTGGATGTGTAATTATATAGGCCCAAAAAATGTAATTGAAGAGTAGGTGTCATTGATGTTTAGCATTTAAGTTTAATAAATAATTAAATAAAGAAATCAATATCAGCTGACTATAGAAAAGTATTGTTTAAAATTATGTTTGAACATTTTCTTATCCGTGTCTTTCCAGTTGATATAACCAAACAGACAACCTTTGTTGCTCAAGAGCGTCACACATTCCTCCATTCATTCTCTATCATATTCCCCTCCATCAAATTCCTCTATCATATTCCCTCCATCATATTCTCTCTATTATATTTCTCTCCATCATATTCCACTCCATCATAATACTCGCTATCATATTCCCTCTATCATATTCCTCTTTATTTTTACAGGGAATCCCAATTGAGACCAGTGTCTCTTTTTCAATGGTGCCCTGTGTTATATCAATTAACAATCCAAACAGCTTAAACAGATAAAATTACATACAGAGTAGAAAATATATAGAGCAAAATTATTAGACTTGAACACATACATTTCACAATGAACAGGTCTTGTATTTAACCAGTTGAGCTGACAACCATTTTGCACTGTTTCACTAGGGCTTTAGTCATCAATCTAGCAAGAGGGAAATATTTTATTAATGTAGTGGTGTCCCTCCCCCCAGGAAGCTACGACCTTTAGCTTTCACCTGGAATTGTTCATTTATGTCTGAGAAAAAAAACACTTTCCAAACCATATGATCTAGTACACAAGAAAAGTATAATACAACCTTCTTTACTACTTTGCCAAACATTTCATGACATTAGTGAGAGTCAAAATCTGTAAAATTTGTGAATGTCTAAATTAACATTTGGGCAATTTGACCAGTGTACATCACTCCTATAGACAATGAGAGATGGGCTATGTAAAGGTCTCGATTTTGTCGTTCTGAACAAATGTTTGACTTCCACACAAAATTACTTCTTGACTTATTTTAGGTTTAAGGAAGTGTGTAGGTTTAAACTATTGCTTTAAAGGGAAGAGAGGGGGAGGAGGAGAGAGCGCGAGAGATGGGGGGAGTGGGAGAAAGAGGGAAGGAGGGGGAGGAGGGGGAGGACAGCTGTGTCCGACACACCATACTTACACCTGCAACAGGTAGGCCAGGGGGCGGGACCTGTAGGTGAGACTCATAACATGATAAGGGGGGCAGGTGAAGAAGGGGTGTTGCTGGAGTCAAGGAAGGGAGGGTGTTCCTACGAGCCCCCTGCCAGCGAGACGGGGAGCAGGGAGGAAGTCTGTCCATGGAGCATTTCTGGGTCATTGGGTCGCCTCCAATGAGATTAGATCACCCTCTACAATGTAAAGCAGTTTGAGTACTGGGGGGTTCTCTGTATAAATCCAAGGTGAAACCTCCAGGGGCTAGCCTTCTCTCAGCGGAGAGTCTGCTCTGGGCTGCCTGCGAAAGGTGCTCCTCTGTGGGAAAGAGGAGAGAACAAGAGGCCCCAGAAGAGATCTCCTTATGGTAGTGATGGACAGATCAACTCTCCTTGTTATCTTCCACCTCTTCCTCTTCCTCTTGCTCGGCCTTCTCCCTCCTTTCCTTCTTACAGTCTTACAGTCCTTCTTACAGTCATTTTCTCCCTTTCCTCCTTCCTCTCCTCCCTCTTTCTCTTCCTCTACCTTCCTCTCCCTCCTTCCCTCTTGGTAAACCTTGTTTAGTCGAGCCAGATTGTGGATAGCTAGCCATGGTTTAGACCACTGTCGCTGTCTGGGTGGGGGGATACAGGACTGGTCCACTGGACTCAGCTCACATGGGGAGAACCTGCTGCTGCTGCCACTCCCCCTCTTACCTGGGATGAGATCACGTTTGGAGGAAACCTGGCACCATCCCTACGGTGAAGCATGGTGGTGGCAGCATCATGCTCCGGGGAGGATTTTCAGGGACAGGGACTGGGAACACGCCCCATTCACATCGACGGGGCTGTAGTGGAGCAGGTCGAGAGTTTCAAGTTCCTTGGTGTCCACATCACCAACAAACTATCATGGTTCAAACACACCAAGACAGTCGTGAAGAGGGCACGACAATGCCTTTTCCACCTCAGGAGACTGAAAAGATTTGGCATTGGTCCCAAGATCCTCAAAAAGTTCTACAGCTGCACCATCGAGAGCTTCCTGACCAGTTGCATCACCGCCTGGTATGGCAACTGCTCGGCATCCGACCGTAAGGCGCTACAGAGGGTAGTGCGTACGGCCCAGTACATCACTGGAGCCAAGCTTCCTGCCATCCAGGACCTATATACTTGGAGGTGTAAGAGGGAGGCCCAAAAAATTGACAAAGACTCCAGTCACCCAAGTCATAGACTGTTCTCTCTGCTACCGCACAGCAAGCGGTACCAGAGTGCCAAGTCTAGGTCCAAAAGGCTCCTTAACAGCTTCTATCCCCAATTCATAAGACTGCTGAACAATTAATCAAATGGCCACCCGGACTATTTACATTGACACCTCCCCCCTTTGTTTTTACACTGGTAATAGGAATCTGGATCGGTTTCCTTTTCTTTTTACCTTGCTTTTGTTATTATTATTATTTTTTAAACTTTTCTTTTTACATTTCGTAAAATGTTATAATTACAAAAACATTTCATTTTAATTTCAATTTAGTAACATACTGTATCATTCAAATAAATATTATTATTTGTCTAATCATATTTTGCCAGCTAACTGGGTGGCAGGCTGCAATCAGTAGCTGTAATTAAGTACAGCAGCCACCAACCATCTAACGTTAATGCCTCGGATAATGAGGTTAGAAGAACAGCTGAATGGTCGGTAGCTAGCTGGCTCAATTACAGGTACTCTTAAGCGTGAAATAACATTGGAAACAACTAACCACAGTTGCTAAAAGTTACCAGTAGCAGTTACTAGCTAGCTAGCTTTGTTGGTCCAAGTGGTGGGTTAGCTAGCACTCGTGCTTCACCGGGGTCCACCAAATAGAATACTTACCTACAATAATTACCTACAATAACCTACAATAACTACCTAAGTAAACTACCTATAATACCTGACTACAATACCTACATACAATCTAAATACATGGTTTAAGCTTTACTCAACAACATATAAGAAGCCAGCTTATCTCCTGCTAGAGAAAACACAACCTCTCCCGACAACCTCGAGGCAAGAGACCTTTCTCTCTTTCTCGTCATCTTTCAACTTCTTATTCAGTTCCTTATTTTTCTCTTTTTCCTCCATCTTTAAAAATGTGACTTTCTGCTTGAGGTTCATGGCCAGAAAGCCCACTCTTCCCAGGATGGTCTCTGCTCTCTCTGATGAAACCGTCCCATTGGAGCTCTTGGAATGGGCACGGTCCGCCTCACTCTTCAAACCCTCCCTTGGGCTCACCTCCTCCTTGACGCTCCTCTCTTCACTCTCAATGTCAATGCCTGTCCAATAATCCTAACAGGAAGACATTGACTCTAGATGTAATATTGTTCCAATGTGGCACATTCAATACACATTTGAGTGATCAACATACATTGATGGCCTCATGGGGCACACAATTTAGAGGACAGTAATTGAGGTAACTTGTTTATTTGTATCCCAAACCGATTTTGTAATAGCCATAGATGTTCTTCCTGGGTCCACACCAAACGTAATACAAATGTTAACCCTAGTAAGGGGTGATGTTTTATACTATGAGCATAGATTAGCAGGGTTGGGGTCAATTCAATTTCAATTCCAGTCAATTCAGGAAGTACTTAATTCAATGCTTTGAATTGAAATGGAACAGACCCCCAACCCTGTAGAGTAGAAGTGTAAAATAGGACACCTACCTTTGCCTTTTTCAGCGTCCAGGGCCTGGGTTCCTCATCCTCTGACCTGCATATGGAGGCTCTCACTCTAACAGGCGTCTTAGTGGCCATGCAGAGCAGAGGGGTTGCCAGAGTTAAGTTAGCATCTGGGACCAGCTGGTGAGCATGAGGGCAGCGATCCACCTCTTCACTAGTGCCCTTCCCTTTCTGCTCTGGCTGCTTGTGGTCCTTGTCATGGATGCATGCCAGGCTTGGAGGAAGTGCTAGGACAGGGCTTTTATCACTCATCAGTTCCTCTCTCTTGACAGTGGATGCAACTGCACTTGCCTCTGTGTTAACTGAGCACTATGTGGTGTCCTCAACTGTCTCCTCTGGCTGCTTGTGGTCATTGTTGTTGTGAATGCATTGCAGACCTGGAGGACTTTTATCATCCCAGGTGTAAATAGCAACAGTTGCCTCTGTGTCGACTGAGCACTTTGTAGTGCACTCAACTGTCTTCCATAGCGGTTTGTGGTCATTGTTGTGGGTGCAGGTCAGGATTAGAGGCAGTGTTGCAGGTGCAGGAGGACTTTTATCAGCCAAACACTCCTCCGTGTGGACAGTGGACACAGAAACGGCTGCTTCGCTGGCAACTGGACACTTGTTGGTGTCCTCTACTGCCTCCCCTGGCAGAGTGTGGACAGTGGAGACGGAAACGGCCGCTTCCCTGGACACTTGACTCTTGGTGGTGTCCTCTACTGCCTCCTCTGGCTGCTTGTGGCCATTGTCTAGAATGTGTGGCAACTTTGAAGGCAGCATTGGAGCCGGGCTTTTATCACCCAACAGGTTCTCTCCCTGGACAATGGATGTGCCTGCAGTGATCGCTGTGGTAACGGAGGACTCGGTGGCATCCTCTTTTGTCTCCTCTGTCAGTTTGTGGTCAGAGTCTCGGATACATGGCGAGCTTGGAGGCAGTGCTGCAGGGTCAGGAGGGCTTTGATCAGCTGCCATGTCCTCTTTGAGGTGAGTGGACACATCATTGTTTGTTTCACTGATAACTGGACACTTGGTGGTGTCCTCTACTGCCTCCCCTGGCAGTTTGTAGTCAACTTCAAAGACAAGTGGCAGACTTGGAGGCAGCATTGGGACAGGGCATTTAGCTGCTGATCTGTACACTCCAAAATCAACAGTAGCTGTGCCTGCAGTGGTCTCTGTAGCAACTGAGACCTCATAGGTATCCTCTACTGTCTGCTCTGATGGCATGAAGTCATCGTCAAAGACTGTTGGCAGGCATGTAGGCAGCACTGAAGGAAGACTTCTAGCTGCCCATCGATTCTCTCCCTTGACAGTGGCTGTGGTAGCTGTGGTCTCTGTGGCAACTGGGCACTCTGTGGCTGAAACAGCAGGCTTAGAGGTTTCGAGGAAATTGAATGAATGGCCAATGAACCGCTGAGCCAGGGGTGGGAGGGAGTAATGATAGAATCTGTCCTCTTCCTCAACATTAGATATTGCCACTGGAGCAACTGAGACCTCAGTGGTGCCCTCTACTGCCTGATGTGGCTGCATGGAGTCTTCGTCAAAGAAGTGTGGCAGGTATCGATGCAGCATTGAGGAAAGATGTATATCTGTCCATAGGTCCTCTCGTATACCTGTAGATACATCTGCAGTGGCCTCTGTGGCAACTGGGCATTCAGCAGACTGGCAGGTTTCAGGGACAAAGTATGAAAATACAATGAACCGCTGTGCATCCTGAGCGCGTATGGCAAATTTTTTTATTTTTTTTGTCATTTAGCAGACGCTCTTATCCAGAGCGACTTACAGGAGCAATTAGGGTTAAGTGCCTTGCTCAAGGGCACATCAACAGATTTTTCACCTAGTCGGCTCGGGGATTAGAACCAGCGACCTTTCGGTTACTGGCACAACGCTCTTACCCACTAAGCTACCTGCCGCCCTGGAGAGGGGGGATGCAACATGGTAGGTATAGGCCTCTGATTGGTGAAAGCCAGTGGTGGGAGGGAGTCAATACAGGGAGCCATGAACTCAGTGAGAGGACAGTTGCTCACATCTCACACATTCTGCGTGAGAAAAGAAACAGACATGATGAAAGTGATCACATTCAGTACATACATACATACATACTGTATGAGTCAGCACTACTTACTTATACATCACATATATATATATATATATATATATATATATATATATATATATATATATATATATATATATATATATATATATATATATATATATATATATATATATATAGTGTCCTCTAAGATGCTCTGCACCAGTCTGTCCCAACACCTTGGTCCCCTAGCCAATGGGCCAGCTAAGTGTAAAAATACATGCCCCACACCCAGCATAACATTTGACATTTTAGCCATTTATCAGACGCTTTTATCCAGAACGACTTATAGTTAGTTAGTGCATTCAACTTAAGGTAGCTAGGTGAGACAACCACATAATCCTGATATGAGCGTCTATGATAGAACGGTTGTTTATTTTTTATGACCAGACAACCATAAGAACTGAGGACATAAATTCACTGAAACAGACAGACACGATACAACACATTTAGACAAGAACATTTATAAGCATTGCCATGGTGTAGCCTAATACAAAAAGAAATAAGGACAAAACATTGTTAGCTTACATTCCATGGCATATGGAACATTTTGCCCTTACAATAACTTATATTTGCTTTAATTAATATTGTTAAACAGAACTCTTGTCGACTTTGTCAAAGTTGGTCTTGTTACCTCCTCAATCAGTCTTGGCATTTTCCTCGTCTTGAACCAAATCCTCTTCATCTTCTTCTCCTGATCCTTCTGATTCTGCAAAACCAGAGCCAACCTGGCTCCCAGCTCCATCACGTAGTCTGTCTAGATCGCCCTTTCCTCCAACCGACACTCACCCCTCCTCTGTGTCAGCGTTGAACCCTCCATGTCTTCCTCTTAGCTAACAATAACTCTGGAAAATACACAACGTTGTAGTAAGTGGGTGTTGCTAACCAAATAATAATGCATCTCTTTACAATGTGCACACGTTTTCTTCCCAGCTACTTACAATTAATCAAGTGAGAATCCTGATCCAGATATGTTTAGGCAATAGGCCTATCTGAATTACTAGTAAAAAGTTGGCTACTGGAAAAGCGACCAAGTTCAAATGAATCGATTTGGGCTGTTCTTATCATTTCGTGAACAATATCCTTCATGACATCATCATTGTGATGCAAGGCGTTGCCATGGCAGATGAAAAAGCACAACACAGACTTTAAAAAGCAAACTTCAGGGTCTTTCTGTACCTTACTATTGAGCCTTATTCAACCCCTCATGTAGCTCTACTCCATATTGGGCCTGGTTCTCACAAACCACACTAATCACTTCCATCATATCATTGAAAACACTGTGTTTTGGGTAGAAAATGACTCTATATCCATGCAGGACCTAACTTGTACAGTTTCATCTATTTTAAAAACCAAGGAGGTAAAAATGCCAGTCTTCTCTTTGAGTGCCCTTGAGTGCACCTCAATTTAAAGAGGTCTATCAATTCAACCATTTGAAATGGATGTCCATTCAATTAAGAACATATTATTCTTATTAGAAATGAATCAGCTACAAATTAGGTAGGCGTACTTGTTTTTTTACACAACCTACTCTTTTGGTACATATTTATTGAGATAATTGATTACAACATATGTTGGTGATTAACACAGAGAGAGGTTTTTTTTCTGTCATCAATAGAATGCATTAGCCATTAGGCTGGCTCACTACAATTGTAACATGACATCTCAGGTGTCAGGATGAAGCATTTTCTCACAAAAAGAGGACTCAAGCAAACTATCTCTCTTCAACAGTTTCACTAGTCATGTTAGGTCTACTTAAAATGTCACATTCATTCACAAGTAATTTGAAAATAAGTTATACTACTGAAACACATTCACAATAAGTTATATTACAACCTACCTCTGAAGTAAGCAGTGTGTTCTCTCACTAATGAAATAGGACATTAATAATTTGTCAGTGGTTAGTTGAATCAGTCTCTTTGCACTGTTCAGTTTGTCTGTGCAACAGGTAACCTTCCAGAATCGGAATCTTGTGATGTCACAATGGAGTCCCCATTGCCATGGTTACCCACAGCAGCTTTCATGTGTTATCAAATGCTGGCACAATTTAGTTTATTTATTTTAGATTTTTTGTACCTATGCAGCACAGTCATACCTAATATATACAATGAATCCATATAACCAAATTTTGTATTAAAATAAAATGCTGTAACTCATGTAAAATGGTTGACCATTCAAACGACATGTGTTTTGCCTAATTAAAAGTCTATATGTTTTAGATATCATAAATAGCAGCCAGGCTTACTTAGGTTGTTTGTTCGATCTCAGCCTACCACTAATGCCAATATTTTTCATCATCATCATCATCATCAATGAAATACATAGGCTACCTTACTACAGTAAAACAAGTCTTCCATAGTCTATGTCACCTCAGTAACAAAGTTCCAAAAAAGAAATGAGGGTTCAAGAAAACATCTCTCTTCAATGGCCTCAGCTATTAGCCATATGATCAACAAGGTCAACTGCAGCACTAAAATCAAGAAGCAGCTCATCCACAAGTTTATCTTGGTCAAGTGATCTGAGCCATTGATCGATTAAATCAACGAGAGCTGTTGCAGTCGAGTGATCCTTACGGTATCTTTACGGTACGCATGCTCATAGAGGGATAAAATTAGCTGGATGTGTAATTATATAGGCCCAAAAAATGTAATTGAAGAGTAGGTGTCATTGATGTTTAGCATTTAAGTTTAATAAATAATTAAATAAAGAAATCAATATCAGCTGACTATAGAAAAGTATTGTTTAAAATTATGTTTGAACATTTTCTTATCCGTGTCTTTCCAGTTGATATAACCAAACAGACAACCTTTGTTGCTCAAGAGCGTCACACATTCCTCCATTCATTCTCTATCATATTCCCCTCCATCAAATTCCTCTATCATATTCCCTCCATCATATTCTCTATTATATTTCTCTCCATCATATTCCACTCCATCATAATACTCGCTATCATATTCCCTCTATCATATTCCTCTTTATTTTTACAGGGAATCCCAATTGAGACCAGTGTCTCTTTTTCAATGGTGCCCTGTGTTATATCAATTAACAATCCAAACAGCTTAAACAGAAAAAATTACATACAGAGTAGAAAATATATAGAGCAAAATTATTAGACTTGAACACATACATTTCACAATGAACAGGTCTTGTATTTAACCAGTTGAGCTGACAACCATTTTGCACTGTTTCACTAGGGCTTTAGTCATCAATCTAGCAAGAGGGAAATATTTTATTAATGTAGTGGTGTCCCTCCCCCCAGGAAGCTACGACCTTTAGCTTTCACCTGGAATTGTTCATTTATGTCTGAGAAAAAAAACACTTTCCAAACCATATGATCTAGTACACAAGAAAAGTATAATACAACCTTCTGTACTACTTTGCCAAACATTTCATGACATTAGTGAGAGTCAAAATCTGTAAAATTTGTGAATGTCTAAATTAACATTTGGGCAATTTGACCAGTGTACATCACTCCTATAGACAATGAGAGATGGGCTATGTAAAGGTCTCGATTTTGTCGTTCTGAACAAATGTTTGACTTCCACACAAAATTACTTCTTGACTTATTTTAGGTTTAAGGAAGTGTGTAGGTTTAAACTATTGCTTTAAAGGGAAGAGAGGGGGAGGAGGAGAGAGCGCGAGAGATGGGGGGAGTGGGAGAAAGAGGGAAGGAGGGGGAGGAGGGGGAGGAGGGGGAGGAGGTGGAGGGCAGCTGTGTCCGACACACCATACTTACACCTGCAACAGGTAGGCCAGGGGGCGGGACCTGTAGGTGAGACTCATAACATGATAAGGGGGGCAGGTGAAGAAGGGGTGTTGCTGGAGTCAAGGAAGGGAGGGTGTTCCTACGAGCCCCCTGCCAGCGAGACGGGGAGCAGGGAGGAAGTCTGTCCATGGAGCATTTCTGGGTCATTGGGTCGCCTCCAATGAGATTAGATCACCCTCTACAATGTAAAGCAGTTTGAGTACTGGGGGGTTCTCTGTATAAATCCAAGGTGAAACCTCCAGGGGCTAGCCTTCTCTCAGCGGAGAGTCTGCTCTGGGCTGCCTGCGAAAGGTGCTCCTCTGTGGGAAAGAGGAGAGAACAAGAGGCCCCAGAAGAGATCTCCTTATGGTAGTGATGGACAGATCAACTCTCCTTGTTATCTTCCACCTCTTCCTCTTCCTCTTGCTCGGCCTTCTCCCTCCTTTCCTTCTTACAGTCTTACAGTCCTTCTTACAGTCATTTTCTCCCTTTCCTCCTTCCTCTCCTCCCTCTTTCTCTTCCTCTACCTTCCTCTCCCTCCTTCCCTCTTGGTAAACCTTGTTTAGTCGAGCCAGATTGTGGATAGCTAGCCATGGTTTAGACCACTGTCGCTGTCTGGGTGGGGGGATACAGGACTGGTCCACTGGACTCAGCTCACATGGGGAGAACCTGCTGCTGCTGCCACTCCCCCTCTTACCTGGGATGAGATCACGTTTGGAGGAAACCTGGCACCATCCCTACGGTGAAGCATGGTGGTGGCAGCATCATGCTCCGGGGAGGATTTTCAGGGACAGGGACTGGGAACACGCCCCATTCACATCGACGGGGCTGTAGTGGAGCAGGTCGAGAGTTTCAAGTTCCTTGGTGTCCACATCACCAACAAACTATCATGGTTCAAACACACCAAGACAGTCGTGAAGAGGGCACGACAACGCCTTTTCCACCACAGGAGACTGAAAAGATTTGGCATTGGTCCCAAGATCCTCAAAAAGTTCTACAGCTGCACCATCGAGAGCTTCCTGACCAGTTGCATCACCGCCTGGTATGGCAACTGCTAGGCATCCGACCGTAAGGCGCTACAGAGGGTAGTGCGTACGGCCCAGTACATCACTGGAGCCAAGCTTCCTGCCATCCAGGACCTATATACTTGGAGGTGTAAGAGGGAGGCCCAAAAAATTGACAAAGACTCCAGTCACCCAAGTCATAGACTGTTCTCTCTGCTACCGCACAGCAAGCGGTGCCAGAGTGCCAAGTCTAGGTCCAAAAGGCCCCTTAACAGCTTCTATCCCCAATTCATAAGACTGCTGAACAATTAATCAAATGGCCACCCGGACTATTTACATTGACACCTCCCCCCTTTGTTTTTACACTGGTAATAGGAATCTGGATCGGTTTCCTTTTCTTTTTACCTTGCTTTTGTTATTATTATTATTTTTTAAACTTTTCTTTTTACATTTCGTAAAATGTTATAATTACAAAAACATTTCATTTTAATTTCAATTTAGTAACATACTGTATCATTCAAATAAATATTATTATTTGTCTAATCATATTTTGCCAGCTAAATGGGTGGCAGGCTGCAATCAGTAGCTGTAATTAAGTACAGCAGCCACCAACCATCTAACGTTAATGCCTCGGATAATGAGGTTAGAAGAACAGCTGAATGGTCGGTAGCTAGCTGGCTCAATTACAGGTACTCTTAAGCGTGAAATAACATTGGAAACAACTAACCACAGTTGCTAAAAGTTACCAGTAGCTACCCACTAGCTAGCTAGCTTTGTTGGTCCAAGTGGTGGGTTAGCTAGCACTCGTGCTTCGCCGGGGTCCACCGAATAGAATACTTACCTACAATAATTACCTACAATAACTACCTAAGTAAACTACCTATAATACCTGACTACAATACCTACATACAATCTAAATACATGGTTTAAGCTTTACTCAACAACATATAAGAAGCCAGCTTATCTCCTGCTAGAGAAAACACAACCTCTCCCGACAACCTCGAGGCAAGAGACCTTTCTCTCTTTCTCGTCATCTTTCAACTTCTTATTCAGTTCCTTATTTTTCTCTTTTTCCTCCATCTTTAAAAATGTGACTTTCTGCTTGAGGTTCATGGCCAGAAAGCCCACTCTTCCCAGGATGGTCTCTGCTCTCTCTGATGAAACCGTCCCATTGGAGCTCTTGGAATGGGCACGGTCCGCCTCACTCTTCAAACCCTCCCTCGGGCTCACCTCCTCCTTGACGCTCCTCTCTTCACTCTCAATGTCAATGCCTGTCCAATAATCCTAACAGGAAGACATTGACTCTAGATGTAATATTGTTCCAATGTGGCACATTCAATACACATTTGAGTGATCAACATACATTGATGGCCTCATGGGGCACACAATTTAGAGGACAGTAATTGAGGTAACTTGTTTATTTGTATCCCAAACCGATTTTGTAATAGCCATAGATGTTCTTCCTGGGTCCACACCAAACGTAATACAAATGTTAACCCTAGTAAGGGGTGATGTTTTATACTATGAGCATAGATTAGCAGGGTTGGGGTCAATTCAATTTCAATTCCAGTCAATTCAGGAAGTACTTAATTCAATGCTTTGAATTGAAATGGAACAGACCCCCAACCCTGTAGAGTAGAAGTGTAAAATAGGACACCTACCTTTGCCTTTTTCAGCGTCCAGGGCCTGGGTTCCTCATCCTCTGACCTGCATATGGAGGCTCTCACTCTAACAGGCGTCTTAGTGGCCATGCAGAGCAGAGGGGTTGCCAGAGTTAAGTTAGCATCTGGTGCTTCTACACCTGCATTACTAGCTGTTTGGGGTTTTAGGCTGGGTTTCTGTACAGCACTTCGAGATATTAGCTGATGTAAGAAGGGCTATATAAAATAAAATTGATTGATTGATTGACCAGCTGGTGAGCATGAGGGCAGCGATCCACCTCTTCACTAGTGCCCTTCCCTTTCTGCTCTGGCTGCTTGTGGTCCTTGTCATGGATGCATGCCAGGCTTGGAGGAAGTGCTAGGACAGGGCTTTTATCACTCATCAGTTCCTCTCTCTTGACAGTGGATGCAACTGCACTTGCCTCTGTGTTAACTGAGCACTATGTGGTGTCCTCAACTGTCTCCTCTGGCTGCTTGTGGTCATTGTTGTTGTGAATGCATTGCAGACCTGGAGGACTTTTATCATCCCAGGTGTAAATAGCAACAGTTGCCTCTGTGTCGACTGAGCACTTTGTAGTGCACTCAACTGTCTTCCATAGCAGTTTGTGGTCATTGTTGTGGGTGCAGGTCAGGATTAGAGGCAGTGTTGCAGGTGCAGGAGGACTTTTTTCAGCCAAACTCTCCTCCGTGTGGACAGTGGACACAGAAACGGCTGCTTCCCTGGCAACTGGACACTTGTTGGTGTCCTCTACTGCCTCCCCTGGCAGAGTGTGGACAGTGGAGACGGAAACGGCCGCTTCCCTGGACACTTGACTCTTGGTGGTGTCCTCTACTGCCTCCTCTGGCTGCTTGTGGCCATTGTCTAGAATGTGTGGCAACTTTGAAGGCAGCATTGGAGCCGGGCTTTTATCACCCAACAGGTTCTCTCCCTGGACAATGGATGTGCCTGCAGTGATCGCTGTGGTAACGGAGGACTCGGTGGCATCCTCTTTTGTCTCCTCTGTCAGTTTGTGGTCAGCCGACCACTGCAAACGAACCGGACCACCCTTTAGCAGGGACGTAATGGGAGCTGCAACCTGTCCAAAGCCCCGAATAAACCTCCGGTAGTAATTAGCAAAACCCAAGAACTGCTGCACCTCCTTTACAGTAGTTGGAGTTTGCCAATTACGCACGGCCGATACCCGGTCTACCTCTATCTCCACACCAGACGCGGACAACCGATAACCCAAAAAGGAGACGGACTCCTGGAAGAACAGGCATTTCTCTATCTTGACATACAAGTCATGCTCCAACAGTCTTCTCAACACTCGGCGCACCTGGGCTACATGCTCGGCTCGTGTAGAAGAATACACTAGGATGTCGTCGATGTAAACTACTACACCCTGCCCATGCATGTCCCGGAAAATCTCGTCAACAAAGGATTGGAAGACTGAAGGAGCATTCATTAACCCGTATGGCATGACGAGATACTCGTAATGACCCGAGGTGGTGCTAAATGCTGTTTTCCATTCATCCCCCTCCCTAATGCGCACCAGATTATACGCGCTCCTGAGATCCAACTTTGTGAAGAAGCGCGCTCCGCGTAACGACTCCGTCATCGTCGCAATCAGAGGAAGTGGGTAGCTGTACTTAACTGTGATCTGATTGAGACTACGGTAATCAATACACGGGCGCAATCCCCCGTCCTTCTTCTTCACAAAGAAGAAACTCGAGGAGACCGGGGAAGTAGAGGACCGTATGTATCCCTGTGCCAAGGACTCGGCTATGTAAGTCTCCATAGCCGCTGTCTCCTCTTGAGACAGGGGATACCCATGACTCCGTGGCAGAGCCGCTCCTGTTTGGAGATTTATCGCACAGTCCCCCTGTCTATGAGGAGGTAGCCGTGTTGCCCTCGATTTACTAAACACAAGTGCTAAATCCTCATACTCAGGGGGAATGCGTAGTGCGGGCACTTGGTTCGGACTCTCGACCAAGGTCGCCCCTACGGAAACACCTAGACATCTCCCTACACACTGGGCAGACCACTCCATAAGAGCCCTCTGTTGCCACGCTATGGTAGGATCATGGGTACTTAACCAGGGAAGACCCAGCACCACGGGATACGCAGGAGAGTCAATCAGATAAAACTGAATGATCTCCTCATGACCCCCCTGCATCGTCATAGTCAGTGGTGCTGTGACCTCCCTGATCAGGCCCGACCCCAACGGCCGGCTGTCTAAAGCATGGACAGTAAATGGAGTTTCTACCGGCCGAAGGGGAATTCCTAACCTACGACAAAAAGCCCGATCAATAAAGTTCCCAGCTGCGCCTGAATCTACTAGTTCCTTATGCTGGGAAAGAGGTGCCACCTGTGGAAATCTCACAGGAATACTCATGTGACCAACAGAGAGCTCTGGGTAAGTGGGGCGCCTACTCACCTGAAATGACTCCCCAGTGCGTGGCCTGTCGTCACCCCCCTCAGGAGACCCTCCCCAGCACCTGGCCGCGGTGTGTCCTCCACGACCACAGGTGGTGCAGGGGATGGCCCCCCTCGGGTTACCTCTCCTCCTCTCTCTAGCGCCAGCACCCCTGAGCTCCATAGGAATCGGCTCGGAGGTGTTGGAGGGCGGAATGGACGACCCCCACTCGGGAAGTCCGCGGGTAGCCAGCAGGGTGTCTAGACGGATGGAAATGTCCACCAACTGGTCGAACGATAGGTTGGTGTCCCTGCAGGCCAGCTCACGATGAACGTCCTCTCGTAGGCTACACCGGTAGTGGTCGATGAGGGCCCTCTCATTCCACCCCGCATCCGCTGCTAGTGTCCGGAACTCCAGTGCGAACTCCTGTGCGCTCCTCTTCTCCTGTCGGAGGTGGAACAGACGCTCTCCCGCCGCTTTCCCCTCAGGTGGATGATCGAAGACAGCCCTGAAGCGGCGGGAGAACTCTGTGTAGGTGACGGTTGCGGCGTCTATTCCCCTCCATTCGGCGTTGGCCCACTCCAACGCCTTGCCGGAGAGACAGGAGATGAGGGCGGAGACGCTCTCGTATCCCGAGGGCGCCGGGTGTATGGTGGCCAGTTAAAGTTCCACCTGCAGAAGAAATCCCTGACACCCGGCTGCAGAACCGTCATATGCCCTCGGGAGCGAGAGCCAAATGCCACTGGGTTCCGGTGCTGAGAGAGGAGGACTGGCCGTTGGTGAGGGGATGTTGTGAGAGTGCGTGGGCACCTCTCGGTTCACCAAACGGCGCAGATGGTTGGACACCTCTTCCACGGCGGCCCCGAGTTGCCGGATCAAGGTGTCCTGGTAATTGATCCGGTCCTCCAGGGATTCGGGTGCCGCCGCTGTTCCTGCTAACTCCATGATGGTGTGTTGTTCTGTCAATGCTCCGTCGTGGGTGTGGTGGAGGAGTCAGGCGCAGGAGAACAGAGGTATAGTCCAACAAGACTTTTAATAGTCGTAAACATATAAATACAACATCGACATAAAACAAAAGTAGCGAGGGAGAATTTACGCATACGCGTAAAACACTAAACATGAATAACTAATAAGGAAAAACAACAAACACGTATCAAATACGGAGGCAACAGGAAAAACAACACACAACTAACCTAGATCACACCACTGAACTTATAAGACACGTAATCAACACTAAAACAGACACAGGTGTGACAGACAGACAAAAGCAATCTACCACAGAAACATAGAGCGGTGGCAGCTAGTACTCCGGGGACGGCGAACGCCGAAGCCTGCCCGAACCAGGAGGAGGAGCAGCCTCGGCCGAAACCGTGACATCGCTGTTTAACCCCCTCCCCTCTCTTTCTCTCACTGCGGCCTACCGGCTGCTCCTGAAACTTGGCATCTTTTAGCCTTCACGATTGCATCAATATCAGGTGTCAAATCCTGAATAGCAGCCAATTTCATAATGTCATTTAAGTGCTTGTGTGTTAGCCTTGAGCGCAGCTTTGTTTTATTAATGTTCATTACAGAGAAAACCTGTTCACAAAGATAGGTAGTCCCAAACATGCATAAAACCTTTGCAGCCAGGGCTGTTAATTTGGGGCACCCTGGCAAGAGATACTGATAAAATGTGTCCAAGCCCACAGAGGCAAATTTGTCCTTCATACCTGAATCACACTGCAAGTCAATTATTTCGAGTTGGATGTCAGCGGGCAGATCAGAAGCCTTGACTGTGAATGGCGAGCAAAAAACGGCAAATTCTGTCTCAAGTTCACCGAAGACCTGAAACCGTCGCTCAAACTCCCGCAGCAATCCTGTAATCTTGTCTTTGTATTGAGCCATGTCAGCATTAAGTCCGGTCGCACGCACATCTCTTAGACAAGGGAAATGAGCGGTGTCACCGCTAGATAGTTGTGTCTCCCAGAGTGACAGTTTCAACTTGAATGCGCGTATGCTGTCATAATACTGAGTGACAACTTTTTTGCGGCCCTGCAACATTTTGTTAAGATTATTCAGGTGCTCTGTAATATCCACCAGAAAGGCAAGATCCTGCACCCATTCTGGGCATTTAAGTTCCTTCACTGGTATGCCTTTTTTCTCCATGAACTGTTCAATTTGCTCTCGTAGCTCAAAGAAACGCTTCAGCACGGCACCTCGGCTTAACCACCGTACTTCAGTGTGGTATGGCAAGCCATGCGTAATGTCTTTATCACTGAGAAGACTGTCAAACTGATGGTGATTCAAACCTCTTGCTCGGATGAAATTAACAGTGCGGACAACCACCTCCATGACATGATCCATTTTTAATGATTTGCAACACAATGCTTCCTGGTACAAAATACAGTGAAATGTCCAAAACTCTTGTCCTCCATTTGCGGCCTGTACTTTATCTCTGAATTTTGTCACAACGCCTGCTTTTCTCCCAATCATTGATGGCGCACCATCTGTAGCCAGGCTGACGGCACGGGACCAGTCCACTCCGACTCTGTCCAGCGCTCCAACGAGAGAGGTCATAATTTCATCCGCTGTTGTAGTATCCGTCATAGGTACCAACCCAAGGAACTCCTCGGTGACTGTCAAAGTCGCATCAACACCACGAATGAATATGGCCAGTTGAGCAACATCTGTAATATCAGTGCTCTCATCAATTGCAACCGAAAATGCAACAAATAACTTGACTTTGTGATTCATTTGGCTCTCCAAGTCTGCCGAGAGATCTGAAATTCTATCTGCGACAGTGTTTCTCGTTAGGCTAATGTTGGCAAAGGCCTGTCGCTTTTCGGGGCACACGATTTCTGCAGCCTTTAGCATGCATGTTTTCACGAACTCACCCTCAGATATTGGCTTGGATCCTAACGCTATCTCATTAGCAATAAGGTAGCTAGCTTTCACCGCTGCATCACTGACCTCTCGGCTACGGGTAAAAACAGACTGCTGTTTCTTCAGACCCACTAACAATTAAATTATCTTCTCTATTCTCAGTTGTCCTCGCAAATGGTTGTATTTTTCACCATGATGAGTCTCATAGTGGCGCCAAATATTATATCCCTTGAGCACTGAAACTTGCTGATTACACACCAAGCACACAGATTTCCCATTCACTTCTGTGAATAAATATGAATCAGTCCCTTTTTCTTGGAAAACTCTGCACTCTGTGTCAACTTTTCTCCTTTTTGATAAAGACATTTTGGTAATGTGGGTAATTTTGACAACAAGAGCTTAATAACGATAAGGCAAGATCGGCAGATGGCGCATTCTGGGCGCGTTGCTGTCACGTGCTGTTTATTTCAGGATCTCTCGTTATTTCAGTGACACCTCTGCTGGACAAATTTGGAATATCTGTTCCTTTAAAAAAAAAAAATGTGGACGTCGTCTCGCGGGCCGGATTGAACCATCTGGCGGGCCGGTTCTGGCCCGCGGGCCGTATGATTGACATCCCTGCACTAGAGCATGCTGGACACTTATTTGGTGCTTGCTGACCTCAATGTGTGCATGCATATCAACAGTCTAAAGCAGTCATCTCCAATCCAAAGAATTAGTTGGAATCATTTGTTTATTAGACATTTCCTATTTATACTGTATGGATAATAAAACCCATCCTTTATTCACTTGTGTTTTAGCTTTTTCCCCACACCCACACTGAAAGATGTTACTATTACTTTAGTCTGTCTTGCTTTATGATAGTCACATGCCTCTACCTTTACAAGATGTCTGCCAGTATTCTTCATGAGGGCTTTAAAGCTAATGTTAATTTGACTGTTTACTTCAAGAACATACATGTATTTTCCAAGAAAGACCTGTTACTGGCTGTGTCTAAAAATCCATTCTAGCGTAATACATACTTAAACTGCATACTAAATTCGCCTTTGATCTAGTAGAATTCACTCTTCTTTTCTGACTCACTTGTTTGGCAACAGCGGATAGTCAGGTAAATTGACGCGCTGTACCGAAATGAACGAATGACGGGAGTCAATGCAATCGCGCATTAGATGACAAATTCTGAGTACTATTGCCGCATTCACATGCTAGTCGGAACTTGGAACCCCGGAAATGTCAGACTTGCTTACTGGTTGTAGTTATACACGTGTCGCATTCTAAGAACAGCAAGTCGGACATTTCAGAGTTTCATAGGTCCGACTAGAATGTGAACGAGGCATAGTTTCTAAATTTCACATACTATAAAGCTAAATGTTTTTACATTCTATTTATTACTCTAATATGGGTATTTGGAAACTGCCTCTTTGTCTCTCACACACTGAGCACGAGCACAGTCATTATGGCCACAGCTTCCTCTGACCTGGCAGACCACCTGTGCTGTTCCATCTGCACAGACATCTACACTGAGCCTGTGTCTCTAAGCTATCAGCACACCTTCTGCAAGAGATGCCTCCAAGACAGCCTGAATGCTGGACACCAACTCTGTCAAGTGGGAAGGGCTCTGGTCAGAGACAGAATCTTCCAGATCAACAGACTGATCAGGAACGTGGCCTACCAGCTGAAACTGGAGGAAAATGCTAAAAGACAGAGAGCTACAGCCGAGAGAGGAAACAGTAGAGAGATGAATGTCGTGAACATGGAGAGCTTCTGAAGCTGTTCTGTGAGACGGACAGTAAGCTGATCTCTGTGATCTGCAGAGATGGGTGAGACGACAGAGGACACACATTCAAACCTATAAGAGAAGCACATGAGGATCTGAAAAAGAGGTAGCCTCAGATTTATGCTACTTCAAGAAGGATATTCGTGTGCTGGAATACTCAAGAGATGAGCAGCAAAGAGAAATGTCTCAAGCAAACGAGACGTCAGATCATCTCAAAGTCCAGATCAGGTTGCTTGGTTGACAAGGAGATAGTACTTGCCAGGCTGGAAGAACAGCTAAAGGAGAAGACAGTTAAAACGGCCTCTCTTCAGTCTGAGCTGGACCTCACTGAGCCCAGAGACTTCCTGCTCTAGTGGATGGAGAGGGGCTGCACTGAGATTAGGGAGAGGAGGAAGGAGGAGCAGTGGGTGGAGAGGAATATGATAGAGGGATTAGGATAGAGGGGAATATGATAGAGGGAATATATTGAGAGGAATGTGACAGGGAGGATTTGTTTCATTAGATCACTTTAAGACTTAAAATCTCTTAGGCTGACAGTCCCCGGAATCGGGCGCTAGAATTTCTTTAAAAAATATGTAAATGTTTACATTACTTATTTGATTGATTTCCCACCGTTTTATATTTCAGAAGACATCCATCCAGACATTCCTAGAACCATGTAAACGTTCTCTGTCGAATAAACTTGTATTTTTCTCCCTCAGGTGTTCGGATGCATCAATACATCCATTTATCACTTAACTGCAACGTTAAGTCAAAGGGGCGTTCCAGGAAAAACATTTATCCATCCTTGACTGCTTCACGGCACAGACATGGCAAAGCAATCACTGAACTTGTCTCGAGCAGGCAGAGCTAAATACATAACTTTCATAGCTCTACTATAAAGAATGTGACCTACACACTTCCTTAAACCTAAAATAAGTCAAGAAGTAATTTTGTGTGGAAGTCAAACATTTGTTCAGAACGACAAAATCGAGACCTTTACATAGCCCATCTCTCATTGTCTATAGGAGTGATGTACACTGGTCAAATTGCCCAAATGTTAATTTAGACATTTACAAATTTTACAGATTTTGACTCTCACTAATGTCATGAAATGTTTGGCAAAGTAGTAAAGAAGGTTGTATTATACTTTTCTTGTGTACTAGATCATATGGTTTGGAAAGTGTTTTTTTTCTCAGACATAAATGAACAATTCCAGGTGAAAGCTAAAGGTCATAGCTTCCTGGGGGAGGGACACCACTACATTAATAAAATATTTCCCTCTTGCTAGATTGATGACTAAAGCCCTAGTGAAACAGTGCAAAATGGTTGTCAGCTCAACTGATTAAATACAAGACCTGTTCATTGTGAAATGTACACAGTAAATTTTGAAGTGTTAAAGTAACACTTAAAGAGTTAAATTTAACACTATTTCTGAGTGTATATGGTCCCACCCTGAAATAGTGTTAATTTGACTCTTTTCATAGTGTTAACATTTTAGAGTTAAATTAACTCTAAATAGAGTAAAAATTTAACACTCGCTTACACTGAATAGTGTTATTTTAATTTTACACTAAAGGTTAAATAACACTGGAGAGTGTAAATATTACCCTTGGAAGAGTTAATCATTTACTCTTCTAAAATAACAAATCAACTCTGATTGAGTTTGATTCCAGTCCAGTTTAACACTGCATGGAGTTGACACTCAAGGTTAAAATAACTCTGATAAGTGTTGATGTTACACACTATTGTGTTGATAATTGACTATCTTGCAGTGAAAAACAAGCTCAAATAGAGTCAAATTCTAACACCGTATAGTGTCACGGAAATAAATCTCAGCAGTATTCATTTTACACTTTTTTAGTGTCAAATTACACCAAATACTCCATTAAGTGAGTAAAAATCACAACTTACCACAAAATAATGCATTTCAAATTTTTATTAACAGCTCAACTATGTCAGGCTAAAATATATTAAGAATACAAATCCCTTTTTAAAACATTGACCTTAGGTTTCCATAAAATGGCAATAGGGAACAACATACAAGGAGGAATCTGTCGTTCCATACTTCATTTGAACATCAAAAGGTTTAAAGTAACACAGTTCAGTAATGTTGATCACCTTTTGAACCCTGTCTGGATGCATCCTGACCTTAAAGGCATAGTAATGGTAATCAAAACACACTGTTTCCATCAGTTTTCCACAGAGCAATACACAGTCATCTTTCACAGCAATAATTTTGATTTTACAAAATACAGGCATCTCAAATGCTACCTCAGTACAGATAATGAAGTCACGGCGGTACTCTGTACCATGATGTTTGATCCACTTGGCAGAAAACACACTGGTAGACAATACAGACCCACATTTTAAAGCAATCTCGGGACCTTCTTTGAGCTCACTAAGTGTTACCATCTTCCCCGAACCTAAAGTTAATCTTTCCTTGCTAAAGGACTCTCGATACATTGCCATACAACTTTGGTGCTTTTTGGCTAATGTTTTTGTTACATTTTTAAAGCTTTTTAATTGCTTCTTAAAAAAATTATGTTTAGCTTCATAACGCATGCACCACATGTGCAGAACTGGGCCGATGTTTTTTATATTACGAGGGTAATGAATCATGAAGTGATGCTTTGGTAAGAGATTGATTGCAGGAAACAACTGCTTGAAGAGCTGATGATGATCAATGATTAAATGTTTGAGGTAAATGGTCATGCCTTCTGTAAGGACTGGGGAAAATACAATGTTAACAATGTGTAGAAGCAAAAGTAGAAGATGCCAGTGCTGGTCATCTGACTGTATTAAATCACCAAATAGCAAAGGCATATTACGTAATAAGCACCAAGACTGTATAGCATTCAACCCCAAATCATTACTTCCATCAAACAACTTTACTCTAGGTGGACGGTTTCGCTGCTGATTGTATCCATAGTCAAAAGCATGTATTCTACCAGCCAGTTGTTCAGCATTTAGGAAGTTTTCCTTAATGTACTGCAGGACAAGTTTGACTTCAAACTGAGCAACTCCTTCTAAAATATCGTGCATTATATCTACAGAAAAATTGTTGGCTGTATTAAAATACTGTAGTGAATTCAGCAGACAAATGCGTTTGACACCATAGATATGAGGTAGTGTAGGATCTGTTTGTAAAGTTTGACAGTGCAGTTTGTGCATCTCGATAGTTCGTAGTACAACTTTTGGATCATCTTCACAGAACACAGTTTGAAAACAATCTTTCTCAAGGAGACAGAAACGACAACAATACCTTGCCCCAAATGACTCCACAAAGCCAAATAAACCATGCAACCCAAGATTATCACCAGTGACCTGAACTATGGTACCGTGAATCACATCTTTCAATCTGGGAACTTTAAGTCCCTCTGTCTCGAGTACTTTAAGATCACTGACAAGTGGCTCAAGTATCAAATTAAAACCATAACGCTTGATGTCCTGCGCATGGAAAAGAGCACCCAAATGAATATTTATCAATGATGAATTAAAGATTGGGGGAAAATTCCTTAATGTAAAGTATATAGCACCTAATTTGTGTATACCCTTTTTAGACCCCAAGGGGTTTGCTGTTTCAAAGTCGTCATAAAATAGCTGGATCTGTATGGCATCTTTTTCTATAGAGAATAAGGGACTTTTTTTAAAATAGGCGGCATCTCTCAAGTCTGCATACACACCTTCCTTGGGCATGTGCCTGGGCTTGAACATGTCTGCAAGTTCTGGGTTTTGAAAAATGGCCTTTAGTGTTTCTAAAATAGGAATATATGCAAACTTGTCAGTTACAACGACCTGATCGTATGTCCCAGTTGTTTTGTTTCTTCTGCTGTCAAATCTTGTGCCAAGCACCTTTTCAACAGGTTCTACGATTCCCCATTTCTCTTTGAAGTGTTTATTTCGTTTAGCTTCTGAATTTAAGGGTGTGAAAGGGTTTTCCAACTTTTGCAAAGATTGTTCTATTCTGTTCTTATTTTCAGTTTCCTGTGGAGATAAGCACTGCAAAGCTGCATCTGTAGCTTGACTTTGAATCTCAAAAAACACTTCTTCCATGGAGGAAACAAAACTATTTACAGTAGATTGACTTAATCCAGCTGCTTTTAGTTGTGCAACAGCAGAGGCACACATATCTAGAGTGCTCCTGTTGGACTTTTTCAACAGAGTAGATGTGGCTACCTCGTGTTCATTAACTGTCCGTGACGTTGTAGCTGTCTCCTCTACATTAGTGGTCACTGCCTCTCCAATGCTGCTTAAATAAACATCAGGGTCAACCTGTTGGTCAATATACTCAGTGTGTTTTGTGTTTAAATGTTTCCTAAAACCAGAAAACGTACCAAACGCACAGCCACATCCAGTCTGAGCACATTTAAGCCGGAGATTTTTTCCAGGCAAGTAACCGTGAACTAATCGTAAATGCCTAACAAGCATATTTGAACTCGATAACTCAGCCTGACAAACAAAACACTTCATGTTCGAGGAGAAACTTCAAGCACTAATGAAGTAACCTCGCCCTGATTTCAGCAACACGAGGGCTCTCTTTGACCTTGCCAGCATCGATGCTGTACACTGTAGTTTGGATGAAAGTGTACATGTTGTGGAGCATGGTGTTGTAGGATGTGCCAAACACAAAATGTGCCTTAAATAGTTCGTCAAAAGCAACAAGAGAAGAGGTTGACCTGCAAGGTATGGCATTCTTGTCGATAATGATGAAGAACTGGTGGATTGCATTCTTCTTAACTCCAACAGCTAGGAGATAGGGCTGAGCGCTAGTAGTGATGGCATCGAGATGCTCTTGAATGTTTGTTCCGGTCTGCGAAGACAAATGAGGGAAAACTGTAGTTAATGGCCAAGTAGTTGTAGAATATGCAGAAAGAGCCAATACACTACTCTTATTGAATATGAATATTGAATGAATACTTGTAGCCTAATATTAGGTGTTCATACCACAAATTAGAAAAAATACAAACCTTCTTGAATACCACAAGATGTTTCTCTGCTTGGGATGCGGAAACCTTTCCTGGTCTCTTCCGACCCTGAGCGGAGGGTGGAATCAGGTGTATAAGCAGTAAAACCGATGACAGATCACTGTCCCAACCTGTAACAACACAAGTTCAATGTTAACACACTTCAGTTACGTTGTTTTCTTTACAAAAGACCCCCCAGACAGACAGCAGTTCTACATCACAAGAAGTTCTCTAACTAAAACATCCACAGGGCTGAGTCAAATCTCAAAAGTTTTGTTCAATATACTGCTACAGAACGTACTCGTAAATCTTTCACAGATCCAGCTTCTTAGTATTATGTTGATATTTAAATGTTTACACATAATGTTGATATTGCAATACAACACAAAAGGTAGGCTTACAAGCATCTTACCAAAGTCAACATCCAATTCAGTGCCATCCTCAGGAGGATCAGCTGCCAGCAAGAGTTCTTCAAGCTCACTTGTGGATGGAAGCTTTCTGCATTGTTTGATGATCTTTTTCTTGAACGTGACCGGCCACCTTTCCAGAAGCTTGCTTGAGGTATCCTCTCCGAACATTAGAACAAAATCCTGTTCAACCTGGAGTGGGGTGGTGTTGGTGACAATTTCAGTTATTTGACAGCCAATCAAATTGTATTGCGTGCTAGTTTAGCTAGCTAGTATCACTACAATGTCTTACAAAACAATTCACTTGTCATAGTATTTTCAAAATAACATAATTACCAAGCTTTTGACGTCTTTAAAACGTGGAAACTCAGACAGTATGTTGCTTGACTGCTGGGGGTCGAGGATCATTTTGCGGCGATACACAAACGTCAGTTCCATTTTCTTCTTGATTGTGTCTGCATCAGCAGAATGTTTCATCAGTGAGATTGCTTTGTTGCACTCATCATCAGTCAGGGCAGTCTCTGGAACAAACTGGGATTCTCGTCTGACAGTCGGTCCTCCAGACATGTCTTCACCAGTTGATCCTTTGGCTGATTCTACACAACACGGGAAAATTTCAATCATGTCAAAAGTTTTAGTAGCCTGGCTAACTTTTAAAGGAAGTACTCCACTGTAAAATATACTTTTTGAGCTGTAAACTAAATGATATGAATGATATGTTTGATGCTAGGGAGTGTGGCAAGCTGGTTTAGCCAAGGCCAAATGGGAAGAAGGCCAAATTACAGGTGTTGGCCATCTGAGGGGCAGAGGACAGCAAAGGGGGGGGGTGGTTACATGATATATATGAATGTATATGGAGCGTGATAAAAAGGTGACCTTGAAATTGTGGCGTTAATGGCGACGCAAGGAAAAAATTTGGGTGCACCTACATTTTGTGCTGGTGCACCTAAATAAAAAAGTTAGGCGCACAAGTGCAACCAAGACAAAAAGTTAGTGTGGAGCCCTGCATCAATGCTGGTGTTAATATTGACATTATTTCTTCACAATTTATGAAATCTGCAGTTTGTGGGTTGAAAAATGTATGAAAATGCCATCTACTGGTTTAAATCACCCTAAAGTTTGCAAGGCCAGTTTGCCAGGGGTTGCCTCGACCAGTCAGTGTCGAGGCAACCCCCCCTTATGTCACAGTCCTTTGTAGGTCTCTGATGCATATTTTCTTTAAATTTGCTAAGAGGGAGGGAGCTAGCAGAATTGAAGGATGTAGTTACACATTATACTATATGTCTGAGAAATAGTGCAACAAATGCAATTATTGATCTAGCAACTGTTTTGTTCCATACATTTTCCAGTATTACCTCCGAATGATGATCGCCTGTCTTTGGCGGTGCCTCTCTGAATAGTTTTAATCCTCCAGGCCAAGTACCCAGTTCCACTCTCGCCATCATAATAATGCTCCTTGAAGGATGAAAGGATAACAAAAATGGATACTTCATTGAAAACAACATGGTCTGGTAGGATTCAAAAACTTCCAATAATATTTAACATTACAACTATTACTGTGTGCAACTCACATAGCCATTCTTAGAGAATGGGTCACTGAGGTACGGGAATAAGGTCACTATTCCTTTGGCATACATTTCTTTCACCTGTCTGGGTGGAGATGTACTGCAAAATTGAAGAAGAAAGGATTGTGCAGTCATATTCACTTAGATTCAGATTTAGATTTACAGATTGAGAACACAAGGACTATTAACAAATTACCCATTCATTTCTGTCATGTCAGCTGCCAGCATGTTCACCATTTTGCGTCTTGTTTCATCCGTCAAGGACTTGGTTCGGTTGTATTCATTTATTATACGTTCCCCACCGGTTTTGTTGGTAAGAGCTGATTCCACCAACTTAAAACAAAATGCATAACAATTCTGCATGTTATGTCCACTGCAAATAAACTGGAAATAAACTAATATGATGTCAGAGGATGTCCCGATCCAATCTCAAAGATTGCAAGTGCTACAAAAATCCAATGAAAAAGCCAATAATGGTAAGAAACTCCCTCCAGACAGCGACAATAACTTGAATGTACTCGAAGTGTGCACTGTATTATCAATAAATAAATAAAAGTATCTGATCAGGACTCAATATCAGCAGATACTTTTTTTAATCGGATAGGGCGCTTAAAAAAACTTGATCGGGACATCCCTAATCAGGACTTCAAAAATGTTTTGAAACCATGTAATTTACAATGTATATTAATGTAATTTTAATTCTCTGAGAACAGATTCAAGAACAGAATTTAAAATGTCAGAATTGTCTTACTTGCTTGGCTTCTGTATCCAGCCTCTGGCGTTTTCTGGAGGGGCTATCTGAAATAATGACTGTATCCTCAGAGTCCAAGGTATCAAGGGATGATGGTTGGGATTGCTCAGAAGAGGCCACCATGGAGACAGATTCTAACCATGATTTTTAGAAGAAAAAGAATTATATATAGTTCCCTCATAATCTAAGACACTTATTTAATAGACACCATGAACTTCATAAAACAAAGAAATAACGTATTCATTAATTAGTCTAATTAACTGAAACAAACCTGAGTCATATTTGATGGTTAGCACCCCAGTTGAGGGATCCTTTATAATATCCTCAAAAACATCATCATCCAATTCAGTCCCTGAACTGTCAACAATTTTCACACCTTCTGTTACAGCTGGGACACCAAACTTTGCAAATGCTAGAAAAAACAGGGATAAAAGCTTGTGTAAACAAAAGTAAATCATTATTTATATAATAATTTCACTGTGTACACCTACCTTACCCTATAAAATAGGTTTTAAACAAACACTATTAAGTGATTAAAATGTTTTTTTTTGTAGCATCATAACTATACCTTAAGCAATGCATCCACAATTAAAGTGTAGTTACCAAGGGCAAAACAGAAGAAATTTAGACGTACAAAAATGGACCAGTTCCAAAAACCTGAGAACTTAACATGTCCCATCATTTTAGGAATATTCCAGTATATCAATTTTAAACAGCTAAATTCAGACAGTTATTACTAACATTGTCAAATTCTTACCTGCAATCAAAAAGTCTTTCAGATTTGGCTCAGTTATTCTGACAAATTTTTGGACATCTCCAAGTTTAGCTTTAAGCAGCATGCTCCCTGCAAATAGTATCAGTACAATTTCTCACAGTTAAAAAGTTGATGGTCTTATTTTAGCAGTATTTCCTCAAATATAAGAAAAAATATTGTTTCAAGCCACCAAAGTGCTGAGAAATGATCAGCACTTTTGCAGAAATGGCCAGTTAAATTGAAGTTACTGTCAAACACATTAAAAAGGATAACGTCTGATTTTCATCCTTGTAACATTAATGTTACCGCCTTGCCCGCACAATTACTGCAATTGTTGGGTCTTGGTATATTATAGAGTGTGGTCTAGACCTGCTCTGTCTGTAAAGTGTCTTGAGATAACTCTTGTTATGATTTGACAATATAAATAACATTGAATTGAATAATGTTAGCTAAACGTTACACCATAAGTGTGTGCTAAGATAGTGCTTAAGTATTTTAACAGTACTGCTGCTGCTTTGAAACCCGAAAGTCATTTTGTATAATATCCAGGAAAAAAATAAAGGCACACCGCTTAAGCAGTGTCCAAGGTTAATGTCTACCCGCCGTTAACATAATAAATCCATGCCACCCGCACATAGTTAGCCAGTCAAGCTAACGTAGCTAACTGTAGCTAGTTTAGCCAACTCCCCTTAGTCTTTGCTATGTTCCTGTAATATCTGAACGTTAACAAGAAGTACACAATCCCCCCTCCACGTTGTATTAACATAACTTACAATAAATCGGGCTGACATTGTCTAGTTTGAACGTTATGTTCGTCAGTTAATGTTAATTAACGTTAGCTTAATACTGCTGGCACATGGACTGGACAGAAGTCAGTCACAACATGTTAACGTTAGCCTTTTTAAAATTCGACATTTTAAGACCTAAAACCAACTAGAGTGCACTGTTAGCAACGATATAAAGTAATTCTTAAATGCTGCTTCTGTTAAAATGACAAATAATGTGTGTATAGTCGCTTAGGAGAAACTTACCGCAGTCATTCCACATGAAGAAAATGGCGCCGTGAAAATGTGTGGTCCGTTTGAGACGAGTCGTAGGTGGGCGGAGCTTTCCAGAGTACGTCTGACACTGCGTCTTTTAACAACGTACTTTTTCACCAACACTGGGCGGTATCTTACTCCAACTGTTGTAGTAATAACTCTGTAAGAGTCAATGTACTTTGACACTGCATATTTAACACTATGGAATTTACTGTGTATGTGTTCAAGTCTAATAATTTTGCTCTATATATTTTCTACTCTGTATGTAATTTTATCTGTTTAAGCTGTTTGGATTGTTAATTGATATAACACAGGGCAACATTGAAAAAGAGACACTGGTCTCAATTGGGATTCCCTGTAAAAAATAAAGAGGAATATGATAGAGGGAATATGATAGCGAGTATTATGATGGAGTGGAATATGATAGAGGAATATGATGGAGGGGAATATGATAGAGAATGAATGGAGGAATGTGTGACGCTCTTGAGCAACAAAGGTTGTGTGTTTGGTTATATCAACGGGAAAGACATGGATAAGAAAATGTTCAAACAATTTTAAACAATACTTTTCTATAGTCAGCTGATATTGATTTCTTTATTTAATTATTTTTTAAACTTAAATGCTAAACATCAATGACACCTACTCTTCAATTACATTTTTTGGGCCTATATAATTACACATCCAGCTAATTTCATCCCTCCATGAGCATGCGTACCGTAAAGATACCGTAAGGATCACTCGACTGCAACAGCTCTCGTTGATTTAATCCATCAATGGCTCAGGTCACTTGACCAAGATAAACTTGTGGATGAGCTGCTTCTTGATTTTAGTGCTGCATTTGACCTTGTTGATCATATGGCTAATAGCTGAGGCCATTGAAGAGAGATGTTTTCTTGAACCCTCATTTCTTTTTTGGAACTTTGTTACTGAGGTGACATAGACTATGGAAGACTTGTTTTACTGTAGTAAGGTCGCCTATGTATTTCATTGATGATGATGATGATGATGATGATGATGATGATGATGAATATTGACATTATTGGTAGGCTCAGATCGAACAAACAACCTAAGTAAGCCTGGCTGCTATTTATGATATCTACAACATATTGACTTTTAATTAGGCAAAACACATGTAGTTTGAATGGTCAACCATTTTATATGAGTTACAGCATTTTATTTTAATAAAAAATTAGGTTATATGGATTAATTGTATATATTAGGTATGACTGTGCTGCATAGGTACAAAACATCTAAATTAAATAAACGAAATTGTGCCAGCATTTGATAACACATGAAAGCTGCGGTGGGTAACCATGGCAATGGGGACTCCATTGTGACATCACAAGATTCCGATTCTGGAAGGTTACCTGTTGCACAGACAAACTGAACAGTGCAAAGAGACTGATTCAACTAACCACTGACAAATTATTAAACAACCGTTCTATCATAGACGCTCATATCAGGATTATGTGGTTGTCTCACCTAGCTACCTTAAGTTGAATGCACTAACTAACTATAAGTCGTTCTGGATAAAAGCGTCTGATAAATGGCTAAAATGTCAAATGTTATGCTGGGTGTGGGGCATGTATTTTTACACTTAGCTGGCCCATTGGCTAGGGGACCCGGGGTTGGGACAGATTGGTGCAGAGCATCTTAGAGGACACTATATATATATATATATGTGATGTATAAGTAAATAGTGCTGACTCATACAGTATGTATGTATGTACTGAATGTGATCACTTTCATCATGTCTGTTTCTTTTCTCACGCAGAATGTGAGAGATGTGAGCAACTGTCCTCTCACTGAGTTCATGGCTCCCTGTATTGACTCCCTCCCACCACTGGCTTTCACCAATCAGAGGCCTATACCAACCACGTTGCATCCCCCCTCTCCATTGGCCATACGCGCTCAGGATGCACAGCGGTTGTATTTTCATACTTTGTCCCTGAAACCTGCCAGTCTGCTGAATGCCCAGTTGCCACAGAGGCCACTGCAGATGTATCTACAGGTATGCGAGAGGACCTATGGACAGATATACATCTTTCCTCAATGCTGCATCGATACCTGCCACACTTCTTTGACGAAGACTCCATGCAGCCACATCAGGCAGTAGAGGGCACCACTGAGGTCTCAGTTGCTCCAGTGGTAATATCTAATGTCGAGGAAGAGGACAGATTCTATCCTTACTCCCTCCCACCCCTGGCTCAGCGGTTCATTGGCAATTCATTCAATTTCCTCGAAACCTCCCAGCCTGCTGTTTCAGCCACAGAGTGCCCAGTTGCCACAGAGGCCACTGCTACCACAGCCACTTTCAAGGGAGAGAATCGATGGGCAGCTAGAAGTCTTCCTTCAGTGCTGCCTCCATGCCTGCCAACAGTCTTTGACGATGACTTCATGCCACCAGAGCAGACAGTAGAGGATACCTATGAGGTCTCAGTTGCTACAGAGACCACTGCAGGCACAGCTACTGTTGATTTTGGAGTGTACAGATCAGCAGCTAAATGCCCTGTCCCAATGCTGCCTCCAAGTCTGCCACTTGTCTTTGAAGTTGACTACAAACTGCCAGGGGAGGCAGTAGAGGACACCACCAAGTGTCCAGTTATCAGTGAAACAAACAATGATGTGTCCACTCACCTCAAAGAGGACATGGCAGCTGATCAAAGCCCTCCTGACCCTGCAGCACTGCCTCCAAGCTCGCCATGTATCCGAGACTCTGACCACAAACTGACAGAGGAGACAAAAGAGGATGACACCGAGTCCTCCGTTACCACAGCGATCACTACAGGCACATCCATTGTCCAGGGAGAGGACCTGTTGGGTGATAAAAGCCCGGCTCCAATGCTGCCTTCAAAGTTGCCACACATTCTAGACAATGACCACAAGCAGCCAGAGGAGACAGTAGAGGACACCACCAAGAGTCAAGTGTCCAGGGAAGCGGCCGTTTCCGTCTCCACTGTCCACAATCTGCCAGGGGAGGCAGTAGAGGACACCAACAAGTGTCCAGTAGCCAGGGAAGCAGCCGTTTCTGTGTCCACTGTCCACACAGAGGAGTGTTTGGCTGATAAAAGTCCTCCTGCACCTGCAACACTGCCTCTAATCCTGACCTGCACCCACAACATTGACCACAAACAGCTATGGAAGACAGTTGAGTGCACTACAAAGTGCTCAGTCGACACAGAGGCAACTGTTGCCATTTACACCTGGGATGATAAAAGTCCTCCAGGTCTGCATTCACAACAACAATGACCACAAGCAGCCAGAGGAGACAGTTGAGGACACCACAGAGTGCTTAGTTAACACAGAGGCAAGTGCAGTTGCATCCACTGTCAAGAGAAAGGAACTGATGAGTGATAAAAGCCCTGTCCTAGCACTTCCTCCAAGCTTGGCATGAATCCATGACAAGGACCATAAGCAGCCAGAGCAGAAAGGGAAGGGCACTAGTGAAGAGGTGGATCGCTGCCCTCATGCTCACCAGCTGGTCCTATATGCTAACTTAACTCTGGCAACCCCTCTGCTCTGCATGGCCACTAAGATGCCTGTTAGAGTGAGAGCCTCCATATGCAGGTCAGAGGATGAAGAACCCAGGCCCTGGACGCTGAAAGAGGCAAAGGTAGGTGTCCTATTTTACACTTCTACTCTACAGGGTTGGGGGTCTGTTCCATTTCAATTCAAAGCATTGAATTAAGTACTTCCTGAATTGACTGGAATTGAAATTGAATTGACCCCAACCCTGCTACTCTATGCTCATAGTATAAAACATCACCCCTTACTAGGGTTAACATTTGTATTACGTTTGGTGTGGACCCAGGAAGAACATCTATGGCTATTACAAAATCGGTTTGGGATACAAATAAACAAGTTACCTCAATTACTGTCCTCTAAATTGTGTGCCCCATGAGGCCTTCAATGTATGTTGATCACTCAAATGTGTATTGAATGTGCCACATTGGAACAATATTACATCTAGAGTCAATGTCTTCCTGTTAGGATTATTGGACAGGCATTGACATTGAGAGTGAAGAGAGGAGCGTCAAGGAGGAGGTGAGCCCGAGGGAGGGTTTGAAGCGTGAGGCGGACCGTGCCCATTCCAAGAGCTCCAATGGGACGGTTTCATCAGAGAGAGCAGAGACCATCCTGGGAAGAGTGGGCTTTCTGGCCATGAACCTCAAGCAGAAAGTCACATTTTTAAAGATGGAGGAAAAAGAGAAAAATAAGGAACTGAATAAGAAGTTGAAAGATGACGTGAAAGAGAGAAAGGAGATGAAGGCGAGAGAGAAAGCGCAAAAGAAAGCCATGAAAGCTGAGAAAAAGAGGGACAAGTTAGAACAGAAAAAGAGAGAAAAGGAAAGAAAAGAGAAGGAAAAGGCAGAGACAAAGAGGTTAGAGGGGCTGATTAAGATACACAATGCCATGATGAAAGACAGGATTAAGAATGAGAAGAAGTGGTCTGAGGAGCTGAAAAAGAGAGAGAAAGCTCAAGCTGAGCTCCTGGAGATGGAGCGAAAGATTCAAAAAAAGGAGGAGAATAAGAGAGAAAAGAGGAGGAAAGAGGAGAGGAAGAGACTGGAGAAGAGGAAAAAGAGGGATCCAAGTGGAGGTGGAACTGAGAGGGTGATAGAAGAGCAGGGAAGGGATGAAAGCTTGAAGATGAATGAGTATGGGTAAGAGGGAGAGAGAGAAAAGAGAGATACTGTATTTTCGCATGCAATGAAAAACAAAGAATAAAAAAAAAAAATATTTACTCTGTTTGTTTTTTGTCAAGGCATACCGTACAAAACATTATAAAGACAAAATGTTTACTTTTCGCAAATTTGGGGAGTGTTGCACAGTTTAAATGTTGAATCCTAAATCGACACTAAGCACTCCTACATGTTGAAAGGATTGGATAGGTGTACATATACATTAGGTCTAATATGGCAAACAAAGCCTATCAGAGGGAAAGGTAGAGCCATTACCAGTGTTTATACCTATGGGATAGGTAGAGAAAATTCTAAAACAAATCTCACAAGCTCTCATCCATAGTCAAATGAACTACTGTTGTCTGGAGTAATGCAGGTGTTGGTGACCTAAAGAGACTGCAAATAGCACAAAATTGTTAGGCCTACTGCTGCTAGGTAGCTCTCTCTCTGCTCTCCCCCTCCCCTCTGTATGTTCTTGATAGCAGGAGTGAAGTCTGGTGTGCGGGAGTCAGGGTTCCATCTACAGCTCATTCACCATAATCACCTCAGCCTTAAAGACCCGGTCAAACTCGCCACTCATCATCAGATCATAGTCAAGACAACCATGTTAGTCTCGCTGCTGATTCAACCTGCTTGTTTTCGCTCTTTGTGTTTTTGGCCTATTCTATTTACATTTTTCCTGTGTCACAGATTATTGGAACCTGACTCCTGCCTCCACTTCACTCCTGCCACCACCATCCCGTTTACCACTACTGGACTTCCCTTTTGGACTCACCCCGGACACTAGGACGTTACGGTACCACTCCTGCTCAGAACCTGGATCTGTTACCCTCCCTGTAGACCTGGACTTGCTCTTCCCCCTTTTTGGAAACCTGGACAATTTTACTTTGCAATAAACTTGTTAAACTTTCTCTGGCTCGGTGTAGTTGTCTACATTTGGGTTCATATCCAGTTAAATCATGACAAAAATACGGCAGCAAGAAAGGGTCTTCAATGTGGTTATGAGATGTTCTCCATAGAATTACATAATGCACTCGAATGGCCGACTGTCAAGGAAATGACAAAAAAAAAACACAAAAAAACATTTTTCATAAATGTACTGAAAGACCAACCGCTATATGTGATTAACTGGATATGATCAAAGACGACTCGTAAAGGTAATAGGAATCTGGATCTGTTTCCTTTTCTTTTTACCTTGCTTTTGTTATTATTATTATTTTTTAAAGTTTTCTTTTTACATTTCGTAAAATGTTATAATTACAAAAACATTTCATTTTAATTTCAATTTAGTAACATACTGTATCATTCAAATACATATTATTATTTGTCTAATCATATTTTTTCCTTTAAACTTAATATTTTGTAATATAATGTATGACTGACATGAGGGTAATCAAAGGGAGTGAGATAAGGGTAACAATGAAGAAACTCTTCCATTACTAAGTGATGAGTGGAAGTGTACAGTGCCCTCCTGAATTATTGGCACCAGAAAGAAATATGAACAAAAAAGGCTGTGAAAACATGTCATTGTGGTCTATCAGCTTGATCTTACACTCAAAAGATCATATGAATCTACCCTTTAATTGAGTAAAAATTGTTCAAATAAAAAAATAATCGTCATCAACAAATCATTATTTTATTCAAAAACATGCGTGTCACAATTATTGGCTGCCCTATAAATTACTTTGAACAAAATCTAATTGAGTGCATTTGTAAAGTATTCAGACCCCTTGACTTTTTCCCCACTTTGTCTAATTCTAAAATTGATTCAATTGTTTTTTTTCCTCATCAATCTACACACAATACCCCATAATGACAAAGTGAGAACAGGTTTTTAGACTTTTTTATAAATGTATTAAACATAACAAATGGAAATATTACATTAACATAAGTATTCAGACCCTTTACTCAGTACTTTGTTGAAGCACCTTTTGCAGCGATTACAGCCTCGAGTCTTCTTGGGTATGACGCTACAAGCTTGGCACACCTGTATTTGAGGAGTTTCTCCCATTCTTCTCTGCAGATCCTCTCAAGCTCTGTCAGGTTGGATAGGGCGTGTCGCTGCACAGCTATTTTCCGGTCTCTCCAGAGATGTTAGATCGGGTTCAAGTCCGGTTTCTGGCTGGGCCACTCAAGGACATTCAGAGACTTGTCCCGAAGCCACTCCTGCGTTTTCTTGACTGTGTACTTAGGGTCGTTGTCCTGTTGGAAGGTGAACCTTAGCCCCAGTCTGAGGTCCTGAGCGCTCTGGAGCAGGTTTTCATCAAGTATTTCTCTGTACATTGCTCTGTTCATCTTTCACTTGATCCTGACTAGTCTACAAATCAAATCAAATCAAATTGTATTTGTTATGTGCCGAATACAACAGGTGTAGACCTTACCGTGAAATGCTTACTTACAAGCCCTTAACCAACAATGCAGTTCAAGAAATAGAGTTAAGAAAATATTTACTAAAAACACTAAATTAAAAAATAAAATAAAAAGTAACACAATAAATTAATAATGAGGCTAGATACAAGGGGTACCGGTCCCGAGTTAATGTGTGGGGGTACAGGTTAGTTGAGGTAATTTGTACATGTAGGTAGGGGTAAAGTAACTATGCATAGATAATAAACAGCGTGTAGCAGCAATGTAAAAACAAAGGGGGGAGGTGTCAATGTAAATAGTCCGGGTGGCCATTTGATTAATTGTTCAGCAGTCTTATGGCTTGGGGATAGAAGCTGTTAAGGAGCCTTTTGGACCTAGACTTGGCACTCTGGTATCGCTTGCTGTGCGGTAGCAGAGAGAACAGTCTATGACTTGGGTGACTGGAGTCTTTGTCAATTTTTTGGGCCTCCCTCTGACACCTCCTAGTATATAGGTCCTGGATGGCAGGAAGCTTGGCTCCAGTGATGTACTGGGCCGTACGCACTACCCTCTGTAGCGCCTTACGGTCGGATGCCGAGCAGTTGCCATACTAGGCGGTGATGCAACCGGTCAGGAAGCTCTCGATGGTGCAGATGTAGAACTTTTTGAGGATCTTGGGACCAATGCCAAATCTTTTCAGTCTCCTGAGGTGGAAAAGGCGTTGTCGTGCCCTCTTCACGACTGTCTTGGTGTGTTTGAACCATGATAGTTTGTTGGTGATGTGGACACCAAGGAACTTGAAACTTTCGACCTGCTCCACTACAGCCCCGTCGATGTGAATGGGGCGTGTTCCCAGTCCCTGTCCCTGAAAATCCTCCCCGGAGCATGATGCTGCCACCACCATGCTTCACCGTAGGGATGGTGCCAGGTTTCCTCCAAACGTGATCTCATCCCAGGTAAGAGGGGGAGTGGCAGCAGCAGCAGGTTCTCCCCATGTGAGCTGAGTCCAGTGGACCAGTCCTGTATCCCCCCTCCAAGACAGCGACAGTGGTCTGAACCATGGCTAGCTATCCACAATCTGGCTTGACTAAACAAGGTCTACCAAGAGGGAAGGAGGGAGAGGAAGGTAGAGGAAGAGAAAGAGGGAGGAGAGGAAGGAGGAAAGGCAGAAAAGGGTTCTCTCCATCACGACTGTAAGAAGGAAAGGAGGGAGAAGGACGAGCAAGAGGAAGAGGAAGAGGTGGAAGATGACAAGGAGAGTTGATCTGTCCATCACTAACATAAGGAGATCTCTTCTGGGGGCTCTTGTTCTCTCCTCTTTCCCAAAGAGGAGCACCTTTTGCAGGCAGCCCAGAGCAGACTCTCCGCTGAGAGAAGGCTAGCCCCTGGAGGTTTCACCTTGGATTTATACAGAGAACCTCCAGGACTCAAACTGCTTTACATTGTAGAGGGGGATCTAATCTCATTGGAGGCGACCCAATGACCCAGAAATGCTCCGTAGACAGACTTCCTCCCTGCTCCCCGTCTCGCTGGCAGGGGGCTCGTAGGAACACCCTCCCCTCCTTGACTCCAGCTCCCACCCCTTCTTCACCTGCCCCCCTTATCATGTTATGAGTCTCACCTACAGGTCCCGCCCCCTGGCCTACCTGTTGCAGGTGTAAGTATGGTGTGTCGGACAAAGCTGCCCTCCACCTCCTCCCCCTCCTCCCCCTCCTCCTCCCCCTCCTCCTCCCCCTCCTTCCCTCTTTCTCCCACTCCCCCCATCTCTCGCGCTCTCTCCTCCTCCCCCTCTCTTCCCTTTAAAGCAATACTTAGACCAGGCTTTCTGCCTCCTCTACCCCTCTCCACCTCCTCTTCCATTCCTACTCTCTTTCTCTCCACCTCCTCCTCCTCCTCTTTGTTCCCCCTCTCCCGCCCTCCAGTGAGAGAGGCAGGTCACCTCGCCGTCACTCTATCCAGCTGGAGCCACTCCACTGAGAGGGCGAGGAGGAGAGGATAGGTATAGAGGAAGACCAGAGGAGACAAGAGGGAGAGGAGGAGAGGAGGAGAGGGAGTGAGACACTATGTTAGCTGTTGTGGTGTGATATATGTAGTTACTTGTAATAACCACTAGAGCAGGGGTGTCAAACTCATTTTGGTTCACGGGCCACATACAGCGCAATCTGATCTCAAGTGGGCCGGGCCAGTAAAATAATAGCAAAATAACCTATAAATAACGTCAACAAATCTTTACCTTTGTTTTTCAATATTATGCCTTAATTTATCATTTAGCCTACAGATGTGCATTATAACTCACAGATCACAGTGGATCTACAAAGGCACAAAACATTTATTCACAGATAGGCCTATGGAACTGAAAAAATTGCATTTCACTTTGATTAAAACAACTTGTTTTATTAACTTAACTTATTTTAATATACAGTATACATTCTGACCACCTGAACTGACTCACCACACTATGCACAAACTAAAGTCGGAGCAATGAAGAACGTTATCACAATGTTCATGGTTTTTAAATATTACATTACCACAGTAAATGTTATTTTTTCACAGAACTGTATTCTTCAGAGTGAAAAAAGTCTCTTAAAGAGCATTACAAGTCTTACAATTAGACTTGACCTACTCGCTGTTTAACCCCCTCCCCTCTCTTTCTCTCACTGCGGCCTACCGGTTGCTCCTGAAACTTGGCATCTTTTAGCCTTCACGATTGCATCAATATCAGGTGTCAAATCCTGAGTAGCAGCCAATTTCATAATGTCATTTAAGTGCTTGTGTGTTAGCCTTGAGCGCAGCTTTGTTTTATTAATGTTCATTACAGAGAAAACCTGTTCACAAAGATAGGTAGTCCCAAACATGCATAAAACCTTTGCAGCCAGGGCTGTTAATTTGGGGCACCCTGGCAAGAGATACTGATAAATGTGTCCAAGCCCACAGAGGCAAATTTGTCCTTCATACCTGAATCACACTGCAAGTCAATTATTTCGAGTTGGATGTCAGCGGGCAGATCAGAAGCCTTGACTGTGAATGGCGAGCAAAAAACGGCAAATTCTGTCTCAAGTTCACCGAAGACCTGAAACCGTCGCTCAAACTCCCGCAGCAATCCTGTAATCTTGTCTTTGTATTGAGCCATGTCAGCATTAAGTCCGGTCGCACGCACATTTCTTAGACAAGGGAAATGAGCGGTGTCACCGCTAGATAGTTGTGTCTCCCAGAGTGACAGTTTTAACTTGAATGTGCGTATGCTGTCATAATACTGAGTGACAACTTTTTTGCGGCCCTGCAACATTTTGTTAAGATTATTCAGGTGCCCTGTAATATCCACCAGAAAGGCAAGATCCTGCACCCATTCTGGGCATTTAAGTTCCTTCACTGGTATGCCTTTTTTCTCCATGAACTGTTCAATTTGCTCTCGTAGCTCAAAGAAACGCTTCAGCACGGCACCTCGGCTTAACCACCGTACTTCAGTGTGGTATGGCAAGCCATGCGTAATGTCTTTATCACTGAGAAGACTGTGTCACGGTTTCGGCCGAGGCTGCCTCTCTCCCTTGCTCGGGCAGGCTTCGGCGTTCGTCGTCTCCGGAATACTAGCTGCCACCGTTGGATGTTTCTATGTTTGTTTGCTTTGGTCTGATTATTGTACACCTGTTTCTCGTTTAGTGTAATTAGTGTCCTATAAGTTCTCGTTGTGTCTTGTCTAGTGTTGTGTGTTATTGTTTTCTCTTAGTGCGTTGTTGGACGTTACATTCGTATTTGCTCGGTAGAGCTGTTCTCCACTGTGTTGGAGCCTTATTGCGCACCTGTTTTGTGCGCCCGTTTTGTTTCTCGCCTGCGTGCGGATTTGTCGCCTTCGGGCTAGTTGGGCATTTGACCCTGTTATTTCTTCACTAAAGTCTTTGGACTGTGCTTCTGCGTCCTGCGCCTGATTCCACCACCACACCCACCTACAGCCACACTGACAGAATAACACACCTTGAAAATGGAATCAGCAGGAGCCGCAGCAGCCCAGGCGACGCTGGAGGAAAAGGTCCGGGAACAGAGTGATCAGATCCTGCAGACGGGGTCCGCACTGCAGGAGGTGATCACCACCCTCCGAGGCTGGGGGACTCCTCCACCGCCATCCTCTCCGCCAGCACCATCGGCCAGTCAGCCCGTTCCTGCGCCGGAACCCAGGGGAGTTCGACTCTCGCTCCCGAGAGCCTACGACGGGACCGCGGCCGGGTGTCAGGGATTCCTGCTCCAGGTGGAGCTATACCTGGCCACCGTGCACCCGGCGCCCTCGGGACATGAGAGCGTGTCCGCCCTGATCTCCTGCCTGTCCGGGAAGGCGTTGGAATGGGCCAACGCGGAGTGGAGGATGATCGACGCGGGCACCATTACCTACGCCGAGTTCTCCCGCCTCTTCAGGGTGGTGTTTGACCATCCCCCGGAGGGGAAAGCGGCGAGGGAGCGTCTGGTCTTCCTCCGGCAGGGGAGGAGGAGTGCCCAGGAGTTCGCCCTTGAATTCCGTACTCTAGCGGCGGATGCAGGGTGGAATGAGCGGGCGCTCATCGATCACTACAGATGTAGTCTTCGCGAGGACGTCCGTCGGGAGCTGGCCTGTAGGGACACCAGCCTCTCGTTCGACCAGTTGGTCGACTTGTCCATCAGGCTGGATAACCTACTAGCTACCCGCGGACGTTCCGAGAGGGGTCCGCCCATTTCACCCTCCAGCGCCCCCGAGCCGTGCCCCATGGAGCTCGGGAGCGCTGGCGCTAGAGAGAGGAGGGGTCGGCTTACGAGGGGGTCCATCCCTTGCACCAACTGTGGTCGGGGAGGACACACCGCGGCTAGGTGCTGGGGATGGCCTCCTAGGGGAGAGGACGACAGGTCCCGCACTGGGGATTCCTTCCAGGTGAGTAGGCGCCCCACTCACCCAGAGCTCTCTGTTGCACATTTCTGTATACCTGTGCGTTTTCCACAGGTAGCACCTCATTCCCAGCACAAGGCGCTGGTAGTTTCAGGCGCGGCTGGGAACTTTGTGGATAAGAAGTTTTGTTTAGCCTTAGGGATTCCCCTTCTCCCTGTTGATGTTCCTTTCCCCGTTCATGCCCTAGATAGCCGTCCGTTGGGTGCGGGCTTGATCAGGGAGGTCACTGCGCCACTTAGGATGTGTGCGCAGGGGGGTCATTAGGAGATGATTCAGCTATTTCTAATCGACTCGCCTGCGTATCCGGTGGTGCTGGGCATGCCCTGGTTAAGTACCCACAACCCATCGATTTCGTGGCAGGAGAGAGCTCTGATGGAGTGGTCTGCTCAGTGTGTGGGTCGATGTCTGGGCGTTTCCGTAGGGGCTACCTCGGTGGAGAGTCCAAACCAGGTGCCCGCATTGCACGTTCCTCCTGAGTATGGGGATTTGGCTATTGCGTTTAGTAAGTCGAGGGCGATGCGGTTGCTGCCCCATAGGCAGGGAGATTATGCGATAGACCTCCAGGCAGGAGCTGCACTCCCACGGAGCCATGTGTATCCTCTGTCTCAGGAGGAGAAGAAAGCCATGGAGACTTACATAGAGGAATCTCTGAGACAAGGATACATACGGCCTTCCACTTCTCCTGCGTCCTCGAGTTTCTTTTTTGTGAAGAAAAAGGATGGTGGGTTGCGCCCGTGCATCGATTATCGTGGTCGTGGGCGCGTTTCTTCACTAAACTAGATCTCAGGAGCGCGTACAACTTGGTGCGCATCAGGGAGGGCGATGAATGGAAGACAGGCTTTAGTACCACCTCGGGCCATTACGAGTATCTGGTCATGCCATACGGGTTGATGAACGCTCCGTCAGTTTTCCAATCATTCGTGGATGAGATCTTCAGGGACATGCAGGGGCAGGGGGTGGTTGTGTACATAGATGACATTCTCGTGTACTCGCCTACCCGTGTTGAGCATGTGGCCCTGGTACGCAGAGTGTTGCGGAGGCTGGTGGAGCACAACCTGTATGTTAAGGCAGAGAAGTGTCTGTTTTTCCAGGAGTCAGTCTCCTTTTTGAGTTATCAGTTGTCTGCGTCAGGGGTGAAGATGGAGGTCGACCGGGTGTCAGCCGTGCGTAATTGGCAAACACCAACCACTGTGAAGGAGGTGCAACAGTTTTTGGGGTTTGCGAATTACTACCGGAGGTTTATCCGGGGTTTTGGACAGGTGGCAGCTCCCATCACGTCTCTTTTGAAGGGGGGTCCGGTGCGTCTGCAGTGGTCGGCCGAGGCGGACAGGGCGTTTGGGAGGCTGAAGGACCTGTTTACCTCGGCCCCGGTGCTGGCGCATCCGGATCCCTCTTTGCCATTTCAGGTAGAGGTGGACGCGTCTGAGGCCGGTATAGGAACCGTACTGTCTCAACGGTCAGGCGCGCCACCTAAGCTCCGCCCCTGTGCATTTTATTCCAAGAAGCTCAGTCCGGCGGAGCGAAACTATGACGTGGGAGACAGGGAGTTGTTAGCCGTGGTACAGGCCCTCAAGGTGTGGAGGCACTGGCTTGAGGGGACTCAACACCCTTTCCTCATTTTGACGGACCACCGTAACCTGGAGTACATCCGGGCATCGAGGAGGCTGAACCCTCGACAGGCGAGGTGGAATATGTTTTTGACCCATTTCACATTTAAGATCACGTACATCCCTGGGTCACAGAACGGTAAGGCAGACGCGCTGTCTCGGCGGTATGACACGGAGGAGAGGTCCGTGGAGCCTACTCCCATACTGCCGGAGTCTTGTCTGGTGGCACCGGTAGTGTGGGAGGTCGATGCTGAACTCGAGCGGGCGTTACGCACCGACCCTAGTCCACCTCAATGCCCGGAGGGTCGGAAGTACGTTCCGCTCGAGGTTCGGGATCGTTTGATCTATTGGGCTCACACGTCACCCTCCTCTGGACACCCTGGTATCGGCAGGACAGTGCACTGTCTTAGTGCCAAGTACTGGTGGCCCACGTTGGCGAGGGATGTGAGGGTTTATGTTTCCTCCTGCTCGGTGTGCGCCCAGTGTAAGGCGCCTAGACATCTGCCTAGGGGTAAGTTGCTACCCCTGCCCGTTCCACAACGACCATGGTCTCACCTCTCGGTGGATTTCCTTACTGACCTTCCTCCTTCACAGGGTAATACCACTATACTGGTAGTTGTGGACCGGTTTTCTAAGGCCTGTCGTTTGCTCCCCATGCCGGGCCTTCCTACTGCCCTGCAAACTGCCGAAGCACTATTCACCCATGTGTTCCGGCACTACGGGGTACCCGAGGATATTGTGTCTGATCGAGGTCCCCAATTTACCTCCAGAGTCTGGAGAGCTTTTATGGAGCGGTTGGGGGTCTCGGTGAGCCTCACCTCGGGTTACCACCCGGAGAGTAATGGGCAGGTGGAACGCGTGAACCAGGATGTGGGTAGGTTTCTCAGAACATACTGCCAGGACCGGCCGGAGGAGTGGGCAAGGTATGTTCCCTGGGCTGAGATGGCCCAGAATTCCCTACGCCATTCCTCCACTAACCTAACCCCTTTTCAATGTGTGTTAGGTTACCAGCCGGTTCTGGCACCTTGGCAGCAGAGCCAGATCGAGGCTCCTGCGGTGGATGAGTGGGCGCGGCGCTCGGAAGAGACATGGAACGCTGCACACGTCCACCTGCAGCGGGCCCTCCGACGTCATAAGGCGAGCGCTGATCTCCACCGCAGTGAGGGACCGGTGTACGCACCTGGTGATCGAGTCTGGCTCTCTACCAGAAACCTGCCCCTCCGCCTGCCCTGTCGGAAACTGGGTCGGCGGTTTGTAGGGACATTTAAAGTCCTGAGAAGGTTGAACGAGGTATGTTACAAATTACAACTACCTGTGGAGTATAAGAGTATTAACCCCTCGTTCCATGTGTCTCTTCTCAGGCCGGTGGTAGCTGGTCCACTCCAAGAAAATGAGATCATGGAGACTCCTCCGGCCCCATTGGACATCGAGGGGGTACCGGCGTACTCTGTACGGTCCATCTTGGATTCGAGACGTCGGATGGGGGGTCTCCAATATCTAGTGGAGTGGGAGGGGTACGGCCCGGAGGAACGGTGCTGGGTGCCGAGGAGAGACATTTTGGACCCGTCTCTCCTGACGGAATTCCATCGGGGGCACCCGACGCACCCTGCTCCGCGTCCTCCTGGTCGTCCCCGAGGCCGGAGTCGGCGCACGCCTGGAGCCGCGCGTCAAGGTGGGGGTACTGTCACGGTTTCGGCCGAGGCTGCCTCTCTCCCTTGCTCGGGCAGGCTTCGGCGTTCGTCGTCTCCGGAATACTAGCTGCCACCGTTGGATGTTTCTATGTTCGTTTGCTTTGGTCTGATTGTTGTACACCTGTTTCTCGTTTAGTGTAATTAGTGTCCTATAAGTTCTTGTTGTGTCTTGTCTAGTGTTGTGTGTTATTGTTTTCTCTTAGTGCGTTTTTGGACGTTGCATTCGTATTTGCTCGGTAGAGCTGTTCTCCACTGTGTTGGAGCCTTATTGCGCACCTGTTTTGTGCGCCCGTTTTGTTTCTCGCCTGCGTGCGGAGTTGTCGCCTTCGGGCTAGTTGGGCATTTGACCCTGTTATTTCTTCACTAAAGTCTTTGGACTATGCTTCTGCGTCCTGCGCCTGATTCCACCACCACACCCACCTACAGCCACACTGACAGACTGTCAAACTGATGGTGATTCAAACCTCTTGCTCGGATGAAATTAACAGTGCGGACAACCACCTCCATGACATGATCCATTTTTAATGATTTGCAACACAATGCTTCCTGGTGCAATATACAGTGAAATGTCCAAAACTCTTGTCCTCCATTTGCGGCCTGTACTTTATCTCTGAATTTTGTCACAACGCCTGCTTTTCTCCCAATTATTGATGGCGCACCATCTGTAGCCAGGCTGATGGCACGGGACCAGTCCACTCCGACTCTGTCCAGCTCTCCAACGAGAGAGGTCATAATTTCATCCGCTGTTGTAGTATCCGTCATAGGTACCAACCCAAGGAACTCCTCGGTGACTGTCAAAGTCGCATCAACACCACGAATGAATATGGCCAGTTGAGCAACATCTGTAATATCAGTGCTCTCATCAATTGCAACCGAAAATGCAACAAATAACTTGCCTTTGTGATTCATTTGGCTCTCCAAGTCTGCCGAGAGATCTGAAATTCTATCTGCGACAGTGTTTCTCGTTAGGCTAATGTTGGCAAAGGCCTGTCGCTTTTCGGGGCACACGATTTCTGCAGCCTTTAGCATGCATGTTTTCACGAACTCACCCTCAGAAAATGGCTTGGATCCTAACGCTATCTCATTAGCAATAAGGTAGCTAGCTTTCACCGCTGCATCACTGACCTCTCGGCTACGGGTAAAAACAGACTGCTGTTTCTTCAGACCCACTAACAATTAATTTATCTTCTCTATTCTCAGTTGTCCTCGCAAATGGTTGTATTTTTCACCATGATGAGTCTCATAGTGGCGCCAAATATTATATTCCTTGAGCACTGAAACTTGCTGATTACACACCAAGCACACAGATTTCCCATTCACTTCTGTGAATAAATATGAATCAGTCCCTTTTTCTTGGAAAACTCTGCACTCTGTGTCAACTTTTCTCCTTTTTGATAAAGACATTTTGGTAATGTGGGTAATTTTGACAACAAGAGCTTAATAACGATAAGGCAAGATCGGCAGATGGCGCATTCTGGGCGCGTTAATGTCACGTGCTGTTTATTTCAGGATCTCTCGTTATTTCAGTGACACCTCTGCTGGACAAATTTGGAATATCTGTTCCTTTAAAAAAAAAAATGTGGACGCTCTAGTGCCGTATGATTGACATCCCTGCACTAGAGCATGCTGGACACTTATTTGGTGCTTGCTGACCTCAATGTGTGCATGCATATCAACAGTCTAAAGCAGTCATCTCCAATCCAAAGAATTAGTTGGAATCATTTGTTTATTAGACATTTCCTATTTATACTGTATGGATAATAAAAACCCATCCTTTATTCACTTGTGTTTTAGCTTTTTCCCCACACCCACACTGAAAGATGTTACTATTACTTTAGTCTGTCTTGCTTTATGATAGTCACATGCCTCTACCTTTACAAGATGTCTGTCAGTATTCTTCATGAGGGCTTTAAAGCTAATTTTAATTTGACTGTGTACTTCAAGAACATACATGTATTTTCCAAGACAGACCTGTTACTGGATGTGTCTAAATATCCATTCTAGCGTAATACATACTTAAACTGCATACTAATTTCGCCTTTGATCTAGTAGAATTCACTCTTCTTTTCTGACTCACTTGTTTGGCAACAGCTGATAGTCAGATAAATTGACGCGCTGTACCGAAATGAACGAATGACGGGAGTCAATGCAATCGCGCATTAGATGACAAATTCTGAGTACTATTGCCGCATTCACATGCTAGTCGGAACTTGGAACCCAGGAAATGTCAGACTTGCTTACTGGTTGTAGTTATACACGTGCCGCATTCTAAGAACAGCAAGTCGGACATTTCAGAGTTTCATAGGTCCGACTAGAATGTGAACGCGGCATAGTTTCTAAATTTCACATACTATAAAGCTAAATGTTTTTACATTCTATTTAATACTCTAATATGGGTATTTGGACACTGCCTCTTTGTCTCTCACACACTGAGCACGAGCACAGTCATTTTGGCCACAGCTTCCTCTGACCTGGCAGACCACCTGTGCTGTTCCATCTGCACAGACATCTACACTGAGCCTGTGTCTCTAAGCTATCAGCACACCTTCTGCAAGAGATGCCTCCAAGACAGCCTGAATGCTGGACACCAACTCTGTCAAGTGGGAAGGGCTCTGGTCAGAGACAGAATCTTCCAGATCAACAGACTGATCAGGAATGTGGCCTACCAGCTGAAACTGGAGGAAAATGCTTAAAGACAGAGAGCTACAGCCGAGAGAGGAAACAGTAGAGAGATGAATGTCGTGAACATGGAGAAACTCTGAAGCTGTTCTGTGAGACGGACAGTAAGCTGATCTCTGTGATCTGCAGAGATGGGTGAGACGACAGAGGACACACATTCAAACCAATAAGAGAAGCACATGAGGATCTGAAAAAAGAGGTAGCCTCAGATTTATGCTACTTCAAGAAGGATATTCGTGTGCTGGAATACTCAAGAGATGAGCAGCAAAGAGAAATGTCTCAAGCAAACGAGACGTCAGATCATCTCAAAGTCCTGATCAGGTTGCTTGGTTGACACGGAGATAGTACTTGCCAGGCTGGAAGAACAGCTAAAGGAGAAGACAGTTAAAACGGCCTCTCTTCAGTCTGAGCTGGACCTCACTGAGCACAGAGACTTCCTGCTCTAGTGGATGGAGAGGGGCTGCACTGAGATTAGGGAGAGGAGGAAGGAGGAGGAGTGGGTGGAGAGGAATTTGATAGAGAGGAATATGATAGAGGGATTAGGATAGAGGGTAATATGATAGAGGGAATATATTGAGAGGAATGTGACAGAGAGGATTTGTTTCATTAGATCACTTTAAGACTTAAAATCTCTTAGGCTGACAGTCCCCGAAATCGGGCGCTAGAATTTCTTTAAAAAATATGTAAATGTTTACATTACTTATTTGATTGATTTCCCACCGTTTTATATTACAGAAGACATCCATCCAGACCTTCCTAGAACTACGTAAACGTTCTCTGTCGAATAAACTTGTATTTGTCTCCCTCTGGTGTTCGGCTGCATCAATACATCCATTTATCACTTAACTGCAACGTTAAGTCAAAGGGGCGTTCCAGGAAAAACATTTATCCATCCTTGACTGCTTCACGGCACAGACATGGCAAAGCAATCACTGAATTTGTCTCGAGCAGGCAGAGCTAAATACATAACGTTCATAGCTCTACTATAAAGAATGCGACCTACACACTTCCTTAAACCTAAAATAAGTCAAGAAGTAATTTTGTGTGGAAGTCAAACATTTGTTCAGAACGACAAAATCGAGACCTTTACATAGCCCATCTCTCATTGTCTATAGGAGTGATGTACACTGGTCAAATTGCCCAAATGTTAATTTAGACATTCACAAATTTTACAGATTTTGACTCTCACTAATGTCATGAAATGTTTGGCAAAGTAGTAAAGAAGGTTGTATTATACTTTTCTTGTGTACTAGATCATATGGTTTGAAAAGTGTTTTTTTTCTCAGACATAAATGAACAATTCCAGGTGAAAGCTAAAGGTCATAGCTTCCTGGGGGGAGGGACACCACTACATTAATAAAATATTTCCCTCTTGCTAGATTGATGACTAAAGCCTTAGTGAAACAGTGCAAAATGGTTGTCAGCTCAACTGATTAAATACAAGACCTGTTCATTGTGAAATGTATGTGTTCAAGTCTAATAATTTTGCTCTATGTGTTTTCTGCTCTGTATGTAATTTTATCTGTTTAAGCTGTTTGGATTGTTAATTGATATAACACAGGGCACCATTGAAAAAGAGACACTGGTCTCAATTGGGATTCCCTGTAAAAATAAAGAGGAATATGATAGAGGGAATATGATAGCGAGTATTATGATGGAGTGGAATATGATAGAGGAATATGATGGAGGGAATATGATAGAGGAATATGATGGAGGGGAATACGATAGAGAATGAATGGAGGAATGTGTGACGCTCTTGAGCAACAAAGGTTGTCTGTTTGGTTATATCAACTGGAAAGACATGGATAAGAAAATGTTCAAACAATTTTAAACAATACTTTTCTATAGTCAGCTGATATTGATTTCTTTATTTAATTATTTATTAAACTTAAATGCTAAACATCAATGACACCTACTCTTCAATTACATTTTTTGGGCCTATATAATTACACATCCAGCTAATTTCATCCCTCTATGAGCATGCGTACCGTAAAGATACCGTAAGGATCACTCGACTGCAACAGCTCTCGTTGATTTAATCGATCAATGGCTCAGGTCACTTGACCAAGATAAACTTGTGGATGAGCTGCTTCTTGATTTTAGTGCTGCATTTGACCTTGTTGATCATATGGCTAATAGCTGAGGCCATTGAAGAGAGATGTTTTCTTGAACCCTCATTTCTTTTTTGGAACTTTGTTACTGAGGTGACATAGACTATGGAAGACTTGTTTTACTGTAGTAAGGTCGCCTATGTATTTCATTGATGATGATGATGATGATGATGATGATGATGAATATTGACATTAGTGGTAGGCAGAGATCGAACAAACAACCTAAGTAAGCCTGGCTGCTATTTATGATATCTAAAACATATTGACTTTTAATTAGGCAAAACACATGTAGTTTGAATGGTCAACCATTTTATATGAGTTACAGCATTTTATTTTAATAAAAAATTAGGTTATATGGATTCATTGTATATATTAGGTATGACTGTGCTGCATAGGTACAAAAAATCTAAAATAAATAAACTAAATTGTGCCAGCATTTGATAACACATGAAAGCTGCTGTGGGTAACCATGGCAATGGGGACTCCATTGTGACATCACAAGATTCCGATTCTGGAAGGTTACCTGTTGCACAGACAAACTGAACAGTGCAAAGAGACTGATTCAACTAACCACTGACAAATTATTAATGTCCTATTTCATTAGTGAGAGAACACACTGCTTACTTCAGAGGTAGGTTGTAATATAACTTATTGTGAATCTGTTTCAGTAGTATAACTTATTTCAAATTACTTGTGTATGAATGTGACATTTTAAGTAGACCTAACATGACTAGTGAAACTGTTGAAGAGAGATAGTTTGCTTGAGTCCACTTTTTGTGAGAAAATACTTCATCCTGACACCTGAGATGTCATGTTACAATTGTAGTGAGCCAGCCTAATGGCTAATGCATTCTATTGATGACAGAAAAAAAAACCTCTCTCTGTGTTAATCACCAACATATGTTGTAATCAATTATCTCAATAAATATGTACCAAAAGAGTAGGTTGTGTAAAAAAACAAGTACGCCTACCTAATTTGTAGCTGGTTAATTTCTAATAAGAATAATATGTTCTTAATTGAATGGACATCCATTTCAAATGGTTGAATTGATAGACCTCTTTAAATTCAGGTGCACTCAAGGGCACTCAAAGAGAAGACTGGCGTTTTTACCTCTTTGTTTTTTAAAATAGATGAAACTGTACAAGTTAGGTCCTGCATGGATATAGAGTCATTTTCTACCCAAAACACAGTGTTTTCAATGATATGATGGAAGTGATTAGTGTGGTTTGTGAGAACCAGGCCCAATATGGAGTAGAGCTACATGAGGGGTTGAATAAGGCTCAATAGTAAGGTACAGAAAGAGCCTGAAGTTTGCTTTTTAACGTCTGTGTTGTGCTTTTTCATCTGCCATGGCAACGCCTTGCATCACAATGATGATGTCATGAAGGATATTGTTCACGAAATGATAAGAACAGTCAAAATCGATTCATTTGAACTTGGTCGCTTTTCCAGTAGCCAACTTTTTACTAGTAATTCAGATAGGCCTATTGCCTTAACATATCTGGATCAGGATTCTCACTTGCTTAATTGTAAGTAGCTGGGAAGAAAACGTGTGCACATTGTAAAGAGATGCATTATTATTTGGTTAGCAACACCCACTTACTACAACATTGTGTATTTTCCAGAGTTATTGTTAGCTAAGAGGAAGACATAGAGGGTTCAACGCTGACACAGAGGAGGGGTGAGTGTCGGTTGGAGGAAAGGGCGATCTAGACAGACTATGTGATGGAGCTGGGAGCCAGGTTGGCTCTGGTGTTGCAGATCCAGAAGGATCAGGAGAAGAAGATGAAGAGGATTTGGTTCAAGACGAGGAAAATGCCAAGACTGATTGAGGAGGTAACAAGACCAACTTTGACAAAGTCGACTAGTGTTCTGTTTAACAATATTAATTAAAGCAAATATAAGTTATTGTAAGGGCAAAATGTTCCATATGCCATGGAATGTAAGCTAACAATGTTTTGTCCTAATTTCTTTTTGTATTAGGCTACACCATGGCAATGCTTATAACTGTTCTTGTCTAAATGTGTTGTATCGTGTCTGTCTGTTTCAGTGAATTTATGTCCTCAGTTCTTATGGTTGTCTTGTCATTAAAAATAAACAACCGTTCTATCATAGACGCTCATATCATGATTATGTGGTTGTCTCACCTAGCTACCTTAAGTTGAATGCACTAACTAACTATAAGTCGTTCTGGATAAAAGCGTCTGATAAATGGCTAAAATGTCAAATGTTATGCTGGGTGTGGGGCATGTATTTTTACACTTAGCTGGCCCATTGGCTAGGGGACCCAGGGTTGGGACAGACTGGTGCAGAGCATCTTAGAGGACACTATATATATATATATATATATATATATATATATATATATATATATATATATATATATATATATATATATATATATATATATATATATATATATGATGTATAAGTAAATAGTGCTGACTCATACAGTATGTATGTATGTACTGAATGTGATCACTTTCATCATGTATGTTTCTTTTCTCACGCAGAATGTGTGAGATGTGAGCAACTGTCCTCTCACTGAGTTCATGGCTCCCTGTATTGACTCCCTCCCACCACTGGCTTTCACCAATCAGAGGCAATGCAATGCATTCACAACAACAATGACCACAAGCAGCCAGAGGAGACAGTTGAGGACACCACATAGTGCTCAGTTAACACAGAGGTAAGTGCAGTTGCATCCACTGTCAAGAGAGAGGAACTGATGAGTGATAAAAACCCTGTCCTAGCACTTCCTCCAAGCCTGGCATGCATCCATGACAAGGACCACAAGCAGCCAGAGCAGAAAGGGAAGGGCACTAGTGAAGAGGTGGATCGCTGCCCTCATGCTCACCAGCTGGTCCCAGATGCTAACTTAACTCTGGCAACCCCTCTGCTCTGCATGGCCACTAAGACGCCTGTAAGAGTGAGAGCCTCCATATGCAGGTCAGAGGATGAGGAACCCAGGCCCTGGACGCTGAAAAAGGCAAAGGTAGGTGTCCTATTTTACACTTCTACTCTACAGGGTTGGGGGTCTGTTCCATTTCAATTCAAAGCATTGAATTAAGTACTTCCTGAATTGACTGGAATTGAAATTGAATTGACCCCAACCCTGCTAATCTATGCTCATAGTATAAAACATCACCCCTTACTAGGGTTAACATTTGTATTACGTTTGGTGTGGACCCAGGAAGAACATCTATGGCTATTACAAAATTGGTTTGGGATACAAATAAACAAGTTACCTCAATTACTGTCCTCTAAATTGTGTGCCCCATGAGGCCATCAATGTATGTTGATCACTCAAATGTGTATTGAATGTGCCACATTGGAACAATATTACATCTAGAGTCAATGTCTTCCTGTTAGGATTATTGGACAGGCATTGACATTGAGAGTGAAGAGAGGAGCGTCAAGGAGGAGGTGAGCCCGAGGGAGGGTTTGAAGAGTGAGGCGGACCGTGCCCATTCCAAGAGCTCCAATGGGACGGTTTCATCAGAGAGAGCAGAGACCATCCTGGGAAGAGTGGGCTTTCTGGCCATGAACCTCAAGCAGAAAGTCACATTTTTAAAGATGGAGGAAAAAGAGAAAAATAAGGAACTGAATAAGAAGTTGAAAGATGACGAGAAAGAGAGAAAGGTCTCTTGCCTCGAGGTTGTCGGGAGAGGTTGTGTTTTCTCTAGCAGGAGATAAGCTGGCTTCTTATATGTTGTTGAGTAAAGCTTAAACCATGTATTTAGATTGTATGTAGGTATTGTAGTCAGGTATTATAGGTAGTTTACTTAGGTAGTTATTGTAGGTTATTGTAGGTAATTATTGTAGGTAAGTATTCTATTCGGTGGACCCCGGCGAAGCACGAGTGCTAGCTAACCCACCACTTGGACCAACAAAGCTAGCTAGCTAGCGGGTAGCTACTGGTAAATTTTAGCAACTGTAGTTAGTTGTTTCTAATGTTATTTCACGCTTAAGAGTACCTGTAATTGAGCCAGCTAGCTACCGACCATTCAGCTGTTCTTCTAACCTCATTATCCGAGGCATTAACGTTAGATGGTTGGTGGCTGCTGTACTTAATTACAGCTACTGATTGCAGCCTGCCACCCAGTTAGCTGGCGTTGGGTAAGTTTGGCTTTATACATAGCTTGGGCTTTGTCGATTAAGGCTTAAACTATGTATTTAGATTGTAGTTAGGTATTATAGGTAGGCATCGTGGGCTGTATATTATTAGGTATTATAGGTAGGCATCGTGGGCTGTTGTGGGTAGTTGTTGTTTGTAGTTATTGTAGGTTATTTTTTTATTCGGCGGTGCCGGGTCTAGCACGAAGCTAGCTAGCTAACTCACCTCCTGGACTAGCTGGCTAGTAGCTATTAGCAACGGTAGCAACTAAATATAATAACCTTTTAGCCAGCTACATTCGTTCGCAGCGACGCCGTTTTTCAAACAAAGTCAACACAGCAGCCATTGCTAGCTAGCCAACACTATCAGCTGGCTGTACTGTGGTAGCTAAATACAATATCTTTGTGCTAGCTAGCCAACGTTTAATCATTGCTGCGTTATGCGTTATGGTAAGTTTGGCTTCATACGTAGCTTGGGCTCTGTCGAGTAAGGCTTAAACTATGTATTTAGATTGTAGTTAGGTATTATAGGTAGGCATCATGGGCTGTATATTATTAGGTATGATAGGTAGGCATCGTGGGCTGTTGTGGGTAGTTGTTTTATGTAGTTACTGTAGGTTACTTTTGTATTCGGCGGTGCCGGGTGTAGCACGAAGCTAGCTAGCTGACTCACCTCCTGGACTAGCTGGCTAGTAGCTAGCTAGCCAACACTACCAGCTGGCTGTACTGTGGTAGCTAAATACAATATCTCTGTGCTAGCTAGCCAACGTTTAATCATTGCTGCGTTATGAAAGAACTAGACACGGACACAAATGATCTGTTTAGTGTGTTAACACACTATTGGTAGTCCGTGTAACCAAGTATTGGTGCTAAACTGTGTGTTGTTGGATGCTACCATGCTAGTTAGCTATGGCGTCATAGTTAGCTAGCTGAATAAAGTAAGTTGAGTCTAGTCCTTGAAACATTGAACCATTGTAGTTTACAACAATTCTAACTTCTAAAGTGGAAGTTGGGAGAGTTTTATTCGGGTGGTTCAGTGAAACAATTATAGTTTCCGAGGTGGAAGTTGGGAGAGTTATATTTTTTTGGTGAGGGAGGCCTTGCTCTCTCCTTTCCCAGATGTTTAGTTCATTTCATTCCGATCTCCTCTGCATTATTGTAGCCATCTGCTACAGCCTGTCAACTATGCCTCTGCCTATCCCTGTTCTCTCCTCTCCGCACAGGCTACACAAACGCCTCACACCGCGTGGCTGCTGCCTCTCTAACCTGGTGGTCCCTGCACGCACCACACACCTGGAGTTCCAGGTCTCAGGCAGCCTCTGGAACTGCCGTTCTGCTGCCAACAAGGCTGACTTCATCCCAGCCTATGCTACCCTCCAGTCCCTCGACTTTCTGGCGCTGACAGAAACATGGATTACCACCGAAAACACTGCTACTCCTACTGCTCTCTCCTAGTCTGACCATGTGTTCTCGCATACCCCGAGAGCATCTGGTCAGAGGGGTGGTGGCACAGGAATCCTCATCTCTCCCAAGTGGTCATTCTCAATTTTTCCCCTAACCCATCAGTCTATCTCCTCATTTGAATTCCATGCTGTCACAGTCACTAGCCCATTTAAGCTTAATATCCTTGTCATCTATCGCCCTCCAGGTTCCCTTGGAGATTTCATCAATGAGCTTGACGCCTTGATAAGTTCCTTTCCTGAGGATGGCTCACCCTTCACAGTTTTGGGGGATTTCAACCTCCCTACGTCTACATTTGACTCATTTCTCTCTGCCTCCTTCTTTCCACTCCTCTTTTGACCTCACCCTCTCACCGTCCCCCCCTACTCACAAGGCAGGCAATACGCTTGACTTCATCTTTACTAGATGTTGCTCTTCTACTAATCTCACTGCAACTCCCCTCCATGTCTCCGACCACTACTTTGTATCCTTTTCTCTCTCGCTCTCCTCCAACCCTACTCACTCTGCCCCTACACAGATGGTAACGCGCCGCCGCAACCTTCACTCTCTCTCTCCCACTACTCACTCCTCTTCCATCCTATCATCTCTTCCCTCTGCTCAATCCTTCTCCCTCCAAGCTCCTGATTCTGCCTCCTCAACCCTCCTCTCCTCCCTTTCTGCATCCTTTGACTCCCTGTGTCCCCTATGCTCCCGGCCGGCTCGGTCCTCCCCTCCAGCTCCATGGCTTGACGACTCATTGCGAGCTCACAGAACAGAGCTCCGGGCAGCTGAGCGGAAATGGAAGAAAACTAAACTCCCTGCTGACCTGGCATCTTTTCACTCCCTCCTCTCTACATTTTCTTCATCTGTTTCTGCTGCTAAGGCCACTTTCTACCACTCCAAATTCCAAGCATCTGCCTCTAACCCTAGGAAGCTCTTTGCCACATTTTTCTCACTGCTGAATCCTCCCCACCCCCCCTCCTCCCTCTCTGTGGATGACTTCGTCAACCACTTTGAAAAGAAGGTTGACGACATCCGATCCTCGTTTGTTAAGTCTAATGTCACTGCTGGTCCTGCTCACACTGCCCTACCCTATGCTTTGACTTCTTTCTCCCCTCTCTCTCCAGATAAAATCTTGCGACTAGTGACTGCAGGCCGCCCAACAACCTGCCCGCTTGACCCCATCCCCTCCTCTCTTCTCCAGACCATCTCCGGTGACCTTCTCCCCTACCTCACCTCGCTGATCAACTCATCCTTGACCGCTGGCTATGTCCCTTCCGTCTTCAAGGCTATGCACCCCTTCTCAAAAAACCAACACTCGATCCCACTGATGTCAACAACTACAGACCAGTATCCCTTCTTTCTTTTCTTTCCAAAACTATTTAGCGCGCCGTCTTTAGCCAACTCTCTTGCTATCTCTCTCAGAATGACCTTCTTGATCCAAACCAGTCAGGTTTCAGGACTGGTCATTCAACTGAGACTGCTCTTCTCTGTGTCACGGAGGCTCTCCGCACTGCTAAAGCTAACTCTCTCTCCTCTGCTCTTGTCCTTCTAGACCTGTCTGCTGCCTTTGATACTGTGAACACTCAGATCCTCCTCTCCACCCTCTCCGAGCTGGGCATCTCCGGCGCGGCTCACTCCTGGATTGCGTCCTACCTGACCGGTCGCTCCTTCCAAGTGGCGTGGCGAGAAGCTGTCTCCGCACCATGTGCTCTCACCACTGGTGTCCCCCAGGGCTCAGTTCTAGGCCCTCTCCTTTTCTCCCTATACACCAAGTCACTTGGCTCTGTCATATCCTCACATGGCCTCTCCTATCATTGCTACGCTGACGATACACAACTAATCTTCTCCTTTCCCCCTTCTGATAACCAGGTGGCGAATCGCATCTCTGCATGTCTGGCAGACATATCAGTATGGATGACGGATCACCACCTCAAGCTGAACCCTGGCAAGACGGAGCTGCTCTTTCTCCCGGGGAAGGACTGCCCGTTCCATGATCTCGCCATCACGGTTGACAACTCCGTTGTGTCCTCCTCCCAGAGTGCGAAGAGCCTTGGCGTGACCCTGGACAACACCCTGTCGTTCTCCGCTAACATCAAGGCGGTGACCCGATCCTGCAGGTTCATGCTCTACAACATTCGGAGAGTACGACCCTGCCTTACACAGGAAGCGGCACAGGTCCTAATCAAGGCACCTGTCATCTCCCGTCTGGATTACTGCAACTCGCTGTTGGCTGGGCTCCCTGCCTGTGCCATTACACCCCTACATCTCATCCAGAATGCCGCAGCCCGTCTGGTGTTCAACCTTCCCAAGTTCTCTAACGTCACCACGCTCCTCCGCACACTCCACTGGCTTCCAGTTGAAGCTCGCATCCGTTACAAGACCATGGTGCTTGCCTATGGAGCAGTGAGGGGAACGGCACCTCCGTACCTTCAGGCTCTGATCAGACCCTACACCCAAATGAGGGCATTGCGTTCATCCACCTCTGGCCTGCTGGCTCCCCTTCCTCTGCGGAAGCATAGTTCCCGCTCAGCCCAGTCAAAACTGTTCGCTGCTCTGGCACACCAATGGTGGAACAAGCTCCCTCACGACGCCAGGACAGTGGAGTCACTCACCACCTTCCGGAGACATTTGAAACCCCACCTCTTTAAGGAATACCTGGGATAGGATAAAGTAATCCTTCTAACCCCCCCCCCCTCCAAAAAAAAAAAAAATACAAAAAATAATAATAACGGAAAGTTGTTATCCCACTGGCTATAGGGTGAATGCACCAATTTGTAAGTCGCTCTAGATAAGAGCGTCTGCTAAATGACGTAAATGTGCCCTTGAGCAAGGCACTTAAACCTAATTGCTCCTGTGTGTCGCTCTGTATAAGAGCGTCTGCTAAATGACTAAAATTTAAATGTAAATGTAAAGGAGATGAAGGCGAGAGAGAAAGAGCAAAAGAAAGCCATGAAAGCTGAGAAAAAGAGGGACAAGTTAGAACAGAAAAAGAGAGAAAAGGAAAGAAAAGAGAAGGAAAAGGCAGAGAAAAAGAGGTTAGAGGGGCTGATTAAGATACACAATGCCATGATGAAAGACAGGATTAAGAAAGAGAAGAAGTGGTCTGAGGAGCTGAAAAAGAGAGAGAAAGCTCAAGCTGAGCTCCTGGAGATGGAGCGAAAGATTAAAAAAAAGGAGGAGAATAAGAGAGAAAAGAGGAGGAAAGAGGAGAGGAAGAGACTGGAGAAGAGGAAAAAGAGGGAGCCAAGTGGAGGTGGAACTGAGAGGGTGATAGAAGAGCAGGGAAGGGATGAAAGCTTGAAGATTAATGAGTAGACTGGGTAAGAGAGAGAGAGAGAGAAAAGAGAGATACTGTATTTTTGCATGCAATGAAAAACAAAGAATTAAAAAAAAAAGATTTACTCTGTTTGTTTTTTGTCAAGGCATATCGTACAAAACATTATAAACACAAAATGTTTACTTTTCGCAAATTTGGGGAGTGTTGCACAGTTTAAAAGTTGAATCCTAAATCGACACAAAGCACTCCTACATGTTGAAAGGATTGGATAGGTGTACATATACTTTAGGTGTCATATGGCAAACAAAGCCTATCAGAGGGAAATCTATCTCCTGAGTGGCGCAGTGGTCTAAGGCACTGCATCACAGTGCTGACTGTGCCACTAGAGATCCTGGTTCGAATCCAGGCTCTTTCGCAGCCGGCCGCGACCGGGAGACTCATGGGCGGCGCACAATTGGCCCAGCGTTGTCCAGGGTAGGGGAGGGAATGGCTGGCAGGGATGTAGCTCAGTTGATAGAGCATGGCGTTTGCAACGCCAGGGTTGTGGGTTCGATTCCCACGGGGGGCCAGTATAAAAAAATATATATATATGTATTCACTAACTGTAAGTCGCTCTGGATAAGAGCGTCTGCTAAATGACTAAAATGTAATGTAAATGGAAAGGTAGAGCCATTACCAGTGTTTATACCTATGGGATAGGTAGAGAAAATTCTAAAACAAATCTCACAAGCTCTCATACATAGTCAAATGAACTACTGTTGTCTGGAGTAATGCAGGTGTTGGTGACCTAAAGAGACTGCAAATAGCACAAAATTGTTAGGCCTACTGCTGCTAGGTAGCTCTCTCTCTGCTCTCCCCCTCCCCTCTGTATGTTCTTGATTGCAGGAGTGAAGTCTGGTGTGCGGGAGTCAGGGTTCCAGCTACAGCTCATTCACCATAATCACCTCAGCCTTAAAGACCCGGTCAAACTTGCCACTCATCGTCAGATCATAGTCAAGACAACCATGTTAGTCTCGCTGCTGATTCAACCTGCTTGTTTTCGCTCTTTGTGTTTTTGGCCTATTCTATTTACATTTTTCCTGTGACACAGATTATTGGAACCTGACTCCTGCCTCCACTTCACTCCTGTCACCACCATCCCGTTTACCACTACTGGACTTCCCTTTTGGACTCACCCCGGACACTAGGATGTTACGGTACCACTCCTGCTCAGAACCTGGATCTGTTACCCTCCCTGTAGACCTGGACTTGCTCTTCCCCCTTTTTGGAAACCTGGACAATTTTACTTTGCAATAAACTTGTTAAACTTTCTCTGGCTCGGTGTAGTTGTCTACATTTGGGTTCATATCCAGTTAAATCATGACAAAAATAAGGCAGCAAGAAAGGGTCTGCAATGTGGTTATGAGATGTTCTCCATAGAATTACATAATGCACTCGAATGGCCGACTGTCAAGGAAATGATAAAAAAAAACACACAAAAAAACATTTTTTCATAAATGTACTGAAAGACCAACCGCTATATGTGATTAACTGGATATGATCAAAGACGACTCGTGAAGGTAATAGGAATCTGGATCTGTTTCCTTTTCTTTTTACCTTGCTTTTGTTATTATTATTATTTTTTAAAGTTTTCTTTTTACATTTCGTAAAATGTTATAATTACAAAAATATTTCATTTTAATTTCAATTTAGTAACATACTGTATCATTCAAATAAATATTATTATTTGTCTAATCATATTTTTTGCCTTTGAAGCTTAATATTTTGTGATATAATGTATGACTGACATGAGGGTAATCAAAGGGAGAGAGATAAGGGTAACACTGAAGACACTCTTCCATTACTAAGTCTACAGTGCCCTCCTGAATTATTGGCACCAGAAAGAAATATGAACAAAAAAGGCTGTGAAAACATGTCATTGTGGTCTATCAGCTTGATCTTACACTCAAAAGATCATATGAATCTACCCTTTAATTGAGTAAAAATTGTTCAAATAAACAAATAATCGTCATCAACAAATCATTATTTTATTCAAAAACATGCGTGTCACAATTATTGGCTGCCCTATAAATTATTTTGAACAAAATCTATTTGAGTGCATTTGTAAAGTATTCAGACCCCTTGACTTTTTCCCCACTTTGTCTTATTCTAAAATTGATTAAATTGTTTTTTTTCCCCTCATCAATCTACACACAATACCCCATAATGACAAAGTGAGAACAGGTTTTTAGACTTTTTTATAAATGTATTAAAAATAACAAATGGAAATATTACATTTACGTAAGTATTCAGACCCTTTACTCAGTACTTTGTTGAAGCACCTTTTGGCAGCGATTACAGCCTCGAGTCTTCTTGGTGTATGACGCTACAAGCTTGGCACACCTGTATTTGAGGAGTTTCTCCCATTCTTCTCTGCAGATCCTCTCAAGATCTGTCAGGTTGAAAAGGGCGTGTCGCTGCACAGCTATTTTCCGGTCTCTCCAGAGATGTTAGATCGGGTTCAAGTCCGGTTTCTGGCTGGGCCACTCAAGGACATTCAGAGACTTGTCCCGAAGCCACTCCTGCGTTGTCTTGGCTGTGTGCTTAGGGTCGTTGTCCTGTTGGAAGGTGAACCTTAGCCCCAGTCTGAGGTCCTGAGCGCTCCGGAGCAGGTTTTCATCAAGGATTTCTCTGTAAATTGCTCTGTTCATCTTTCCCTTGATCCTGACTAGTCTACAAATCAAATCAAATCAAATTGTATTTGTTATGTGCCGAATACAACAGGTGTAGACCTTACCGTGAAATGCTTACTTACAAGCCCTTAACCAACAATGCAGTCCAAGAAATAGAGTTAAGAAAATATTTACTAAATACACTAAAGTAAAAAATAAAATAAAAAGTAACACAATAAAATAATAATGAGGCTATATACAAGGGGTACCGGTACCGAGTCAATGTGTGGGGGTACAGGTTAGTTGAGGTAATTTGTACATGTAGGTCGGGGTAAAGTAACTATGCATAGTTAATAAACAGTGAGTAGCAGCAGTGTAAAAACAAAGGGTGGAGGTGTAATTTTAAATAGTCCGGGTGGCCATTTGATTAATTGTTCAGCAGTCTTATGAATTGGGGATAGAAGCTGTTAAGGAGCCTTTTGGACCTAGACTTGGCACTCTGGTACCACTTGATGTGCGGTAGCAGAGAGAACAGTCTATGACTTGGGTGACTGGAGTCTTTGTCAATTTTTTGGGCCTCCCTCTTACACCTCCTAGTATATAGGTCCTGGATAGCAGGAAGCTTGGCTCCAGTGATGTACTGGGCCGTACGCACTACCCTCTGTAGCGCCTTACGGTTGGATGCCGAGCAGTTGCCATACCAGGCGGTGATGCAACTGGTCAGGAAGCTCTCGATGGTGCAGCTGTAGAACTTTTTGAGGATCTTGGGACCAATGCCAAATCTTTTCAGTCTCCTGAGGTGGAAAAGGCGTTGTCGTGCCCTCTTCACGACTGTCTTGGTGTGTTTGAACCATGATAGTTTGTTGGTGATGTGGACACCAAGGAACTTGAAACTCTCGCCCTGCTTCACTACAGCCCCGTCGATGTGAATGGGGCGTGTTCCCAGTCCCTGTCCCTGAAAATCCTCCCTGGAGCATGGTGCCAGGTTTCCTCCAAACGTGATCTCATCCCAGGTAAGAGGGGGAGTGGCAGCAGCAGCAGGTTCTCCCCATGTGAGCTGAGTCCAGTGGACCAGTCCTGTATGCCCCCACCCAGACAGCGACAGTGGTCTAAACCATGGCTAGCTATCCACAATCTGGCTCGACTAAACAAGGTTTACCAAGAGGGAAGGAGGGAGAGGAAGGTAGAGGAAGAGAAAGAGGGAGGAGAGGAAGGAGGAAAGGGAGAAAAGGGTTCTCTCCATCATGACTGTAAGAAGGAAAGGAGGGAGAAGGCCGAGCATGAGGAAGAGGAAGAGGTGGAAGATGACAAGGAGAGTTGATCTGTCCATCACTACCATAAGGAGATCTCTTCTGGTGGCTCTTGTTCTCTCCTCTTTCCCACAGAGGAGCACCTTTTGCAGGCAGCCCAGAACAGACTCTCCGCTGAGAAAAGGCTAGCCCCTGGAGGTTCCACCTTGGATTTATACAGAGAACCCCCCAGTACTCAAACTGCTTTACATTGTAGAGGGGGATCTAATCTCATTGGATTCGCTGGTCTCGCTGGCAGGGGGCTCGTAGGAACACCCTCCCCTCCTTGACTCCAGCTCCACCCCTTCTTCACCTGCCCCCCTTATCATGTTATGAGTCTCACCTACAGGTCCCGACCCCTGGCCTACATGTTGCAGATGTAAGTATGGTGTGTCGGACACAGCTGCCCTCCACCTCCTCATCCTCCTCCCCCTCCTCCCCCTCCTCCCCCTCCTTCCCTCTTTCTCCCACTCCCCCCATCTCTCGCGCTCTCTCCTCCTCCCCCTCTCTTCCCTTTAAAGCAATACTTAGACCAGGCTTTCTGCCTCCTCTACCCCTCTCCACCTCCTCTTCCATTCCTACTCTCTGTCTCTCCACCTCCTCCTCCTCCTCTTTGTTCCCCCTCTCCCGCCCTCCAGTGAGAGAGGCAGGTCACCTCGCCGTCACTCTATCCAGCTGGAGCCACTCCACTGAGAGGGCGAGGAGGAGAGGATAGGTATAGAGGAAGACCAGAGGAGACAAGAGGGAGAGGAGGAGAGGGAGTGAGACACTATGTTAGCTGTTGTGGTGTGATATATGTAGTTACTTGTAATAACCACTAGAGCAGGGGTGTCAAACTCATTTTGGTTCACGGGCCACATACAGCGCAATCTGATCTCAAGTGGGCCGGGCCAGTAAAATAATAGCAAAATAACCTATAAATAACGTCAACAAATCTTTACCTTTGTTTTTCAAGATTATGCCTTAATTTATCATTTAGCCTACATATGTGCATTATAACTCACAGATCACAGTGGATCTACAAAGGCACAAAACATTTATTCACAGATAGGCCTATGGAACTGAAAAAAATGCATTTCACTTTGATTAAAACAACTTGTTTTATTAACTTATTAACTTAACTTATTTTAATGTACAGTATACATTCTGACCACCTGAACTGACTCACCACACTATGTACAAACTAAAGTCGGAGCAATGAAGAACGTTATCACAATGTTCATGGTCTTTAAATATTACATTACCACAGTAAATGTTATTTTTTCACAGAACTGTATTCTTCAGAGTGAAAAAAGTATCTTAAAGAGCATTACAAGTCTTACAATTAGACTTGACCTACTCGCTGTTTAACCCCCTCCCCTCTCTTTCTCTCGCTGCGGCCTACCGGCTGCTCCTGAAACTCGGCATCTTTTAGCCTTCACGATTGCATCAATATCAGGTGTCAAATCCTGAGTAGCAGCCAATTTCATAATGTCATTTAAGTGCTTGTGTGTTAGCCTTGAGCGCAGCTTTGTTTTATTAATGTTCATTACAGAGAAAACCTGTTCACAAAGATAGGTAGTCCCAAACATGCATAAAACCTTTGCAGCCAGGGCTGTTAATTTGGGGCACCCTGGCAAGAGATACTGATAAAATGTGTCCAAGCCCACAGAGGCAAATTTGTCCTTCATACCTGAATCACACTGCAAGTCAATTATTTCGAGTTGGATGTCAGCGGGCAGATCAGAAGCCTTGACTGTGAATGGCGAGCAAAAAACGGCAAATTCTGTCTCAAGTTCACCGAAGACCTGAAACCGTCGCTCAAACTCCCGCAGCAATCCTGTAATCTTGTCTTAGTATTGAGCCATGTCAGCATTAAGTCCGGTCGCACGCACATCTCTTAGACAAGGGAAATGAGCGGTGTCACCGCTAGATAGTTGTGTCTCCCAGAGTGACAGTTTCAACTTGAATGCGCGTATGCTGTCATAATACTGAGTGACAACTTTTTTGCGGCCCTGCAACATTTTGTTAAGATTATTCAGGTGCTCTGTAATATCCACCAGAAAGGCAAGATCCTGCACCCATTATGGGCATTTAAGTTCCTTCACTGGTATGCCTTTTTTCTCCATGAACTGTTCAATTTGCTCTCGTAGCTCAAAGAAACGCTTCAGCACGGCACCTCGGCTTAACCACCGTACTTCAGTGTGGTATGGCAAGCCATGCGTAATGTCTTTATCACTGAGAAGACTGTCAAACTGATGGTGATTCAAACCTCTTGCTCGGATGAAATTAACAGTGCGGACAACCACCTCCATGACATGATCCATTTTTAATGATTTGCAACACAATGCTTCCTGGTGCAATATACAGTGAAATGTCCAAAACTCTTGTCCTCCATTTGCGGCCTGTACTTTATCTCTGAATTTTGTCACAACGCCTGCTTTTCTCCCAATCATTGATGGCGCACCATCTGTAGCCAGGCTGACGGCACGGGACCAGTCCACTCCGACTCTGTCCAGCGCTCCAACGAGAGAGGTCATAATTTCATCCGCTGTTGTAGTATCCGTCATAGGTACCAACCCAAGGAACTCCTCGGTGACTGTCAAAGTCGCATCAACACCACGAATGAATATGGCCAGTTGAGCAACATCTGTAATATCAGTGCTCTCATCAATTGCAACCGAAAATGCAACAAATAACTTGCCTTTGTGATTCATTTGGCTCTCCAAGTCTGCCGAGAGATCTGAAATTCTATCTGCGACAGTGTTTCTCGTTAGGCTAATGTTGGCAAAGGCCTGTCGCTTTTCGGGGCACACGATTTCTGCAGCCTTTAGCATGCATGTTTTCACGAACTCACCCTCAGAAAATGGCTTGGATCCTAACGCTATCTCATTAGCAATAAGGTAGCTAGCTTTCACCGCTGCATCACTGACCTCTTGGCTACGGGTAAAAACAGACTGCTGTTTCTTCAGACCCACTTTCAATTAAATTATCTTCTCTATTCTCAGTTGTCCTCGCAAATGGTTGTATTTTTCACCATGATGAGTCTCATAGTGGCGCCAAATATGATATTCCTTGAGCACTGAAACTTGCTGATTACACACCAAGCACACAGATTTCCCATTCACTTCTGTGAATAAATATGAATCAGTCCCTTTTTCTTGGAAAACTCTGCACTCTGTGTCAACTTTTCTCCTTTTTGATAAAGACATTTTGGTAATGTGGGTAATTTTGACAACAAGAGCTTAATAACGATAAGGCAAGATCGGCAGATGGCGCATTCTGGGCGCGTTGCTGTCACGTGCTGTTTATTTCAGGATCTTTCGTTATTTCAGTGACACCTCTGCTGGACAAATTTGGAATATCTGTTCCTTTAAAAAAAAAAAAGTGGACGTCGTCTCGCGGGCCAGATTGAACCATCTGGCGGGCCGGTTCTGGCCCGCGGGCCGTATGATTGACATCCCTGCACTAGAGCATGCTGGACACTTATTTGGTGCTTGCTGACCTCAATGTGTGCATGCATATCAACAGTCTAAAGCAGTCATCTCCAATCCAAAGAATTAGTTGGAATCATTTGTTTATTAGAAATTTCCTATTTATACTGTATGGATAATAAAACCCATCCTTTATTCACTTGTGTTTTAGCTTTTTCCCCACACCCACACTGAAAGATGTTACTATTACTTTAGTCTGTCTTGCTTTATGATAGTCACATGCCTCTACCTTTACAAGATGTCTGTCAGTATTCTTCATGAGGGCTCTAAAGCTAATGTTAATTTGACTGTTTACTTCAAGAACATACATGTATTTTCCAAGACAGACCTGTTACTGGCTGTGTCTAAAAATCCATTCTAGCGTAATACATACTTAAACTGCATACTAAATTCGCCTTTGATCTAGTAGAATTCACTCTTCTTTTCTGACTCACTTGTTTGGCAACAGCTGATAGTCAGATAAATTGACGCGCTGTACCGAAATGTACGAATGACGGGAGTCAATGCAATCGCGCATTAGATGACAAATTCTGAGTACTATTGCCGCATTCACATGCTAGTCGGATCTTGGAACCCCGGAAATGTCAGACTTGCTTACTGGTTGTAGTTATACACGTGCCACATTCTACGAACAGCAAGTCGGACAATTCAGAGTTTCATAGGTCCGACTAGCATGTGAACGCGGCATAGTTTCTAAATTTCACATACTATGAAGCTAAATGTTTTTACATTCTATTTATTACTCTAATATGGGTATTTGGACACTGCCTCTTTGTCTCTCACACACTGAGCACGAGCACAGTCATTATGGCCACAGCTTCCTCTGACCTGGCAGACCACCTGTGCTGTTCCATCTGCACAGACATCTACACTGAGCCTGTGTCTCTAAGCTATCAGCACACCTTCTGCAAGAGATGCCTCCAAGACAGCCTGAATGCTGGACACCAACTCTGTCAAGTGGGCAGGGCTCTGGTCAGAGACAGAAACGTCCTGATCAACAGACTGATCAGGAACGTGGCCTACCAGCTGAAACTGGAGGAAGATGCTAAAAGACAGAGAGCTACAGCCGAGAGAGGAAACAGTAGAGAGATGAATGTCGTGAACATGGAGAGGCTCTGAAGCTGTTCTGTGAGACGGACAGTAAGCTGATCTCTGTGATCTGCAGAGATGGGTGAGACGACAGAGGACACACATTCAAACCTATAAGAGAAGCACATGAGGATCTGAAAAAAGAGGTAGTCTCAGATTTATGCTACTTCAAGAAGGATATTCGTGTGCTGGAATACTCAAGAGATGAGCAGCAAAGAGAAATGTCTCAAGCAAAAGAGACGTCAGATCATCTCAAAGTCCTGATCAGGTTGCTTGGTTGACACGGAGATAGTACTTGCCAGGCTGGAAGAACAGCTAAAGGAGAAGACAGTTAAAACGGCCTCTCTTCAGTCTGAGCTGGACCTCACTGAGCACAGAGACTTCCTGCTCTAGTGGATGGAGAGGGGCTGCACTGAGATTAGGGAGAGGAGGAAGGAGGAGGAGTGGGTAGAGAGGAATATGATAGAGGGATTAGGATAGAGGGGAATATGATAGAGGGAATATATTGAGAGGAATGTGACAGAGAGGATTTGTTTCATTAGATCACTTTAAGACTTAAAATCTCTTAGGCTGACAGTCCCCGAAATCGGGCGCTAGAATTTCTTTTAAAAATATGTAAATGTTTACATGACTTATTTGATTGATTTCCCACCCTTTTATATTTCAGAAGACATCCATCCAGACATTCCTAGAACCACGTAAACGTTCTCTGTCGAATAAACTTGTATTTGTCTCCCTCTGGTGTTCGGATGCATCAATACATCCATTTATCACTTAACTGCAACGTTAAGTCAAAGGGGCGTTCCAGGAAAAACATTTATCCAGCTTGACTGCTTCACAGCACAGACATGGCAAAGCAATCACTGAATTTGTCTCAAGCAGGCAGAGCTAAATACATAACGTTCATAGCTCTACTATAAAGAATGCGACCTACACACTTCCTTAAACCTAAAATAAGTCAAGATGTAATTTTGTGTGGAAGTCAAACATTTGTTCAGAACGACAAAATCGAGACCTTTACATAGCCCTTCTCCCATTGTCTATAGGCGGGATGCACACTGGTTAAATGGCCCAAATGTTAATTTAGACATTCACAAATTTTACAGATTTTGACTATCCCTAATGTCATGAAATGTTTGGCAAAGTAGTAAAGAAGGTTGTATTATACTTTTCTTGTGTACTACATCATATGGTTTGAAAAGTCTTTTTTTTTCTTAGACAGAAATTAACAATTCCAGGTGAAAGCTAAAGGTCATAGCTTCCTGGGGGGAGGGACACCACTACATTAATAAAATATTGCCCTCTTGCTAGATTGATGACTAAAGCCCTAGTGAAACAGTGAAAAATGGTTGTCAGCTCAACTGGTTAAATACAAGACCTGTTCATTGTGAAATGTATGTGTTCAAGTCTAATAATTTTGCTCTATATATTTTCTGCTCTGTATGTAATTTTATCTGTTTAAGCTGTTTGGATTGTTAATTGATATAACACAGGGCACCATTGAAAAAGAGACACTGGTCTCAATTGGGATTCCCTGTATAAATAAAGAGGAACATGATAGAGGTAATATGATAGCGAGTATTATGATGGAGTGGAATATGATGGAGAGGAATATAATAGAGGGAATATGATAGAGGGAATATGATAGAGGAATGTGATGGAGGGGAATATTATAGAGAATGAATGGAGGAATGTGTGACGCTCTTGAGCAACAAAGGTTGTCTGTTTGGTTCTATCAACTGGAAAGACATGGATGAGAAAATGTTCAAACATATTTTTAAACAATGGGCGCTGTTGGCAGGTCTACAAATACTGTTCTGTAGTCAGCTGATATTGATTTCCTTATTTAATAATTTATTAAACTAAAATGCTAAACATCAATGACACCTACTCTTCAATTACATTTTTTGGGCCTATATAATTACACATCCAGCTAATTTTATCCCTCTACGAGCATGCGTACCGTAAAGATACCGTAAGGATCACTCAACTGCAACAGCTCTGGTTGATTTAATCGATCAATGGCTCAGGTCACTTGACCAAGATAAACTTGTGGATGAGCTGCTTCTTGATTTTAGTACTGCATTTGACCTTGTTGATCATATGGCTAATAGCTGAGGCCATTGAAGAGAGATGTTTTCTTGAACCCTCATTTCTTTTTTGGAACTTTGTTACTGAGGTGGCATAGACTATGGAAGACTTGTTTTACTGTAGTAAAGTAGCCTATGTATTTTATTGATGATGATGATGATGATGATGAATAATATTGACATTAGTGGTAGGCTGAGATCGAACAAAGCCTGGCTGCTAGTTATGATATCTAAAACATATTGACTTTTAATTAGGCAAAACACATGTCGTTTGAATGGTCAACCATTTAATATGAGTTACAGCATTTTATTTTAATAAAAAATTAGGTTATATGGATTCATTGTATATATTAGGTATGACTGTGCTGCATAGGTACAAAAAATTTGCCAGAATTTGATTACACATGAAAGCTGCTGTGGGTAACCATGGCAATGGGGACTCCATTGTGACATCACAAGATTCCGATTCTGGAAGGTTACCTGTTGCACAGACAAACTGAACAGTGCAAAGAGACTGATTCAACTAACCACTGACAAATTATTAATGTCCTATTTCATTAGTGAGAGAACACACTGCTTACTTCAGAGGTAGGTTGTAATATAACTTATTGTGAATGTTTTTCAGTAGTATAACTTATTTTCAAATTACTTGTGTATGAATGTGACAATTTAAGTAGACCTAACATGACTAGTGAAACTGTTGGAGAGAGATAGTTTGCTTGAGTCCTCTTTTTGTGAGAAAATGCTTCATCCTGGCACCTGAGATGCCATGTTACAATTGTAGTGAGCCAGCCTAATGGCTAATGCATTCTATTGATGACAGAAAAAAAAAACCTCTCTCTGTGTTAATCACCAACATATGTTGTAATCAATTATCTCAATAAATATGTACCACAAGAGTAGGTTGTGTAAAAAAACAAGTACGCCTACCTAATTTGTAGCTGGTTCATATCTAATAAGAATAATATGTTCTTAATTGAATGGACATCCATTTCAAATGGTTGAATTGATAGACCTCTTTAAATTGAGGTGCACTCAGGGGCACTCAAAGAGAAGACTGGCGTTTTTACCTCCTTGGTTTTTTTAAATAGATGAAACTGTACAAGTTAGGTCCTGCATGGATATAGAGTCATTTTCTACCCAAAACACAGTGTTTTCAATGATATGATGGAACTGATTAGTGTGGCTTGTGAGAACCAAGCCCAATATGGAGTAGAGCTACATGAGGGGTTGAATAAGGCTCAATAGTAAGGTACAGAAAGAGCCAGAAGTTTGCTTTTTAAAGTCTGTGTTGTGCTTTTTCATCTGCCATGGCAACGTCTTGCTTCAAAATGATGATGCCAAAGAACAGCCTAAATCGATTCATTTGAACTTGGTCGCTTTTCCAGTAGCCAACTTTGTACTAGTAATTCAGATAGGCCTATTGCGTAAACATATCTGGAGCAGAATTCTCACTTGCTTAATTGTAAGTAGGTGGGAAGAAAACGTGTGCACATTGTAAAGAGATGCATTATTATTTGGTTAGCAACACCCACTTACTACAACGTTATGTATTTTCCAGAGTTATTGTTAGCTAAAAGGAAGACATGGAGGGTTCAACGCTGACACAGAGGAGGGGTGAGTGTCGGTTGGAGGAAAGGGCGATCCAGACAGACTACGTGATGGAGCTGGGAGCCAGGTTGGCTCTGGTTTTGCAGATCCAGAGGATCAGGAGAAGAAGATGAAGAGGATTTGGTTCAAGACGAGGAAAATGCCAAGACTGATTGAGGAGGTAACAAGACCAACTTTGACAAAGTCGACTAGAGTTCTCTTTAACAATATTAATTAAAGCAAATATAAGTTATTGTAAGGGCAAAATGTTTCATATGCCATGGAATGTAAGCTAACAATGTTTTGTCCTTATTTCTTTTTGTATTAGGCTACACCATGGCAATGCTTATAACTGTTCTTGTCTAAAAGTGTTGTATCATGTCTGTCTGTTTCAGTGTATTTATGTCCTCAGTTCTTATGGTTGTCTTGTCATTAAAAATAAACAACCGTTCTATCATAGACACTCATATCAGGATTATGTGGTTGTCTCACCTAGCTACCTTAAGTTGAATGCACTAACTAACTATAAGTCGTTCTGGATAAAAGCGTCTGATAAATGGCTAAAATGTCAAATGTTATGCTGGGTGTGGGGCATGTATTTTTACACTTAGCTGGCCCATTGGCTAGGGGACCCAGGGTTGGGACAGACTGGTGCAGAGCATCTGAGAGGACACATGCTGAATGCCCAGTTGCCACAGAGGCCATTGCAGATGTATCTACAGGTAAACGAGAGGACCTATGGACAGATACACATCTTTCCTCAATGCTGCATCGATACCTGCCACACTTCTTTGATGAAGACTCCATGCAGCCACATCAGGCAGTAGAGGGCACCACTGAGGTCTCAGTTGCTCCAGTGGCAATATCTAATGTCGAGGAAGAGGACAGATTCGATCCTTACTCCCTCCCACCCCTGGCTCAGCGGTTCATTGGCAATTCATTCTATTTCCTCGAAACCTCCCAGCCTGCTGTTTCAGCCACAGAGTGCCCAGTTGCCACAGAGGCCACTGCAGATGTATCTACAGGTAAACGAGAGGACCTATGGACAGATACACATCTTTCCTCAATGCTGCATCGATACCTGCCACACTTCTTTGACGAAGACTCCATGCAGCCACATCAGACAGTAATGGCAAAACGGAGGTCTCAGTTGCTCCAGTGGCAATATCTAATGTCAAGGAAGAGGACAGATTCTATCCTTACTCCCTCCCACCACTGGCTCCAATTCATTCAATTTCCTCGAAACCTCCCAGCCTGCTGTTTCAGCCACAGAGTGCCCAGTTGCCACAGAGGCCACTGCTACCACAGCCACTGTCAAGGGAGAGAATCGATGGGCAGCTAGAAGTCTTCCTTCAGAGCTGCCTCCATGCCTGCCAACAGTCTTTGACGATGACTTCATGCCACCAGATCAGACAGTAGAGGATACCTATGAGGTCTCAGTTGCTACAGAGACCACTGCAGGCACAGCTACTGTTGATTTTGGAGTGTACAGATCAGCAGCTAAATGCCCTGTCCCAATGCTGCCTCCAAGTCTGCCACTTGTCTTTGAAGTTGACTACAAACTGCCAGGGGAGGCAGTAGAGGGCACCACCAAGTGTCCAGTTATCAGTGAAACAAACAATGATGTGTCCACTCACCTCATAGAGGACATGGCAGCTGATCAAAGCCCTCCTGACCCTGAAGCACTGCCTCCAAGCTCGCCATGTATCCGAGACTCTGACCACAAACTGACCAAGGAGACGAAAGAGGATGCCACCGAGTCCTCCGTTACCACAGCAATCACTGCAGGCACATCCATTGTCCAGGGAGAGGACCTGTTGGGTGATAAAAGCAAGGCTCCAATGCTGCCTTCAAAGTTGCCACACATTCTAGACAATGACCACAAGCAGCCAGAAGAGGCAGTAGAGGACACCACCAAGAGTCAAGTGTCCAGGGAAGCAGCCGTTTCCGTGTCCACTGTCCACACAGAGGAGTTTTTGGCTGATAAAAGTCCTCCTGCACCTGCAACACTGCCTCTAATCCTGACCTGCACCCTCAACAATGACCACAAACAGCTATGGAAGACAGTTGAGTGCACTACAAAGTGCTCAGTCGACACAGAGGCAACTGTTGCCATTTACACCTGGGATGATAAAAGTCCTCCAGGTCTGCAATGCATTCACAACAACAATGACCACAAGCAGCCAGAGGAGACAGTTGAGGACACAACAGAGTGCTCAGTTAACACAGAGGCAAGTGCAGTTGCATCCACTGTCAAGAGAGAGGAACTGATGAGTGATAAAACCCCTGTTTTAGCACTAGTGAAGAGGTGGATCGCTGCCCTCATGCTCACCAGCTGGTCCCAGATGCTAACTTAACTCTGGCAACCCCTCTGCTCTGCTTGGCCACTAAGACGCCTGTTAGAGTGAGAGCCTCCATATGCAGGTCAGAGGATGAGGAACCCAGGCCCTGGGCGCTGGAAGAGGCAAAGGTAGGTGTCCTATTTTAAACTACCGTAATTTCCGCACTATAAGGCGCACCGGAGTATAAGCCGCAGCAGCTAAATTGAATGATGTGTACATATATAAGACGCACTGGACTATAAACCGCAGGTGTTTTAATGTTTAATTACCATATGTAAGGGTTCGAGCACAGAGGGGATTGTCGGGAAAGAGATGGCTGCTTGAGGAAGCTCCCATTTATTAACATTTCAACAAACAAGTTGCATATTTGCATAACGTATTCAAGTGTTACCATTTAGTGCAATAGTAGCTACAGAACATATACTGTGCTGTGTAAACTGTACTGTTTCACATAACGTTTCAGACACATTCAACTTTCAAACTTAAACCGTGCGCTCCCATCGCACATACCGGCAGTGATCTACAGCAGTGGTTTTCAACCAGTGGTCCTTGAGGGAGTGCTAGGGGTTCACCAGCAAAATTAGTTAATAGCGTCACAATCATTTAACAACTTAACTTTGGTTATTTTTGAAAAACCTTGAAAAAGTGTGCACATCTTTGAATATTTATCTACATTATAGACTACAGTAGTACCATAACAAAAAACAAAGCTTACAGCGCTTGACGAGGCAATATCAATGGCTAAATTAAAAAAAAAAAAAAATTAAGTGCGTAAAGCTAAAGTTGCAGCAACACGGCTGCTTAAAATATACGGTAATCAACCTACCATTAACCCTCGTCTTCATATTTTAGGCTAAGGTGCAGTACACGGCTGTAACCAGAAAAGTCAAGTCATTAATCCTCATCTCAGTCTTCTTCCTGCGTACTAAAACCACCAAAGTCCTCATCTTCAGTGTCGGAAACGAACAGGCTCAGGGTAATGTCTGTCTGTCTTGCTCTCGTTCTTTCTCTCGTTCTGTCTCTCGTACCACTCTCCGTTCCACTTTTAATTTTGCGCGCTACCTGTGTCACTCTTTTCCGGCCTCCAGGTTTCCTGCTGGAGCCCGCCGCTTAAAGGTGGTCGGGCGCGGACCGGTCATAGAGCCCATAGAGTTAAAGTTGGTGGACTGTAACCTGTAAAATCCATAGATTTAGGAGGTCTTCTAGTGGCCGTTAGCTGTAAAAATACATAGATTAGCCGCACCGTTATAATATATATATATATATATATATATATATATATATATATATATATATATATAATATAAGCCGCAGGGTCGAAAAATGGGAAAAAAGGCGCGGCTTATAGTCCGAAAATTACGGTACTACTCTACAGGGTTGAGGGTCTGTTCCATTTCAATTCAAAGCAATGAATTAAGTACTTCCTGAATTGACTGGAATTGAAATGGAATTGACCCCAACCCTGCTACTCTATGCTCATAGTATAAAACATCACCCCTTACTAGGGTTAACATTTGTATTACGTTTGGTGTGGACCCAGGAAGAACATCTATGGCTATTATAAAATTGGTTTGGGATACAAATAAACAAGTTACCTTAATTACTGTCCTCTAAATTGTGTGCCCCGTGAGGCCATCAATGTATGTTGATCACTCAAATGTGTATTGAATGTGCCACATTGGAACAATATTACATCCAGAGTCAATGTCTTCCTGTTAGGATTATTGGACAGGCATTGACATTGAGAGTGAAGAGAGGAGCGTCAAGGAGGAGGTGAGCCCGAGGGAGGGTTTGAAGAGTGAGGCGGACCGTGCCCATTCCAAGAGCTCCAATGGGACGGTTTCATCAGAGAGAGCAGAGACCATCCTGGGAAGAGTGGGCTTTCTGGCCATCAACCTCAAGCAGAAAGTCACATTTTTAAAGATGGAGGAAAAAGAGAAAAATAAGGAACTGAATAAGAAGTTGAAAGATGACGAGAAAGAGAGAAAGGAGATGAAGGCGAGAGAGAAAGAGCAAAAGAAAGCCATGAAAGCTGAGAAAAAGAGGGACAAGTTAGAACAGAAAAAGAGAGAAAAGGAGAGAAAAGAGAAGGAATAGGCAGAGAAAAAGAGGTTAGAGGGGCTGATTAAGATACACAATGCCATGATGAAAGAGAGGATTAAGAAAGAGAAGAAGTGGTCTGAGGAGCTGAAAAAGAGAGAGAAAGCTCAAGCTGAGCTCCTGGAGATGGAGCGAAAGATTCAAAAAAAGGAGGAGAATAAGAGAGAAAAGAGGAGGAAAGAGGAGAGGAAGAGACTGGAGAAGAGGAAAAAGAGGGAGCCAGCTGGAGGTGGAACTGAGAGGGTGATAGAAGAGCAGGGAAGGGATGAAAGCTTGAAGATGAATGAGTAGACTGGGTAAGAGAGAGAGAGAAAAGAGAGATACTGTATTTTTGCATGCAATGAAAAACAAAGAATAAAAAAATTAATGTTTACTCTGTTTGTTTTTTGTCAAGGCATACCGTACAAAACATTATAAACACAAAATGTTTACTTTTCGCAAATTTGGGGAGTGTTGCACAGTTTAAATGTTGAATCCTAAATCGACACTAAGCACTCCTACATGTTGAAAGGATTGGATAGGTGTACATATACATTAGGTGTAATATGGCAAACAAAGCCTATCAGAGGGAAATGTAGAGCCATTACCAGTGTTTATACCTATGGGATAGGTAGAGAAAATTCTAAAACAATCTCACAAGCTCTCATCCATGGTCAAATGAACTACTGTTGTCTGGAGTAATGCAGGTGTTGGTGACCTAAAGAGACTGCAAATAGCACAAAATAAGGCAGCAAGAAAGGTTCTGCAATGTGGTTATGAGATGTTCTCCATGGAATTACATAATGCACTTGAATGGCCGACTGTCAAGGAAATGATAAAAAAAAACACACAAAAAAACATTTTTCATAAAATGTACTGAAAGACCAATCGCCAAATGTGATTAACTGGATATGATCAAAGACGACTCGTAAAGGTAATAGGAATCTGGATCTGTTTCCTTTTCTTTTTACTTTGCTTTTGCTATTATTATTATTTTTTAAAGTTTTCTTTTTACATTTCGTAAAATGTAATAATTACAAAAACATTTCATTTTAATTTCAATTTAGTAACATACTGTATCATTCAAATAAATATTATTTTTTGTCTAATCATGTTTTTTGCCTTTGAAGCTTAATATTTTGTAATATAATGTATGACTGACATGAGGGTAATCAAAGGGAGAGAGATAAGGGTAACAATGAAGACTTCTTCCATTACAGTTTCTAAGTGATGAGTGGAAGTGTACAGTGCACTCCTGAATTATTGGCACCAGAAGGAAATATGAACAAAAAAGGCTGTGAAAACATGTCATTGTGGTCTATCAGCTTGATCTTACACTCAAAATATAATATGAATCTACCCTTTAATTGAGTAAAAATTGTTCAAATAAAAAAATAATCGTCATCAACAAATCATTATTTTATTCAAAAACATGCGTGTCACAATTATTGGCTGCCCTATATATTATTTTGAACAAAATCTAATTGAGTGCATTTGTAAAGTATTCAGACCCCTTGACTTTTTCCACACTTTGTCTTATTCTAAAATTGATTAAATTGTTTTTTTTCCTCATCAATCTAAACACAATACCCCATAATGACAAAGTGAGAACAGGTTTTTAGACTTTTTTTTATAAATGTATTAAAAATAACAAATGGAAATTTCACATTTACATAAGTATTCAGACCCTTTACTCAGTACTTTGATGAAGCACCTTTGGCAGCGATTACAGCCTCGAGTCTTCTTGGGTATGACGCTACAAGCTTGGCACACCTGTATTTGAGGAGTTTCTCCCATTCTTCTCTGCACATCCTCTCAAGCTCTGTCAGGTAGGATAGGGCGTGTCGCTGCACAGCTATTTTCAGGTCTCTCCAGAGATGTTAGATCGGGTTCAAGTCCGGCTTCTGGCTGGGCCACTCAAGGACATTCAGAAACTTGTCCCGAAGCCACTCCTGCGTTGTCTTGGCTGTGTGCTTAGGGTCGTTGTCCTGTTGGAAGGTGAACCTTAGCCCCAGTCTGAGGTCCTGAGCGCTCTGGAGCAGGTTTTCATCAAGGATTTCTCTGTAAATTGCTCTGTTCATCTTTCCATTGATCCTGAGTAGTCTCCAAATCAAATCAAATCAAATTGTATTTGTCATGTGCCGAATACAACAGGTGTAGACCTTACCGTGAAATGCTTACTTACAAGCCCTTAACCAATAATGCAGTCCAAGAAATAGAGTTAAGAAAATATTTACTAAATACACTAAAGAAAAAAATAAAAGAAAAAGTAACAGAATAAAATAATAACGAGGCTATATACAAGGGGTACCGGTACAGAGTCAATGTGTGGGGGTACAGGTTAGTTGAGGTAATTTGTACATTTAAGTAGGGGTAAAGTAACTATGCATAGATAATAAACAGCGAGTAGCAGAAGTGTAAAAACAAAGGGGGGAGGTGTCAATGTAAATAGTCTGGGTGGCCATTTTATTAATTGTTCAGCAGTCTTATGGCTTGGGGGTAGAAGCTGTTAAGGAGCCTTTTGGACCTAGACTTGGCACTCTGGTACCGCTTGCTGTGCGTAGCAGAGAGAACAGTCTATGACTTGGGTGACTGGAGTCTTTGACAATTTTTTGGGCCTCCCTTCTGACACCGCCTAGTATATAGGTCCTGGATGGCAGGAAGCTTGGCCCCAGTGATGTACTGGGCCGTACGCACTACCCTCTGTAGCGCCTTACGGTCGGATGCCGAGCAGTTGCCATACCCGGCGGTGATGCAACCGGTCAGGATGCTCTCGATGGTGCAGCTGTAGAACTTTTTGAGGATCTTGGGACCAATGTCAAATCTTTTCAGTCTCCTGAGGTGGAAAAGGCGTTGTCGTGCCCTCTTCACGACTGTCTTGGTGTGTTTGGACCATGATAGTTTGTTGGTGATGTGGACACCAAGGAACTTGAAATTCTCGACCCGCTCCACTACAGCCCCGTCGATGTGAATGGGGCGTGTTCACAGTCCCTGTCCTGAAAATCCTCCCCACAGCATGATGCTGCCACCACCATGCTTCACCGTAGGGATGGTGCCAGGTTTCCTCCAAACGTGATCTCATCCCAGGTAAGAGGGGGAGTGGCAGCAGCAGCAGGTTCTCCCCATGTGAGCTGAGTCCAGTGGACCAGTCCTGTATCCCCCCTCCCAGACAGCGACAGTGGTCTGAACCATGGCTAGCTATCCACAATCTGGCTTGACTAAACAAGGTCTACCAAGAGGGAAGGAGGGAGAGGAAGGTAGAGGAAGAGAAAGAGGGAGGAGAGGAAGGAGGAAAGGGAGAAAAGGGTTCTCTCCATCACGACTGTAAGAAGGAAAGGAGGGAGAAGGCCGAGCAAGAGGAAGAGGAAGAGGTGGAAGATGACAAGGAGAGTTGATCTGTCCATCACTACCATAAGGAGATCTCTTCTGGGGGCTCTTGTTCTCTCCTCTTTCCCACAGAGGAGCACCTTTTGCAGGCAGCCCAGAGCAGACTCTCCGCTGAGAGAAGGCTAGCCCCTGGAGGTTTCACCTTGGATTTATACAGAGAACCCCCCAGGACTCAAACTGCTTTACATTGTAGAGGGGGATCTAATCTCATTGGAGGCGAACCAATGACCCAGAAATGCTCCGTGGACAGACTTCCTCCCTGCTCCCCGTCTCGCTGGCAAGGGGCTCGTAGGAACACCCTCCCCTCCTTGACTCCAGCTCCACCCCTTCTTCACCTGCCCCCCTTATCATGTTATGAGTCTCACCTACAGGTCCCGCCCCCTGGCCTACCTGTTGCAGGTGTAAGTATGGTGTGTCGGACACAGCTGCCCTCCACCTCCTCCCCCTCCTCCGCCTCCTCCCCCTCCTTCCCTCTTTCTCCCACTCCCCCCATCTCTCGCGCTCTCTCCTCCTCCCCCTCTCTTCCCTTTAAAGCAATACTTAGACCAGGCTTTCTGCCTCCTCTACCCCTCTCCACCTCCTCTTCCATTCCTACTCTCTTTCTCTCCACCTCCTCCTCCTCCTCTTTGTTCCCCCTCTCCCGCCCTCCAGTGAGAGAGGCAGGTCACCTCGCCGTCACTCTATCCAGCTGGAACAACTCCACTGAGAGGGCGAGGAGGAGAGGATAGGTATAGAGGAAGACCAGAGGAGACAAGAGGGAGAGGAGGAGAGGAGGAGAGGGAGTGAGACACTATGTTAGCTGTTGTGGTGTGATATATGTAGTTACTTGTAATAACCACTAGAGCAGGGGTGTCAAACTCATTTTGATTCAGGGGCCACATACAGCGTAATCTGATCTCAAGTGGGCCGGTCCAGTAAAATAATAGCAAAATAACCTATAAATAACGTCAACAAATCTTTACCTTTGTTTTTCAATATTATGCCTTAATTTATCATTTAGCCTACATATGTGCATTATAACTCACAGATCACAGTGGATCTACAAAGGCACAAAACATTTATTCACAGATAGGCCTATGGAACTGAGAAAATTGCATTTCACTTTGATTAAAACAACTTGTTTTATTAACTTATTAACTTAACTTATTTTAATGTACAGTATACATTCTGACCACCTGAACTGACTCACCACACTATGCACAAACTAAAGTCGGAGCAATGAAGAACGTTATCACAATGTTCATGGTCTTTAAATATTACATTACCACAGTAAATGTTATTTTTTCACAGAACTGTATTCTTCAGAGTGAAAAAAGTCTCTTAAAGAGCATTACAAGTCTTACAATTAGACTTGACCTACTCGCTGTTTAACCCCCTCCCCTCTCTTTCTCTCACTTCGGCCTACCGGCTGCTCCTGAAACTTGGCATCTTTTAGCCTTCACGACAGCATCAATATCAGGTGTCAAATCCTGAGTAGCAGCCAATTTCATAATGTCATTTAAGTGCTTGTGTGTTAGCCTTGAGCGCAGCTTTGTTTTATTAATGTTCATTACAGAGAAAACCTGTTCACAAAGATAGGTAGTCCCAAACATGCATAAAACCTTTGCAGCCAGGGCTGTTAATTTGGGGCACCCTGGCAAGAGATACTGATAAATGTGTCCAAGCCCACAGAGGCAAATTTGTCCTTCATGCCTGAATCACACTGCAAGTCAATTATTTCGAGTTGGATGTCAGCGGGCAGATCAGAAGCCTTGACTGTGAATGGCGAGCAAAAAACGGCAAATTCTGTCTCAAGTTCACCGAAGACCTGAAACCGTCGCTCAAACTCCCGCAGCAATCCTGTAATCTTGTCTTTGTATTGAGCCATGTCAGCATTAAGTCCGGTCGCACGCACATCTCTTAGACAAGGGAAATGAGCGGTGTCACCGCTAGATAGTTGTGTCTCCCAGAGTGACAGTTTCAACTTGAATGCGCGTATGCTGTCATAATACTGAGTGACAACTTTTTTGCGGCCCTGCAACATTTTGTTAAGATTATTCAGGTGCTCTGTAATATCCACCAGAAAGGCAAGATCCTGCACCCATTCTGGGCATTTAAGTTCCTTCACTGGTATGCCTTTTTTCTCCATGAACTGTTCAATTTGCTCTCGTAGCTCAAAGAAACGCTTCAGCACGGCACCTCGGCTTAACCACCGTACTTCAGTGTGGTATGGCAAGCCATGTGTAATGTCTTTATCACTGAGAAGACTGTCAAACTGATGGTGATTCAAACCTCTTGCTCGGATGAAATTAACAGTGCGGACAACCACCTCCATGACATGATCCATTTTTAATGATTTGCAACACAATGCTTCCTGGTACAAAATACAGTGAAATGTCCAAAACTCTTGTCCTCCATTTGCGGCCTGTACTTTATCTCTGAATTTTGTCACAACGCCTGCTTTTCTCCCAATCATTGATGGCGCACCATCTGTAGCCAGGCTGACGGCACGGGACCAGTCCACTCCGACTCTGTCCAGCGCTCCAACGAGAGAGGTCATAATTTCATCCGCTGTTGTAGTATCCGTCATAGGTACCAACCCAAGGAACTCCTCGGTGACTGTCAAAGTCGCATCAACACCACGAATGAATATGGCCAGTTGAGCAACATCTGTAATATCAGTGCTCTCATCAATTGCAACCGAAAATGCAACAAATAACTTGACTTTGTGATTCATTTGGCTCTCCAAGTCTGCCGAGAGATCTGAAATTCTATCTGCGACAGTGTTTCTCGTTAGGCTAATGTTGGCAAAGGCCTGTCGCTTTTCGGGGCACACGATTTCTGCAGCCTTTAGCATGCATGTTTTCACGAACTCACCCTCAGAAAATGGCTTGGATCCTAACGCTATCTCATTAGCAATAAGGTAGCTAGCTTTCACCGCTGCATCACTGACCTCTCGGCTACGGGTAAAAACAGACTGCTGTTTCTTCAGACCCACTAACAATTAAATTATCTTCTCTATTCTCAGTTGTCCTCGCAAATGGTTGTATTTTTCACCATGATGAGTCTCATAGTGGCGCCAAATATTATATCCCTTGAGCACTGAAACTTGCTGATTACACACCAAGCACACAGATTTCCCATTCACTTCTGTGAATAAATATGAATCAGTCCCTTTTTCTTGGAAAACTCTGCACTCTGTGTCAACTTTTCTCCTTTTTGATAAAGACATTTTGGTAATGTGGGCGTCGTCTCGCGGGCCGGATTGAACCATCTGGCGGGCCGGTTCTGGCCCGCGGGCCGTATGATTGACATCCCTGCACTAGAGCATGCTGGACACTTATTTGGTGCTTGCTGACCTCAATGTGTGCATGCATATCAACAGTCTAAAGCAGTCATCTCCAATCCAAAGAATTAGTTGGAATCATTTGTTTATTAGACATTTCCTATTTATACTGTATGGATAATAAATCCTTTATTCACTTGTGTTTTAGCTTTTTCCCCACACCGAAAGATGTTACTATTACTTTAGTCTGTCTTGCTTTATGATAGTCACATGCCTCTACCTTTACAAGATGTCTGCCAGTATTCTTCATGAGGGCTTTAAAGCTAATGTTAATTTGACTGTTTACTTCAAGAACATACATGTATTTTCCAAGAGAGACCTGTTACTGGCTGTGTCTAAAAATCCATTCTAGCGTAATACATACTTAAACTGCATACTAAATTCGCCTTTGATCTAGTAGAATTCACTCTTCTTTTCTGACTCACTTGTTTGGCAACAGCGGATAGTCAGGTAAATTGACGCGCTGTACCGAAATGAACGAATGACGGGAGTCAATGCAATCGCGCATTAGATGACAAATTCTGAGTACTATTGCCGCATTCACATGCTAGTCGGAACTTGGAACCCCGGAAATGTCAGACTTGCTTACTGGTTGTAGTTATACACGTGTCGCATTCTAAGAACAGCAAGTCGGACATTTCAGAGTTTCATAGGTCCGACTAGAATGTGAACGAGGCATAGTTTCTAAATTTCACATACTATAAAGCTAAATGTTTTTACATTCTATTTATTACTCTAATATGGGTATTTGGACACTGCCTCTTTGTCTCTCATACACTGAGCACGAGCACAGTCATTATGGCCACAGCTTCCTCTGACCTGGCAGACCACCTGTGCTGTTCCATCTGCACAGACATCTACACTGAGCCTGTGTCTCTAAGCTATCAGCACACCTTCTGCAAGAGATGCCTCCAAGACAGCCTGAATGCTGGACACCAACTCTGTCAAGTGGGAAGGGCTCTGGTCAGAGACAGAATCTTCCAGATCAACAGACTGATCAGGAACGTGGCCTACCAGCTGAAACTGGAGGAAAATGCTAAAAGACAGAGAGCTACAGCCGAGAGAGGAAACAGTAGAGAGATGAATGTCGTGAACATGGAGAGCTTCTGAAGCTGTTCTGTGAGACGGACAGTAAGCTGATCTCTGTGATCTGCAGAGATGGGTGAGACGACAGAGGACACACATTCAAACCTATAAGAGAAGCACATGAGGATCTGAAAAAAGAGGTAGCCTCAGATTTATGCTACTTCAAGAAGGATATTCGTGTGCTGGAATACTCAAGAGATGAGCAGCAAAGAGAAATGTCTCAAGCAAACGAGACGTCAGATCATCTCAAAGTCCAGATCAGGTTGCTTGGTTGACAAGGAGATAGTACTTGCCAGGCTGGAAGAACAGCTAAAGGAGAAGACAGTTAAAACGGCCTCTCTTCAGTCTGAGCTGGACCTCACTGAGCCCAGAGACTTCCTGCTCTAGTGGATGGAGAGGGGCTGCACTGAGATTAGGGAGAGGAGGAAGGAGGAGCAGTGGGTGGAGAGGAATATGATAGAGGGATTAGGATAGAGGGGAATATGATAGAGGGAATATATTGAGAGGAATGTGACAGGGAGGATTTGTTTCATTAGATCACTTTAAGACTTAAAATCTCTTAGGCTGACAGTCCCCGGAATCGGGCGCTAGAATTTCTTTAAAAAATATGTAAATGTTTACATTACTTATTTGATTGATTTCCCACCGTTTTATATTTCAGAAGACATCCATCCAGACATTCCTAGAACCACGTAAACGTTCTCTGTCGAATAAACTTGTATTTGTCTCCCTCAGGTGTTCGGATGCATCAATACATCCATTTATCACTTAACTGCAACGTTAAGTCAAAGGGGCGTTCCAGGAAAAACATTTATCCATCCTTGACTGCTTCACGGCACAGACATGGCAAAGCAATCACTGAATTTGTCTCGAGCAGGCAGAGCTAAATACATAACTTTCATAGCTCTACTATAAAGAATGTGACCTACACACTTCCTTAAACCTAAAATAAGTCAAGAAGTAATTTTGTGTGGAAGTCAAACATTTGTTCAGAACGACAAAATCGAGACCTTTACATAGCCCATCTCTCATTGTCTATAGGAGTGATGTACACTGGTCAAATTGCCCAAATGTTAATTTAGACATTTACAAATTTTACAGATTTTGACTCTCACTAATGTCATGAAATGTTTGGCAAAGTAGTAAAGAAGGTTGTATTATAGTTTTCTTGTGTACTAGATCATATGGTTTGGAAAGTGTTTTTTTTCTCAGACATAAATGAACAATTCCAGGTGAAAGCTAAAGGTCATAGCTTCCTGGGGGGAGGGACACCACTACATTAATAAAATATTTCCCTCTTGCTAGATTGATGACTAAAGCCCTAGTGAAACAGTGCAAAATGGTTGTCAGCTCAACTGATTAAATACAATACCTGTTCATTGTGAAATGTATGTGTTCAAGTCTAATAATTTTGCTCTATATATTTTCTGCTCTGTATGTAATTTTATCTGTTTAAGCTGTTTGGATTGTTAATTGATATAACACAGGGCACCATTGAAAAAGAGACACTGGTCTCAATTGGGATTCCCTGTAAAAATAAAGAGGAATATGATAGAGGGAATATGATAGCGAGTATTATGATGGAGTGGAATATGATAGAGGGGAATATTTTTACATTACATTTACATCATTTAGCAGACGCTCTTATCCAGAGCGACTTACAGTTAGTGAATACATATTATTTTATACTGGCCCCCCGTGGGAATCGAACCCACAACCCTGGCGTTGCAAACGCCATGCTCCATCAACTGAGCTACATCCCTGCCGGCCATTCCCTCCCCTACCCTGGACAATGCTGGGCCAATTGTGCGCCGCCCATAAGTCTCCCGGTCGCGGCCGGCTGCGACAGAGCCTGGATTCGAACCAGGATCTCTAGTGGCACAGTTAGCACTGCGATGCAGTGCCTTAGACCACTGCGCCACTCAGGAGACAATATGATAGAGAATGAATGGAGGAATGTGTGACGCTCTTGAGCAACAAAGGTTGTCTGTTTGGTTATATCAACGGGAAAGACATGGATAAGAAAATGTTCAAACAATTTTAAACAATACTTTTCTATAGTCAGCTGATATTGATTTCTTTATTTAATTATTTATTAAACTTAAATGCTAAACATCAATGACACCTAATCTTCAATTACATTTTTTGGGCCTATATAATTACACATCCAGCTAATTTCATCCCTCTATGAGCATGCGTACCGTAAAGATACCGTAAGGATCACTCGACTGCAACAGCTCTCGTTGATTTAATCGATCAATGGCTCAGATCACTTGACCAAGATAAACTTGTGGATGAGCTGCTTCTTGATTTTAGTGCTGCATTTGACCTTGTTGATCATATGGCTAATAGCTGAGGCCATTGAAGAGAGATGTTTTCTTGAACCCTCATTTCTTTTTTGGAACTTTGTTACTGAGGTGACATAGACTATGGAAGACTTGTTTTACTGTAGTAAGGTCGCCTATGTATTTCATTGATGATGATGATGATGATGACGATGATGAATATTGACATTATTGGTAGGCTCAGATCGAACAAACAACCTAAGTAAGCCTGGCTGCTATTTATGATATCTAAAACATATTGACTTTTAATTAGGCAAAACACATGTAGTTTGAATGGTCAACCATTTTATATGAGTTACAGCATTTTATTTTAATAAAAAATTAGGTTATATGGATTCATTGTATATATTAGGTATGACTGTGCTGCATAGGTACAAAACAACTAAATTAAATAAACGAAATTGTGCCAGCATTTGATAACACATGAAAGCTGCGGTGGGTAACCATGGCAATGGGGACTCCATTGTGACATCACAAGATTCCGATTCTGGAAGGTTACCTGTTGCACAGACAAACTGAACAGTGCAAAGAGACTGATTCAACTAACCACTGACAAATTATTAAACAACCGTTCTATCATAGACGCTCATATCAGGATTATGTGGTTGTCTCACCTAGCTACCTTAAGTTGAATGCACTAACTAACTATAAGTCGTTCTGGATAAAAGCGTCTGATAAATGGCTAAAATGTCAAATGTTATGCTGGGTGTGGGGCATGTATTTTTACACTTAGCTGGCCCATTGGCTAGGGGACCCGGGGTTGGGACAGATTGGTGCAGAGCATCTTAGAGGACACTATATATATATATATATATGTGATGTATAAGTAAATAGTGCTGACTCATACAGTATGTATGTATGTACTGAATGTGATCACTTTCATCATGTCTGTTTCTTTTCTCACGCAGAATGTGAGAGATGTGAGCAACTGTCCTCTCACTGAGTTCATGGCTCCCTGTATTGACTCCCTCCCACCACTGGCTTTCACCAATCAGAGGCCTATACCAACCACGTTGCATCCCCCCTCTCCATTGGCCATACGCGCTCAGGATGCACAGCGGTTGTATTTTCATACTTTGTCCCTGAAACCTGCCAGTCTGCTGAATGCCCAGTTGCCACAGAGGCCACTGCAGATGTATCTACAGGTATGCGAGAGGACCTATGGACAGATATACATCTTTCCTCAATGCTGCATCGATACCTGCCACACTTCTTTGACGAAGACTCCGTGCAGCCACATCAGGCAGTAGAGGGCACCACTGAGGTCTCAGTTGCTCCAGTGGTAATATCTAATGTCGAGGAAGAGGACAGATTCTATCCTTACTCCCTCCCACCCCTGGCTCAGCGGTTCATTGTCAATTCATTCAATTTCCTCGAAACCTGCTGTTTCAGCCACAGAGTGCCCAGTTGCCACAGAGGCCACTGCTACCACAGCCACTTTCAAGGGAGAGAATCGATGGGCAGCTAGAAGTCTTCCTTCAGTGCTGCCTCCATGCCTGCCAACAGTCTTTGACGATGACTTCATGCCACCAGAGCAGACAGTAGAGGATACCTATGAGGTCTCAGTTGCTACAGAGACCACTGCAGGCACAGCTACTGTTGATTTTGGAGTGTACAGATCAGCAGCTAAATGCCCTGTCCCAATGCTGCCTCCAAGTCTGCCACTTGTCTTTGAAGTTGACTACAAACTGCCAGGGGAGGCAGTAGAGGACACCACCAAGTGTCCAGTTATCAGTGAAACAAACAATGATGTGTCCACTCACCTCAAAGAGGACATGGCAGCTGATCAAAGCCCTCCTGACCCTGCAGCACTGCCTCCAAGCTCGCCATGTATCCGAGACTCTGACCACAAACTGACAGAGGAGACAAAAGAGGATGCCACCGAGTCCTCCGTTACCACAGCGATCACTACAGGCACATCCATTGTCCAGGGAGAGGACCTGTTGGGTGATAAAAGCCCGGCTCCAATGCTGCCTTCAAAGTTGCCACACATTCTAGACAATGACCACAAGCAGCCAGAGGAGACAGTAGAGGACACCACCAAGAGTCAAGTGTCCAGGGAAGCGGCCGTTTCCGTCTCCACTGTCCACAATCTGCCAGGGGAGGCAGTAGAGGACACCAACAAGTGTCCAGTAGCCAGGGAAGCAGCCGTTTCTGTGTCCACTGTCCACACAGAGGAGTGTTTGGCTGATAAAAGTCCTCCTGCACCTGCAACACTGCCTCTAATCCTGACCTGCACCCACAACATTGACCACAAACAGCTATGGAAGACAGTTGAGTGCACTACAAAGTGCTCAGTCGACACAGAGGCAACTGTTGCCATTTACACCTGGGATGATAAAAGTCCTCCAGGTCTGCATTCACAACAACAATGACCACAAGCAGCCAGAGGAGACAGTTGAGGACACCACAGAGTGCTTAGTTAACACAGAGGCAAGTGCAGTTGCATCCACTGTCAAGAGAAAGGAACTGATGAGTGATAAAAGCCCTGTCCTAGCACTTCCTCCAAGCTTGGCATGAATCCATGACAAGGACCACAAGCAGCCAGAGCAGAAAGGGAAGGGCACTAGTGAAGAGGTGGATCGCTGCCCTCATGCTCACCAGCTGGTCCTAGATGCTAACTTAACTCTGGCAACCCCTCTGCTCTGCATGGCCACTAAGATGCCTGTTAGAGTGAGAGCCTCCATATGCAGGTCAGAGGATGAAGAACCCAGGCCCTGGACGCTGAAAGAGGCAAAGGTAGGTGTCCTATTTTACACTTCTACTCTACAGGGTTGGGGGTCTGTTCCATTTCAATTCAAAGCATTGAATTAAGTACTTCCTGAATTGACTGGAATTGAAATTGAATTGACCCCAACCCTGCTACTCTATGCTCATAGTATAAAACATCACCCCTTACTAGAGTTAACATTTGTATTACGTTTGGTGTGGACCCAGGAAGAACATCTATGGCTATTACAAAATCGGTTTGGGATACAAATAAACAAGTTACCTCAATTACTGTCCTCTAAATTGTGTGCCCCATGAGGCCTTCAATGTATGTTGATCACTCAAATGTGTATTGAATGTGCCACATTGGAACAATATTACATCTAGAGTCAATGTCTTCCTGTTAGGATTATTGGACAGGCATTGACATTGAGAGTGAAGAGAGGAGCGTCAAGGAGGAGGTGAGCCCGAGGGAGGGTTTGAAGAGTGAGGCGGACCGTGCCCATTCCAAGAGCTCCAATGGGACGGTTTCATCAGAGAGAGCAGAGACCATCCTGGGAAGAGTGGGCTTTCTGGCCATGAACCTCAAGCAGAAAGTCACATTTTTAAAGATGGAGGAAAAAGAGAAAAATAAGGAACTGAATAAGAAGTTGAAAGATGACGAGAAAGAGAGAAAGGAGATGAAGGCGAGAGAGAAAGAGCAAAAGAAAGCCATGAAAGCTGAGAAAAAGAGGGACAAGTTAGAACAGAAAAAGAGAGAAAAGGAAAGAAAAGAGAAGGAAAAGGCAGAGACAAAGAGGTTAGAGGGGCTGATTAAGATACACAATGCCATGATGAAAGACAGGATTAAGAAAGAGAAGAAGTGGTCTGAGGAGCTGAAAAAGAGAGAGAAAGCTCAAGCTGAGCTCCTGGAGATGGAGCGAAAGATTCAAAAAAAGGAGGAGAATAAGAGAGAAAAGAGGAGGAAAGAGGAGAGGAAGAGACTGGAGAAGAGGAAAAAGAGGGATCCAAGTGGAGGTGGAACTGAGAGGGTGATAGAAGAGCAGGGAAGGGATGAAAGCTTGAAGATGAATGAGTAGACTGGGTAAGAGAGAGAGAGAGAAAAGAGAGATACTGTATTTTAGCATGCAATAAGGCATACCGTACAAAACATTATAAACACAAAATGTTTACTTTTCGCAAATTTGGGGAGTGTTGCACAGTTTAAATGTTGAATCCTAAATCGACACTAAGCACTCCTACATGTTGAAAGGATTGGATAGGTGTACATATACATTAGGTGTAATATGGCAAACAAAGCCTATCAGAGGGAAAGGTAGAGCCATTACCAGTGTTTATACCTATGGGATAGGTAGAGAAAATTCTAAAACAAATCTCACAAGCTCTCATCAATAGTCAAATGAACTACTGTTGTCTGGAGTAATGCAGCTGTTGGTGACCTAAAGAGACTGCAAATAGCACAAAATTTTTAGGCCTACTGCTGCTAGGTAGCTCTCTCTCTGCTCTCCCCCTCCCCTCTGTATGTTCTTGATAGCAAGAGTGAAGTCTGGTGTGCGGGAGTCAGTGTTCCAGCTACAGCTCATTCACCATAATCACCTCAGCCTTAAAGACCCGGTCAAACTCGCCACTCATCGTCAGATCATAGTCAAGACAACCATGTTAGTCTCGCTGCTGATTCAACCTGCTTGTTTTCGCTCTTTGTGTTTTTTGCCTATTCTATTTACATTTTTCCTGTGTCACAGATTATTGGAACCTGACTCCTGCCTCCACTTCACTCCTGCCACCACCATCCCGTTTACCACTACTGGACTTCCCTTTTGGACTCACCCCGGACACTAGGACGTTACGGTACCACTCCTGCTCAGAACCTGGATCTGTTACCCTCCCTGTAGACCTGGACTTGCTCTTCCCCCTTTTTGGAAACCTGGACAATTTTACTTTGCAATAAACTTGTTAAACTTTCTCTGGCTCGGTGTAGTTGTCTACATTTGGGTTCATATCCAGTTAAATCATGACAAAAATAAGGCAGCAAGAAAGGGTCTGCAATATTTGTCTAATCATATTTTTATCCTTTGAAGCTTAATATTTTGTAATATAATGTATGACTGACATGAGGGTAATCAAAGGGAGAGAGATAAGGGTAACAATGAAGAAACTCTTCCATTACTAAGTGATGAGTGGAAGTGTACAGTGCCCTCCTGAATTATTGGCACCAGAAAGAAATATGAACAAAAAAGGCTGTGAAAACATGTCATTGTGGTCTATCAGCTTGATCTTACACTCAAAAGATCATATGAATCTACCCTTTAATTGAGTAAAAATTGTTCAAAATAAATAAATAATAGTCATCAACAAATCATTATTATTTTGAACAAAATCTAATTGAGTGCATTTGTAAAGTATTCAGACCCCTTGACTTTTTCCACACTTTGTCTTATTCTAAAATTGATTAAATTGTTTTTTTCCCCCTCATCAATCTACACACAATACCCCATAATGACAAATTGAGAACAGGTTTTTAGACTTTTTTATAAATGTATTAAAAAATAACAAATGGAAATATTACATTTACATAAGTATTCAGACCCTTTACTTAGTACTTTGTTGAAGCACCTTTTGCAGCGATTACAGCCTCGAGTCTTTTTGGGTATGACGCTACAAGCTTGGCACACCTGTATTTGAGGAGTTTCTCCCATTCTTCTCTGCAGATCCTCTCAAGCTCTGTCAGGTTGGATAGGGCGTGTCGATGCACAGCTATTTTCCGGTCTCTCCAGAGATGTTAGATCGGGTTCAAGTCCGGTTTCTGGCTGGGCCACTCAAGGACATTCAGAGACTTGTCCCGAAGCCACTCCTGCGTTGTCTTGGCTGTGTGCTTAGGGTCGTTGTCCTGTTGGAAGGTGAACCTTAGCCCCAGTCTGAGGTCCTGAGCGCTCTGGAGCAGGTTTTCATCAATGATTTCTCTGTACATTGCTCTGTTCATCTTTCCCTTGATTCTGACTAGTCTACAAATAAAATAAAATAAAATTGTATTTGTCATGTGCCGAATACAACAGGTGTAGACCTTGCCGTGAAATGCTTACTTACAAGCCCTTAACCAACAATGCAGTTCAAGAAATAGAGTTAAGAAAATATTTACTAAAAACACTAAAGTAAAAAATAAAATAAAAAGTAACACAATAAAATAATAATGAGGCTATTTACAAGGGGTACCGGTACCGAGTCAATGTGTGGGGGTACAGGTTAGTTGAGGTAATTTGTACATGTAGGTAGTGGTAAATTAACTATGCATTGATAATAAACAGCGAGTAGCAGCAGTGTAAAAACAAAGGGGGGAGGTGTCAATGTAAATAGTCCGGCTGGCCATTTGATTAATTGTTCAGCAGTCTTATGGCTTGGGGATAGAAGCTGTTAAGGAGCCTTTTGGACCTAGACTTGGCACTCTGGTACCGCTTGCTATGCGGTAGCAGAGAGAACAGTCTATGACTTGGGTGACTGGAGTCTTTGTAAAGTTTTTGGGCCTCCCTCTGACACCTCCTAGTATATAGGTCCTGGATGGCAGGAAGCTTGGCTCCAGTGATGTACTGGGCCGTACGCACTACCCTCTGTAGCGCCTTACGGTCGGATGACGAGCAGTTGCCATACCAGGCGGTGATGCAACTGGTCAGGAAGCTCTCGATGGTGCAGCTGTAGAACTTTTTGAGGATCTTGGGACCAATGCCAAATCTTTTCAGTCTCCTGAGGTGGAAAAGGCGTTGTTGTGCCCTCTTCACGACTGTCTTGGTGTGTTTGAACCATGATAGTTTGTTGGTGATGTGGACACCAAGGAACTTGAAACTCTCGACCTGCTCCACTACAGCCCCGTCGATGTGAATGGGGCGTGTTCCCAGTCCCTGTCCCTGAAAATCCTCCCCGGAGCATGATGCTGCCACCACCATGCTTCACCGTAGGGATGGTGCCAGGTTTCCTCCAAACGTGATCTCATCCCAGGTAAGAGGGAGAGTGGCAGCAGCAGCAGGTTCTCCCCATGTGAGCTGAGTCCAGTGGACCAGTCCTGTATCCCCCCACCCAGACAGTGACAGTGGTCTAAACCATGGCTAGCTATCCACAATCTGGCTCGACTAAACAAGGTTTACCAAGAGGGAAGGAGGGAGAGGAAGGTAGAGGAAGAGAAAGAGGGAGGTAAGGAAGGAGGAAAGGGAGAAAAGGGTTCTCTCCATCACGACTGTAAGAAGGAAAGGAGGGAGAAGGCCGAGCAAGAGGAAGAGGAAGAGGTGGAAGATGACAAGGAGAGTTGATCTGTCCATCACTACCATAAGGAGATCTCTTCTGGGGGCTCTTGTTCTCTCCTCTTTCCCACAGAGGAGCACCTTTCGCAGGCAGCCCAGAGCAGACTCTCCGCTGAGAGAAGGCTAGCCCCTGGAGGTTTCACCATGGATTTATACAGAGAACCCCCCAGTACTCAAACTGCTTTACATTGTAGAGGGGGATCTAATCTCATTGGAGGCGACCCAATGACCCAGAAATGCTCCATGGACAGACTTCCTCCCTGCTCCCCGTCTCACTGGCAGGGGGCTCGTAGGAACACCCTCCCCTCCTTGACTCCAGCTCCACCCCTTACATTTTTTACATTTTTAGTCATTTAGCAGACGCTCTTATCCAGAGCGACTTACAGTTAGTGAATACATCTTTTTTTTTTATATACTGGCCACCCGTGGGAATCAAACCCGCAACCCTGGCGTTGCAAACGCCATGCTCTATCAACTGAGCTACATCCCTGCCGGCCATTCCCTCCCCTACCCTGGACGACGCTGGGCGAATTGTGCGCCGCCCATGAGTCTCCCGGTCGCGGCCGGCTGCGACAGAGCCTGGATTCGAACCAGGATCTCTAGTGGCACAGTTAGCACTGCGATGCAGTGCCTTAGACCACTGCGCCACTCAGGAGCTAGACCACTGCGCCACCCTTCATCACCTGCCCCCCTTATCATGTTATGAGTCTCACCTACAGGTCCCGCCCCCTGGCCTACCTGTTGCATGTGTAAGTATGGTGTGTCGGACACAGCTGCCCTCCACCTCCTCCCCCTCCTCCCCCTCCTTCCCTCTTTCTCCCACTCCCCCCATCTCTCACTCTCTCCTCCTCCCCCTCTCTTCCATTTAAAGCAATACTTAGACCATGCTTTCTTCCTCCTCTACCCCTCTCCACCTCCTCTTCCATTCCTACTCTCTTTCTCTCCACCTCCTCCTCATCCTCCTTTGTTCCCCCTCTCCCGCCCTCCAGTGAGAGGCAGGAGGTCACCTCGCTATCACTCTATCCAGCTGGAGCCGCTGAGAGGGCGAGGAGCAGAGGAGGGGTATAGAGGAAGCCCAAAGGAGACAAGAGGGAGAGGAGGAGAGGAGGAGAGGGAGTGAGACACTATGTTAGCTGTTGTGGTGTGATATGTGTAGTTACTTGTAATAACCACTATAGCATGCTGGACACTTATTTGGTGCTTGCTGACCTCAATGTGTGCATGCATATCAACAGTCTAAAGCAGTCATCTCCAATCCAAAGAATTAGTTGGAATCATTTGTTTATTAGACATTTCCAATTTATACTGTATGGATAATAAAACCCATCCTTTATTCACTTGTGTTTTAGCTTTTTCCCGACACCCACACTGAAAGTTGTTACTGTTACTTTAGTCTGTCTTGCTTTATGATAGTCACATGCCTCTACCTTTACAAGAAGTCTGTCAGTATTCTTCATGAGGGCTTTAAAGCTAATGTTAATTTGACTGTGTACTTCAAGAACATACATGTATTTTCCAAGACAGACCTGTTACTGGCTGTGTCTAAATATCCATTCTAGCGTAATACATACTTAAACTGCATACTAATTTCGCCTTTGATCTAGTAGAATTCACTCTTCTTATCTGACTCACTTGTTTGGCAACAGCTGATAGTCAGATAAATTGACGCGCTGTACCGAAATGAACGAATGACGGGAGTAAATGCAATCGCGCATTAGATGACGAATTCTGAGTACTATTGCTGCGTTCACATGCTAGTCGGAACTTGGAAACCCGGAAATGTCAGACTTGCTTACTGGTTGTATTTATACACGTGCCGCATTCAACGAACAGCAAGTCGGACATTTCAGAGTTTCCTAGGTCCGACTAGCATGTGAACGCGGCATAGTTTCTAAATTTCACATACTATAAAACTAAATGTTTTTACATAGTATTTATTACTCTAACATGGGTATTTGGACACTGCCTCTTTGTCTCTCACACACTGAGCACGAGCACAGTCATTATGGCCACATCTTCCTCTGACCTGGCAGACCACCTGTGCTGTTCCATCTGCACAAACATCTACACTGAGCCTGTGTCTCTAAGCTATCAGCACACCTTCTGCAAGAGATGCCTCCAAGACAGCCTGAATGCTGGACACCAACTCTGTCAAGTGGGCAGGGCTCTGGTCAGAGACAGAATCTTCCAGATCAACAGACTGATCAGGAACGTGGCCTACCAGCTGAAACTGGAGGAAGATGCTAAAAGACAGAGAGCTACAGCCGAGAGAGGAAACAGTAGAGAGATGAATGTCGTGAACATGGAGAGGCTCTGAAGCTGTTCTGTGAGACGGACAGTAAGCTGATCTCTGTGATCTGCAGAGATGGGTGAGACGACAGAGGACACACATTCAAACCTATAAGAGAAGCACATGAGGATCTGAAAAAAGAGGTAGCCTCAGATTTATGCTACTTCAAGAAGGACATTAGTGTGCTGGAATACTCAAGAGATGAGCAGCAAAGAGAAATGTCTCAAGCAAAAGAGACGTCAGATCATCTCAAAGTCCAGATTAGGTTGCTTGGTTGACAATGAGATAGTACTTGCCAGGCTGGAGGAACAGCTAAAGGTGAAGAGAGTTAAAACGGCCTCTCTTCGGTTTGAGCTGGACCTCACTGAGACCAGAGACTTCCTGCTCTAGTGGATGGAGAGGGGCTGCACTGAGATGAGGGAGAGGAGGAAGGAGGAGGAGTGGGTGGAGAGGAATATGATTGAGAGGAATATGATAGAGGGATTAGGATAGAGGGGAATATGATAGAGGGAATATATTGAGAGGAATGTGACAGAGAGGATTTGTTTCATTAGATCACTTTAAGACTGAAAATCTCTTAGGCTGACAGTCCCTGAAATTGGGCGCTAGAATTTCTGTAAAAAAATATGTAAATGTTTACATGACTTATTTGATTGATTTCCCAACCGTTTTATATTTCAGAAGACATCCATCCAGACCTTCCGAGAACCCCGTAAACGTCCTCTGTCGAATAAACTTGTATTTGCCTCACTCTGGTGGTCGGCTGCATCATTACATCCATTTATATCACTTAACTGCAACGTTAAGTCAAAGGGGCATTCCAGGAAAAACATTTATCCATCCTTGACTGCTTCACGGCACAGACATGGCAAAGCAATCACTGAATTTGTCTCGAGCAGGCAGAGCTAAATACATAACTTTCATAGCTTTACTATAAAGAATGCGACCTACACACTTCCTTAAACCTAAAATAAGTCAAGAAGTAATTTTGTGTGGAAGTCAAACATTTGTTCAGAACGACAAAATTGAGACCTTTACATAGCCCTTCTCCCATTGTCTATAGCAGGGATGCACACTGGTTAAATGGCCCAAATGTTAATTTAGACATTCACAAATTTTACAGATTTTGACTATCACTAATGTCATGAAATGTTTGGCAAAGTAGTAAAGAAGGTTGTATTATACTTTTCTTGTGTACTAGATCATATGGTTTGAAATTTTTTATTTTTTTTCTTAGACATAAATGAACAATTCCAGGTGAAAGCTAAAGGTCATAGCTTCCTGGGGGGAGGGACACCACTACATTAATAAAATATTGCCCTCTTGCTAGATTGATGACTAAAGCCCTAGTGAAACAGTGCAAAATGGTTGTCAGCTCAACTGGTTAAATACAAGACCTGTTCATTGTGAAATGTATGTGTTCAAGTCTAATAATTTTGCTCTATATATTTTCTGCTCTGTATGTAATTTTATCTGTTTAAGCTGTTTGGACTGTTAATTGATATAACACAGGGCACCATTGAAAAAGAGACACTGGTCTCAATTGGGATTCCCTGTATAAATAAAGAGGAACATGATAGAGGTAATATGATAGCGAGTATTATGATGGAGTGGAATATGATGGAGAGGAATATAATAGAGGGAATATAATAGAGGGAATATGATAGAGGGAATATGATAGAGGAATGTGATGGAGGGGAATATTATAGAGAATGAATGGAGGAATGTGTGACGCTCTTGAGCAACAAAGGTTGTCTGTTTGGTTATATAATCTGGAAAAACATGGATAAGAAAATGTTCAAACATAATTTTAAACAATACTGTTCTATAGTCAGCTGATATTGATTTCCTTATTTAATAATTGATTAAACTTAAATGCTAAACATCAATGACAACTACTCTTCAATTACATTTTTTGGGCCTATATAATTACACATCCAGCTAATTTTATTCCTCTATGAGCATGCATACCGTAAAGATACCGTAAGGATCACTCGACTGCAACAGCTCTGGTTGATTTAATCGATCAATGGCTCAGATCACTTGACCAAGATAAACTTGTGGATGAGCTACTTCTTGATTTTAGTGCTGCATTTGACCTTGTTGATCATATGGCTAATAGCTGAGGCCATTGAAGAGAGATGTTTTCTTGAACCCTCATTTCTTTTTTGGAACTTTGTTACTGAGGTGACATAGACTATGGAAGACTTGTTTTACTGTAGTAAGGTAGCCTATGTATTTCATTGATGATGATGATGAAAAATATTGGCATTAGTGGTAGGCTGAGATCGAACAAACAACCTAAGTAAGCCTGGCTGCTATTTATGATATCTAAAACATATAGACTTTTAATTAGGCAAAACACATGTCGTTTGAATGGTCAACCATTTTACATGAGTTACAGCATTTTATTTTAATAAAAAATTAGGTTATATGGATTCATTGTATATATTAGGTATGACTGTGCTGCATAGGTACAAAAAATCTAAAATAAATAAACTAAATTGTGCCAGCATTTGATAACACATGAAAGCTGCTGTGGGTAACCATGGCAATGGGGACTCCATTGTGACATCACAAGATTCCGATTCTGGAAGGTTACCTGTTGCACAGACAAACTGAACAGTGCAAAGAGACTGATTCAACTAACCACTGACAAATTATTAATGTCCTATTTCATTAGTGAGAGAACACACTGCTTACTTCAGAGGTAGGTTGTAATATAACTTATTGTGAATGTGTTTCAGTAGTATAACTTATTTTAAAATTACTTGTGTATGAATGTGACATTTTAAGTAGACCTAACATGACTAGTGAAACTGTTGAAGAGAGATAGTTTGCTTGAGTCCTCTTTTTGTGAGAAAATGCTTCATCCTGACACCTGAGATGTCATGTTACAATTGTAGTGAGCCAGCCTAATGGCTAATGCATTCTATTGATGACAGAAAAAAAACCTCTCTCTGTGTTAATCACCAACATATGTTGTAATCAATTGTCTCAATAAATATGTACCAAAAGAGTAGGTTGTGTAAAAAAACAAGTACGCCTACCTAATTTGTAGCTGATTCATTTCTAATAAGAATAATATGTTCTTAATTGAATGGACATCCATTTCAAATGGTTGAATTGATAGACCTCTTTAAATTGAGGTGCACTCAAGGGCACTCAAAGAGAAGACTGGCATTTTTACCTCCTTGGTTTTTAAAATAGATGAAACTGTACAAGTTAGGTCCTGCATGGATATAGAGTCATTTTCTACCCAAAACACAGTGTTTTCAATGATATGATGGAAGTGATTAGTGTGGTTTGTGAGAACCAGGCCCAATATGGAGTAGAGCTACATGAGGGGTTGAATAAGGCTCAATAGTAAGGTACAGAAAGACCCTGAAGTTTGCTTTTTAAAGTCTGTGTTGTGCTTTTTCATCTGCCATGGCAACGCCTTGCATCACAATGATGATGTCATGAAGGATATTGTTCACGAAATGATAAGAGCAGCCAAAATCGATTCATTTGAACTTGGTCGCTTTTTCAGTAGCCAACTTTTTACTAGTAATTCAGATAGGCCTATTGCCTAAACATATCTGGATCAGGATTCTCACTTGATTAATTGTAAGTAGCTAGGAAGAAAACGTGTGCACATTGTAAAGAGATGCATTATTATTTGGTTAGCAACACCCACTTACTACAACGTTGTGTATTTTCCAGAGTTATTGTTAGCTAAGAGGAAGACATGGAGGGTTCAACGCTGACACAGAGGAGGGGTGAGTGTCGGTTGGAGGAAAGGGCGATCTAGACAGACTACGTGATGGAGCTGGGAGCCAGGTTGGCTCTGGTTTTGCAGATCCAGAAGGATCAGGAGAAGAAGATGAAGAGGATTTGGTTCAAGACGAGGAAAATGCCAAGACTGATTGAGGAGGTATCAAGACCAACTTTGACAAAGTTCTATTTAACAATATTAAATAAAGCAAATATAAGTTATTGTAAGGGCAAAATGTTCCATATGCCATGGAATGTAAGCTAACAATGTTTTGTCCTTATTTCTTTTTGTATTAGGCCACACCAAGGCAATGCTTATATCTGTTCTTGTCTAAATGTGTTGTATCATGTCTTTCTGTTTCAGTGTATTTATGTCCTCAGTTCTTATGGTTGTCTTGTCATAAAAAAGAAACAACCGTTCTATCATAGACGCTCATATCAGGATGATGTGGTTGTCTCACCTTGCTACCTTAAGTTGAATGCACTAACTAACTATAAGTCATTCTGGATGAAAGCGTCTGATAAATGGCTAAAATGTAAAATGTTATGATGGGTGTGGGACATGTATTTTTACACTTAGCTGGCCCATTGGCTAGGGGACCCAGGGTTGGGACAGACTGGTGCAGAGCATCTGAGAGGACACTATATATAAATATATATATATATATATATATATATATATATATATATATATATATATATATATATATATATGTGATGTATAAGTAAATAGTGCTGACTCATACAGTATGTATGTATGTACTGAATGTGATCACTTTCATCATGTCTGTTTCTTTTCTCACGCAGAATGTGAGAGATGTGAGCAACTGTCCTCTCACTGAGTTTATGGCTCCCTGTATTGACTCCCTCCCACCACTGGCTTTCACCAATCGGAGGCCTATACCAACCATGTTGCATCCCCACTCTCCATTTGCCATACGCGCTCAGGATGCACAGCGGTTCATTATATTTTCATACTTTGTCCCTGAAACCTGCCAGTCTGCTGAATGCCCAGTTGCCACAGAGGCCACTGCAGATGTATCTACAGGTATACGAGAGGACCTATGGACAGATACACATCTTTCCTCAATGCTGCATCGATACCTGCCACACTTCTTTGACGAAGACTCCATGCAGCCACATCAGGCAGTAGAGGGCACCACTGAGTTCTCAGTTGCTCCAGTGGCAATATCTAATGTCGAGAAAGAGGACAGATTCTCTCCTTACTCCCTCCCACCACTGGCTCAGTGGTTCATTGGCAATTCATTCAATTTCCTCGAAACCTCCCAGCCTGCTGTTTCAGCCACAGAGTGCCCAGTTACCACAGAGGCCACTGCTACCACAGCCACTGTCAAGGGAGAGAATCGATGGGCAGCTAGAAGTCTTCCTTCAGAGCTGCCTCCATGCCTGCCAACAGTCTTTGACGATGACTTCATGCCACAAGAGCAGACAGTAGAGGATACCTATGAGGTCTCAGTTGCTACAGAGACCACTGCAGGCACAGCTACTGTTGATTTTGGAGTGTACAGATCAGCAGCTAAATGCCCTGTCCCAATGCTGCCTCCAAGTCTGCCACTTGTCTTTGAAGTTGACTACAAACTGCCAGGGGAGGCAGTAGAGGGCACCACCAAGTGTCCAGTTATCAGTGAAACAAACAATGATGTGTCCACTCACCTCAAAGAGGACATGGCAGCTGATCAAAGCCCTCCTGACCCAGCAGCACTGCCTCCAAGCTCGCCATGTATCCGAGACTCTGACCACAAACTGACCGAGGACCAGCAACACTGTCTCTAATCCTGACCTGCACCCACAACAATGCCCATAAACAGCTATGGAAGACAGTTGAGTGGACTACAAAGTGCTCAGTCAACAGAGAGGCAACTGTTTCCATTTACAACTGGGATGATAAAAGTCCTCCAGGTCTGCAATGCATTCACAACAACAATGACCACAAGCAGCCAAAGGAGACAGTTGAGGACACCACAGAGTGCTCAGTTAACACAGAGGCAAGTGCAGTTGCATCCACTGTCAAGAGAAAGGAACTGATGAGTGATAAAAGCCCTGTCCTAGCACTAACTCCAAGCCTGGCATGCATCCATGACAAGGACCACAAGCAGCCAGAGCAGAAAGGGAAGGGCACTAGTGAAGAGGTGGATCGCTGCCCTCATGCTCACCAGCTGGTCCCAGATGCTAACTTAACTCTGGCAACCCCTCTGCTCTGCTTGGCCACTAAGACGCCTGTTAGAGTGAGAGCCTCCATATGCAGGTCAGAGGATGAGGAACCCAGGCCCTGGACGCTGGAAGAGGCAAAGGTAGGTGTCCTATTTTACACTACTACTCTACAGGGTTGGGGGTCTGTTCCATTTCAATTCAAAGCATTGAATTAAGAACTTCCTGAATTGACTGGAATTGAAATGGAATTGACCCCAACCCTGCTACTCTATGCTCATAGTATAAAACATCACCCCTTACTAGGGTTAACCTTTGAATTACGTTTGGTGTGGACCCAGGAAGAACATCTATGGCTATTATGAAATCGGTTTGGGATACAAATAAACAAGTTACCTCAATTACTGTCCTCCAAATTGTGTGCCCCATGAGGCCTTCAATGTATGTTGATCACTCAAATGTGTATTGAATGTGCCACATTGGAACAATATTACATCTAGAGTCAATGTCTTCCTGTTAGGATTATTGGACAGGCATTGACATTGAGAGTGAAGAGAGGAGCGTCAAGGAGGAGTTGAGCCCAAGGGAGGGATTGAAGCGTGAGGCGGACCGTGCCCATTCCAAGAGCTCCAATGGGACGGTTTCATCAGAGAGAGCAGAGACCATCCTGGGAAGAGTGGGCTTTCTGGCCATGAACCTCAAGCATTAAGTCACGTTTATAAAGATCGAGGAAAAAGAGAAAAATAAGAAACTGAATAAGATGTTGAACGGTGACGAGAAAGAGAGAAATGAGATGAAGGCGAGAGAGAAAGAGCAAAAGAAAGCCATGAAGGCTGAGAAAAAGAGGGACAAGTTAGAACAGAAAAAGAGAGAGAAGGAAAGAAAAGAGAAGGAAAAGGCAGAGAAAAAGAGGTTAATGGGGCTGATTAAGATACACAATGCCATGATGAAAGACAGGATTAAGAAAGAGAAGAAGTGGTCTGAGGAGCTGAAAAAGAGAGAGAAAGCTCAAGCTGAGCTCCTGGAGATGGAGCGAAGATTCAAAAAAAGGAGGAGAAGAAGATAGAAAAGAGGAGGAAAGAAGAGAGGAAGAGACTGGAGAAGAGGAAAAAGAGGGGAGCCAGCTGGAGGTGGAACTGAGAGGGTGATAGAAGAGCAGGGAAGTGATGAAAGCTTGAAGATGGATGAGTAGACTGGGTAAGAAAGAGTGAGAAGGGAGATACTGTATTTTTGCATGCAATGAAAAGCAAAGAATAAAAAATTTAATGTTTCCTCTGTTTGTTTTTTGTCAATGCATACCGTACAAAACATTATAAACACAAAATGTTTACTTTTCTACAGCACAGCAAGCGGTACCAGAGTGCCAAGTCTAGGTCCAAAAGGTTCCTTAACAGCTTCTACCCCCAAGCCATAAGACTGCTGAACAATTAATCAAATGGCCACCCAGACTATTTACATTGACACCTCCCCCCTTTGTTTTTACACTGCTGCTACTTGCTGTTTATTATCTATGTATAGTTACTTTACACCTTCCTAAATGTACAAATTACCTCAACTAACCTGTACCCCCAAACCTTGACTCGGTACCGGTACCCCTTGTATATAGCCTCGTTATTATTTTATTGTGTTACTTTTTTTTATTTTTTTACTTTAGTGTATTTAGTAAATATTTTCTTAACTCTATTTCTTGGACTGCATTGTTGGTTAAGAGCTTATAAGTAAGCATTTCACGGTAAGGTCTACACCTCTTGTATTCGGCACATGCCAAATACAGTTTGATTTGATTTTATTTGGAGACTAGTAAGGATCAATGGAAAGATGAACAGAGCAATTTACAGAGAAATCCTTGATGAAAACCTGCTCCAGAGCGCTCAGGACCTCAGACTGTGGCTAAGGTTCACCTTCCTACAGGACAACGACCCTAAGCACACAGCCAAGACAACGCAGGAGTGGCTTCGGGACAAGTCTCTGAATGTCCTTGAGTGGCCCAGCGGGGCCAGACCGGACTAGGGGCGCAATGGGGGGATTGTTGGAGGGTGGTGGTCAAGCCCGGAGCCGGAACCGCCTCAGAGGAGGAATGCCCACCTGGCCCTCCCCTGTTCCGTTTATATTTGGCACGGTCGCAGTCCGCGCCTTTGGGGGGGGGGGGATACTGTCACGCCCTGGCTCTGGGACTCTGTTATGTTGAGCCAGGGTGTGTTGTTTCTATGTGTTTTGTGTTCTAGGTTGATTATCTAGCTCATGTGTTTCTGTGTTGGCCGGGGTGGTTCTCAATCAGAGGCAACGAATATCAGCTGTTGCTTGTTGTCTCTGATTGGGAACCATACTTAGGCAGCCTGTTTTCCACAGTGTTTTGTGGGATCTTGTTCCGTGTATGGTTAGTGTCTGTTACCAAGGATGTCAAGTATTGTTTTGTTGTTTTGTTTCGTGTAAAAATAAATAAGTATGTTCGCAAATCACGCTGCGCATTGGTCCACTTCCTCCAACGATCGTGACAGGTGCCAATAATTCAGGAGGGCACTGTACACTTCTACTCATCACTTAGAAACTGTAATGGAAGATGTCTTCATTGTTACCCTTATCTCTCTCCCTTTGATTACCCTCATGTCAGTCATACATTATATCACAAAATATTAAGCTTCAAAGGCAAAAAATATGATTAGACAAATAATATTTATTTGAATGATACTGTATTTTACTATATTTAAATTTAAATGAAATGTTTTTGTAATTATTACATTTTACGAAATGTAAAAACAAAACATTAAAAAAATTCAAAAATAACAAAAGCAAGGTAAAAAGAAAAGGACACAGAAACAGATCCAGATTCCTATTGATTTTATGAGTTGTCTTTGACCATATCCAGTTAATCACATATAGAGGTTGGTCTTTCAGTACATTTTATGAAAAAAACAATGTTGTGTGTTTTTTTTTGTAATTTCCTTGACAGTCGGCCATTCGAGTGCATTATGTAATTCTATGGAGAACATCTCATAACCACATTGCAGAACCTTTCTTGCTGCATTATTTTGTGCCTAATTTTCTCTACCTATCCCATAGGAATAAACACTGGTAATGGCTCTACCTTTCCCTCTGATAGGCTTTGTTTGCCATATTACACCTAATTTATATAGCCATATGATCAACAAGGTCAAATGCAGCACTAAAATCAAGAAGCAGCTCATCCACAAATTTATCTTGGTCAAGTGACCTGAGCCATTGATCGATTAAATCAACGAGAGCTGTTGCAGTCGAGTGATCCTTACGGTATCTTTACGGTATGCATGCTCATAGAGGGATAAAATTAGCTGGATGTGTAATTATATAGGCCCAAAAAATTTAATTGAAGAGTAGGTGTCATTGATGTTTAGCATTTTAGTTTAATAAATTATTAAATAAGGAAATCAATATCAGCTGACTATAGAACAGTATTTGTAGACCTGCCAACAGCGCCCATTGTTTAAAAATATATTTGTACATTTTCTTATCCATGTCTTTCCAGTTGATATAACCAAACAGACAACCTTTGTTGCTCAAGAGCGTCACACATTCCTCCATTCATTCTCTATAATATTCCCCTCCATCATATTCCTCAATCATATTCCATCTATTATATTCCCTCTATTATATTCCCTCTATTATATTCCTCTCCATCATATTCCACTCCATCATAATACTCGCTATCATATTCCCTCTATCATATTCCTCTTTATTTATACAGGGAATCCCAATTGAGACCAGTGTCTCTTTTTCAATGGTGCCCAGTGTTATATCAATGAACAATCCAAACAGCTTAAATAGATACAATTACATACAGAGCAGAAAATATAAAGAGCAAAATTATTAGACTTGAACACATATATTTCACAATGAACAGGTCTTACATTTACATTACATTTTAGTCATTTAGCAGACGCTCTTATCCAAAGCGACTTACAGTTAGTGGGCCCCCGTGGGAAACGAACCCACAACCCTGGCGTTGCAAGCACTACCAACTGAGCTACAGGAGGGCCTGTCTTATATTTAACCAGTTGAGCTGACAACCATTTTGCACTGTTTCACTAGGGCTATAGTCATCAATCTAGCAAGAGGGCAATATTTTATTAATGTAGTGGTGTCCCTCCCCCCAGGAAGCTATGACCTTTAGCTTTCACCTGGAATTGTTCATTTATGTCTGAGAAAAAAAAAAAACTTTTCAAACCATATGATCTAGTACACAATAAAAGTATAGTACAACCTTCTTTACTACTTTGCCAAACATTTCATGACATTAGTCATAGTCAAAATCTGCTAAATTTGTGGATGTCTAAATTAACATTTGGGCCATTTAACCAGTGTTCATCCCTCCTATAGACAAAGGGAGAAGGGCTATGTAAAGGTCTCGATTTTGTCGTTCTGAACAAATGTTGGACTTCCACACAAAATTACTTCTTGACTTCTTTTAGGTTTAAGGAAGTGTGAAGGTCGCGTTCTTTATCGTTGAGCTATGAAAGTTATGTATTTAGCTCTGCCTGCTCGAGACAAATTCAGTGATTGCTTTGCCATGTCTGTGCCGTGAAGCAGTCAAGCTGGATAAAAGTTTTTCCTGGAACGCCACTTTGATGTAGCGCTGCAGTGAAGTGATATAAATGGATGTAATTATGCAGCCGACCACCAGAGGGAGGCAAATACAAGTTTATTCGACAGAGGATGTTTACATAGTTCTAGGAAGGTCTGGATGGATGTCTTCTGAAATAGAAAACGGTGGGAAATCAATCAAATAAGTCATGTAAACATTTACATATTTTTTAAAGAAATTCTAGCGCCCGATTTCGGGGACTGTCAGCCTAAGAGATTTTATGTCTTAAAGTGATCTAATGAAAAAACAAATCCTCTCTGTCACATTCCTCTCAATATATTCCCTCTATCATATTCCCCTCCATCCTAATCCCTCTATCATATTCCTCTCTATCATATTCCTCTCCAACCACTCCTCCTCCTTCCTCCTCTCCCTAATCTCAGTGCAGCCCCTCTCCATCCACTAGAGCAGGAAGTCTCTGGGCTCAGTGAGGTCCAGCTCAGACTGAAGAGAGGCCGTTTTAACTCTCTTCTCCTTTAGCTGTTCCTCCAGCCTGGCAAGTACTATCTCCTTGTCAACCAAGCAACCTGATCTGGACTTTGAGATGATCTGACGTCTCTTTTGCTTGAGACATTTCTCTTTGCTGCTCATCTCTTGAGTATTCCAGTACACGAATATCCTTCTTGAAGTAGCATAAATCTGAGGCTACCTCTTTTTTCAGATCCTCATGTGCTTCTCTTATAGGTTTGAATGTGTGTCCTCTGTCGTCTCACCCATCTCTGCAGATCACAGAGATCAGATTACTGTCCGTCTCACAGAACAGCTTCAGAGCCTCTCCATGTTCACGACATTCATCTCTCTACTGTTTCCTCTCTCGGCTGTAGCTCTCTGTCTTTTAGCATTTTCCTCCAGCTTCAGCTCGAAGGCCACGTTCCTGATCAGTCTGTTGATCTGGAAGATTCTGTCTCTGACCAGAGAGTCTTGGAGGCATCTCTTGCAGAAGGTGTGCTGATAGCTTAGAGACACAGGCTCAGTGTAGATGTCTGTGCAGATGGAACAGCACAGGTGGCCATAATGACTGTGCTCATGCTCAGTGTGTGAGAGACAAAGAGGCAGTGTCCGAATACCCATATTAGAGTACTAAATAGTATATAAAAACATTTAGTTTTTTAGTATGTGAAATTTAGAAATTATGCCGCGTTCACATGCTAGTCGGACCTAGGAAACTCTGAAATGTCTGACTTGCTGTTCGTTGAATGCGCCACGTGTATAACTACAACCAGTAAGCAAGTCTGACATTTCCGGGTTTCCAAGTTCCGACTAGCATGTGAACGCGGCAATAGTACTCAGAATTCGTCATCTAATGCGCGATTGCATTGACTCCCGTCATTTGTTCATTTCGGTACAGCGCGTCAATTTATCTGACTATCAGCTGTTGCAAAACAAGTGAGTCAGAAAAGAAGAGTGCATTCTACTAGATCAAAGGCGAAATTAGTATGCAGTTTAAGTATGTATTACGCTAGAATGGATATTTAGACACGGCCAGTAACAGGTCTGTCTTGGAAAATACATGTATATTCTTGAAGTACACAGTCAAATTAACATTAGCTTTAAAGCCCTCATGAAGAATACTGATAGACTTCTTGTAAAGGTAGAGGCATGTGACTATCATAAAGCAAGACAGACTAAAGTAACAGTAACAACTTTCAGTGTGGGTGTGGGGAAAAAGCTAAAACACAAGTAAATAAAGGATGGGTTTTATTATCCATACAGTATAAATAGGAAATGTCTAATAAACAAATGATTCCAACTAATTCTTTGGATTGGAGATGACTGCTTTAGACTGTTGATATGCATGCACACATTGAGGTCAGCAAGCACCAAATAAGTGTCCAGCATGCTCTAGTGGTTATTACAAGTAACTAAACATATCACACCACAACAGCTAACATAGTGTCTCACTCCCTCTCCTCCTCTCCACCTCTCCCTCTTGTCTCCTCTGTTCTTCCTCTATTCCTCCTGCTCTCCTCCTCGCCCTCTCAGCGGCTCCAGCTGGATAGAGTGACGGCGAGGTGGCCTCCTGCCTCTCTCACTGGAGGGCGGGAGAGGGGGAACAAAGAGGAGGAGGAGGAGGTGGAGAGAAAGAGAGTAGGAATGGAAGAGGAGGTGGAGAGGGGTAGAGGAGGCAGAAAGCCTGGTCTAAGTATTGCTTTAAAGGGAAGAGAGGGGGACGTGGAGAGAGTGCGAGAGGTGGGGGGAGTGGGAGAAAGAGGGGAGGAGGGGGAGGAGGGGGAGGGCAGCTGTTTCCGACACTCCATCCTTACACCTGCAACAGGTAGGCCAGGGGGTGGGACCTGTAGGTGAGACACATAACATGATAAGGGGGGCAGGTGAAGAAGGGGTGTTGCTGGAGTCAAGGAGGGGAGGGTGTTCCTACGAGCCCCCTGCCAGCGAGACGGTTGAGCAGGGAGGAAGTCTGTCCACGGAGCATTTCTGGGTCATTGGGTCGCCTCCAATGAGATTACATCCCCCTCTACAATGTAAAGCAGTTTGAGTACTGGGGGGTTCTCTGTATAAATCCAAGGTGAAACCTCCAGGGGCTAGCCTTCTCTCAGGAGAGAGTCTGCTCTGGGCTGCCTGCGACAGGTGCTCCTCTGTGGGAAAGAGGAGAGAACAAGAGGCCCCAGAAGAGATCTCCTTATGGTAGTGATGGACATATCAACTATCCTTGTCATCTTCCACCTCTTCCTCTTCCTCTTCCTCGGCCTTCTCCCTCCTTTCCTTCTTACAGTCTTACAGTCCTTCTTACAGTCATTTTCTCCCTTTCCTCCTTCCTCTCCTCCCTCTTTCTCTTCCTCTACCTTCCTCTCCCTCCTTCCCTCTTGGTAAACCTTGTTTAGTCGAGCCAGATTGTGGATAGCTAGCCATGGTTTAGACCACTGTCGCTGTCTGGGTGGGGGGATACAGGACTGGTCCACTGGACTCAGCTCACATGGGGAGAACCTGCTGCTGCTGCCACTCCCCCTCTTACCTGGGATGAGATCACGTTTGGAGGAAACCTGGCACCATCCCTACGGTGAAGCATGGTGGTGGCAGCATCATGCTCCGGGGAGGATTTTCAGGGACAGGGACTGGGAACACGCCCCATTCACATCGACGGGGCTGTAGTGGAGCAGGTCGAGAGTTTCAAGTTCCTTGGTGTCCACATCACCAACAAACTATCATGGTTCAAACACACCAAGACAGTCGTGAAGAGGGCACGACAACGCCTTTTCCACCTCAGGAGACTGAAAAGATTTGGCATTGGTCCCAAGATCCTCAAAAAGATCTACAGCTGCACCATCGAGAGCTTCCTGACCAGTTGCATCACCGCCTGGTATGGCAACTGCTCGGCATCCGACCGTAAGGCGCTACAGAGGGTAGTGCGTACGGCCCAGTACATCACTGGAGCCAAGCTTCCTGCCATCCAGGACCTATATACTTGGAGGTGTAAGAGGGAGAGACTCCAGTCACCCAAGTCATAGACAAAGACTCCAGTCACCCAAGTCATAGACTGTTCTCTCTGCTACCGCACAGCAAGCGGTACCAGAGTGCCAAGTCTAGGTCCAAAAGGCTCCTTAACAGCTTCTATCCCCAATTCATAAGACTGCTGAACAATTAATCAAATGGCCACCCGGACTATTTACATTGACACCTCCCCCCTTTGTTTTTACACTGGTAATAGGAATCTGGATCGGTTTCCTTTTCTTTTTACCTTGCTTTTGTTATTATTATTATTTTTTAAAGTTGTCTTTTTACATTTCGTAAAATGTTATAATTACAAAAACATTTCATTTTAATTTCAATTTAGTAACATACTGTATCATTCAAATAAATATTATTATTTGTCTAATCATATTTTGCCAGCTAACTGGGTGGCAGGCTGCAATCAGTAGCTGTAATTAAGTACAGCAGCCACCAACCATCTAACGTTAATGCCTCGGATAATGAGGTTAGAAGAACAGCTGAATGGTCGGTAGCTAGCTGGCTCAATTACAGGTACTCTTAAGCGTGAAATAACATTGGAAACAACTAACCACAGTTGCTAAAAGTTACCAGTAGCTACCCACTAGCTAGCTAGCTTTGTTGGTCCAAGTGGTGGGTTAGCTAGCACTCGTGCTTCGCCGGGGTCCACTGAATAGAATACTTACCTACAATAATTACCTACAATAACCTACAATAACTACCTAAGTAAACTACCTATAATACCTGACTACAATACCTACATACAATCTAAATACATGGTTTAAGCTTTACTCAACAACATATAAGAAGCCAGCTTATCTCCTGCTAGAGAAAACACAACCTCTCCCGACAACCTCGAGGCAAGAGACCTTTCTCTCTTTCTCGTCATCTTTCAACTTCTTATTCAGTTCCATATTTTTCTCTTTTTCCTCCATCTTTAAAAATGTGACTTTCTGCTTGAGGTTCATGGCCAGAAAGCCCACTCTTCCCAGGATGGTCTCTGCTCTCTCTGATGAAACCGTCCCATTGGAGCTCTTGGAATGGGCACGGTCCGCCTCACTCTTCAAACCCTCCCTCGGGCTCACCTCCTCCTTGACGCTCCTCTCTTCACTCTCAATGTCAATGCCTGTCCAATAATCCTAACAGGAAGACATTGACTCTAGATGTAATATTGTTCCAATGTGGCACATTCAATACACATTTGAGTGATCAACATACATTGATGGCCTCATGGGGCACACAATTTAGAGGACAGTAATTGAGGTAACTTGTTTATTTGTATCCCAAACCGATTTTGTAATAGCCATAGATGTTCTTCCTGGGTCCACACCAAACGTAATACAAATGTTAATCCTAGTAAGGGGTGATGTTTTATACTATGAGCATAGATTAGCAGGGTTGGGGTCAATTCAATTTCAATTCCAGTCAATTCAGGAAGTACTTAATTCAATGCTTTGAATTGAAATGGAACAGACCCCCAACCCTGTAGAGTAGAAGTGTAAAATAGGACACCTACCTTTGCCTTTTTCAGCGTCCAGGGCCTGGGTTCCTCATCCTCTGACCTGCATATGGAGGCTCTCACTCTAACAGGCGTCTTAGTGGCCATGCAGAGCAGAGGGGTTACCAGAGTTAAGTTAGCATCTGGGACCAGCTGGTGAGCATGAGGGCAGCGATCCACCTCTTCACTAGTGCCCTTCCCTTTCTGCTCTGGCTGCTTGTGGTCCTTGTCATGGATGCATGCCAGGCTTGGAGGAAGTGCTAGGACAGGGCTTTTATCACTCATCAGTTCCTCTCTCTTGACAGTGGATGCAACTGCACTTGCCTCTGTGTTAACTGAGCACTATGTGGTGTCCTCAACTGTCTCCTCTGGCTGCTTGTGGTCATTGTTGTTGTGAATGCATTGCAGACCTGGAGGACTTTTATCATCCCAGGTGTAAATAGCAACAGTTGCCTCTGTGTCGACTGAGCACTTTGTAGTGCACTCAACTGTCTTCCATAGCGGTTTGTGGTCATTGTTGTGGGTGCAGGTCAGGATTAGAGGCAGTGTTGCAGGTGCAGGAGGACTTTTATCAGCCAAACACTCCTCCGTGTGGACAGTGGACACAGAAACGGCTGCTTCCCTGGCAACTGGACACTTGTTGGTGTCCTCTACTGCCTCCCCTGGCAGAGTGTGGACAGTGGAGACGGAAACGGCCGCTTCCCTGGACACTTGACTCTTGGTGGTGTCCTCTACTGCCTCCTCTGGCTGCTTGTGGCCATTGTCTAGAATGTGTGGCAACTTTGAAGGCAGCATTGGAGCCGGGCTTTTATCACCCAACAGGTTCTCTCCCTGGACAATGGATGTGCCTGCAGTGATCGCTGTGGTAACGGAGGACTCGGTGGCATCCTCTTTTGTCTCCTCTGTCAGTTTGTGGTCAGAGTCTCGGATACATGGCGAGCTTGGAGGCAGTGCTGCAGGGTCAGGAGGGCTTTGATCAGCTGCCATGTCCTCTTTGAGGTGAGTGGACACATCATTGTTTGTTTCACTGATAACTGGACACTTGGTGGTGTCCTCTACTGCCTCCCCTGGCAGTTTGTAGTCAACTTCAAAGACAAGTGGCAGACTTGGAGGCAGCATTGGGACAGGGCATTTAGCTGCTGATCTGTACACTCCAAAATCAACGGTAGCTGTGCCTGCAGTGGTCTCTGTAGCAACTGAGACCTCATAGGTATCCTCTACTGTCTGCTCTGATGGCATGAAGTCATCGTCAAAGTCTGTTGGCAGGCATGTAGGCAGCACTGAAGGAAGACTTCTAGCTGCCCATCGATTCTCTCCCTTGACAGTGGCTGTGGTAGCAGTGGTCTCTGTGGCAACTGGGCACTCTGTGGCTGAAACAGCAGGCTTAGAGGTTTCGAGGAAATTGAATGAATTGCCAATGAACCGCTGAGCCAGGGGTGGGAGGGAGTAATGATAGAATCTGTCCTCTTTCTCAACATTAGATATTGCCACGGGAGCAACTGAGACCTCAGTGGTGCCCTCTACTGCCTGATGTGGCTGCATGGAGTCTTCGTCAAAGAAGTGTGGCAGGTATCGATGCAGCATTGAGGAAAGATGTATATCTGTCCATAGGTCCTCTCGTATACCTGTAGATACATCTGCAGTGGCCTCTGTGGCAACTGGGCATTCAGCAGACTGGCAGGTTTCAGGGACAAAGTATGAAAATACAATGAACCGCTGTGCATCCTGAGCGCGTATGGCAAATGGAGAGGGGGGATGCAACATGGTAGGTATAGGCCTCTGATTGGTGAAAGCCAGTGGTGGGAGGGAGTCAATACAGGGAGCCATGAACTCAGTGAGAGGACAGTTGCTCACATCTCACACATTCTGCGTGAGAAAAGAAACAGACATGATGAAAGTGATCACATTCAGTACATACATACATACTGTATGAGTCAGCACTACTTACTTATACATCACATATATATATATATATATATATAGTGTCCTCTAAGATGCTCTGCACCAGTCTGTCCCAACCCTTGGTCCCCTAGCCAATGGGCCAGCTAAGTGTAAAAATACATGCCCCACACCCAGCATAACATTTGACATTTTAGCCATTTATCAGACGCTTTTATCCAGAACGACTTATAGTTAGTTAGTGCATTCAACTTAAGGTAGCTAGGTGAGACAACCACATAATCCTGATATGAGCGTCTATGATAGAACGGTTGTTTATTTTTTATGACCAGACAACCATAAGAACTGAGGACATAAATTCACTGAAACAGACAGACACGATACAACACATTTAGACAAGAACTGTTATAAGCATTGCCATGGTGTAGCCTAATACAAAAAGAAATAAGGACAAAACATTGTTAGCTTACATTCCATGGCATATGGAACATTTTGCCCTTACAATAACTTATATTTGCTTTAATTAATATTGTTAAACAGAACTCTTGTCGACTTTGTCAAAGTTGGTCTTGTTACCTCCTCAATCAGTCTTGGCATTTTCCTCGTCTTGAACCAAATCCTCTTCATCTTCTTCTCCTGATCCTTCTGGATCTGCAAAACCAGAGCCAACCTGGCTCCCAGCTCCATCACGTAGTCTGTCTAGATCGCCCTTTCCTCCAACCGACACTCACCCCTCCTCTGTGTCAGCTTTGAACCCTCCATGTCTTCCTCTTAGCTAACAATAACTCTGGAAAATACACAACGTTGTAGTAAGTGGGTGTTGCTAACCAAATAATAATGCATCTCTTTACAATGTGCACACGTTTTCTTCCCAGCTACTTACAATTAATCAAGTGAGAATCCTGATCCAGATATGTTTAGGCAATAGGCCTATCTGAATTACTAGTAAAAAGTTGGCTACTGGAAAAGCGACCAAGTTCAAATGAATCGATTTTGGCTGTTCTTATCATTTCGTGAACAATATCCTTCATGACATCATCATTGTGATGCAAGGCGTTGCCATGGCAGATGAAAAAGCACAACACAGACTTTAAAAAGCAAACTTCAGGGTCTTTCTGTACCTTACTATTGAGCCTTATTCAACCCCTCATGTAGCTCTACTCCATATTGGGCCTGGTTCTCACAAACCACACTAATCACTTCCATCATATCATTGAAAACACTGTGTTTTGGGTAGAAAATGACTCTATATCCATGCAGGACCTAACTTGTACAGTTTCATCTATTTTAAAAACCAAGGAGGTAAAAATGCCAGTCTTCTCTTTGAGTCCCCTTGAGTGCACCTCAATTTAAAGAGGTCTATCAATTCAACCATTTGAAATGGATGTCCATTCAATTAAGAACATATTATTCTTATTAGAAATGAATCAGCTACAAATTAGGTAGGCGTACTTGTTTTTTTTACACAACCTACTCTTTTGGTACATATTTATTGAGATAATTGATTACAACATATGTTGGTGATTAACACAGAGAGAGGTTTTTTTTCTGTCATCAATAGAATGCATTAGCCATTAGGCTGGCTCACTACAATTGTAACATGACATCTCAGGTGTCAGGATGAAGCATTTTCTCACAAAAAGAGGACTCAAGCAAACTATCTCTCTTCAACAGTTTCACTAGTCATGTTAGGTCTACTTAAAATGTCACATTCATACACAAGTAATTTGAAAATAAGTTATACTACTGAAACACATTCACAATAAGTTATATTACAACCTACCTCTGAAGTAAGCAGTGTGTTCTCTCACTAATGAAATAGGACATTAATAATTTGTCAGTGGTTAGTTGAATCAGTCTCTTTGCACTGTTCAGTTTGTCTGTGCAACAGGTAACCTTCCAGAATCGGAATCTTGTGATGTCACAATGGAGTCCCCATTGCCATGGTTACCCACAGCAGCTTTCATGTGTAATCAAATGCTGGCACAATTTAGTTTATTTATTTTAGATTTTTTGTACCTATGCAGCACAGTCATACCTAATATATACAATGAATCCATATAACCTAATTTTTTATTAAAATAAAATGCTATAACTCATGTAAAATGGTTGACCATTCAAACAACATGTGTTTTGCCTAATTAAAAGTCTATATGTTTTAGATATCATAAATAGCAGCCAGGCTTACTTAGGTTGTTTGTTCGATCTCAGCCTACCACTAATGCCAATATTTTTCATCATCATCATCATCATCATCAATGAAATACATAGGCTACCTTACTACAGTAAAACAAGTCTTCCATAGTCTATGTCACCTCAGTAACAAAGTTCCAAAAAAGAAATGAGGGTTCAAGAAAACATCTCTCTTCAATGGCCTCAGCTATTAGCCATATGATCAACAAGGTCAACTGCAGCACTAAAATCAAGAAGCAGCTCATCCACAAGTTTATCTTGGTCAAGTGATCTGAGCCATTGATCGATTAAATCAACGAGAGCTGTTGCAGTCGAGTGATCCTTACGGTATCTTTACGGTACGCATGCTCATAGAGGGATAAAATTAGCTGGATGTGTAATTATATAGGCCCAAAATTTTTTATTGAAGAGTAGGTGTCATTGATGTTTAGCATTTAAGTTAAATAAGTAATTAAATAAAGAAATCAATATCAGCTGACTATAGAAAAGTATTGTTTAAAATTATGTTTGAACATTTTCTTATCCGTGTCTTTCCAGTTGATATAACCAAACAGACAACCTTTGTTGCTCAAGAGCGTCACACATTCCTCCATTCATTCTCTATCATATTCCCCTCCATCAAATTCCTCTATCATATTCCCTCCATCATATTCTCTCTATTATATTTCTCTCCATCATATTCCACTCCATCATAATACTCGCTATCATATTCCCTCTATCATATTCCTCTTTATTTTTACAGGGAATCCCAATTGAGACCAGTGTCTCTTTTTCAATGGTGCCCTTTGTTATATCAATTAACAATCCAAACAGCTTAAACAGATAAAATTACATACAGAGTAGAAAATATATAGAGCAAAATTATTAGACTTGAACACATACATTTCACAATGAACAGGTCTTGTATTTAACCAGTTGAGCTGACAACCATTTTGCACTGTTTCACTAGGGCTTTAGTCATCAATCTAGCAAGAGGGAAATATTTTATTAATGTAGTGGTGTCCCTCCCCCCAGGAAGCTACGACCTTTAGCTTTCACCTGGAATTGTTCATTTATGTCTGAGAAAAAAAACACTTTCCAAACCATATGATCTAGTACACAAGAAAAGTATAATACAACATTCTTTACTACTTTGCCAAACATTTCATGACATTAGTGAGAGTCAAAATCTGTAAAATTTGTGAATGTCTAAATTAACATTTGGGCAATTTGACCAGTGTACATCACTCCTATAGACAATGAGAGATGGGCTATGTAAAGGTCTCGATTTTGTCGTTCTGAACAAATGTTTGACTTCCACACAAAATTACTTCTTGACTTATTTTAGGTTTAAGGAAGTGTGTAGGTTTAAACTATTGCTTTAAAGGGAAGAGAGGGGGAGGAGGAGAGAGCGCGAGAGATGGGGGGAGTGGGAGAAAGAGGGAAGGAGGGGGAGGAGGGGGAGGAGGGGGAGGAGGTGGAGGGCAGCTGTGTCCGACACACCATACTTACACCTGCAACAGGTAGGCCAGGGGGCGGGACCTGTAGGTGAGACTCATAACATGATAAGGGGGGCAGGTGAAGAAGGGGTGTTGCTGGAGTCAAGGAAGGGAGGGTGTTCCTACGAGCCCCCTGCCAGCGAGACGGGGAGCAGGGAGGAAGTCTGTCCATGGAGCATTTCTGGGTCATTGGGTCGCCTCCAATGAGATTAGATCACCCTCTACAATGTAAAGCAGTTTGAGTACTGGGGGGTTCTCTGTATAAATCCAAGGTGAAACCTCCAGGGGCTAGCCTTCTCTCAGCAGAGAGTCTGCTCTGGGCTGCCTGCGAAAGGTGCTCCTCTGTGGGAAAGAGGAGAGAACAAGAGGCCCCAGAAGAGATCTCCTTATGGTAGTGATGGACAGATCAACTCTCCTTGTTATCTTCCACCTCTTCCTCTTCCTCTTGCTCGGCCTTCTCCCTCCTTTCCTTCTTACAGTCTTACAGTCCTTCTTACAGTCATTTTCTCCCTTTCCTCCTTCCTCTCCTCCCTCTTTCTCTTCCTCTACCTTCCTCTCCCTCCTTCCCTCTTGGTAAACCTTGTTTAGTCGAGCCAGATTGTGGATAGCTAGCCATGGTTTAGACCACTGTCGCTGTCTGGGTGGGGGGATACAGGACTGGTCCACTGGACTCAGCTCACATGGGGAGAACCTGCTGCTGCTGCCACTCCCCCTCTTACCTGGGATGAGATCACGTTTGGAGGAAACCTGGCACCATCCCTACGGTGAAGCATGGTGGTGGCAGCATCATGCTCCGGGGAGGATTTTCAGGGACAGGGACTGGGAACACGCCCCATTCACATCGACGGGGCTGTAGTGGAGCAGGTCGAGAGTTTCAAGTTCCTTGGTGTCCACATCACCAACAAACTATCATGGTTCAAACACACCAAGACAGTCGTGAAGAGGGCACGACAACGCCTTTTCCACCTCAGGAGACTGAAAAGATTTGGCATTGGTCCCAAGATCCTCAAAAAGTTCTACAGCTGCACCATCGAGAGCTTCCTGACCAGTTGCATCACCGCCTGGTATGGCAACTGCTCGGCATCCGACCGTAAGGCGCTACAGAGGGTAGTGCGTACGGCCCAGTACATCACTGGAGCCAAGCTTCCTGCCATCCAGGACCTATATACTTGGAGGTGTAAGAGGGAGGCCCAAAAAATTGACAAAGACTCCAGTCACCCAAGTCATAGACTGTTCAGCAAGCGGTACCAGAGTGCCAAGTCTAGGTCCAAAAGGCTCCTTAACAGCTTCTATCCCCAATTCATAAGACTGCTGAACAATTAATCAAATGGCCACCCGGACTATTTACATTGACACCTCCCCCCTTTGTTTTTACACTGGTAATAGGAATCTGGATCGGTTTCCTTTTCTTTTTACCTTGCTTTTGTTATTATTATTATTTTTTAAAGTTTTCTTTTTACATTTCGTAAAATGTTATAATTACAAAAACATTTCATTTTAATTTCAATTTAGTAACATACTGTATCATTCAAATAAATATTATTATTTGTCTAATCATATTTTGCCAGCTAACTGGGTGGCAGGCTGCAATCAGTTGCTGTAATTAAGTACAGCAGCCACCAACCATCTAACGTTAATGCCTCGGATAATGAGGTTAGAAGAACAGCTGAATGGTCGGTAGCTAGCTGGCTCAATTACAGGTACTCTTAAGCGTGAAATAACATTGGAAACAACTAACCACAGTTGCTAAAAGTTACTAGTAACTAGCTAGCTAGCTAGCTAGCTTTGTTGGTCCAAGTGGTGGGTTAGCTAGCACTCGTGCTTCGCCGGGGTCCACCGAATAGAATACTTACCTACAATAATTACCTACAATAACCTACAATAACTACCTAAGTAAACTACCTATAATACCTGACTACAATACCTACATACAATCTAAATACATGGTTTAAGCTTTACTCAACAACATATAAGAAGCCAGCTTATCTCCTGCTAGAGAAAACACAACCCCTCCCGACAACCTCGAGGCAAGAGACCTTTCTCTCTTTCTCGTCATCTTTCAACTTCTTATTCAGTTCCTTATTTTTCTCTTTTTCCTCCATCTTTAAAAATGTGACTTTCTGCTTGAGGTTCATGGCCAGAAAGCCCACTCTTCCCAGGATGGTCTCTGCTCTCTCTGATGAAACCGTCCCATTGGAGCTCTTGGAATGGGCACGGTCCGCCTCACTCTTCAAACCCTCCCTCGGGCTCACCTCCTCCTTGACGCTCCTCTCTTCACTCTCAATGTCAATGCCTGTCCAATAATCCTAACAGGAAGACATTGACTCTAGATGTAATATTGTTCCAATGTGGCACATTCAATACACATTTGAGTGATCAACATACATTGATGGCCTCATGGGGCACACAATTTAGAGGACAGTAATTGAGGTAACTTGTTTATTTGTATCCCAAACCGATTTTGTAATAGCCATAGATGTTCTTCCTGGGTCCACACCAAACGTAATACAAATGTTAACCCTAGTAAGGGGTGATGTTTTATACTATGAGCATAGATTAGCAGGGTTGGGGTCAATTCAATTTCAATTCCAGTCAATTCAGGAAGTACTTAATTCAATGCTTTGAATTGAAATGGAACAGACCCCCAACCCTGTAGAGTAGAAGTGTAAAATAGGACACCTACCTTTGCCTTTTTCAGCGTCCAGGGCCTGGGTTCCTCATCCTCTGACCTGCATATGGAGGCTCTCACTCTAACAGGCGTCTTAGTGGCCATGCAGAGCAGAGGGGTTGCCAGAGTTAAGTTAGCATCTGGGACCAGCTGGTGAGCATGAGGGCAGCGATCCACCTCTTCACTAGTGCCCTTCCCTTTCTGCTCTGGCTGCTTGTGGTCCTTGTCATGGATGCATGCCAGGCTTGGAGGAAGTGCTAGGACAGGGCTTTTATCACTCATCAGTTACTCTCTCTTGACAGTGGATGCAACTGCACTTGCCTCTGTGTTAACTGAGCACTATGTGGTGTCCTCAACTGTCTCCTCTGGCTGCTTGTGGTCATTGTTGTTGTGAATGCATTGCAGACCTGGAGGACTTTTATCATCCCAGGTGTAAATAGCAACAGTTGCCTCTGTGTCGACTGAGCACTTTGTAGTGCACTCAACTGTCTTCCATAGCGGTTTGTGGTCATTGTTGTGGGTGCAGGTCAGGATTAGAGGCAGTGTTGCAGGTGCAGGAGGACTTTTATCAGCCAAACACTCCTCCGTGTGTTCAGTGGACACAGAAACGGCTGCTTCCCTGGCAACTGGACACTTGTTGGTGTCCTCTACTGCCTCCCCTGGCAGATTGTGGACAGTGGAGACGGAAACGGCCGCTTCCCTGGACACTTGACTCTTGGTGGTGTCCTCTACTGCCTCCTCTGGCTGCTTGTGGCCATTGTCTAGAATGTGTGGCAACTTTGAAGGCAGCATTGGAGCCGGGCTTTTATCACCCAACAGGTTCTCTCCCTGGACAATGGATGTGCCTGCAGTGATCGCTGTGGTAACGGAGGACTCGGTGGCATCCTCTTTTGTCTCCTCTGTCAGTTTGTGGTCAGAGTCTCGGATACATGGCGAGCTTGGAGGCAGTGCTGCAGGGTCAGGAGGGCTTTGATCAGCTGCCATGTCTTCTTTGAGGTGAGTGGACACATCATTGTTTGTTTCACTGATAACTGGACACTTGGTGGTGTCCTCTACTGCCTCCCCTGGCAGTTTGTAGTCAACTTCAAAGACAAGTGGCAGACTTGGAGGCAGCATTGGGACAGGGCATTTAGCTGCTGATCTGTACACTCCAAAATCAACAGTAGCTGTGCCTGCAGTGGTCTCTGTAGCAACTGAGACCTCATAGGTATCCTCTACTGTCTGCTCTGATGGCATGAAGTCATCGTCAAAGACTGTTGGCAGGCATGGAGGCAGCACTGAAGGAAGACTTCTAGCTGCCCATCGATTCTCTCCCTTGACAGTGGCTGTGGTAGCAGTGGTCTCTGTGGCAACTGGGCACTCTGTGGCTGAAACAGCAGGCTTAGAGGTTTCGAGGAAATTGAATGAATTGCCAATGAACCGCTGAGCCAGGGGTGGGAGGGAGTAATGATAGAATCTGTCCTCTTCCTCAACATTAGATATTGCCACTGGAGCAACTGAGACCTCAGTGGTGCCCTCTACTGCCTGATGTGGCTGCATGGAGTCTTCGTCAAAGAAGTGTGGCAGGTATCGATGCAGCATTGAGGAAAGATGTATATCTGTCCATAGGTCCTCTCGTATACCTGTAGATACATCTGCAGTGGCCTCTGTGGCAACTGGGCATTCAGCAGACTGGCAGGTTTCAGGGACAAAGTATGAAAATACAATGAACCGCTGTGCATCCTGAGCGCGTATGGCAAATGGAGAGGGGGGATGCAACATGGTAGGTATAGGCCTCTGATTGGTGAAAGCCAGTGGTGGGAGGGAGTCAATACAGGGAGCCATGAACTCATTGAGAGGACAGTTGCTCACATCTCACACATTCTGCGTGAGAAAAGAAACAGACATGATGAAAGTGATCACATTCAGTACATACATACATACTGTATGAGTCAGCACTACTTACTTATACATCACATATATATATATATATATATATATATATATATATATATATATATATATATATATATATATATATATATATATATATATATATATATATATATATAGTGTCCTCTAAGATGCTCTGCACCAGTCTGTCCCAACCCTTGGTCCCCTAGCCAATGGGCCAGCTAAGTGTAAAAATACATGCCCCACACCCAGCATAACATTTGACATTTTAGCCATTTATCAGACGCTTTTATCCAGAACGACTTATAGTTAGTTAGTGCATTCAACTTAAGGTAGCTAGGTGAGACAACCACATAATCCTGATATGAGCGTCTATGATAGAACGGTTGTTTATTTTTTATGACCAGACAACCATAAGAACTGAGGACATAAATTCACTGAAACAGACAGACACGATACAACACATTTAGACAAGAACAGTTATAAGCATTGCCATGGTGTAGCCTAATACAAAAATAAATAAGGACAAAACATTGTTAGCTTACATTCCATGGCATATGGAAAATTTTGCCCTTACAATAACTTATATTTGCTTTAATTAATATTGTTAAACAGAACTCTTGTCGACTTTGTCAAAGTTGGTCTTGTTACCTCCTCAATCAGTCTTGGCATTTTCCTCGTCTTGAACCAAATCCTCTTCATCTTCTTCTCCTGATCCTTCTGGATCTGCAAAACCAGAGCCAACCTGGCTCCCAGCTCCATCACGTAGTCTGTCTAGATCGCCCTTTCCTCCAACCGACACTCACCCCTCCTCTGTGTCAGCGTTGAACCCTCCATGTCTTCCTCTTAGCTAACAATAACTCTGGAAAATACACAACGTTGTAGTAAGTGGGTGTTGCTAACCAAATAATAATGCATCTCTTTACAATGTGCACACGTTTTCTTCCCAGCTACTTACAATTAATCAAGTGAGAATCCTGATCCAGATATGTTTATGCAATAGGCCTATCTGAATTACTAGTAAAAAGTTGGCTACTGGAAAAGCAACCAAGTTCAAATGAATCGATTTTGACTGTTCTTATCATTTCGTGAACAATATCCTTCATGACATCATCATTGTGATGCAAGGCGTTGCCATGGCAGATGAAAAAGCACAACACAGACTTTAAAAAGCAAACTTCAGGGTCTTTCTGTACCTTACTATTGAGCCTTATTCAACCCCTCATGTAGCTCTACTCCATATTGGGCCTGGTTCTCACAAACCACACTAATCACTTCCATCATATCATTGAAAACACTGTGTTTTGGGTAGAAAATGACTCTATATCCATGCAGGACCTAACTTGTACAGTTTCATCTATTTTAAAAACCAAGGAGGTAAAAATGCCAGTCTTCTCTTTGAGTGCCCTTGAGTGCACCTCAATTTAAAGAGGTCTATCAATTCAACCATTTGAAATGGATGTCCATTCAATTAAGAACATATTATTCTTATTAGAAATGAATCAGCTACAAATTAGGTAGGCGTACTTGTTTTTTTACACAACCTACTCTTTTGGTACATATTTATTGAGATAATTGATTACAACATATGTTGGTGATTAACACAGAGAGAGGTTTTTTTTCTGTCATCAATAGAATGCATTAGCCATTAGGCTGGCTCACTACAATTGTAACATGACATCTCAGGTGTCAGGATGAAGCATTTTCTCACAAAAAGAGGACTCAAGCAAACTATCTCTCTTCAACAGTTTCACTAGTCATGTTAGGTCTACTTAAAATGTCACATTCATACACAAGTAATTTGAAAATAAGTTATACTACTGAAACACATTCACAATAAGTTATATTACAACCTACCTCTGAAGTAAGCAGTGTGTTCTCTCACTAATGAAATAGGACATTAATAATTTGTCAGTGGTTAGTTGAATCAGTCTCTTTGCACTGTTCAGTTTGTCTGTGCAACAGGTAACCTTCCAGAATCGGAATCTTGTGATGTCACAATGGAGTCCCCATTGCCATGGTTACCCACCGCAGCTTTCATGTGTAATCAAATGCTGGCACAATTTAGTTTATTTATTTTCTATTTTTTTGTACCTATGCAGCACAGTCATACCTAATATATACAATGAATCCATATAACCTAATTTTTTATTAAAATAAAATGCTGTAACTCATGTAAAATGGTTGACCATTCAAACGACATGTGTTTTGCCTAATTAAAAGTCTATATGTTTTAGATATCATAAATAGCAGCCAGGCTTACTTAGGTTGTTTGTTCGATCTCAGCCTACCACTAATGCCAATATTTTTCATCATCATCATCATCATCATCAATGAAATACATAGGCTACCTTACTACAGTAAAACAAGTCTTCCATAGTCTATGTCACCTCAGTAACAAAGTTCCAAAAAAGAAATGAGGGTTCAAGAAAACATCTCTCTTCAATGGCCTCAGCTATTAGCCATATGATCAACAAGGTCAACTGCAGCACTAAAATCAAGAAGCAGCTCATCCACAAGTTTATCTTGGTCAAGTGATCTGAGCCATTGATCGATTAAATCAACGAGAGCTGTTGCAGTCGAGTGATCCTTACGGTATCTTTACGGTACGCATGCTCATAGAGGGATAAAATTAGCTGGATGTGTAATTATATAGGCCCAAAAAATGTAATTGAAGAGTAGGTGTCATTGATGTTTAGCATTTAAGTTTAATAAATAATTAAATAAAGAAATCAATATCAGCTGACTATAGAAAAGTATTGTTTAAAATTATGTTTGAACATTTTCTTATCCGTGTCTTTCCAGTTGATATAACCAAACAGACAACCTTTGTTGCTCAAGAGCGTCACACATTCCTCCATTCATTCTCTATCATATTCCCCTCCATCAAATTCCTCTATCATATTCCCTCCATCATATTCTCTCTATTATATTTCTCTCCATCATATTCCACTCCATCATAATACTCGCTATCATATTCCCTCTATCATATTCCTCTTTATTTTTACAGGGAATCCCAATTGAGACCAGTGTCTCTTTTTCAATGGTGCCCTGTGTTATATCAATTAACAATCCAAACAGCTTAAACAGATAAAATTACATACAGAGTAGAAAATATATAGAGCAAAATTATTAGACTTGAACACATACATTTCACAATGAACAGGTCTTGTATTTAACCAGTTGAGCTGACAACCATTTTGCACTGTTTCACTAGGGCTTTAGTCATCAATCTAGCAAGAGGGAAATATTTTATTAATGTAGTGGTGTCCCTCCCCCCAGGAAGCTACGACCTTTAGCTTTCACCTGGAATTGTTCATTTATGTCTGAGAAAAAAAACACTTTCCAAACCATATGATCTAGTACACAAGAAAAGTATAATACAACCTTCTTTACTACTTTGCCAAACATTTCATGACATTAGTGAGAGTCAAAATCTGTAAAATTTGTGAATGTCTAAATTAACATTTGGGCAATTTGACCAGTGTACATCACTCCTATAGACAATGAGAGATGGGCTATGTAAAGGTCTCGATTTTGTCGTTCTGAACAAATGTTTGACTTCCACACAAAATTACTTCTTGACTTATTTTAGGTTTAAGGAAGTGTGTAGGTTTAAACTATTGCTTTAAAGGGAAGAGAGGGGGAGGAGGAGAGAGCGCGAGAGATGGGGGGAGTGGGAGAAAGAGGGAAGGAGGGGGATGAGGGGGAGGAGGGGGAGGAGGTGGAGGGCAGCTGTGTCCGACACACCATACTTACACCTGCAACAGGTAGGCCAGGGGGCGGGACCTGTAGGTGAGACTCATAACATGATAAGGGGGGCAGGTGAAGAAGGGGTGTTGCTGGAGTCAAGGAAGGGAGGGTGTTCCTACGAGCCCCCTGCCAGCGAGACGGGGAGCAGGGAGGAAGTCTGTCCATGGAGCATTTCTGGGTCATTGGGTCGCCTCCAATGAGATTAGATCACCCTCTACAATGTAAAGCAGTTTGAGTACTGGGGGGTTCTCTGTATAAATCCAAGGTGAAACCTCCAGGGGCTAGCCTTCTCTCAGCAGAGAGTCTGCTCTGGGCTGCCTGCGAAAGGTGCTCCTCTGTGGGAAAGAGGAGAGAACAAGAGGCCCCAGAAGAGATCTCCTTATGGTAGTGATGGACAGATCAACTCTCCTTGTTATCTTCCACCTCTTCCTCTTCCTCTTGCTCGGCCTTCTCCCTCCTTTCCTTCTTACAGTCTTACAGTCCTTCTTACAGTCATTTTCTCCCTTTCCTCCTTCCTCTCCTCCCTCTTTCTCTTCCTCTACCTTCCTCTCCCTCCTTCCCTCTTGGTAAACCTTGTTTAGTCGAGCCAGATTGTGGATAGCTAGCCATGGTTTAGACCACTGTCGCTGTCTGGGTGGGGGGATACAGGACTGGTCCACTGGACTCAGCTCACATGGGGAGAACCTGCTGCTGCTGCCACTCCCCCTCTTACCTGGGATGAGATCACGTTTGGAGGAAACCTGGCACCATCCCTACGGTGAAGCATGGTGGTGGCAGCATCATGCTCCGGGGAGGATTTTCAGGGACAGGGACTGGGAACACGCCCCATTCACATCGACGGGGCTGTAGTGGAGCAGGTCGAGAGTTTCAAGTTCCTTGGTGTCCACATCACCAACAAACTATCATGGTTCAAACACACCAAGACAGTCGTGAAGAGGGCACGACAACGCCATTTCCACCTCAGGAGACTGAAAAGATTTGGCATTGGTCCCAAGATCCTCAAAAAGTTCTACAGCTGCACCATCGAGAGCTTCCTGACCAGTTGCATCACCGCCTGGTATGGCAACTGCTCGGCATCCGACCGTAAGGCGCTACAGAGGGTAGTGCGTACGGCCCAGTACATCACTGGAGCCAAGCTTCCTGCCATCCAGGACCTATATACTTGGAGGTGTAAGAGGGAGGCCCAAAAAATTGACAAAGACTCCAGTCACCCAAGTCATAGACTGTTCAGCAAGCTGTACCAGAGTGCCAAGTCTAGGTCCAAAAGGCTCCTTAACAGCTTCTATCCCCAATTCATAAGACTGCTGAACAATTAATCAAATGGCCACCCGGACTATTTACATTGACACCTCCCCCCTTTGTTTTTACACTGGTAATAGGAATCTGGATCGGTTTCCTTTTCTTTTTACCTTGCTTTTGTTATTATTATTATTTTTTAAAGTTTTCTTTTTACATTTCGTAAAATGTTATAATTACAAAAACATTTCATTTTAATTTCAATTTAGTAACATACTGTATCATTCAAATAAATATTATTATTTGTCTAATCATATTTTGCCAGCTAACTGGGTGGCAGAATGCAATCAGTAGCTGTAATTAAGTACAGCAGCCACCAACCATCTAACGTTAATGCCTCGGATAATGAGGTTAGAAGAACAGCTGAATGGTCGGTAGCTAGCTGGCTCAATTACAGGTACTCTTAAGCGTGAAATAACATTGGAAACAACTAACCACAGTTGCTAAAAGTTACTAGTAACTAGCTAGCTAGCTAGCTAGCTTTGTTGGTCCAAGTGGTGGGTTAGCTAGCACTCGTGCTTCGCCGGGGTCCACCGAATAGAATACTTACCTACAATAATTACCTACAATAACCTACAATAACTACCTAAGTAAACTACCTATAATACCTGACTACAATACCTACATACAATCTAAATACATGGTTTAAGCTTTACTCAACAACATATAAGAAGCCAGCTTATCTCCTGCTAGAGAAAACACAACCCCTCCCGACAACCTCGAGGCAAGAGACCTTTCTCTCTTTCTCGTCATCTTTCAACTTCTTATTCAGTTCCTTATTTTTCTCTTTTTCCTCCATCTTTAAAAATGTGACTTTCTGCTTGAGGTTCATGGCCAGAAAGCCCACTCTTCCCAGGATGGTCTCTGCTCTCTCTGATGAAACCGTCCCATTGGAGCTCTTGGAATGGGCACGGTCCGCCTCACTCTTCAAACCCTCCCTCGGGCTCACCTCCTCCTTGACGCTCCTCTCTTCACTCTCAATGTCAATGCCTGTCCAATAATCCTAACAGGAAGACATTGACTCTAGATGTAATATTGTTCCAATGTGGCACATTCAATACACATTTGAGTGATCAACATACATTGATGGCCTCATGGGGCACACAATTTAGAGGACAGTAATTGAGGTAACTTGTTTATTTGTATCCCAAACCGATTTTGTAATAGCCATAGATGTTCTTCCTGGGTCCACACCAAACGTAATACAAATGTTAACCCTAGTAAGGGGTGATGTTTTATACTATGAGCATAGATTAGCAGGGTTGGGGTCAATTCAATTTCAATTCCAGTCAATTCAGGAAGTACTTAATTCAATGCTTTGAATTGAAATGGAACAGACCCCCAACCCTGTAGAGTAGAAGTGTAAAATAGGACACCTACCTTTGCCTTTTTCAGCGTCCAGGGCCTGGGTTCCTCATCCTCTGACCTGCATATGGAGGCTCTCACTCTAACAGGCGTCTTAGTGGCCATGCAGAGCAGAGGGGTTGCCAGAGTTAAGTTAGCATCTGGGACCAGCTGGTGAGCATGAGGGCAGCGATCCACCTCTTCACTAGTGCCCTTCCCTTTCTGCTCTGGCTGCTTGTGGTCCTTGTCATGGATGCATGCCAGGCTTGGAGGAAGTGCTAGGACAGGGCTTTTATCACTCATCAGTTACTCTCTCTTGACAGTGGATGCAACTGCACTTGCCTCTGTGTTAACTGAGCACTATGTGGTGTCCTCAACTGTCTCCTCTGGCTGCTTGTGGTCATTGTTGTTGTGAATGCATTGCAGACCTGGAGGACTTTTATCATCCCAGGTGTAAATAGTAACAGTTGCCTCTGTGTCGACTGAGCACTTTGTAGTGCACTCAACTGTCTTCCATAGCGGTTTGTGGTCATTGTTGTGGGTGCAGGTCAGGATTAGAGGCAGTGTTGCAGGTGCAGGAGGACTTTTATCAGCCAAACACTCCTCCGTGTGGACAGTGGACACAGAAACGGCTGCTTCCCTGGCAACTGGACACTTGTTGGTGTCCTCTACTGCCTCCCCTGGCAGATTGTGGACAGTGGAGACGGAAACGGCCGCTTCCCTGGACACTTGACTCTTGGTGGTGTCCTCTACTGCCTCCTCTGGCTGCTTGTGGCCATTGTCTAGAATGTGTGGCAACTTTGAAGGCAGCATTGGAGCCGGGCTTTTATCACCCAACAGGTTCTCTCCCTGGACAATGGATGTGCCTGCAGTGATCGCTGTGGTAACGGAGGACTCGGTGGCATCCTCTTTTGTCTCCTCTGTCAGTTTGTGGTCAGAGTCTCGGATACATGGCGAGCTTGGAGGCAGTGCTGCAGGGTCAGGAGGGCTTTGATCAGCTGCCATGTCCTCTTTGAGGTGAGTGGACACATCATTGTTTGTTTCACTGATAACTGGACACTTGGTGGTGTCCTCTACTGCCTCCCCTGGCAGTTTGTAGTCAACTTCAAAGACAAGTGGCAGACTTGGAGGCAGCATTGGGACAGGGCATTTAGCTGCTGATCTGTACACTCCAAAATCAACAGTAGCTGTGCCTGCAGTGGTCTCTGTAGCAACTGAGACCTCATAGGTATCCTCTACTGTCTGCTCTGATGGCATGAAGTCATCGTCAAAGACTGTTGGCAGGCATGTAGGCAGCACTGAAGGAAGACTTCTAGCTGCCCATCGATTCTCTCCCTTGACAGTGGCTGTGGTAGCAGTGGTCTCTGTGGCAACTGGGCACTCTGTGGCTGAAACAGCAGGCTTAGAGGTTTCGAGGAAATTGAATGAATTGCCAATGAACCGCTGAACCAGGGGTGGGAGGGAGTAATGATAGAATCTGTCCTCTTCCTCAACATTAGATATTGCCACTGGAGCAACGGAGACCTCAGTGGTGCCCTCTACTGCCTGATGTGGCTGCATGGAGTCTTCGTCAAAGAATTGTGGCAGGTATCGATGCAGCATTGAGGAAAGATGTATATCTGTCCATAGGTCCTCTCGTATACCTGTAGATACATCTGCAGTGGCCTCTGTGGCAACTGGGCATTCAGCAGACTGGCAGGTTTCAGGGACAAAGTATGAAAATACAATGAACCGCTGTGCATCCTGAGCGCGTATGGCAAATGGAGAGGGGGGATGCAACATGGTAGGTATAGGCCTCTGATTGGTGAAAGCCAGTGGTGGGAGGGAGTCAATACAGGGAGCCATGAACTCAGTGAGAGGACAGTTGCTCACATCTCACACATTCTGCGTGAGAAAAGAAACAGACATGATGAAAGTGATCACATTCAGTACATACATACATACATACATACTGTATGAGTCAGCACTTCTTACTTATACATCACATATATATATATATAGTGTCCTCTAAGATGCTCTGCACCAGTCTGTCCCAACCCTTGGTCCCCTAGCCAATGGGCCAGCTAAGTGTAAAAATACATGCCCCACACCCAGCATAACATTTGACATTTTAGCCATTTATCAGACGCTTTTATCCAGAACGACTTATAGTTAGTTAGTGCATTCAACTTAAGGTAGCTAGGTGAGACAACCACATAATCCTGATATGAGCGTCTATGATAGAACGGTTGTTTATTTTTTATGACCAGACAACCATAAGAACTGAGGACATAAATTCACTGAAACAGACAGACACGATACAACACATTTAGACAAGAACAGTTATAAGCATTGCCATGGTGTAGCCTAATACAAAAAGAAATAAGGACAAAACATTGTTAGCTTACATTCCATGGCATATGGAACATTTTGCCCTTACAATAACTTATATTTGCTTTAATTTAATATTGTTAAACAGAACTCTTGTCGACTTTGTCAAAGTTGGTCTTGTTACCTCCTCAATCAGTCTTGGCATTTTCCTCGTCTTGAACCAAATCCTCTTCATCTTCTTCTCCTGATCCTTCTGGATCTGCAAAACCAGAGCCAACCTGGCTCCCAGCTCCATCACGTAGTCTGTCTAGATCGCCCTTTCCTCCAACCGACACTCACCCCTCCTCTGTGTCAGCGTTGAACCCTCCATGTCTTCCTCTTAGCTAACAATAACTCTGGAAAATACACAACGTTGTAGTAAGTGGGTGTTGCTAACCAAATAATAATGCATCTCTTTACAATGTGCACACGTTTTCTTCCCAGCTACTTACAATTAATCAAGTGAGAATCCTGATCCAGATATGTTTAGGCAATAGGCCTATCTGAATTACTAGTAAAAAGTTGGCTACTGGAAAAGCGACCAAGTTCAAATGAATCGATTTTGGCTGTTCTTATCATTTCGTGAACAATATCCTTCATGACATCATCATTGTGATACAAGGCGTTGCCATGGCAGATGAAAAAGCACAACACAGACTTTAAAAAGCAAACTTCAGGGTCTTTCTGTACCTTACTATTGAGCCTTATTCAACCCCTCATGTAGCTCTACTCCATATTGGGCCTGGTTCTCACAAACCACACTAATCACTTCCATCATATCATTGAAAACACTGTGTTTTGGGTAGAAAATGACTCTATATCCATGCAGGACCTAACTTGTACAGTTTCATCTATTTTAAAAACCAAGGAGGTAAAAATGCCAGTCTTCTCTTTGAGTGCCCTTGAGTGCACCTCAATTTAAAGAGGTCTATCAATTCAACCATTTGAAATGGATGTCCATTCAATTAAGAACATATTATTCTTATTAGAAATGAATCAGCTACAAATTAGGTAGGCGTACTTGTTTTTTTACACAACCTACTCTTTTGGTACATATTTATTGAGATAATTGATTACAACATATGTTGGTGATTAACACAGAGAGAGGTTTTTTTTCTGTCATCAATAGAATGCATTAGCCATTAGGCTGGCTCACTACAATTGTAACATGACATCTCAGGTGTCAGGATGAAGCATTTTCTCACAAAAAGAGGACTCAAGCAAACTATCTCTCTTCAACAGTTTCACTAGTCATGTTAGGTCTACTTAAAATGTCACATTCATTCACAAGTAATTTGAAAATAAGTTATACTACTGAAACACATTCACAATAAGTTATATTACAACCTACCTCTGAAGTAAGCAGTGTGTTCTCTCACTAATGAAATAGGACATTAATAATTTGTCAGTGGTTAGTTGAATCAGTCTCTTTGCACTGTTCAGTTTGTCTGTGCAACAGGTAACCTTCCAGAATCGGAATCTTGTGATGTCACAATGGAGTCCCCATTGCCATGGTTACCCACAGCAGCTTTCATGTGTTATCAAATGCTGGCACAATTTAGTTTATTTATTTTAGATTTTTTGTACCTATGCAGCACAGTCATACCTAATATATACAATGAATCCATATAACCTAATTTTTTATTAAAATAAAATGCTGTAACTCATGTAAAATGGTTGACCATTCAAACGACATGTGTTTTGCCTAATTAAAAGTCTATATGTTTTAGATATCATAAATAGCAGCCAGGCTTACTTAGGTTGTTTGTTCGATCTCAGCCTACCACTAATGCCAATATTTTTCATCATCATCAATGAAATACATAGGCTACCTTACTACAGTAAAACAAGTCTTCCATAGTCTATGTCACCTCAGTAACAAAGTTCCAAAAAAGAAATGAGGGTTCAAGAAAACATCTCTCTTCAATGGCCTCAGCTATTAGCCATATGATCAACAAGGTCAACTGCAGCATTAAAATCAAGAAGCAGCTCATCCACAAGTTTATCTTGGTCAAGTGATCTGAGCCATTGATCGATTAAATCAACGAGAGCTGTTGCAGTCGAGTGATCCTTACGGTATCTTTACGGTACGCATGCTCATAGAGGGATAAAATTAGCTGGATGTGTAATTATATAGGCCCAAAAAATGTAATTGAAGAGTAGGTGTCATTGATGTTTAGCATTTAAGTTTAATAAATAATTAAATAAAGAAATCAATATCAGCTGACTATAGAAAAGTATTGTTTAAAATTATGTTTGAACATTTTCTTATCCGTGTCTTTCCAGTTGATATAACCAAACAGACAACCTTTGTTGCTCAAGAGCGTCACACATTCCTCCATTCATTCTCTATCATATTCCCCTCCATCAAATTCCTCTATCATATTCCCTCCATCATATTCTCTCTATTATATTTCTCTCCATCATATTCCACTCCATCATAATACTCGCTATCATATTCCCTCTATCATATTCCTCTTTATTTTTACAGGGAATCCCAATTGAGACCAGTGTCTCTTTTTCAATGGTGCCCTGTGTTATATCAATTAACAATCCAAACAGCTTAAACAGATAAAATTACATACAGAGTAGAAAATATATAGAGCAAAATTATTAGACTTGAACACATACATTTCACAATGAACAGGTCTTGTATTTAACCAGTTGAGCTGACAACCATTTTGCACTGTTTCACTAGGGCTTTAGTCATCAATCTAGCAAGAGGGAAATATTTTATTAATGTAGTGGTGTCCCTCCCCCCAGGAAGCTACGACCTTTAGCTTTCACCTGGAATTGTTCATTTATGTCTGAGAAAAAAAACACTTTCCAAACCATATGATCTAGTACACAAGAAAAGTATAATACAACCTTCTTTACTACTTTGCCAAACATTTCATGACATTAGTGAGAGTCAAAATCTGTAAAATTTGTGAATGTCTAAATTAACATTTGGGCAATTTGACCAGTGTACATCACTCCTATAGACAATGAGAGATGGGCTATGTAAAGGTCTCGATTTTGACGTTCTGAACAAATGTTTGACTTCCACACAAAATTACTTCTTGACTTATTTTAGGTTTAAGGAAGTGTGTAGGTTTAAACTATTGCTTTAAAGGCAAGAGAGGGGGAGGAGGAGAGAGCGCGAGAGATGGGGGGAGTGGGAGAAAGAGGGAAGGAGGGGGAGGAGGGGGAGGAGGGGGAGGAGGTGGAGGGCAGCTGTGTCCGACACACCATACTTACACCTGCAACAGGTAGGCCAGGGGGCGGGACCTGTAGGTGAGACTCATAACATGATAAGGGGGGCAGGTGAAGAAGGGGTGTTGCTGGAGTCAAGGAAGGGAGGGTGTTCCTACGAGCCCCCTGCCAGCGAGACGGGGAGCAGGGAGGAAGTCTGTCCATGGAGCATTTCTGGGTCATTGGGTCGCCTCCAATGAGATTAGATCATCACCCTCTACAATGTAAAGCAGTTTGAGTACTGGGGGGTTCTCTGTATAAATCCAAGGTGAAACCTCCAGGGGCTAGCCTTCTCTCAGCGGAGAGTCTGCTCTGGGCTGCCTGCGAAAGGTGCTCCTCTGTGGGAAAGAGGAGAGAACAAGAGGCCCCAGAAGAGATCTCCTTATGGTAGTGATGGACAGATCAACTCTCCTTGTTATCTTCCACCTCTTCCTCTTCCTCTTGCTCGGCCTTCTCCCTCCTTTCCTTCTTACATTCTTACAGTCCTTCTTACAGTCATTTTCTCCCTTTCCTCCTTCCTCTCCTCCCTCTTTCTCTTCCTCTACCTTCCTCTCCCTCCTTCCCTCTTGGTAAACCTTGTTTAGTCGAGCCAGATTGTGGATAGCTAGCCATTGTTTAGACCACTGTCGCTGTCTGGGTGGGGGGATACAGGACTGGTCCACTGGACTCAGCTCACATGGGGAGAACCTGCTGCTGCTGCCACTCCCCCTCTTACCTGGGATGAGATCACGTTTGGAGGAAACCTGGCACCATCCCTACGGTGAAGCATGGTGGTGGCAGCATCATGCTCCGGGGAGGATTTTCAGGGACAGGGACTGGGAACACGCCCCATTCACATCGACGGGGCTGTAGTGGAGCAGGTCGAGAGTTTCAAGTTCCTTGGTGTCAACATCACCAACAAACTATCATGGTTCAAACACACCAAGACAGTCGTGAAGAGGGCACGACAACGCCTTTTCCACCACAGGAGACTGAAAAGATTTGGCATTGGTCCCAAGATCCTCAAAAAGTTCTACAGCTGCACCATCGAGAGCTTCCTGACCAGTTGCATCACCGCCTGGTATGGCAACTGCTCGGCATCCGACCGTAAGGCGCTACAGAGGGTAGTGCGTACGGCCCAGTACATCACTGGAGCCAAGCTTCCTGCCATCCAGGACCTATATACTTGGAGGTGTAAGAGGGAGGCCCAAAAAATTGACAAAGACTCCAGTCACCCAAGTCATAGACTGTTCTCTCTGCTACCGCACAGCAAGCGGTACCAGAGTGCCAAGTCTAGGTCCAAAAGGCCCCTTAACAGCTTCTATCCCCAATTCATAAGACTGCTGAACAATTAATCAAATGGCCACCCGGACTATTTACATTGACACCTCCCCCCTTTGTTTTTACACTGGTAATAGGACTCTGGATCGGTTTCCTTTACTTTTTACCTTGCTTTTGTTATTATTATTTTTTTTAAAAGTTTTCTTTTTACATTTCGTAAAATGTTATAATTACAAAAATATTTCATTTTAATTTCTATTTAGTAACATACTGTATCATTCAAATAAATATTATTATTTGTCTAATCATATTTTGCCAGCTAACTGGGTGGCAGGCTGCAATCAGTAGCTGTAATTAAGTACAGCAGCCACCAACCATCTAACGTTAATGCCTCGGATAATGAGGTTAGAAGAACAGCTGAATGGTCGGTAGCTAGCTGGCTCAATTACAGGTACTCTTAAGCGTGAAATAACATTGGAAAGAACTAACCACAGTTGCTAAAAGTTACCAGTAGCTACCCACTAGCTAGCTAGCTTTGTTGGTCCAAGTGGTGGGTTAGCTAGCACTCGTGCTTCGCCGGGGTCCACCGAATAGAATACTTACCTACAATAATTACCTACAATAACCTACAATAACTACCTAAGTAAACTACCTATAATACCTGACTACAATACCTACATACAATCTAAATACATGGTTTAAGCTTTACTCAACAACATATAAGAAGCCAGCTTATCTCCTGCTAGAGAAAACACAACCTCTCCCGACAACCTCGAGGCAAGAGACCTTTCTCTCTTTCTCGTCATCTTTCAACTTCTTATTCAGTTCCTTATTTTTCTCTTTTTCCTCCATCTTTAAAAATGTGACTTTCTGCTTGAGGTTCATGGCCAGAAAGCCCACTCTTCCCAGGATGGTCTCTGCTCTCTCTGATGAAACCGTCCCATTGGAGCTCTTGGAATGGGCACGGTCCGCCTCACTCTTCAAACCCTCCCTCGATCTCACCTCCTCCTTGACGCTCCTCTCTTCACTCTCAATGTCAATGCCTGTCCAATAATCCTAACAGGAAGACATTGACTCTAGATGTAATATTGTTCCAATGTGGCACATTCAATACACATTTGAGTGATCAACATACATTGATGGCCTCATGGGGCACACAATTTAGAGGACAGTAATTGAGGTAACTTGTTTATTTGTATCCCAAACCGATTTTGTAATAGCCATAGATGTTCTTCCTGGGTCCACACCAAACGTAATACAAATGTTAACCCTAGTAAGGGGTGATGTTTTATACTATGAGCATAGATTAGCAGGGTTGGGGTCAATTCAATTTCAATTCCAGTCAATTCAGGAAGTACTTAATTCAATGCTTTGAATTGAAATGGAACAGACCCCCAACCCTGTAGAGTAGAAGTGTAAAATAGGACACCTACCTTTGCCTTTTTCAGCGTCCAGGGCCTGGGTTCCTCATCCTCTGACCTGCATATGGAGGCTCTCACTCTAACAGGCGTCTTAGTGGCCATGCAGAGCAGAGGGGTTGCCAGAGTTAAGTTAGCATCTGGGACCAGCTGGTGAGCATGAGGGCAGCGATCCACCTCTTCACTAGTGCCCTTCCCTTTCTGCTCTGGCTGCTTGTGGTCCTTGTCATGGATGCATGCCAGGCTTGGAGGAAGTGCTAGGACAGGGCTTTTATCACTCATCAGTTCCTCTCTCTTGACAGTGGATGCAACTGCACTTGCCTCTGTGTTAACTGAGCACTATGTGGTGTCCTCAACTGTCTCCTCTGGCTGCTTGTGGTCATTGTTGTTGTGAATGCATTGCAGACCTGGAGGACTTTTATCATCCCAGGTGTAAATAGCAACAGTTGCCTCTGTGTCGACTGAGCACTTTGTAGTGCACTCAACTGTCTTCCATAGCGGTTTGTGGTCATTGTTGTGGGTGCAGGTCAGGATTAGAGGCAGTGTTGCAGGTGCAGGAGGACTTTTATCAGCCAAACACTCCTCCGTGTGGACAGTGGACACAGAAACGGCTGCTTCCCTGGCAACTGGACACTTGTTGGTGTCCTCTACTGCCTCCCCTGGCAGAGTGTGGACAGTGGAGACGGAAACGGCCGCTTCCCTGGACACTTGACTCTTGGTGGTGTCCTCTACTGCCTCCTCTGGCTGCTTGTGGCCATTGTCTAGAATGTGTGGCAACTTTGAAGGCAGCATTGGAGCCGGGCTTTTATCACCCAACAGGTTCTCTCCCTGGACAATGGATGTGCCTGCAGTGATCGCTGTGGTAACGGAGGACTCGGTGGCATCCTCTTTTGTCTCCTCTGTCAGTTTGTGGTCAGAGTCTCGGATACATGGCGAGCTTGGAGGCAGTGCTGCAGGGTCAGGAGGGCTTTGATCAGCTGCCATGTCCTCTTTGAGGTGAGTGGACACATCATTGTTTGTTTCACTGATAACTGGACACTTGGTGGTGTCCTCTACTGCCTCCCCTGGCAGTTTGTAGTCAACTTCAAAGACAAGTGGCAAACTTGGAGGCAGCATTGGGACAGGGCATTTAGCTGCTGATCTGTACACTCCAAAATCAACAGTAGCTGTGCCTGCAGTGGTCTCTGTAGCAACTGAGACCTCATAGGTATCCTCTACTGTCTGCTCTGATGGCATGAAGTCATCGTCAAAGACTTTTGGCAGGCATGTAGGCAGCACTGAAGGAAGACTTCTAGCTGCCCATCGATTCTCTCCCTTGACAGTGGCTGTGGTAGCAGTGGTCTCTGTGGCAACTGGGCACTCTGTGGCTGAAACAGCAGGCTTAGAGGTTTCGAGGAAATTGAATGAATTGCCAATGAACCGCTGAGCCAGGGGTGGGAGGGAGTAATGATAGAATCTGTCCTCTTCCTCAACATTAGATATTGCCACTGGATCAACTGAGACCTCAGTGGTGCCCTCTACTGCCTGATGTGGCTGCATGGAGTCTTCATCAAAGAAGTGTGGCAGGTATCGATGCAGCATTGAGGAAAGATGTATATCTGTCCATAGGTCCTCTCGTATACCTGTAGATACGTCTGCAGTGGCCTCTGTGGCAACTGGGCATTCAGCAGACTGGCAGGTTTCAGGGACAAAGTATGAAAATACAATGAACCGCTGTGCATCCTGAGCGCGTATGGCAAATGGAGAGGGGGGATGCAACATGGTAGGTATAGGCCTCTGATTGGTGAAAGCCAGTGGTGGGAGGGAGTCAATACAGGGAGCCATGAACTCAGTGAGAGGACAGTTGCTCACATCTCACACATTCTGCGTGAGAAAAGAAACAGACATGATGAAAGTGATCACATTCAGTACATACATACATACATACTGTATGAGTCAGCACTACTTACTTATACATCACATATATATATATATATATATATATATATATATATAGTGTCCTCTAAGATGCTCTGCACCAGTCCGTCCCAACCCTTGGTCCCCTAGCCAATGGGCCAGCTAAGTGTAAAAATACATGCCCCACACCCAGCATAACATTTGACATTTTAGCCATTTATCAGACGCTTTTATCCAGAACGACTTATAGTTAGTTAGTGCATTCAACTTAAGGTAGCTAGGTGAGACAACCACATAATCCTGATATGAGCGTCTATGATAGAACGGTTGTTTATTTTTTATGACCAGACAACCATAAGAACTGAGGACATAAATTCACTGAAACAGACAGACACGATACAACACATTTAGACAAGAACAGTTATAAGCATTGCCATGGTGTAGCCTAATACAAAAAGAAATAAGGACAAAACATTGTTAGCTTACATTCCATGGCATATGGAAAATTTTGCCCTTACAATAACTTATATTTGCTTTAATTAATATTGTTAAACAGAACTCTTGTCGACTTTGTCAAAGTTGGTCTTGTTACCTCCTCAATCAGTCTTGGCATTTTCCTCGTCTTGAACCAAATCCTCTTCATCTTCTTCTCCTGATCCTTCTGGATCTGCAAAACCAGAGCCAACCTGGCTCCCAGCTCCATCACGTAGTCTGTCTAGATCGCCCTTTCCTCCAACCGACACTCACCCCTCCTCTGTGTCAGCGTTGAACCCTCCATGTCTTCCTCTTAGCTAACAATAACTCTGGAAAATACACAACGTTGTAGTAAGTGGGTGTTGCTAACCAAATAATAATGCATCTCTTTACAATGTGCACACGTTTTCTTCCCAGCTACTTACAATTAATCAAGTGAGAATCCTGATCCAGATATGTTTAGGCAATAGGCCTATCTGAATTACTAGTAAAAAGTTGGCTACTGGAAAAGCGACCAAGTTCAAATGAATCGATTTTGGCTGTTCTTATCATTTCGTGAACAATATCCTTCATGACATCATCATTGTGATGCAAGGCGTTGCCATGGCAGATGAAAAAGCACAACACAGACTTTAAAAAGCAAACTGGGTCTTTCTGTACCTTACTATTGAGCCTTATTCAACCCCTCATGTAGCTCTACTCCATATTGGGCCTGGTTCTCACAAACCACACTAATCACTTCCATCATATCATTGAAAACACTGTGTTTTGGGTAGAAAATGACTCTATATCCATGCAGGACCTAACTTGTACAGTTTCATCTATTTTAAAAACCAAGGAGGTAAAAATGCCAGTCTTCTCTTTGAGTGCCCTTGAGTGCACCTCAATTTAAAGAGGTCTATCAATTCAACCATTTGAAATGGATGTCCATTCAATTAAGAACATATTATTCTTATTAGAAATGAATCAGCTACAAATTAGGTAGGCGTACTTGTTTTTTTACACAACCTACTCTTTTGGTACATATTTATTGAGATAATTGATTACAACATATGTTGGTGATTAACACAGAGAGAGGTTTTTTTTCTGTCATCAATAGAATGCATTAGCCATTAGGCTGGCTCACTACAATTGTAACATGACATCTCAGGTGTCAGGATGAAGCATTTTCTCACAAAAAGAGGACTCAAGCAAACTATCTCTCTTCAACAGTTTCACTAGTCATGTTAGGTCTACTTAAAATGTCACATTCATACACAAGTAATTTGAAAATAAGTTATACTACTGAAACACATTCACAATAAGTTATATTACAACCTACCTCTGAAGTAAGCAGTGTGTTCTCTCACTAATGAAATAGGACATTAATAATTTGTCAGTGGTTAGTTGAATCAGTCTCTTTGCACTGTTCAGTTTGTCTGTGCAACAGTTAACCTTCCAGAATCGGAATCTTGTGATGTCACAATGGAGTCCCCATTGCCATGGTTACCCACAGCAGCTTTCATGTGTTATCAAATGCTGGCACAATTTAGTTTATTTATTTTAGATTTTTTGTGCCTATGCAGCACAGTCATACCTAATATATACAATGAATCCATATAACCTAATTTTTTATTAAAATAAAATGCTGTAACTCATGTAAAATGGTTGACCATTCAAACGACATGTGTTTTGCCTAATTAAAAGTCTATATGTTTTAGATATCATAAATAGCAGCCAGGCTTACTTAGGTTGTTTGTTCGATCTCAGCCTATCACTAATGCCAATATTTTTCATCATCATCATCATCATCATCAATGAAATACATAGGCTACCTTACTACAGTAAAACAAGTCTTCCATAGTCTATGTCACCTCAGTAACAAAGTTCCAAAAAAGAAATGAGGGTTCAAGAAAACATCTCTCTTCAATGGCCTCAGCTATTAGCCATATGATCAACAAGGTCAACTGCAGCACTAAAATCAAGAAGCAGCTCATCCACAAGTTTATCTTGGTCAAGTGATCTGAGCCATTGATCGATTAAATCAACGAGAGCTGTTGCAGTCGAGTGATCCTTACGGTATCTTTACGGTACGCATGCTCATAGAGGGATAAAATTAGCTGGATGTGTAATTATATAGGCCCAAAAAATGTAATTGAAGAGTAGGTGTCATTGATGTTTAGCATTTAAGTTTAATAAATAATTAAATAAAGAAATCAATATCAGCTGACTATAGAAAAGTATTGTTTAAAATTATGTTTGAACATTTTCTTATCCGTGTCTTTCCAGTTGATATAACCAAACAGACAACCTTTGTTGCTCAAGAGCGTCACACATTCCTCCATTCATTCTCTATCATATTCCCCTCCATCAAATTCCTCTATCATATTCCCTCCATCATATTCTCTCTATTATATTTCTCTCCATCATATTCCACTCCATCATAATACTCGCTATCATATTCCCTCTATCATATTCCTCTTTATTTTTACAGGGAATCCCAATTGAGACCAGTGTCTCTTTTTCAATGGTGCCCTGTGTTATATCAATTAACAATCCAAACAGCTTAAACAGATAAAATTACATACAGAGTAGAAAATATATAGAGCAGAATTATTAGACTTGAACACATACATTTCACAATGAACAGGTCTTGTATTTAACCAGTTGAGCTGACAACCATTTTGCACTGTTTCACTAGGGCTTTAGTCATCAATCTAGCAAGAGGGAAATATTTTATTAATGTAGTGGTGTCCCTCCCCCCAGGAAGCTACGACCTTTAGCTTTCACCTGGAATTGTTCATTTATGTCTGAGAAAAAAAACACTTTCCAAACCATATGATCTAGTACACAAGAAAAGTATAATACAACCTTCTTTACTACTTTGCCAAACATTTCATGACATTAGTGAGAGTCAAAATCTGTAAAATTTGTGAATGTCTAAATTAACATTTGGGCAATTTGACCAGTGTACATCACTCCTATAGACAATGAGAGATGGGCTATGTAAAGGTCTCGATTTTGTCGTTCTGAACAAATGTTTGACTTCCACACAAAATTACTTCTTGACTTATTTTAGGTTTAAGGAAGTGTGTAGGTTTAAACTATTGCTTTAAAGGCAAGAGAGGGGGAGGAGGAGAGAGCGTGAGAGATGGGGGGAGTGGGAGAAAGAGGGAAGGAGGGGGAGGAGGGGGAGGAGGGGGAGGAGGTGGAGGGCAGCTGTGTCCGACACACCATACTTACACCTGTCTGTCCATGGAGCATTTCTGGGTCATTGGGTCGCCTCCAATGAGATTAGATCACCCTCTACAATGTAAAGCAGTTTGAGTACTGGGGGGTTCTCTGTATAAATCCAAGGTGAAACCTCCAGGGGCTAGCCTTCTCTCAGCGGAGAGTCTGCTCTGGGCTGCCTGCGAAAGGTGCTCCTCTGTGGGAAAGAGGAGAGAACAAGAGGCCCCAGAAGAGATCTCCTTATGGTAGTGATGGACAGATCAACTCTCCTTGTTATCTTCCACCTCTTCCTCTTCCTCTTGCTCGGCCTTCTCCCTCCTTTCCTTCTTACAGTCTTACAGTCCTTCTTACAGTCATTTTCTCCCTTTCCTCCTTCCTCTCCTCCCTCTTTCTCTTCCTCTACCTTCCTCTCCCTCCTTCCCTCTTGGTAAACCTTGTTTAGTCGAGCCAGATTGTGGATAGCTAGCCATGGTTTAGACCACTGTCGGTGTCTGGGTGGGGGGATACAGGACTGGTCCACTGGACTCAGCTCACATGGGGAGAACCTGCTGCTGCTGCCACTCCCCCTCTTACCTGGGATGAGATCACGTTTGGAGGAAACCTGGCACCATCCCTACGGTGAAGCATGGTGGTGGCAGCATCATGCTCCGGGGAGGATTTTCAGGGACAGGGACTGGGAACACGCCCCATTCACATCGACGGGGCTGTAGTGGAGCAGGTCGAGAGTTTCAAGTTCCTTGGTGTCCACATCACCAACAAACTATCATGGTTCAAACACACCAAGACAGTCGTGAAGAGGGCACGACAACGCCTTTTCCACCTCAGGAGACTGAAAAGATTTGGCATTGGTCCCAAGATCCTCAAAAAGTTCTACAGCTGCACCATCGAGAGCTTCCTGACCAGTTGCATCACCGCCTGGTATGGCAACTGCTCGGCATCCGACCGTAAGGCGCTACAGAGGGTAGTGCGTACGGCCCAGTACATCACTGGAGCCAAGCTTCCTGCCATCCAGGACCTATATACTTGGAGGTGTAAGAGGGAGGCCCAAAAAATTGACAAAGACTCCAGTCACCCAAGTCATAGACTGTTCTCTCTGCTACCGCACAGCAAGCGGTACCAGAGTGCCAAGTCTAGGTCCAAAAGGCCCCTTAACAGCTTCTATCCCCAATTCATAAGACTGCTGAACAATTAATCAAATGGCCACCCGGACTATTTACATTGACACCTCCCCCCTTTGTTTTTACACTGGTAATAGGAATCTGGATCGGTTTCCTTTTCTTTTTACCTTGCTTTTGTTATTATTATTATTTTTTTAAGTTTTCTTTTTACATTTCGTAAAATGTTATAATTACAAAAACATTTCATTTTAATTTCAATTTAGTAACATACTGTATCATTCAAATAAATATTATTATTTGTCTAATCATATTTTGCCAGCTAACTGGGTGGCAGGCTGCAATCAGTAGCTGTAATTAAGTACAGCAGCCACCAACCATCTAACGTTAATGCCTCGGATAATGAGGTTAGAAGAACAGCTGAATGGTCGGTAGCTAGCTGGCTCAATTACAGGTACTCTTAAGCGTGAAATAACATTGGAAACAACTATCCACAGTTGCTAAAAGTTACCAGTAGCTACCCACTAGCTAGCTAGCTTTGTTGGTCCAAGTGGTGGGTTAGCTAGCACTCGTGCTTCGCCGGGGTCCACCGAATAGAATACTTACCTACAATAATTACCTACAATAACCTACAATAACTACCTAAGTAAACTACCTATAATACCTGACTACAATACCTACATACAATCTAAATACATGGTTTAAGCTTTACTCAACAACATATAAGAAGCCAGCTTATCTCCTGCTAGAGAAAACACAACCTCTCCCGACAACCTCGAGGCAAGAGACCTTTCTCTCTTTCTCGTCATCTTTCAACTTCTTATTCAGTTCCTTATTTTTCTCTTTTTCCTCCATCTTTAAAAATGTGACTTTCTGCTTGAGGTTCATGGCCAGAAAGCCCACTCTTCCCAGGATGGTCTCTGCTCTCTCTGATGAAACCGTCCCATTGGAGCTCTTGGAATGGGCACGGTCCGCCTCACTCTTCAAACCCTCCCTCGGGCTCACCTCCTCCTTGACGCTCCTCTCTTCACTCTCAATGTCAATGCCTGTCCAATAATCCTAACAGGAAGACATTGACTCTAGATGTAATATTGTTCCAATGTGGCACATTCAATACACATTTGAGTGATCAACATACATTGATGGCCTCATGGGGCACACAATTTAGAGGACAGTAATTGAGGTAACTTGTTTATTTGTATCCCAAACCGATTTTGTAATAGCCATAGATGTTCTTCCTGGGTCCACACCAAACGTAATACAAATGTTAACCCTAGTAAGGGGTGATGTTTTATACTATGAGCATAGATTAGCAGGGTTGGGGTCAATTCAATTTCAATTCCAGTCAATTCAGGAAGTACTTAATTCAATGCTTTGAATTGAAATGGAACAGACCCCCAACCCTGTAGAGTAGAAGTGTAAAATAGGACACCTACCTTTGCCTTTTTCAGCGTCCAGGGCCTGGGTTCCTCATCCTCTGACCTGCATATGGAGGCTCTCACTCTAACAGGCGTCTTAGTGGCCATGCAGAGCAGAGGGGTTGCCAGAGTTAAGTTAGCATCTGGGACCAGCTGGTGAGCATGAGGGCAGCGATCCACCTCTTCACTAGTGCCCTTCCCTTTCTGCTCTTGCTGCTTGTGGTCCTTGTCATGGATGCATGCCAGGCTTGGAGGAAGTGCTAGGACAGGGCTTTTATCACTCATCAGTTCCTCTCTCTTGACAGTGGATGCAACTGCACTTGCCTCTGTGTTAACTGAGCACTATGTGGTGTCCTCAACTGTCTCCTCTGGCTGCTTGTGGTCATTGTTGTTGTGAATGCATTGCAGACCTGGAGGACTTTTATCATCCCAGGTGTAAATAGCAACAGTTGCCTCTGTGTCGACTGAGCACTTTGTAGTGCACTCAACTGTCTTCCATAGCGGTTTGTGGTCATTGTTGTGGGTGCAGGTCAGGATTAGAGGCAGTGTTGCAGGTGCAGGAGGACTTCTATCAGCAAAACACTCCTCCGTGTGGACAGTGGACACAGAAACGGCTGCTTCCCTGGCAACTGGACACTTGTTGGTGTCCTCTACTGCCTCCCCTGGCAGAGTGTGGACAGTGGAGACGGAAACGGCCGCTTCCCTGGACACTTGACTCTTGGTGGTGTCCTCTACTGCCTCCTCTGGCTGCTTGTGGCCATTGTCTAGAATGTGTGGCAACTTTGAAGGCAGCATTGGAGCCGGGCTTTTATCACCCAACAGGTTCTCTCCCTGGACAATGGATGTGCCTGCAGTGATCGCTGTGGTAACGGAGGACTCGGTGGCATCCTCTTTTGTCTCCTCTGTCAGTTTGTGGTCAGAGTCTCGAATAAATGGCGAGCTTGGAGGCAGTGCTGCAGGGTCAGGAGGGCTTTGATCAGCTGCCATGTCCTCTTTGAGGTGAGTGGACACATCATTGTTTGTTTCACTGATAACTGGACACTTGGTGGTGTCCTCTACTGCCTCCCCTGGCAGTTTGTAGTCAACTTCAAAGACAGGTGGCAGACTTGGAGGCAGCATTGGGACAGGGCATTTAGCTGCTGATCTGTACACTCCAAAATCAACAGTAGCTGTGCCTGCAGTGGTCTCTGTAGCAACTGAGACCTCATAGGTATCCTCTACTGTCTGCTCTGATGGCATGAAGTCATCGTCAAAGACTGTTGGCAGGCATGTAGGCAGCACTGAAGGAAGACTTCTAGCTGCCCATCGATTCTCTCCCTTGACAGTGGCTGTGGTAGCAGTGGTCTCTGTGGCAACTGGGCACTCTGTGGCTGAAACAGCAGGCTTAGAGGTTTCGAGGAAATTGAATGAATTGCCAATGAACCGCTGAGCCAGGGGTGGGAGGGAGTAATGATAGAATCTGTCCTCTTCCTCAACATTAGATATTGCCACTGGAGCAACTGAGACCTCAGTGGTGCCCTCTACTGCCTGATGTGGCTGCATGGAGTCTTCGTCAAAGAAGTGTGGCAGGTATCGATGCAGCATTGAGGAAAGATGTATATCTGTCCATAGGTCCTCTCGTATACCTGTAGATACATCTGCAGTGGCCTCTGTGGCAACTGGGCATTCAGCAGACTGGCAGGTTTCAGGGACAAAGTATGAAAATACAATGAACTGCTGTGCATCCTGAGCGCGTATGGCAAATGGAGAGGGGGGATGCAACATGGTAGGTATAGGCCTCTGATTGGTGAAAGCCAGTGGTGGGAGGGAGTCAATACAGGGAGCCATGAACTCAGTGAGAGGACAGTTGCTCACATCTCACACATTCTGCGTGAGAAAAGAAACAGACATGATGAAAGTGATCACATTCAGTACATACATACATACATACTGTATGAGTCAGCACTACTTACTTATACATCACATATATATGTATATATATATATATAGTGTCCTCTAAGATGCTCTGCACCAGTCTGTCCCAACCCTTGGTCCCCTAGCCAATGGGCCAGCTAAGTGTAAAAATACATGCCCCACACCCAGCATAACATTTGACATTTTAGCCATTTATCAGACGCTTTTACCCAGAACGACTTATAGTTAGTTTGTGCATTCAACTTAAGGTAGCTAGGTGAGACAACCACATAATCCTGATATGAGCGTCTATGATAGAACGGTTGTTTATTTTTTATGACCAGACAACCATAAGAACTGAGGACATAAATTCACTGAAACAGACAGACACGATACAACACATTTAGACAAGAACAGTTACAAGCATTGCCATGGTGTAGCCTAATACAAAAAGAAATAAGGACAAAACATTGTTAGCTTACATTCCATGGCATATGGAACATTTTGCCCTTACAATAACTTATATTTGCTTTAATTAATATTATTAAACAGAACTCTTGTCGACTTTGTCAAAGTTGGTCTTGTTACCTCCTCAATCAGTCTTGGCATTTTCCTCGACTTGAACCAAATCCTCTTCATCTTCTTCTCCTGATCCTTCTGGATCTGCAAAACCAGAGCCAACCTGGCTCCCAGCTCCATCACGTAGTCTGTCTAGATCGCCCTTTCCTCCAACCGACACTCACCCCTCCTCTGTGTCAGCGTTGAACCCTCCATGTCTTCCTCTTAGCTAACAATAACTCTGGAAAATACACAACGTTGTAGTAAGTGGGTGTTGCTAACCAAATAATAATGCATCTCTTTACAATGTGCACACGTTTTCTTCCCAGCTACTTACAATTAAGCAAGTGAGAATCCTGATCCAGATATGTTTAGGCAATAGGCCTATCTGAATTACTAGTAAAAAGTTGGCTACTGGAAAAGCGACCAAGTTCAAATGAATCGATTTTGGCTGTTCTTATCATTTCGTGAACAATATCCTTGATGACATCATCATTGTGATGCAAGGCGTTGCCATGGCAGATGAAAAAGCACAACACAGACTTTAAAAAGCAAACTTCAGGGTCTTTCTGTACCTTACTATTGAGCCTTATTCAACCCCTCATGTAGCTCTACTCCATATTGGGCCTGGTTCTCACAAACCACACTAATCACTTCCATCATATCATTGAAAACACTGTGTTTTGGGTAGAAAATGACTCTATATCCATGCAGGACCTAACTTGTACAGTTTCATCTATTTTAAAAACCAAGGAGGTAAAAATGCCAGTCTTCTCTTTGAGTGCCCTTGAGTGCACCTCAATTTAAAGAGGTCTATCAATTCAACCATTTGAAATGGATGTCCATTCAATTAAGAACATATTATTCTTATTAGAAATGAATCAGCTACAAATTAGGTAGGCGTACTTGTTTTTTTACACAACCTACTCTTTTGGTACATATTTATTGAGATAATTGATTACAACATATGTTGGTGATTAACACAGAGAGAGGTTTTTTTTCTGTCATCAATAGAATGCATTAGCCATTAGGCTGGCTCACTACAATTGTAACATTACATTTACATTTTAGATTTTAGTCATTTAGCAGACGCTCTTATCCAGAGCGACTTACAGGAGCAATTAGGGTTAAGTGCCTTGCTCAAGGGCACATTTACCCCATTTAGCAGACGCTCTTATCCAGAGTGACTTACAAATTGGTGCATTCACCCTATAGCTAGTGGGATAACCACTTTACAAATTTTTTTTTGTTTGTTGTTTGTTCTTTTTTTTTTTTTTTTTTTTTTTTTGGGGGGGGTGGGTTGGGGTACGGGGGGTAGAAGGATTACATTATCCTATCCCAGGTATTCCTTAAAGAGGTGGGGTTTCAAATGTCTCCGGAAAGTGGTGAGTGACTCCGCTGTCCTGGCGTCGTGAGGGAGCTTGTTCCACCATTGGGGTGCCAGAGCAGCGAACAGTTTTGACTGGGCTGAGCGGGAGCTATGCTTCCGCAGAGGAAGGGGAGCCAGCAGGCCAGAGGTGGATGAACGCAATGCCCTCGTTTGGGTGTAGGGACTGATCAGAGCCTGAAGGTACGGCGGTGCCGTTCCCCTCACTGCTCCATAAGCAAGCACCATGGTCTTGTAACGGATGCGAGCTTCAACTGGAAGCCAGTGGAGTGTGCGGAGGAGGGGGGTGACGTGAGAGAACTTGGGAAGGTTGAACACCAGACGGGCGGCGGCATTCTGGATGAGTTGTAGGGGTTTAATGGCACAGGCAGGGAGCCCAGCCAACAGCGAGTTGCAGTAATCCAGACGGGAGATGACAAGTGCCTGGATTAGGACCTGTGCCGCTTCCTGTGTAAGGCAGGGTCGTACTCTCCGAATGTTGTAGAGCGTGGATCTGCAGGATCGGGTCACCGCCTTGATGTTAGCGGAGAACGACAGGGTGTTGTCCAGGGTCACGCCAAGGCTCTTCGCACTCTGGGAGGAGGACACAACGGAGTTCTCAATCGTGATGGCGAGGTCATGGAACGGGCAGTCCTTCCCCGGGAGGAAGAGCAGCTCCGTCTTGCCAGGGTTCAGCTTGAGGTGGTGATCCGACATCCATACTGATATGTCTGCCAGACATGCAGAGATGCGATTCGCCACCTGGTTATCAGAAGGGGGAAAGGAGAAGATTAGTTGTGTATCGTCAGCGTAGCAATGATAGGAGAGGCCATGTGAGGATATGACAGAGCCAAGTGACTTGGTGTATAGGGAGAATAGGAGAGGGCCTAGAACTGAGCCCTGGGGGACACCAGTGGTGAGAGCACGTGGTGCGGAGACAGCTTCTCGCCACGCCACTTGGTAGGAGCGACCGGTCAGGTAGGACGCAATCCAGGAGTGAGCCGCGCCGGAGATGCCCAGCTCGGAGAGGGTGGAGAGGAGGATCTGATGGTTCACAGTATCAAAGGCAGCAGACAGGTCTAGAAGGACAAGAGCAGAGGAGAGAGAGTTAGCTTTAGCAGTGCGGAGAGCCTCCGTGACACAGAGAAGAGCAGTCTCAGTTGAATGACCAGTCCTGAAACCTGACTGGTTTGGATCAAGAAGGTCATTCTGAGAGAGATAGCAAGAGAGTTGGCTAAAGACGGCACGCTCAATAGTTTTGGAAAGAAAAGAAAGAAGGGATACTGGTCTGTAGTTGTTGACGTCAGTGGGATCGAGTGTTGGTTTTTTGAGAAGGGGTGCAACTCTCGCTCTCTTGAAGACGGAAGGGACATAGCCAGCGGTCAAGGATGAGTTGATCAGCGAGGTGAGGTAGGGGAGAAGGTCACCGGAGATGGTCTGGAGAAGAGAGAAGGGGATGGGTTCAAGCGGGCAGGTTGTTGGGCGGCCTGCAGTCACAAGTCGCAGGATTTTATCTGGAGAGAGAGGGGAGAAAGAAGTCAAAGCATAGGGTAGGGCAGTGTGAGTAGGACCAGCAGTGTCATTAGACTTAACAAACGAGGATCGGATGTCGTCAACCTTCTTTTCAAAGTGGTTGACGAAGTCATCCACCGAGAGAGAGGAGGGGGGGAGGGGGGGGGGGGATTCAGCAGGGAGGAGAATGTGGCAAAGAGCTTCCTAGGGTTAGAGGCAGATGCTTGGAATTTAGAGTGGTAGAAAGTGCCTTAGCAGCAGAAACAGATGAAGAAAATGTAGAGAGGAGGGAGTGAAAAGATGCCAGGTCGGCAGGGAGTTTAGTTTTCTTCCATTTCCGCTCCGCTGCCCGGAGCTCTGTTCTGTGAGCTCGCAATGAGTCATCAAGCCACGGAGCTGGAGGGGAGGACCGAGCCGGCCGGGAGGATAGGGGACACAGAGAGTCAAAGGATACAGAAAGGGAGGAGAGGAGGGTTGAGGAGGCAGAATCAGGAGATTGGAGGGAGATGGATTGAGCAGAGGGAAGTGATGATAGGATGGAAGAGGAGAGAGTAGTGGGAGAGAGAGAGCGAAGGTTGCGGCGGCGCATTACCATCTGTGTAGGGGCAGAGTGAGTAGTGTTGGAGGAGAGCGAGAGAGAAAAGGACACAAAGTAGTGGTCGGAGACATGGAGGGGAGTTGCAGTGAGATTAGTAGAAGAGCAGCATCTAGTAAAGATGAGGTCAAGCGTTTTGCCTGCCTTGTGAGTAGGGAGGGACGGTGAGAGGGTGAGGTCAAAAGAGGAGAGGAGTGGAAAGAAGGAGGCAGAGAGAAATGAGTCAAATGTAGACGTAGGGAGGTTGAAATCCCCCAAAACTGTGAGGGGTGAGCCATCCTCAGGAAAGGAGCTTATCAAGGCGTCAAGCTCATTGATGAACTCTCCAAGGGAACCTGGAGGGCGATAGATGACAAGGATATTAAGCTTAGATGGGCTAGTGACTGTGACAGCATGGAATTCAAATGAGGAGATAGACAGATGGGTTAGGGGAAAAATTGAGAATGTCCACTTGGGAGAGATGAGGATTCCTGTGCCACCACCCCTCTGACCAGATGCTCTCGGGGTATGCGAGAACACATGGTCAGACGAGGAGAGAGCAGTAGGAGTAGCAGTGTTTTCAGTGGTAATCCATGTTTCCGTCAGCGCCAGGAAGTCGAGGGAATGGAGGTTAGCATAGGCTGGGATGAAGTCAGCTTTGTTGGCAGCAGAACGGCAGTTCCAGAGGCTGCCTGAGACCTGGAACTCCAGGTGTGGGGTGCGTGCAGGGACCACCAGGTTAGAGGCAGCAGCCACGCGGTGTGAGGCGTTTGTGTGGCCTGTGCGGAGAGGAGAGAACAGGGATAGGCAGAGGCATAGTTGACAGGCTGTAGCAAATGGCTACAATAATGCAGAGGAGATCGGAATGAAATGAATTAAACATCAGGAAAAGGAGTGAGTAGGGCCTCCCTTGCCAAAACTTACACCTCAGAAACTATAATTGTTTCACTGAACCATCCAGATAAAAACTCTCCCAACTTCCACTTTTAGAAATTAGAATTGTTGTGAACTACAGCAGTTCAATGTTTCAAGGAATAGACTCAACTTGCTTTGTTCAGCTAGCTAAATATGACACCATGGCTGACTAGCATGCTAGCATCCAATAACACACAGTTTAGCACCAATGGCACCATTGCTGACTAGCATGCTAGCATCCAATAACACACAGTTTAGCACAAATGGCACCATGGCTGACCAGCATGCTAGCATCCAATAACACACAGTTTAGCACCAATACTTGGTTACAACAAACTAACAGTAGTGAGCTAACACACTAAACAGATAATTCGTGTCTGTGTCTAGTTCCTATCATAACGCAGCAATAATTAAACGTTGGCTAGCTAGTACAAATATATTGTATTTAGCTGCTGCGGTACAGTTAGCTAGTCGTGATTGGCTACTGTGTTGACTTTGTATGAGACACGGCTAGCTAGCTGGCTAGCTTCGTGCTAATCCCCGGCATAGCCGAATATAATGCTAACCTACAATAACTATCCACAACAGCCCGCGATGCCTACTTACAATAACCAACTACGTTCTAAATACATAATTAAGCCTTACTCGACAAAGCCCAAGCTATGTACAAAGCCAAACTTACCCGACGCCAGCTGATATTTGTCTTCTGCAATCAGTAGGTGTAATTAAGTACAGTAGGTACTAACTACCTAACGCTGATGCCTCAGATAATGAAGTTAGAAAAACGGCTGAAATGGTAGAAAGCTAGCTGGCTTAATTACAGGTACTCTTAAGCGTGAATAACATTGGAAACAGCTATCCACCGTGGCATGACATCTCAGGTGTCAGGATGAAGCATTTTCTCACAAAAAGAGGACTCAAGCAAACTATCTCTTCAACAGTTTCACTAGTCATGTTAGGTCTACTTAAAATGTCACATTCATACACAAGTTATTTGAAAATAAGTTATACTACTGAAACACATTCACAATAAGTTATATTAAAACCTACCTCTGAAGTAAGCAGTGTGTTCTCTCACTAATGAAATAGGACATTAATAATTTGTCAGTGGTTAGTTGAATCAGTCTCTTTGCACTGTTCAGTTTGTCTGTGCAACAGGTAACCTTCCAGAATCGGAATCTTGTGATGTCACAATGGAGTCCCCATTGCCATGGTTACCCACAGCAGCTTTCATGTGTTATCAAATGCTGGCACAATTTAGTTTATTTATTTTAGATTTTTTGTACCTATGCAGCACAGTCATACCTAATATATACAATGAATCCATATAACCTAATTTTTTATTAAAATAAAATGCTGTAACTCATGTAAAATGGTTGACCATTCAAACGACATGTGTTTTGCCTAATTAAAAGTCTATATGTTTTAGATATCATAAATAGCAGCCAGGCTTACTTAGGTTGTTTGTTCGATCTCAGCCTACCACTAATGCCAATATTTTTCATCATCATCATCATCATCAATGAAATACATAGGCTACCTTACTACAGTAAAACAAGTCTTCCATAGTCTATGTCACCTCAGTAACAAAGTTCCAAAAAAGAAATGAGGGTTCAAGAAAACATCTCTCTTCAATGGCCTCAGCTATTAGCCATATGATCAACAAGGTCAACTGCAGCACTAAAATCAAGAAGCAGCTCATCCACAAGTTTATCTTGGTCAAGTGATCTGAGCCATTGATCGATTAAATCAACGAGAGCTGTTGCAGTCGAGTGATCCTTACGGTATCTTTACGGTACGCATGCTCATAGAGGGATAAAATTAGCTGGATGTGTAATTATATAGGTCCAAAAAATGTAATTGAAGAGTAGGTGTCATTGATGTTTAGCATTTAAGTTTAATAAATAATTAAATAAAGAAATCAATATCAGCTGATTATAGAAAAGTATTGTTTAAAATTATGTTTGAACATTTTCTTATCCGTGTCTTTCCAGTTGATATAACCAAACAGACAACCTTTGTTGCTCAAGAGCGTCACACATTCCTCCATTCATTCTCTATGTCACGGTTTCGGCCGAGGCTGCCCCTCCTCCTTGTTCGGGCAGGTTTCGGCGGTCGTCGTCTCCGGAGTACTAGCTGCCACCGTTCGATGTTTCGTGTTTGTTTGGTTTTGTCTGTTTGTACACCTGACCCTTGTTAGTGTTTGATTATGTGCCTATTTAGTTTATGTGTTTGGGGTCAGGTGTTGTGAGTGATTATTTCCTGTCGGCTGTGTTCGTTTCTTGTTTGGGATTTTGTGCTCGTGCGTGTGTTTTTCGTTTCCGCACTGTGTGCGCATTTTTCCCTCTTTTACGCACGGGTTTGTTTGTGCGTTTATAGTGTTCCTTGCCCCTGTTGAGGTTGGACATTATTTCCTGTTTTGGATTACCTATTTACAATACATATTTGACTGTTGACCAAGACTTCGTGTGCCTGCGTTTGATTCCTCCACCACATACACACTCAGCTCTTGTGACACTCTATCATATTCCCCTCCATCAAATTCCTCTATCATATTCCCTCCATCATATTCTCTCTATTATATTTCTCTCCATCATATTCCACTCCATCATAATACTCGCTATCATATTCCCTCTATCATATTCCTCTTTATTTTTACAGGGAATCCCAATTGAGACCAGTGTCTCTTTTTCAATGGTGCCCTGTGTTATATCAATTAACAATCCAAACAGCTTAAACAGATAAAATTACATACAGAGTAGAAAATATATAGAGCAAAATTATTAGACTTGAACACATACATTTCACAATGAACAGGTCTTGTATTTAACCAGTTGAGCTGACAACCATTTTGCACTGTTTCACTAGGGCTTTAGTCATCAATCTAGCAAGAGGGAAATATTTTATTAATGTAGTGGTGTCCCTCCCCCCAGGAAGCTACGACCTTTAGCTTTCACCTGGAATTGTTCATTTATGTCTGAGAAAAAAAACACTTTCCAAACCATATGATCTAGTACACAAGAAAAGTATAATACAACCTTCTTTACTACTTTGCCAAACATTTCATGACATTAGTGAGAGTCAAAATCTGTAAAATTTGTGAATGTCTAAATTAACATTTGGGCAATTTGACCAGTGTACATCACTCCTATAGACAATGAGAGATGGGCTATGTAAAGGTCTCGGTTTTGTCGTTCTGAACAAATGTTTGACTTCCACACAAAATTACTTCTTGACTTATTTTAGGTTTAAGGAAGTGTGTAGGTTTAAACTATTGCTTTAAAGGGAAGAGAGGGGGAGGAGGAGAGAGCGCGAGAGATGGGGGGAGTGGGAGAAAGAGGGAAGAAGGGGGAGGAGGGGGAGGAGGTGGAGGGCAGCTGTGTCCGACACACCATACTTACACCTGCAACAGGTAGGCCAGGGGGCGGGACCTGTAGGTGAGACTCATAACATGATAAGGGGGGCAGGTGAAGAAGGGGTGTTGCTGGAGTCAAGGAAGGGAGGGTGTTCCTACGAGCCCCCTGCCAGCGAGACGGGGAGCAGGGAGGAAGTCTGTCCATGGAGCATTTCTGGGTCATTGGGTCGCCTCCAATGAGATTAGATCACCCTCTACAATGTAAAGCAGTTTGAGTACTGGGGGGTTCTCTGTATAAATCCAAGGTGAAACCTCCAGGGGCTAGCCTTCTCTCAGCGGAGAGTCTGCTCTGGGCTGCCTGCGAAAGGTGCTCCTCTGTGGGAAAGAGGAGAGAACAAGAGGCCCCAGAAGAGATCTCCTTATGGTAGTGATGGACAGATCAACTCTCCTTGTTATCTTCCACCTCTTCCTCTTCCTCTTGCTCGGCCTTCTCCCTCCTTTCCTTCTTACAGTCTTACAGTCCTTCTTACAGTCATTTTCTCCCTTTCCTCCTTCCTCTCCTCCCTCTTTCTCTTCCTCTACCTTCCTCTCCCTCCTTCCCTCTTGGTAAACCTTGTTTAGTCGAGCCAGATTGTGGATAGCTAGCCATGGTTTAGACCACTGTCGCTGTCTGGGTGGGGGGATACAGGACTGGTCCACTGGACTCAGCTCACATGGGGAGAACCTGCTGCTGCTGCCACTCCCCCTCTTACCTGGGATGAGATCACGTTTGGAGGAAACCTGGCACCATCCCTACGGTGAAGCATGGTGGTGGCAGCATCATGCTCCGGGGAGGATTTTCAGGGACAGGGACTGGGAACACGCCCCATTCACATCGACGGGGCTGTAGTGGAGCAGGTCGAGAGTTTCAAGTTCCTTGGTGTCCACATCACCAACAAACTATCATGGTTCAAACACACCAAGACAGTCGTGAAGAGGGCACGACAACGCCTTTTCCACCACAGGAGACTGAAAAGATTTGGCATTGGTCCCAAGATCCTCAAAAAGTTCTACAGCTGCACCATCGAGAGCTTCCTGACCAGTTGCATCACCGCCTGGTATGGCAACTGCTCGGCATCCGACCGTAAGGCGCTACAGAGGGTAGTGCGTACGGCCCAGTACATCACTGGAGCCAAGCTTCCTGCCATCCAGGACCTATATACTTGGAGGTGTAAGAGGGAGGCCATTGACAAAGACTCCAGTCACCCAAGTCATAGACTGTTCTCTCTGCTACCGCACAGCAAGCGGTACCAGAGTGCCAAGTCTAGGTCCAAAAGGCCCCTTAACAGCTTCTATCCCCAATTCATAAGACTGCTGAACAATTAATCAAATGGCCACCCGGACTATTTACATTGACACCTCCCCCCTTTGTTTTTACACTGGTAATAGGAATCTGGATCGGTTTCCTTTTCTTTTTACCTTGCTTTTGTTATTATTATTATTTTTTTAAGTTTTCTTTTTACATTTCATAAAATGTTATAATTACAAAAACATTTCATTTTAATTTCAATTTAGTAACATACTGTATCATTCAAATAAATATTATTATTTGTCTAATCATATTTTGCCAGCTAACTGGGTGGCAGGCTGCAATCAGTAGCTGTAATTAAGTACAGCAGCCACCAACCATCTAACGTTAATGCCTCGGATAATGAGGTTAGAAGAACAGCTGAATGGTCGGTAGCTAGCTGGCTCAATTACAGGTACTCTTAAGCGTGAAATAACATTGGAAACAACTAACCACAGTTGCTAAAAGTTACCAGTAGCTACCCACTAGCTAGCTAGCTTTGTTGGTCCAAGTGGTGGGTTAGCTAGCACTCGTGCTTCGCCGGGGTCCACCGAATAGAATACTTACCTACAATAATTACCTACAATAACCTACAATAACTACCTAAGTAAACTACCTATAATACCTGACTACAATACCTACATACAATCTAAATACATGGTTTAAGCTTTACTCAACAACATATAAGAAGCCAGCTTATCTCCTGCTAGAGAAAACACAACCTCTCCCGACAACCTCGAGGCAAGAGACCTTTCTCTCTTTCTCGTCATCTTTCAACTTCTTATTCAGTTCCTTATTTTTCTCTTTTTCCTCCATCTTTAAAAATGTGACTTTCTGCTTGAGGTTCATGGCCAGAAAGCCCACTCTTCCCAGGATGGTCTCTGCTCTCTCTGATGAAACCGTCCCATTGGAGCTCTTGGAATGGGCACGGTCCGCCTCACTCTTCAAACCCTCCCTCGGGCTCACCTCCTCCTTGACGCTCCTCTCTTCACTCACAATGTCAATGCCTGTCCAATAATCCTAACAGGAAGACATTGACTCTAGATGTAATATTGTTCCAATGTGGCACATTCAATACACATTTGAGTGATCAACATACATTGATGGCCTCATGGGGCACACAATTTAGAGGACAGTAATTGAGGTAACTTGTTTATTTGTATCCCAAACTGATTTTGTAATAGCCATAGATGTTCTTCCTGGGTCCACACCAAACGTAATACAAATGTTAACCCTAGTAAGGGGTGATGTTTTATACTATGAGCATAGATTAGCAGGGTTGGGGTCAATTCAATTTCAATTCCAGTCAATTCAGGAAGTACTTAATTCAATGCTTTGAATTGAAATGGAACAGACCCCCAACCCTGTAGAGTAGAAGTGTAAAATAGGACACCTACCTTTGCCTTTTTCAGCGTCCAGGGCCTGGGTTCCTCATCCTCTGACCTGCATATGGAGGCTCTCACTCTAACAGGCGTCTTAGTGGCCATGCAGAGCAGAGGGGTTGCCAGAGTTAAGTTAGCATCTGGGACCAGCTGGTGAGCATGAGGGCAGCGATCCACCTCTTCACTAGTGCCCTTCCCTTTCTGCTCTGGCTGCTTGTGGTCCTTGTCATGGATGCATGCCAGGCTTGGAGGAAGTGCTAGGACAGGGCTTTTATCACTCATCAGTTCCTCTCTCTTGACAGTGGATGCAACTGCACTTGCCTCTGTGTTAACTGAGCACTATGTGGTGTCCTCAACTGTCTCCTCTGGCTGCTTGTGGTCATTGTTGTTGTGAATGCATTGCAGACCTGGAGGACTTTTATCATCCCAGGTGTAAATAGCAACAGTTGCCTCTGTGTCGACTGAGCACTTTGTAGTGCACTCAACTGTCTTCCATAGCGGTTTGTGGTCATTGTTGTGGGTGCAGGTCAGGATTAGAGGCAGTGTTGCAGGTGCAGGAGGACTTTTATCAGCCAAACACTCCTCCGTGTGGACAGTGGACACAGAAACGGCTGCTTCCCTGGCAACTGGACACTTGTTGGTGTCCTCTACTGCCTCCCCTGGCAGAGTGTGGACAGTGGAGACGGAAACGGCCGCTTCCCTGGACACTTGACTCTTGGTGGTGTCCTCTACTGCCTCCTCTGGCTGCTTGTGGCCATTGTCTAGAATGTGTGGCAACTTTGAAGGCAGCATTGGAGCCGGGCTTTTATCACCCAACAGGTTCTCTCCCTGGACAATGGATGTGCCTGCAGTGATCGCTGTGGTAACGGAGGACTCGGTGGCATCCTCTTTTGTCTCCTCTGTCAGTTTGTGGTCAGAGTCTCGGATACATGGCGAGCTTGGAGGCAGTGCTGCAGGGTCAGGAGGGCTTTGATCAGCTGCCATGTCCTCTTTGAGGTGAGTGGACACATCATTGTTTGTTTCACTGATAACTGGACACTTGGTGGTGTCCTCTACTGCCTCCCCTGGCAGTTTGTAGTCAACTTCAAAGACAAGTGGCAGACTTGGAGGCAGCATTGGGACAGGGCATTTAGCTGCTGATCTGTACACTCCAAAATCAACAGTAGCTGTGCCTGCAGTGGTCTCTGTAGCAACTGAGACCTCATAGGTATCCTCTACTGTCTGCTCTGATGGCATGAAGTCATCGTCAAAGACTGTTGGCAGGCATGTAGGCAGCACTGAAGGAAGACTTCTAGCTGCCCATCGATTCTCTCCCTTGACAGTGGCTGTGGTAGCAGTGGTCTCTGTGGCAACTGGGCACTCTGTGGCTGAAACAGCAGGCTTAGAGGTTTCGAGGAAATTGAATGAATTGCCAATGAACCGCTGAGCCAGGGGTGGGAGGGAGTAATGATAGAATCTGTCCTCTTCCTCAACATTAGATATTGCCACGGGAGCAACTGAGACCTCAGTGGTGCCCTCTACTGCCTGATGTGGCTGCATGGAGTCTTCGTCAAAGAAGTGTGGCAGGTATCGATGCAGCATTGAGGAAAGATGTATATCTGTCCATAGGTCCTCTCGTATACCTGTAGATACATCTGCAGTGGCCTCTGTGGCAACTGGGCATTCAGCAGACTGGCAGGTTTCAGGGACAAAGTATGAAAATACAATGAACCGCTGTGCATTCTGAGCGCGTATGGCAAATGGAGAGGGGGGATGCAACATGGTAGGTATAGGCCTCTGATTGGTGAAAGCCAGTGGTGGGAGGGAGTCAATACAGGGAGCCATGAACTCAGTGAGAGGACAGTTGCTCACATCTCACACATTCTGCGTGAGAAAAGAAACAGACATGATGAAAGTGATCACATTCAGTACATACATACATACATACTGTATGAGTCAGCACTACTTACTTATACATCACATATATATATATATATATATATATATATATATATATATATATATATATATAGTGTCCTCTAAGATGCTCTGCACCAGTCTGTCCCAACCCTTGGTCCCCTAGCCAATGGGCCAGCTAAGTGTAAAAATACATGCCCCACACCCAGCATAACATTTGACATTTTAGCCATTTATCAGACGCTTTTATCCAGAACGACTTATAGTTAGTTAGTGCATTCAACTTAAGGTAGCTAGGTGAGACAACCACATAATCCTGATATGAGCGTCTATGATAGAACGGTTGTTTATTTTTTATGACCAGACAACCATAAGAACTGAGGACACAAATTCACTGAAACAGACAGACACGATACAACACATTTAGACAAGAACAGTTATAAGCATTGCCATGGTGTAGCCTAATACAAAAAGAAATAAGGACAAAACATTGTTAGCTTACATTCCATGGCATATGGAACATTTTGCCCTTACAATAACTTATATTTGCTTTAATTAATATTGTTAAACAGAACTCTTGTCGACTTTGTCAAAGTTGGTCTTGTTACCTCCTCAATCAGTCTTGGCATTTTCCTCGTCTTGAACCAAATCCTCTTCATCTTCTTCTCCTGATCCTTCTGGATCTGCAAAACCAGAGCCAACCTGGCTCCCAGCTCCATCACGTAGTCTGTCTAGATCGCCCTTTCCTCCAACCGACACTCACCCCTCCTCTGTGTCAGCGTTGAACCCTCCATGTCTTCCTCTTAGCTAACAATAACTCTGGAAAATGCACAACGTTGTAGTAAGTGGGTGTTGCTAACCAAATAATAATGCATCTCTTTACAATGTGCACACGTTTTCTTCCCAGCTACTTACAATTAATCAAGTGAGAATCCTGATCCAGATATGTTTATGCAATAGGCCTATCTGAATTACTAGTAAAAAGTTGGCTACTGGAAAAGCAACCAAGTTCAAATGAATCGATTTTGACTGTTCTTATCATTTCGTGAACAATATCCTTCATGACATCATCATTGTGATGCAAGGCGTTGCCATGGCAGATGAAAAAGCACAACACAGACTTTAAAAAGCAAACTTCAGGGTCTTTCTGTACCTTACTATTGAGCCTTATTCAACCCCTCATGTAGCTCTACTCCATATTGGGCCTGGTTCTCACAAACCACACTAATCACTTCCATCATATCATTGAAAACACTGTGTTTTGGGTAGAAAATGACTCTATATCCATGCAGGACCTAACTTGTACAGTTTCATCTATTTTAAAAACCAAGGAGGTAAAAATGCCAGTCTTCTCTTTGAGTGCCCTTGAGTGCACCTCAATTTAAAGAGGTCTATCAATTCAACCATTTGAAATGGATGTCCATTCAATTAAGAACATATTATTCTTATTAGAAATGAATCAGCTACAAATTAGGTAGGCGTACTTGTTTTTTTTACACAACCTACTCTTTTGGTACATATTTATTGAGATAATTGATTACAACATATGTTGGTGATTAACACAGAGAGAGGTTTTTTTTCTGTCATCAATAGAATGCATTAGCCATTAGGCTGGCTCACTACAATTGTAACATGACATCTCAGGTGTCAGGATGAAGCATTTTCTCACAAAAAGAGGACTCAAGCAAACTATCTATCTTCAACAGTTTCCCTAGTCATGTTAGGTCTACTTAAAATGTCACATTCATACACAAGTAATTTGAAAATAAGTTATACTACTGAAACACATTCACAATAAGTTATATTACAACCTACCTCTGAAGTAAGCAGTGTTCTCTCACTAATGAAATAGGACATTAATAATTTGTCAGTGGTTAGTTGAATCAGTCTCTTTGCACTGTTCAGTTTGTCTGTGCAACAGGTAACCTTCCAGAATCGGAATCTTGTGATGTCACAATGGAGTCCCCATTGCCATGGTTACCCTCAGCAGCTTTCATGTGTTATCAAATGCTGGCACAATTTAGTTTATTTATTTTAGATTTTTTTGTACCTATGCAGCACAGTCATACCTAATATATACAATGAATCCATATAACCTAATTTTTTATTAAAATAAAATGCTGTAACTCATGTAAAATGGTTGACCATTCAAACGACATGTGTTTTGCCTAATTAAAAGTCTATATGTTTTAGATATCATAAATAGCAGCCAGGCTTACTTAGGTTGTTTGTTCGATCTCAGCCTACCACTAATGCCAATATTTTTCATCATCATCATCATCATCAATGAAATACATAGGCTACCTTACTACAGTAAAACAAGTCTTCCATAGTCTATGTCACCTCAGTAACAAAGTTCTAAAAAAGAAATGAGGGGTCAAGAAAACATCTCTCTTCAATGGCCTCAGCTATTAGCCATATGATCAACAACGTCAACTGCAGCACTAAAATCAAGAAGCAGCTCATCCACAAGTTTATCTTGGTCAAGTGATCTGAGCCATTGATCGATTAAATCAACGAGAGCTGTTGCAGTCGAGTGATCCTTACGGTATCTTTACGGTACGCATGCTCATAGAGGGATAAAATTAGCTGGATGTGTAATTATATAGGCCCAAAAAATGTAATTGAAGAGTAGGTGTCATTGATGTTTAGCATTTAAGTTTAATAAATAATTAAATAAAGAAATCAATATCAGCTGACTATAGAAAAGTATTGTTTAAAATTATGTTTGAACATTTTCTTATCCGTGTCTTTCCAGTTGATATAACCAAACAGACAACCTTTGTTGCTCAAGAGCGTCACACATTCCTCCATTCATTCTCTATCATATTCCCCTCCATCAAATTCCTCTATCATATTCCCTCCATCATATTCTCTCTATTATATTTCTCTCCATCATATTCCACTCCATCATAATACTCGCTATCATATTCCCTCTATCATATTCCTCTTTATTTTTACAGGGAATCCCAATTGAGACCAGTGTCTCTTTTTCAATGGTGCCCTGTGTTATATCAATTAACAATCCAAACAGCTTAAACAGATAAAATTACATACAGAGTAGAAAATATATAGAGCAAAATTATTAGACTTGAACACATACATTTCACAATGAACAGGTCTTGTATTTAACCAGTTGAGCTGACAACCATTTTGCACTGTTTCACTAGGGCTTTAGTCATCAATCTAGCAAGAGGGAAATATTTTATTAATGTAGTGGTGTCCCTCCCCCCAGGAAGCTACGACCTTTAGCTTTCACCTGGAATTGTTCATTTATGTCTGAGAAAAAAAACACTTTCCAAACCATATGATCTAGTACACAAGAAAAGTATAATACAACCTTCTTTACTACTTTGCCAAACATTTCATGACATTAGTGAGAGTCAAAATCTGTAAAATTTGTGAATGTCTAAATTAACATTTGGGCAATTTGACCAGTGTACATCACTCCTATAGACAATGAGAGATGGGCTATGTAAAGGTCTCGGTTTTGTCGTTCTGAACAAATGTTTGACTTCCACACAAAATTACTTCTTGACTTATTTTAGGTTTAAGGAAGTGTGTAGGTTTAAACTATTGCTTTAAAGGGAAGAGAGGGGGAGGAGGAGAGAGCGCGAGAGATGGGGGGAGTGGGAGAAAGAGGGAAGGAGGGGGAGGAGGGGGAGGAGGTGGAGGGCAGCTGTGTCCGACACACCATACTTACACCTGCAACAGGTAGGCCAGGGGGCGGGACCTGTAGGTGAGACTCATAACATGATAAGGGGGGCAGGTGAAGAAGGGGTGTTGCTGGAGTCAAGGAAGGGAGGGTGTTCCTACGAGCCCCCTGCCAGCGAGACGGGGAGCAGGGAGGAAGTCTGTCCATGGAGCATTTCTGGGTCATTGGGTCGCCTCCAATGAGATTAGATCACCCTCTACAATGTAAAGCAGTTTGAGTACTGGGGGGTTCTCTGTATAAATCCAAGGTGAAACCTCCAGGGGCTAGCCTTCTCTCAGCGGAGAGTCTGCTCTGGGCTGCCTGCGAAAGGTGCTCCTCTGTGGGAAAGAGGAGAGAACAAGAGGCCCCAGAAGAGATCTCCTTATGGTAGTGATGGACAGATCAACTCTCCTTGTTATCTTCCACCTCTTCCTCTTCCTCTTGCTCGGCCTTCTCCCTCCTTTCCTTCTTACAGTCTTACAGTCCTTCTTACAGTCATTTTCTCCCTTTCCTCCTTCCTCTCCTCCCTCTTTCTCTTCCTCTACCTTCCTCTCCCTCCTTCCCTCTTGGTAAACCTTGTTTAGTCGAGCCAGATTGTGGATAGCTAGCCATGGTTTAGACCACTGTCGCTGTCTGGGTGGGGGGATACAGGACTGGTCCACTGGACTCAGCTCACATGGGGAGAACCTGCTGCTGCTGCCACTCCCCCTCTTACCTGGGATGAGATCACGTTTGGAGGAAACCTGGCACCATCCCTACGGTGAAGCATGGTGGTGGCAGCATCATGCTCCGGGGAGGATTTTCAGGGACAGGGACTGGGAACACGCCCCATTCACATCGACGGGGCTGTAGTGGAGCAGGTCGAGAGTTTCAAGTTCCTTGGTGTCCACATCACCAACAAACTATCATGGTTCAAACACACCAAGACAGTCGTGAAGAGGGCACGACAACGCCTTTTCCACCACAGGAGACTGAAAAGATTTGGCATTGGTCCCAAGATCCTCAAAAAGTTCTACAGCTGCACCATCGAGAGCTTCCTGACCAGTTGCATCACCGCCTGGTATGGCAACTGCTCGGCATCCGACCGTAAGGCGCTACAGAGGGTAGTGCGTACGGCCCAGTACATCACTGGAGCCAAGCTTCCTGCCATCCAGGACCTATATACTTGGAGGTGTAAGAGGGAGGCCCAAAAAATTGACAAAGACTCCAGTCACCCAAGTCATAGACTGTTCTCTCTGCTACCGCACAGCAAGCGGTACCAGAGTGCCAAGTCTAGGTCCAAAAGGCCCCTTAACAGCTTCTATCCCCAATTCATAAGACTGCTGAACAATTAATCAAATGGCCACCCGGACTATTTACATTGACACCTCCCCCCTTTGTTTTTACACTGGTAATAGGAATCTGGATCGGTTTCCTTTTCTTTTTACCTTGCTTTTGTTATTATTATTATTTTTTTAAGTTTTCTTTTTACATTTCATAAAATGTTATAATTACAAAAACATTTCATTTTAATTTCAATTTAGTAACATACTGTATCATTCAAATAAATATTATTATTTGTCTAATCATATTTTGCCAGCTAACTGGGTGGCAGGCTGCAATCAGTAGCTGTAATTAAGTACAGCAGCCACCAACCATCTAACGTTAATGCCTCGGATAATGAGGTTAGAAGAACAGCTGAATGGTCGGTAGCTAGCTGGCTCAATTACAGGTACTCTTAAGCGTGAAATAACATTGGAAACAACTAACCACAGTTGCTAAAAGTTACCAGTAGCTACCCACTAGCTAGCTAGCTTTGTTGGTCCAAGTGGTGGGTTAGCTAGCACTCGTGCTTCGCCGGGGTCCACCGAATAGAATACTTACCTACAATAATTACCTACAATAACCTACAATAACTACCTAAGTAAACTACCTATAATACCTGACTACAATACCTACATACAATCTAAATACATGGTTTAAGCTTTACTCAACAACATATAAGAAGCCAGCTTATCTCCTGCTAGAGAAAACACAACCTCTCCCGACAACCTCGAGGCAAGAGACCTTTCTCTCTTTCTCGTCATCTTTCAACTTCTTATTCAGTTCCTTATTTTTCTCTTTTTCCTCCATCTTTAAAAATGTGACTTTCTGCTTGAGGTTCATGGCCAGAAAGCCCACTCTTCCCAGGATGGTCTCTGCTCTCTCTGATGAAACCGTCCCATTGGAGCTCTTGGAATGGGCACGGTCCGCCTCACTCTTCAAACCCTCCCTCGGGCTCACCTCCTCCTTGACGCTCCTCTCTTCACTCACAATGTCAATGCCTGTCCAATAATCCTAACAGGAAGACATTGACTCTAGATGTAATATTGTTCCAATGTGGCACATTCAATACACATTTGAGTGATCAACATACATTGATGGCCTCATGGGGCACACAATTTAGAGGACAGTAATTGAGGTAACTTGTTTATTTGTATCCCAAACTGATTTTGTAATAGCCATAGATGTTCTTCCTGGGTCCACACCAAACGTAATACAAATGTTAACCCTAGTAAGGGGTGATGTTTTATACTATGAGCATAGATTAGCAGGGTTGGGGTCAATTCAATTTCAATTCCAGTCAATTCAGGAAGTACTTAATTCAATGCTTTGAATTGAAATGGAACAGACCCCCAACCCTGTAGAGTAGAAGTGTAAAATAGGACACCTACCTTTGCCTTTTTCAGCGTCCAGGGCCTGGGTTCCTCATCCTCTGACCTGCATATGGAGGCTCTCACTCTAACAGGCGTCTTAGTGGCCATGCAGAGCAGAGGGGTTGCCAGAGTTAAGTTAGCATCTGGGACCAGCTGGTGAGCATGAGGGCAGCGATCCACCTCTTCACTAGTGCCCTTCCCTTTCTGCTCTGGCTGCTTGTGGTCCTTGTCATGGATGCATGCCAGGCTTGGAGGAAGTGCTAGGACAGGGCTTTTATCACTCATCAGTTCCTCTCTCTTGACAGTGGATGCAACTGCACTTGCCTCTGTGTTAACTGAGCACTATGTGGTGTCCTCAACTGTCTCCTCTGGCTGCTTGTGGTCATTGTTGTTGTGAATGCATTGCAGACCTGGAGGACTTTTATCATCCCAGGTGTAAATAGCAACAGTTGCCTCTGTGTCGACTGAGCACTTTGTAGTGCACTCAACTGTCTTCCATAGCGGTTTGTGGTCATTGTTGTGGGTGCAGGTCAGGATTAGAGGCAGTGTTGCAGGTGCAGGAGGACTTTTATCAGCCAAACACTCCTCCGTGTGGACAGTGGACACAGAAACGGCTGCTTCCCTGGCAACTGGACACTTGTTGGTGTCCTCTACTGCCTCCCCTGGCAGAGTGTGGACAGTGGAGACGGAAACGGCCGCTTCCCTGGACACTTGACTCTTGGTGGTGTCCTCTACTGCCTCCTCTGGCTGCTTGTGGCCATTGTCTAGAATGTGTGGCAACTTTGAAGGCAGCATTGGAGCCGGGCTTTTATCACCCAACAGGTTCTCTCCCTGGACAATGGATGTGCCTGCAGTGATCGCTGTGGTAACGGAGGACTCGGTGGCATCCTCTTTTGTCTCCTCTGTCAGTTTGTGGTCAGAGTCTCGGATACATGGCGAGCTTGGAGGCAGTGCTGCAGGGTCAGGAGGGCTTTGATCAGCTGCCATGTCCTCTTTGAGGTGAGTGGACACATCATTGTTTGTTTCACTGATAACTGGACACTTGGTGGTGTCCTCTACTGCCTCCCCTGGCAGTTTGTAGTCAACTTCAAAGACAAGTGGCAGACTTGGAGGCAGCATTGGGACAGGGCATTTAGCTGCTGATCTGTACACTCCAAAATCAACAGTAGCTGTGCCTGCAGTGGTCTCTGTAGCAACTGAGACCTCATAGGTATCCTCTACTGTCTGCTCTGATGGCATGAAGTCATCGTCAAAGACTGTTGGCAGGCATGTAGGCAGCACTGAAGGAAGACTTCTAGCTGCCCATCGATTCTCTCCCTTGACAGTGGCTGTGGTAGCAGTGGTCTCTGTGGCAACTGGGCACTCTGTGGCTGAAACAGCAGGCTTAGAGGTTTCGAGGAAATTGAATGAATTGCCAATGAACCGCTGAGCCAGGGGTGGGAGGGAGTAATGATAGAATCTGTCCTCTTCCTCAACATTAGATATTGCCACGGGAGCAACTGAGACCTCAGTGGTGCCCTCTACTGCCTGATGTGGCTGCATGGAGTCTTCGTCAAAGAAGTGTGGCAGGTATCGATGCAGCATTGAGGAAAGATGTATATCTGTCCATAGGTCCTCTCGTATACCTGTAGATACATCTGCAGTGGCCTCTGTGGCAACTGGGCATTCAGCAGACTGGCAGGTTTCAGGGACAAAGTATGAAAATACAATGAACCGCTGTGCATTCTGAGCGCGTATGGCAAATGGAGAGGGGGGATGCAACATGGTAGGTATAGGCCTCTGATTGGTGAAAGCCAGTGGTGGGAGGGAGTCAATACAGGGAGCCATGAACTCAGTGAGAGGACAGTTGCTCACATCTCACACATTCTGCGTGAGAAAAGAAACAGACATGATGAAAGTGATCACATTCAGTACATACATACATACATACTGTATGAGTCAGCACTACTTACTTATACATCACATATATATATATATATATATATATATATATATATATATATATATAGTGTCCTCTAAGATGCTCTGCACCAGTCTGTCCCAACCCTTGGTCCCCTAGCCAATGGGCCAGCTAAGTGTAAAAATACATGCCCCACACCCAGCATAACATTTGACATTTTAGCCATTTATCAGACGCTTTTATCCAGAACGACTTATAGTTAGTTAGTGCATTCAACTTAAGGTAGCTAGGTGAGACAACCACATAATCCTGATATGAGCGTCTATGATAGAACGGTTGTTTATTTTTTATGACCAGACAACCATAAGAACTGAGGACACAAATTCACTGAAACAGACAGACACGATACAACACATTTAGACAAGAACAGTTATAAGCATTGCCATGGTGTAGCCTAATACAAAAAGAAATAAGGACAAAACATTGTTAGCTTACATTCCATGGCATATGGAACATTTTGCCCTTACAATAACTTATATTTGCTTTAATTAATATTGTTAAACAGAACTCTTGTCGACTTTGTCAAAGTTGGTCTTGTTACCTCCTCAATCAGTCTTGGCATTTTCCTCGTCTTGAACCAAATCCTCTTCATCTTCTTCTCCTGATCCTTCTGGATCTGCAAAACCAGAGCCAACCTGGCTCCCAGCTCCATCACGTAGTCTGTCTAGATCGCCCTTTCCTCCAACCGACACTCACCCCTCCTCTGTGTCAGCGTTGAACCCTCCATGTCTTCCTCTTAGCTAACAATAACTCTGGAAAATGCACAACGTTGTAGTAAGTGGGTGTTGCTAACCAAATAATAATGCATCTCTTTACAATGTGCACACGTTTTCTTCCCAGCTACTTACAATTAATCAAGTGAGAATCCTGATCCAGATATGTTTATGCAATAGGCCTATCTGAATTACTAGTAAAAAGTTGGCTACTGGAAAAGCAACCAAGTTCAAATGAATCGATTTTGACTGTTCTTATCATTTCGTGAACAATATCCTTCATGACATCATCATTGTGATGCAAGGCGTTGCCATGGCAGATGAAAAAGCACAACACAGACTTTAAAAAGCAAACTTCAGGGTCTTTCTGTACCTTACTATTGAGCCTTATTCAACCCCTCATGTAGCTCTACTCCATATTGGGCCTGGTTCTCACAAACCACACTAATCACTTCCATCATATCATTGAAAACACTGTGTTTTGGGTAGAAAATGACTCTATATCCATGCAGGACCTAACTTGTACAGTTTCATCTATTTTAAAAACCAAGGAGGTAAAAATGCCAGTCTTCTCTTTGAGTGCCCTTGAGTGCACCTCAATTTAAAGAGGTCTATCAATTCAACCATTTGAAATGGATGTCCATTCAATTAAGAACATATTATTCTTATTAGAAATGAATCAGCTACAAATTAGGTAGGCGTACTTGTTTTTTTTACACAACCTACTCTTTTGGTACATATTTATTGAGATAATTGATTACAACATATGTTGGTGATTAACACAGAGAGAGGTTTTTTTTCTGTCATCAATAGAATGCATTAGCCATTAGGCTGGCTCACTACAATTGTAACATGACATCTCAGGTGTCAGGATGAAGCATTTTCTCACAAAAAGAGGACTCAAGCAAACTATCTATCTTCAACAGTTTCCCTAGTCATGTTAGGTCTACTTAAAATGTCACATTCATACACAAGTAATTTGAAAATAAGTTATACTACTGAAACACATTCACAATAAGTTATATTACAACCTACCTCTGAAGTAAGCAGTGTTCTCTCACTAATGAAATAGGACATTAATAATTTGTCAGTGGTTAGTTGAATCAGTCTCTTTGCACTGTTCAGTTTGTCTGTGCAACAGGTAACCTTCCAGAATCGGAATCTTGTGATGTCACAATGGAGTCCCCATTGCCATGGTTACCCTCAGCAGCTTTCATGTGTTATCAAATGCTGGCACAATTTAGTTTATTTATTTTAGATTTTTTTGTACCTATGCAGCACAGTCATACCTAATATATACAATGAATCCATATAACCTAATTTTTTATTAAAATAAAATGCTGTAACTCATGTAAAATGGTTGACCATTCAAACGACATGTGTTTTGCCTAATTAAAAGTCTATATGTTTTAGATATCATAAATAGCAGCCAGGCTTACTTAGGTTGTTTGTTCGATCTCAGCCTACCACTAATGCCAATATTTTTCATCATCATCATCATCATCAATGAAATACATAGGCTACCTTACTACAGTAAAACAAGTCTTCCATAGTCTATGTCACCTCAGTAACAAAGTTCTAAAAAAGAAATGAGGGGTCAAGAAAACATCTCTCTTCAATGGCCTCAGCTATTAGCCATATGATCAACAACGTCAACTGCAGCACTAAAATCAAGAAGCAGCTCATCCACAAGTTTATCTTGGTCAAGTGATCTGAGCCATTGATCGATTAAATCAACGAGAGCTGTTGCAGTCGAGTGATCCTTACGGTATCTTTACGGTACGCATGCTCATAGAGGGATAAAATTAGCTGGATGTGTAATTATATAGGCCCAAAAAATGTAATTGAAGAGTAGGTGTCATTGATGTTTAGCATTTAAGTTTAATAAATAATTAAATAAAGAAATCAATATCAGCTGACTATAGAAAAGTATTGTTTAAAATTATGTTTGAACATTTTCTTATCCGTGTCTTTCCAGTTGATATAACCAAACAGACAACCTTTGTTGCTCAAGAGCGTCACACATTCCTCCATTCATTCTCTATCATATTCCCCTCCATCAAATTCCTCTATCATATTCCCTCCATCATATTCTCTCTATTATATTTCTCTCCATCATATTCCACTCCATCATAATACTCGCTATCATATTCCCTCTATCATATTCCTCTTTATTTTTACAGGGAATCCCAATTGAGACCAGTGTCTCTTTTTCAATGGTGCCCTGTGTTATATCAATTAACAATCCAAACAGCTTAAACAGATAAAATTACATACAGAGTAGAAAATATATAGAGCAAAATTATTAGACTTGAACACATACATTTCACAATGAACAGGTCTTGTATTTAACCAGTTGAGCTGACAACCATTTTGCACTGTTTCACTAGGGCTTTAGTCATCAATCTAGCAAGAGGGAAATATTTTATTAATGTAGTGGTGTCCCTCCCCCCAGGAAGCTACGACCTTTAGCTTTCACCTGGAATTGTTCATTTATGTCTGAGAAAAAAAACACTTTCCAAACCATATGATCTAGTACACAAGAAAAGTATAATACAACCTTCTTTACTACTTTGCCAAACATTTCATGACATTAGTGAGAGTCAAAATCTGTAAAATTTGTGAATGTCTAAATTAACATTTGGGCAATTTGACCAGTGTACATCACTCCTATAGACAATGAGAGATGGGCTATGTAAAGGTCTCGGTTTTGTCGTTCTGAACAAATGTTTGACTTCCACACAAAATTACTTCTTGACTTATTTTAGGTTTAAGGAAGTGTGTAGGTTTAAACTATTGCTTTAAAGGGAAGAGAGGGGGAGGAGGAGAGAGCGCGAGAGATGGGGGGAGTGGGAGAAAGAGGGAAGGAGGGGGAGGAGGGGGAGGAGGTGGAGGGCAGCTGTGTCCGACACACCATACTTACACCTGCAACAGGTAGGCCAGGGGGCGGGACCTGTAGGTGAGACTCATAACATGATAAGGGGGGCAGGTGAAGAAGGGGTGTTGCTGGAGTCAAGGAAGGGAGGGTGTTCCTACGAGCCCCCTGCCAGCGAGACGGGGAGCAGGGAGGAAGTCTGTCCATGGAGCATTTCTGGGTCATTGGGTCGCCTCCAATGAGATTAGATCACCCTCTACAATGTAAAGCAGTTTGAGTACTGGGGGGTTCTCTGTATAAATCCAAGGTGAAACCTCCAGGGGCTAGCCTTCTCTCAGCGGAGAGTCTGCTCTGGGCTGCCTGCGAAAGGTGCTCCTCTGTGGGAAAGAGGAGAGAACAAGAGGCCCCAGAAGAGATCTCCTTATGGTAGTGATGGACAGATCAACTCTCCTTGTTATCTTCCACCTCTTCCTCTTCCTCTTGCTCGGCCTTCTCCCTCCTTTCCTTTTTACAGTCTTACAGTCATTTTCTCCCTTTCCTCCTTCCTCTCCTCCCTCTTTCTCTTCCTCTACCTTCCTCTCCCTCCTTCCCTCTTGGTAAACCTTGTTTAGTCGAGCCAGATTGTGGATAGCTAGCCATGGTTTAGACCACTGTCGCTGTCTGGGTGGGGGGATACAGGACTGGTCCACTGGACTCAGCTCACATGGGGAGAACCTGCTGCTGCTGCCACTCCCCCTCTTACCTGGGATGAGATCACGTTTGGAGGAAACCTGGCACCATCCCTACGGTGAAGCATGGTGGTGGCAGCATCATGCTCCGGGGAGGATTTTCAGGGACAGGGACTGGGAACACGCCCCATTCACATCGACGGGGCTGTAGTGGAGCAGGTCGAGAGTTTCAAGTTCCTTGGTGTCCACATCACCAACAAACTATCATGGTTCAAACACACCAAGACAGTCGTGAAGAGGGCACGACAACGCCTTTTCCACCTCAGGAGACTGAAAAGATTTGGCATTGGTCCCAAGATCCTCAAAAAGTTCTACAGCTGCACCATCGAGAGCTTCCTGACCAGTTGCATCACCGCCTGGTATGGCAACTGCTCGGCATCCGACCGTAAGGCGCTACAGAGGGTAGTGCGTACGGCCCAGTACATCACTGGAGCCAAGCTTCCTGCCATCCAGGACCTATATACTTGGAGGTGTAAGAGGGAGGCCCAAAAAATTGACAAAGACTCCAGTCACCCAAGTCATAGACTGTTCTCTCTGCTACCGCACAGCAAGCGGTACCAGAGTGCCAAGTCTAGGTCCAAAAGGATCCTTTACAGCTTCTATCCCCAATTCATAAGACTGCTGAACAATTAATCAAATGGCCACCCGGACTATTTACATTGACACCTCCCCCCTTTGTTTTTACACTGGTAATAGGAATCTGGATCGGTTTCCTTTTCTTTTTACCTTGCTTTTGTTATTATTATTATTTTTTTAACTTTTCTTTTTACATTTCGTAAAATGTTATAATTACAAAAACATTTCATTTTAATTTCAATTTAGTAACATACTGTATCATTCAAATAAATATTATTATTTGTCTAATCATATTTTGCCAGCTAACTGGGTGGCAGGCTGCAATCAGTAGCTGTAATTAAGCAGCCACCAACCATCTAACGTTAATGCCTCGGATAATGAGGTTAGAAGAACAGCTGAATGGTCGGTAGCTAGCTGGCTCAATTACAGGTACTCTTAAGCGTGAAATAACATTGGAAACAACTAACCACAGTTGCTAAAAGTTACCAGTAGCTACCCACTAGCTAGCTAGCTTTGTTGGTCCAAGTGGTGGGTTAGCTAGCACTCGTGCTTCGCCGGGGTCCACCGAATAGAATACTTACCTACAATAATTACCTACAATAACCTACAATAACTACCTAAGTAAACTACCTATAATACCTGACTACAATACCTACATACAATCTAAATACATGGTTTAAGCTTTACTCAACAACATATAAGAAGCCAGCTTATCTCCTGCTAGAGAAAACACAACCTCTCCCGACAACCTCGAGGCAAGAGACCTTTCTCTCTTTCTCGTCATCTTTCAACTTCTTATTCAGTTCCTTATTTTTCTCTTTTTCCTCCATCTTTAAAAATGTGACTTTCTGCTTGAGGTTCATGGCCAGAAAGCCCACTCTTCCCAGGATGGTCTCTGCTCTCTCTGATGAAACCGTCCCATTGGAGCTCTTGGAATGGGCACGGTCCGCCTCACTCTTCAAACCCTCCCTCGGGCTCACCTCCTCCTTGACGCTCCTCTCTTCACTCTCAATGTCAATGCCTGTCCAATAATCCTAACAGGAAGACATTGACTCTAGATGTAATATTGTTCCAATGTGGCACATTCAATACACATTTGAGTGATCAACATACATTGATGGCCTCATGGGGCACACAATTTAGAGGACAGTAATTGAGGTAACTTGTTTATTTGTATCCCAAACCGATTTTGTTATAGCCATAGATGTTCTTCCTGGGTCCACACCAAACGTAATACAAATGTTAACCCTAGTAAGGGGTGATGTTTTATACTATGAGCATAGATTAGCAGGGTTGGGGTCAATTCAATTTCAATTCCAGTCAATTCAGGAAGTACTTAATTCAATGCTTTGAATTGAAATGGAACAGACCCCCAACCCTGTAGAGTAGAAGTGTAAAATAGGACACCTACCTTTGCCTTTTTCAGCGTCCAGGGCCTGGGTTCCTCATCCTCTGACCTGCATATGGAGGCTCTCACTCTAACAGGCGTCTTAGTGGCCATGCAGAGCAGAGGGGTTGCCAGAGTTAAGTTAGCATCTGGGACCAGCTGGTGAGCATGAGGGCAGCGATCCACCTCTTCACTAGTGCCCTTCCCTTTCTGCTCTGGCTGCTTGTGGTCCTTGTCATGGATGCATGCCAGGCTTGGAGGAAGTGCTAGGACAGGGCTTTTATCACTCATCAGTTCCTCTCTCTTGACAGTGGATGCAACTGCACTTGCCTCTGTGTTAACTGAGCACTATGTGGTGTCCTCAACTGTCTCCTCTGGCTGCTTGTGGCCATTGTTGTTGTGAATGCATTGCAGACCTGGAGGACTTTTATCATCCCAGGTGTAAATAGCAACAGTTGCCTCTGTGTCGACTGAGCACTTTGTAGTGCACTCAACTGTCTTCCATAGCGGTTTGTGGTCATTGTTGTGGGTGCAGGTCAGGATTAGAGGCAGTGTTGCAGGTGCAGGAGGACTTTTTTCAGCCAAACACTCCTCCGTGTGGACAGTGGACACAGAAACGGCTGCTTCCCTGGCAACTGGACACTTGTTGGTGTCCTCTACTGTCTCCCCTGGCAGAGTGTGGACAGTGGAGACGGAAACGGCCGCTTCCCTGGACACTTGACTCTTGGTGGTGTCCTCTACTGCCTCCTCTGGCTGCTTGTGGCCATTGTCTAGAATGTGTGGCAACTTTGAAGGCAGCATTGGAGCCGGGCTTTTATCACCCAACAGGTTCTCTCCCTGGACAATGGATGTGCCTGCAGTGATCGCTGTGGTAACGGAGGACTCGGTGGCATCCTCTTTTGTCTCCTCTGTCAGTTTGTGGTCAGAGTCTCGAATAAATGGCGAGCTTGGAGGAAGTGCTGCAGGGTCAGGAGGGCTTTGATCAGCTGCCATGTCCTCTTTGAGGTGAGTGGACACATCATTGTTTGTTTCACTGATAACTGGACACTTGGTGGTGTCCTCTACTGCCTCCCCTGGCAGTTTGTAGTCAACTTCAAAGACAGGTGGCAGACTTGGAGGCAGCATTGGGACAGGGCATTTAGCTGCTGATCTGTACACTCCAAAATCAACAGTAGCTGTGCCTGCAGTGGTCTCTGTAGCAACTGAGACCTCATAGGTATCCTCTACTGTCTGCTCTGATGGCATGAAGTCATCGTCAAAGACTGTTGGCAGGCATGTAGGCAGCACTGAAGGAAGACTTCTAGCTGCCCATCGATTCTCTCCCTTGACAGTGGCTGTGGTAGCAGTGGTCTCTGTGGCAACTGGGCACTCTGTGGCTGAAACAGCAGGCTTAGAGGTTTCGAGGAAATTGAATGAATTGCCAATGAACCGCTGAGCCAGGGGTGGGAGGGAGTAATGATAGAATCTGTCCTCTTCCTCAACATTAGATATTGCCACTGGAGCAACTGAGACCTCAGTGGTGCCCTCTACTGCCTGATGTGGCTGCATGGAGTCTTCGTCAAAGAAGTGTGGCAGGTATCGATGCAGCATTGAGGAAAGATGTATATCTGTCCATAGGTCCTCTCGTATACCTGTAGATACATCTGCAGTGGCCTCTGTGGCAACTGGGCATTCAGCAGACTGGCAGGTTTCAGGGACAAAGTATGAAAATACAATGAACCTCTGTGCATCCTGAGCGCGTATGGCAAATGGAGAGGGGGGATGCAACATGGTAGGTATAGGCCTCTGATTGGTGAAAGCCAGTGGTGGGAGGGAGTCAATACAGGGAGCCATGAACTCAGTGAGAGGACAGTTGCTCACATCTCACACATTCTGCGTGAGAAAAGAAACAGACATGATGAAAGTGATCACATTCAGTACATACATACATACTGTATGAGTCAGCACTACTTACTTATACATCACATATACATATATATATATATAGTGTCCTCTAAGATGCTCTGCACCAGTCTGTCCCAACCCTTGGTCCCCTAGCCAATGGGCCAGCTAAGTGTAAAAATACATGCCCCACACCCAGCATAACATTTGACATTTTAGCCATTTATCAGACGCTTTTATCCAGAACGACTTATAGTTAGTTAGTGCATTCAACTTAAGGTAGCTAGGTGAGACAACCACATAATCCTGATATGAGCGTCTATGATAGAACGGTTGTTTATTTTTTATGACCAGACAACCATAAGAACTGAGGACATAAATTCACTGAAACAGACAGACACGATACAACACATTTAGACAAGAACAGTTATAAGCATTGCCATGGTGTAGCCTAATACAAAAAGAAATAAGGACAAAACATTGTTAGCTTACATTCCATGGCATATGGAACATTTTGCCCTTACAATAACTTATATTTGCTTTAATTAATATTGTTAAACAGAACTCTTGTCGACTTTGTCAAAGTTGGTCTTGTTACCTCCTCAATCAGTCCTGGCATTTTCCTCGTCTTGAACCAAATCCTCTTCATCTTCTTCTCCTGATCCTTCTGGATCTGCAAAACCAGAGCCAACCTGGCTCCCAGCTCCATCACGTAGTCTGTCTAGATCGCCCTTTCCTCCAACCGACACTCACCCCTCCTCTGTGTCAGCGTTGAACCCTCCATGTCTTCCTCTTAGCTAACAATAACTCTGGAAAATACACAACGTTGTAGTAAGTGGGTGTTGCTAACCAAATAATAATGCATCTCTTTACAATGTGCACACGTTTTCTTCCCAGCTACTTACAATTAATCAAGTGAGAATCCTGATCCAGATATGTTTAGGCAATAGGCCTATCTGAATTACTAGTAAAAAGTTGGCTACTGGAAAAGCGACCAAGTTCAAATGAATCGATTTTGGCTGTTCTTATCATTTCGTGAACAATATCCTTCATGACATCATCATTGTGATGCAAGGCGTTGCCATGGCAGATGAAAAAGCACAACACAGACTTTAAAAAGCAAGCTTCAGGGTCTTTCTGTACCTTACTATTGAGCCTTATTCAACCCCTCATGTAGCTCTACTCCATATTGGGCCTGGTTCTCACAAACCACACTAATCACTTCCATCATATCATTGAAAACACTGTGTTTTGGGTAGAAAATGACTCTATATCCATGCAGGACCTAACTTGTACAGTTTCATCTATTTTAAAAACCAAGGAGGGAAAAATGCCAGTCTTCTCTTTGAGTGCCCTTGAGTGCACCTCAATTTAAAGAGGTCTATCAATTCAACCATTTGAAATGGATGTCCATTCAATTAAGAACATATTATTCTTATTAGAAATGAATCAGCTACAAATTAGGTAGGCGTACTTGTTTTTTTACACAACCTACTCTTTTGGTACATATTTATTGAGATAATTGATTACAACATATGTTGGTGATTAACACAGAGAGAGGTTTTTTTTCTGTCATCAATAGAATGCATTAGCCATTAGGCTGGCTCACTACAATTGTAACATGACATCTCAGGTGTCAGGATGAAGCATTTTCTCACAAAAAGAGGACTCAAGCAAACTATCTCTCTTCAACAGTTTCACTAGTCATGTTAGGTCTACTTAAAATGTCACATTCATACACAAGTAATTTGAAAATAAGTTATACTACTGAAACACATTCACAATAAGTTATATTACAACCTACCTCTGAAGTAAGCAGTGTGTTCTCTCACTAATGAAATAGGACATTAATAATTTGTCAGTGGTTAGTTGAATCAGTCTCTTTGCACTGTTCAGTTTGTCTGTGCAACAGGTAACCTTCCAGAATCGGAATCTTGTGATGTCACAATGGAGTCCCCATTGCCATGGTTACCCTCAGCAGCTTTCATGTGTTATCAAATGCTGGCACAATTTAGTTTATTTATTTTAGATTTTTTGTACCTATGCAGCACAGTCATACCTAATATATACAATGAATCCATATAACCTAATTTTTTATTAAAATAAAATGCTGTAACTCATGTAAAATGGTTGACCATTCAAACGACATGTGTTTTGCCTAATTAAAAGTCTATATGTTTTAGATATCATAAATAGCAGCCAGGCTTACTTAGGTTGTTTGTTCGATCTCAGCCTACCACTAATGCCAATATTTTTCATCATCATCATCATCATCATCATCATCAATGAAATACATAGGCTACCTTACTACAGTAAAACAAGTCTTCCATAGTCTATGTCACCTCAGTAACAAAGTTCCAAAAAAGAAATGAGGGTTCAAGAAAACATCTCTCTTCAATGGCCTCAGCTATTAGCCATATGATCAACAAGGTCAACTGCAGCACTAAAATCAAGAAGCAGCTCATCCACAAGTTTATCTTGGTCAAGTGATCTGAGCCATTGATCGATTAAATCAACGAGAGCTGTTGCAGTCGAGTGATCCTTACGGTATCTTTACGGTACGCATGCTCATAGAGGGATAAAATTAGCTGGATGTGTAATTATATAGGCCCAAAAAATGTAATTGAAGAGTAGGTGTCATTGATGTTTAGCATTTAAGTTTAATAAATAATTAAATAAAGAAATCAATATCAGCTGACTATAGAAAAGTATTGTTTAAAATTATGTTTGAACATTTTCTTATCCGTGTCTTTCCAGTTGATATAACCAAACAGACAACCTTTGTTGCTCAAGAGCGTCACACATTCCTCCATTAATTCTCTATCATATTCCCCTCCATCAAATTCCTCTATCATATTCCCTCCATCATATTCTCTCTATTATATTTCTCTCCATCATATTCCACTCCATCATAATACTCGCTATCATATTCCCTCTATCATATTCCTCTTTATTTTTACAGGGAATCCCAATTGAGACCAGTGTCTCGTTTTCAATGGTGCCCTGTGTTATATCAATTAACAATCCAAACAGCTTAAACAGATAAAATTACATACAGAGTAGAAAATATATAGAGCAAAATTATTAGACTTGAACACATACATTTCACAATGAACAGGTCTTGTATTTAACCAGTTGAGCTGACAACCATTTTGCACTGTTTCACTAGGGCTTTAGTCATCAATCTAGCAAGAGGGAAATATTTTATTAATGTAGTGGTGTCCCTCCCCCCAGGAAGCTACGACCTTTAGCTTTCACCTGGAATTGTTCATTTATGTCTGAGAAAAAAAACACTTTCCAAACCATATGATCTAGTACACAAGAAAAGTATAATACAACCTTCTTTACTACTTTGCCAAACATTTCATGACATTAGTGAGAGTCAAAATCTGTAAAATTTGTGAATGTCTAAATTAACATTTGGGCAATTTGACCAGTGTACATCACTCCTATAGACAATGAGAGATGGGCTATGTAAAGGTCTCGATTTTGTCGTTCTGAACAAATGTTTGAATTCCACACAAAATTACTTCTTGACTTATTTTAGGTTTAAGGAAGTGTGTAGGTTTAAACTATTGCTTTAAAGGGAAGAGAGGGGGAGGTGGAGAGAGCGCGAGAGATGGGGGGAGTGGGAGAAAGAGGGAAGGAGGGGGAGGAGGGGGAGGAGGGGGAGGAGGTGGAGGGCAGCTGTGTCCGACACACCATACTTACACCTGCAACAGGTAGGCCAGGGGGCGGGACCTGTAGGTGAGACTCATAACATGATAAGGGGGGCAGGTGAAGAAGGGGTGTTGCTGGAGCCAAGGAAGGGAGGGTGTTCCTACGAGCCCCCTGCCAGCGAGACGGGGAGCAGGGAGGAAGTCTGTCCATGGAGCATTTCTGGGTCATTGGGTCGCCTCCAATGAGATTAGATCACCCTCTACAATGTAAAGCAGTTTGAGTACTGGGGGGTTCTCTGTATAAATCCAAGGTGAAACCTCCAGGGGCTAGCCTTCTCTCAGCGGAGAGTCTGCTCTGGGCTGCCTGCGAAAGGTGCTCCTCTGTGGGAAAGAGGAGAGAACAAGAGGCCCCAGAAGAGATCTCCTTATGGTAGTGATGGACAGATCAACTCTCCTTGTTATCTTCCACCTCTTCCTCTTCCTCTTGCTCGGCCTTCTCCCTCCTTTCCTTCTTACAGTCTTACAGTCCTTCTTACAGTCATTTTCTCCCTTTCCTCCTTCCTCTCCTCCCTCTTTCTCTTCCTCTACCTTCCTCTCCCTCCTTCCCTCTTGGTAAACCTTGTTTAGTCGAGCCAGATTGTGGATAGCTAGCCATGGTTTAGACCACTGTCGCTGTCTGGGTGGGGGGATACAGGACTGGTCCACTGGACTCAGCTCACATGGGGAGAACCTGCTGCTGCTGCCACTCCCCCTCTTACCTGGGATGAGATCACGTTTGGAGGAAACCTGGCACCATCCCTACGGTGAAGCATGGTGGTGGCAGCATCATGCTCCGGGGAGGATTTTCAGGGACAGGGACTGGGAACACGCCCCATTCACATCGACGGGGCTGTAGTGGAGCAGGTCGAGAGTTTCAAGTTCCTTGGTGTCCACATCACCAACAAACTATCATGGTTCAAACACACCAAGACAGTCGTGAAGAGGGCACGACAACGCCTTTTCCACCTCAGGAGACTGAAAAGATTTGGCATTGGTCCCAAGTTCCTCAAAAAGTTCTACAGCTGCACCATCGAGAGCTTCCTGACCAGTTGCATCACCGCTTGGTATGGCAACTGCTCGGCATCCGACCGTAAGGCGCTACAGAGGGTAGTGCGTACGGCCCAGTACATCACTGGAGCCAAGCTTCCTGCCATCCAGGACCTATATACTTGGAGGTGTAAGAGGGAGGCCCAAAAAATTGACAAAGACTCCAGTCACCCAAGTCATAGACTGTTCTCTCTGCTACCGCACAGCAAGCGGTACCAGAGTGCCAAGTCTAGGTCCAAAAGGCTCCTTAACAGCTTTTATCCCCAATTCATAAGACTGCTGAACAATTAATCAAATGGCCACCCGGACTATTTACATTGACACCTCCTCCCTTTGTTTTTACACTGGTAATAGGAATCTGGATCGGTTTCCTTTTCTTTTTACCTTGCTTTTGTTATTATTATTATTTTTTAAAGTTTTATTTTTACATTTCGTAAAATGTTATAATTACAAAAACATTTCATTTTAATTTCAATTTAGTAACATACTGTATCATTCAAATAAATATTATTATTTGTCTAATCATATTTTGCCAGCTAACTGGGTGGCAGGCTGCAATCAGTAGCTGTAATTAAGTACAGCAGCCACCAACCATCTAACATTAATGCCTCGGATAATGAGGTTAGAAGAACAGCTGAATGGTCGGTAGCTAGCTGGCTCAATTACAGGTACTCTTAAGCGTGAAATAACATTGGAAACAACTAACCACAGTTGCTAAAAGTTACCAGTAGCAACCCACTAGCTAGCTAGCTTTGTTGGTCCAAGTGGTGGGTTAGCTAGCACTCGTGCTTCGCCGGGGTCCACCGAATAGAATACTTACCTACAATAATTACCTACAATAACCTACAATAACTACCTAAGTAAACTACCTATAATACCTGACTACAATACCTACATACAATCTAAATACATGGTTTAAGCTTTACTCAACAACATATAAGAAGCCAGCTTATCTCCTGCTAGAGAAAACACAACCTCTCCCGACAACCTCGAGGCAAGAGACCTTTCTCTCTTTCTCGTCATCTTTCAACTTCTTATTCAGTTCCTTATTTTTCTCTTTTTCCTCCATCTTTAAAAATGTGACTTTCTGCTTGAGGTTCATGGCCAGAAAGCCCACTCTTCCCAGGATGGTCTCTGCTCTCTCTGATGAAACCGTCCCATTGGAGCTCTTGGAATGGGCACGGTCCGCCTCACTCTTCAAACCCTCCCTCGGGCTCACCTCCTCCTTGACGCTCCTCTCTTCACTCTCAATGTCAATGCCTGTCCAATAATCCTAACAGGAAGACATTGACTCTAGATGTAATATTGTTCCAATGTGGCACATTCAATACACATTTGAGTGATCAACATACATTGATGGCCTCATGGGGCACACAATTTAGAGGACAGTAATTGAGGTAACTTGTTTATTTGTATCCCAAACCGATTTTGTAATAGCCATAGATGTTCTTCCTGGGTCCACACCAAACGTAATACAAATGTTAACCCTAGTAAGGGGTGATGTTTTATACTATGAGCATAGATTAGCAGGGTTGGGGTCAATTCAATTTCAATTCCAGTCAATTCAGGAAGTACTTAATTCAATGCTTTGAATTGAAATGGAACAGACCCCCAACCCTGTAGAGTAGAAGTGTAAAATAGGACACCTACCTTTGCCTTTTTCAGCGTCCAGGGCCTGGGTTCCTCATCCTCTGACCTGCATATGGAGGCTCTCACTCTAACAGGCGTCTTAGTGGCCATGCAGAGCAGAGGGGTTGCCAGAGTTAAGTTAGCATCTGGGACCAGCTGGTGAGCATGAGGGCAGCGATCCACCTCTTCACTAGTGCCCTTCCCTTTCTGCTCTGGCTGCTTGTGGTCCTTGTCATGGATGCATGCCAGGCTTGGAGGAAGTGCTAGGACAGGGCTTTTATCACTCATCAGTTCCTCTCTCTTGACAGTGGATGCAACTGCACTTGCCTCTGTGTTAACTGAGCACTATGTGGTGTCCTCAACTGTCTCCTCTGACTGCTTGTGGTCATTGTTGTTGTGAATGCATTGCAGACCTGGAGGACTTTTATCATCCCAGGTGTAAATAGCAACAGTTGCCTCTGTGTCGACTGAGCACTTTGTAGTGCACTCAACTGTCTTCCATAGCGGTTTGTGGTCATTGTTGTGGGTGCAGGTCAGGATTAGAGGCAGTGTTGCAGGTGCAGGAGGACTTTTATCGGCCAAACACTCCTCCGTGTGGACAGTGGACACAGAAACGGCTGCTTCCCTGGCAACTGGACACTTGTTGGTGTCCTCTACTGCCTCCCCTGGCAGAGTGTGGACAGTGGAGACGGAAACGGTCGCTTCCCTGGACACTTGACTCTTGTTGGTGTCCTCTACTGCCTCCTCTGGCTGCTTGTGGCCATTGTCTAGAATGTGTGGCAACTTTGAAGGCAGCATTGGAGCCGGGCTTTTATCACCCAACAGGTTCTCTCCCTGGACAATGGATGTGCCTGCAGTGATCGCTGTGGTAACGGAGGATTCGGTGGCATCCTCTTTTGTCTCCTCTGTCAGTTTGTGGTCAGAGTCTCGGATACATGGCGAGCTTGGAGGCAGTGCTGCAGGGTCAGGAGGGCTTTGATCAGCTGCCATGTCCTCTTTGAGGTGAGTGGACACATCATTGTTTGTTTCACTGATAACTGGACACTTGGTGGTGTCCTCTACTGCCTCCCCTGGCAGTTTGTAGTCAACTTCAAAGACAAGTGGCAGACTTGGAGGCAGCATTGGGACAGGGCATTTAGCTGCTGATCTGTACACTCCAAAATCAACAGTAGCTGTGCCTGCAGTGGTCTCTGTAGCAACTGAGACCTCATAGGTATCCTCTACTGTCTGCTCTGATGGCATGAAGTCATCGTCAAAGACTGTTGGCAGGCATGTAGGCAGCACTGAAGGAAGACTTCTAGCTGCCCATCGATTCTCTCCCTTGACAGTGGCTGTGGTAGCAGTGGTCTCTGTGGCAACTGGGCACTCTGTGGCTGAAACAGCAGGCTTAGAGGTTTCGAGGAAATTGAATGAATTGCCAATGAACCGCTGAGCCAGGGGTGGGAGGGAGTAATGATAGAATCTGTCCTCTTCCTCAACATTAGATATTGCCACTGGAGCAACTGAGACCTCAGTGGTGCCCTCTACTGCCTGATGTGGCTGCATGGAGTCTTCGTCAAAGAAGTGTGGCAGGTATCGATGCAGCATTGAGGAAAGATGTATATCTGTCCATAGGTCCTCTCGTATACCTGTAGATACATCTGCAGTGGCCTCTGTGGCAACTGGGCATTCAGCAGACTGGCAGGTTTCAGGGACAAAGTATGAAAATACAATGAACCGCTGTGCATCCTGAGCGCGTATGGCAAATGGAGAGGGGGGATGCAACATGGTAGGTATAGGCCTCTGATTGGTGAAAGCCAGTGGTGGGAGGGAGTCAATACAGGGAGCCATGAACTCAGTGAGAGGACAGTTGCTCACATCTCACACATTCTGCGTGAGAAAAGAAACAGACATGATGAAAGTGATCACATTCAGTACATACATACATACTGTATGAGTCAGCACTACTTACTTATACATCACATATATATATATATATATATATATATATATATATAGTGTCCTCTAAGATGCTCTGCACCAGTCTGTCCCAACCCTTGGTCCCCTAGCCAATGGGCCAGCTAAGTGTAAAAATACATGCCCCACACCCAGCATAACATTTGACATTTTAGCCATTTATCAGACGCTTTTATCCAGAACGACTTATAGTTAGTTAGTGCATTCAACTTAAGGTAGCTAGGTGAGACAACCACATAATCCTGATATGAGCGTCTATGATAGAACAGTTGTTTATTTTTTATGACCAGACAACCATAAGAACTGAGGACATAAATTCACTGAAACAGACAGACACGATACAACACATTTAGACAAGAACAGTTATAAGCATTGCCATGGTGTAGCCTAATACAAAAAGAAATAAGGACAAAACATTGTTAGCTTACATTCCATGGCATATGGAACATTTTGCCCTTACAATAACTTATATTTGCTTTAATTAATATTGTTAAACAGAACTCTTGTCGACTTTGTCAAAGTTGGTCTTGTTACCTCCTCAATCAGTCTTGGCATTTTCCTCGACTTGAACCAAATCCTCTTCATCTTCTTCTCCTGATCCTTCTGGATCTGCAAAACCAGAGCCAACCTGGCTCCCAGCTCCATCACGTAGTCTGTCTAGATCGCCCTTTCCTCCAACCGACACTCACCCCTCCTCTGTGTCAGCGTTGAACCCTCCATGTCTTCCTCTTAGCTAACAATAACTCTGGAAAATACACAACGTTGTAGTAAGTGGGTGTTGCTAACCAAATAATAATGCATCTCTTTACAATGTGCACACGTTTTCTTCCCAGCTACTTACAATTAAGCAAGTGAGAATCCAGATCCAGATATGTTTAGGCAATAGGCCTATCTTAATTACTAGTAAAAAGTTGGCTACTGGAAAAGCGACCAAGTTCAAATGAATCGATTTTGGCTGTTCTTATCATTTCGTGAACAATATCCTTCATGACATCATCATTGTGATGCAAGGCGTTGCCATGGCAGATGAAAAAGCACAACACAGACTTTAAAAAGCAAACTTCAGGGTCTTTCTGTACCTTACTATTGAGCCTTATTCAACCCCTCATGTAGCTCTACTCCATATTGGGCCTGGTTCTCACAAACCACACTAATCACTTCCATCATATCATTGAAAACACTGTGTTTTGGGTAGAAAATGACTCTATATCCATGCAGGACCTAACTTGTACAGTTTCATCTATTTTAAAAACCAAGGAGGTAAAAATGCCAGTCTTCTCTTTGAGTGCCCTTGAGTGCACCTCAATTTAAAGAGGTCTATCAATTCAACCATTTGAAATGGATGTCCATTCAATTAAGAACATATTATTCTTATTAGAAATGAATCAGCTACAAATTAGGTAGGCGTACTTGTTTTTTTACACAACCTACTCTTTTGGTACATATTTATTGAGATAATTGATTACAACATATGTTGGTGATTAACACAGAGAGAGGTTTTTTTTCTGTCATCAATAGAATGCATTAGCCATTAGGCTGGCTCACTACAATTGTAACATTACATTTACATTTTACATTTTAGTCATTTAGCAGACGCTCTTATCCAGAGCGACTTACAGGAGCAATTAGGGTTAAGTGCCTTGCTCAAGGGCACATTTACCCCATTTAGCAGACGCTCTTATCCAGAGTGACTTACAAATTGGTGCATTCACCCTATAGCTAGTGGGATAACCACGTTCCAAATTTTTTTTTTGTTTGTTTTTTCTCCTTTTTTTTTTTTTTTTTTTTGGGGGGGGGGGGGGGGGGTGGGTTGGGGTACGGGGGGTAGAAGGATTACATTATCCTATCCCAGGTATTCCTTAAAGAGGTGGGGTTTCAAATGTCTCCGGAAGGTGGTGAGTGACTCCGCTGTCCTGGCGTCGTGAGGGAGCTTGTTCCACCATTGGGGTGCCAGAGCAGCGAACAGTTTTGACTGGGCTGAGCGGGAGCTATGCTTCCGCAGAGGAAGGGGAGCCAGCAGGCCAGAGGTGGATGAACGCAATGCCCTCGTTTGGGTGTAGGGACTGATCAGAGCCTGAAGGTACGGCGGTGCCGTTCCCCTCACTGCTCCATAAGCAAGCACCATGGTCTTGTAACGGATGCGAGCTTCAACTGGAAGCCAGTGGAGTGTGCGGAGGAGGGGGGTGACGTGAGAGAACTTGGGAAGGTTGAACACCAGACGGGCGGCGGCATTCTGGATGAGTTGTAGGGGTTTAATGGCACAGGCAGGGAGCCCAGCCAACAGCGAGTTGCAGTAATCCAGACGGGAGATGACAAGTGCCTGGATTAGGACCTGTGCCGCTTCCTGTGTAAGGCAGGGTCGTACTCTCCGAATGTTGTAGAGCGTGGATCTGCAGGATCGGGTCACCGCCTTGATGTTAGCGGAGAACGACAGGGTGTTGTCCAGGGTCACGCCAAGGCTCTTCGCACTCTGGGAGGAGGACACAACGGAGTTCTCAATCGTGATGGCGAGGTCATGGAACGGGCAGTCCTTCCCCGGGAGGAAGAGCAGCTCCGTCTTGCCAGGGTTCAGCTTGAGGTGGTGATCCGACATCCATACTGATATGTCTGCCAGACATGCAGAGATGTGATTCGCCACCTGGTTATCAGAAGGGGGAAAGGAGAAGATTAGTTGTGTATCGTCAGCGTAGCAATGATAGGAGAGGCCATGTGAGGATATGACAGAGCCAAGTGACTTGGTGTATAGGGAGAATAGGAGAGGGCCTAGAACTGAGCCCTGGGGGACACCAGTGGTGAGAGCACGTGGTGCGGAGACAGCTTCTCGCCACGCCACTTGGTAGGAGCGACCGGTCAGGTAGGACGCAATCCAGGAGTGAGCCGCGCCGGAGATGCCCAGCTCGGAGAGGGTGGAGAGGAGGATCTGATGGTTCACAGTATCAAAGGCAGCAGACAGGTCTAGAAGGACAAGAGCAGAGGAGAGAGAGTTAGCTTTAGCAGTGCGGAGAGCCTCCGTGACACAGAGAAGAGCAGTCTCAGTTGAATGACCAGTCCTGAAACCTGACTGGTTTGGATCAAGAATGTCATTCTGAGAGAGACAGCAAGAGAGTTGGCTAAAGACGGCACGCTCAATAGTTTTGGAAAGAAAAGAAAGAAGGGATACTGGTCTGTAGTTGTTGACATCAGTGGGATCGAGTGTTGGTTTTTTGAGAAGGGGTGCAACTCTCGCTCTCTTGAAGACGGAAGGGACATAGCCAGCGGTCAAGGATGAGTTGATCAGCGAGGTGAGGTAGGGGAGAAGGTCACCGGAGATGGTCTGGAGAAGAGAGGAGGGGATGGGGTCAAGCGGGCAGGTTGTTGGGCGGCCTGCAGTCACAAGTCGCAGGATTTTATCTGGAGAGAGAGGGGAGAAAGAAGTCAAAGCATAGGGTAGGGCAGTGTGAGTAGGACCAGCAGTGTCATTAGACTTAACAAACGAGGATCGGATGTCGTCAACCTTCTTTTCAAAGTGGTTGACGAAGTCATCCACCGAGAGAGAGGAGGGGGGGAGGGGATTCAGCAGGGAGGAGAATGTGGCAAAGAGCTTCCTAGGGTTAGAGGCAGATGCTTGGAATTTAGAGTGGTAGAAAGTGCCTTAGCAGCAGAAACAGATGAAGAAAATGTAGAGAGGAGGGAGTGAAAAGATGCCAGGTCGGCAGGGAGTTTAGTTTTCTTCCATTTCCGCTCCGCTGCCCGGAGCTCTGTTCTGTGAGCTCGCAATGAGTCATCAAGCCACGGAGCTGGAGGGGAGGACCGAGCCGGCCGGGAGGATAGGGGACACAGAGAGTCAAAGGATGCAGAAAGGGAGGAGAGGAGGGTTGAGGAGGCAGAATCAGGAGATTGGAGGGAGAAGGATTGAGCAGAGGGAAGTGATGATAGGATGGAAGAGGAGAGAGTAGTGGGAGAGAGAGAGCGAAGGTTGCGGCGGCGCATTACCATCTGTGTAGGGGCAGAGTGAGTAGTGTTGGAGGAGAGCGAGAGAGAAAAGGACACAAAGTAGTGGTCGGAGACATGGAGGGGAGTTGCAGTGAGATTAGTAGAAGAGCAGCATCTAGTAAAGATGAGGTCAAGCGTATTGCCTGCCTTGTGAGTAGGGAGGGACGGTGAGAGGGTGAGGTCAAAAGAGGAGAGGAGTGGAAAGAAGGAGGCAGAGAGAAATGAGTCAAATGTAGACGTAGGGAGGTTGAAATCCCCCAAAACTGTGAGGGGTGAGCCATCCTCAGGAAAGGAGCTTATCAAGGCGTCAAGCTCATTGATGAACTCTCCAAGGGAACCTGGAGGGCGATAGATGACAAGGATATTAAGCTTAGATGGGCTAGTGACTGTGACAGCATGGAATTCAAATGAGGAGATAGACAGATGGGTTAGGGGAAAAATTGAGAATGTCCACTTGGGAGAGATGAGGATTCCTGTGCCACCACCCCTCTGACCAGATGCTCTCGGGGTATGCGAGAACACATGGTCAGACGAGGAGAGAGCAGTAGGAGTAGCAGTGTTTTCAGTGGTAATCCATGTTTCCGTCAGCGCCAGGAAGTCGAGGGAATGGAGGTTAGCATAGGCTGGGATGAAGTCAGCTTTGTTGGCAGCAGAACGGCAGTTCCAGAGGCTGCCTGAGACCTGGAACTCCAGGTGTGGGGTGCGTGCAGGGACCACCAGGTTAGAGAGGCAGCAGCCACGCGGTGTGAGGCGTTTGTGTGGCCTGTGCGGAGAGGAGAGAACAGGGATAGGCAGAGGCAGAGGCATAGTTGACAGGCTGTAGCAAATGGCTACAATAATGCAGAGGAGATCGGAATGAAATGAATTAAACATCAGGAAAAGGAGTGAGTAGGGCCTCCCTCGCCAAAACTTACACCTCAGAAACTATAATTGTTTCACTGAACCATCCAGATAAAAACTCTCCCAACTTCCACTTTTAGAAATTAGAATTGTTGTGAACTACAGCAGTTCAATGTTTCAAGGAATAGACTCAACTTGCTTTGTTCAGCTAGCTAAATATGACACCATGGCTGACTAGCATGCTAGCATCCAATAACACACAGTTTAGCACCAATGGCACCATTGCTGACTAGCATGCTAGCATCAAATAACACACAGTTTAGCACAAATGGCACCATGGCTGACCAGCATGCTAGCATCCAATAACACACAGTTTAGCACCAATACTTGGTAACAACAAACGACCGATAGTGTTTTAACACGCTAAACAGATAATTCGTGTCTGTGTCTAGTTCCTATCATAACGCAGCAATAATTAAACGTTGGCTAGCTAGTACAAATATATTGTATTTAGCTGCTGCGGTACAGTTAGCTAGTCGTGATTGGCTACTGTGTTGACTTTGTATGAGACACGGCTAGCTAGCTGGCTAGCTTCGTGCTAATCCCCGGCATAGCCGAATATAATGCTAACCTACAATAACTATCCACAACAGCCCGCGATGCCTACTTACAATAACCAACTACGTTCTAAATACATAATTAAGCCTTACTCGACAAAGCCCAAGCTATGTACAAAGCCAAACTTACCCGACGCCAGCTGATATGTCTTCTGCAATCAGTAGGTGTAATTAAGTACAGTAGGTACTAACTACCTAACGCTGATGCCTCAGATAATGAAGTTAGAAAAACGGCTGAAATGGTAGAAAGCTAGCTGGCTTAATTACAGGTACTCTTAAGCGTGAATAACATTGGAAACAGCTATCCACCGTGGCATGACATCTCAGGTGTCAGGATGAAGCATTTTCTCACAAAAAGAGGACTCAAGCAAACTATCTCTCTTCAACAGTTTCACTAGTCATGTTAGGTCTACTTAAAATGTCACATTCATACACAAGTAATTTGAAAATAAGTTATACTACTGAAACACATTCACAATAAGTTATATTACAACCTACCTCTGAAGTAAGCAGTGTGTTCTCTCACTAATGAAATAGGACATTAATAATTTGTCAGTGGTTAGTTGAATCAGTCTCTTTGCACTGTTCAGTTTGTCTGTGCAACAGGTAACCTTCCAGAATCGGAATCTTGTGATGTCACAATGGAGTCCCCATTGCCATGGTTACCCACAGCAGCTTTCATGTGTTATCAAATGCTGGCACAATTTAGTTTATTTATTTTAGATTTTTTGTACCTATGCAGCACAGTCATACCTAATATATACAATGAATCCATATAACCTAATTTTTTATTAAAATAAAATGCTGTAACTCATGTAAAATGGTTGACCATTTAAACGACATGTGTTTTGCCTAATTAAAAGTCTATATGTTTTAGATATCATAAATAGCAGCCAGGCTTACTTAGGTTGTTTGTTCGATCTCAGCCTACCACTAATGCCAATATTTTTCATCATCATCATCATCATCATCATCAATGAAATACATAGGCTACCTTACTACAGTAAAACAAGTCTTCCATAGTCTATGTCACCTCAGTAACAAAGTTCCAAAAAAGAAATGAGGGTTCAAGAAAACATCTCTCTTCAATGGCCTCAGCTATTAGCCATATGATCAACAAGGTCAACTGCAGCACTAAAATCAAGAAGCAGCTCATCCACAAGTTTATCTTGGTCAAGTGATCTGAGCCATTGATCGATTAAATCAACGAGAGCTGTTGCAGTCGAGTGATCCTTACGGTATCTTTACGGTACGCATGCTCATAGAGGGATAAAATTAGCTGGATGTGTAATTATATAGGCCCAAAAAATGTAATTGAAGAGTAGGTGTCATTGATGTTTAGCATTTAAGTTTAATAAATAATTAAATAAAGAAATCAATATCAGCTGACTATAGAAAAGTATTGTTTAAAATTATGTTTGAACATTTTCTTATCCGTGTCTTTCCAGTTGATATAACCAAACAGACAACCTTTGTTGCTCAAGAGCGTCACACATTCCTCCATTCATTCTCTATCATATTCCCCTCCATCAAATTCCTCTATCATATTCCCTCCATCATATTCTCTCTATTATATTTCTCTCCATCATATTCCACTCCATCATAATACTCGCTATCATATTCCCTCTATCATATTCCTCTTTATTTTTACAGGGAATCCCAATTGAGACCAGTGTCTCTTTTTCAATGGTGCCCTGTGTTATATCAATTAACAATCCAAACAGCTTAAACAGATAAAATTACATACAGAGTAGAAAATATATAGAGCAAAATTATTAGACTTGAACACATACATTTCACAATGAACAGGTCTTGTATTTAACCAGTTGAGCTGACAACCATTTTGCACTGTTTCACTAGGGCTTTAGTCATCAATCTAGCAAGAGGGAAATATTTTATTAATGTAGTGGTGTCCCTCCCCCCAGGAAGCTACGACCTTTAGCTTTCACCTGGAATTGTTCATTTATGTCTGAGAAAAAAAACACTTTCCAAACCATATGATCTAGTACACAAGAAAAGTATAATACAACCTTCTTTACTACTTTGCCAAACATTTCATGACATTAGTGAGAGTCAAAATCTGTAAAATTGTACATCACTCCTATAGACAATGAGAGATGGGCTATGTAAAGGTCTCGATTTTGTCGTTCTGAACAAATGTTTGACTTCCACACAAAATTACTTCTTGACTTATTTTAGGTTTAAGGAAGTGTGTAGGTTTAAACTATTGCTTTAAAGGGAAGAGAGGGGGAGGAGGAGAGAGAGAGCGCGAGAGATGGGGGGAGTGGGAGAAAGAGGGAAGGAGGGGGAGGAGGGGGAGGAGGGGGAGGAGGTGGAGGGCAGCTGTGTCCGACACACCATACTTACACCTGCAACAGGTAGGCCAGGGGGCGGGACCTGTAGGTGAGACTCATAACATGATAAGGGGGGCAGGTGAAGAAGGGGTGTTGCTGGAGTCAAGGAAGGGAGGGTGTTCCTACGAGCCCCCTGCCAGCGAGACGGGGAGCAGGGAGGAAGTCTGTCCATGGAGCATTTCTGGGTCATTGGGTCGCCTCCAATGAGATTAGATCACCCTCTACAATGTAAAGCAGTTTGAGTACTGGGGGGTTCTCTGTATAAATCCAAGGTGAAACCTCCAGGGGCTAGCCTTCTCTCAGCGGAGAGTCTGCTCTGGGCTGCCTGCGAAAGGTGCTCCTCTGTGGGAAAGAGGAGAGAACAAGAGGCCCCAGAAGAGATCTCCTTATGGTAGTGATGGACAGATCAACTCTCCTTGTTATCTTCCACCTCTTCCTCTTCCTCTTGCTCGGCCTTCTCCCTCCTTTCCTTCTTACAGTCTTACAGTCCTTCTTACAGTCATTTTCTCCCTTTCCTCCTTCCTCTCCTCCCTCTTTCTCTTCCTCTACCTTCCTCTCCCTCCTTCCCTCTTGGTAAACCTTGTTTAGTCGAGCCAGATTGTGGATAGCTAGCCATGGTTTAGACCACTGTCGCTGTCTGGGTGGGGGGATACAGGACTGGTCCACTGGACTCAGCTCACATGGGGAGAACCTGCTGCTGCTGCCACTCCCCCTCTTACCTGGGATGAGATCACGTTTGGAGGAAACCTGGCACCATCCCTACGGTGAAGCAAGGTGGTGGCAGCATCATGCTCCGGGGAGGATTTTCAGGGACAGGGACTGGGAACACGCCCCATTCACATCGACGGGGCTGTAGTGGAGCAGGTCGAGAGTTTCAAGTTCCTTGGTGTCCACATCACCAACAAACTATCATGGTTCAAACACACCAAGACAGTCGTGAAGAGGGCACGACAACGCCTTTTCCACCACAGGAGACTGAAAAGATTTGGCATTGGTCCCAAGATCCTCAAAAAGTTCTACAGCTGCACCATCGAGAGCTTCCTGACCAGTTGCATCACCGCCTGGTATGGCAACTGCTAGGCATCCGACCGTAAGGCGCTACAGAGGGTAGTGCGTACGGCCCAGTACATCACTGGAGCCAAGCTTCCTGCCATCCAGGACCTATATACTTGGAGGTGTAAGAGGGAGGCCCAAAAAATTGACAAAGACTCCAGTCACCCAAGTCATAGACTGTTCTCTCTGCTACCGCACAGCAAGCGGTGCCAGAGTGCCAAGTCTAGGTCCAAAAGGCCCCTTAACAGCTTCTATCCCCAATTCATAAGACTGCTGAACAATTAATCAAATGGCCACCCGGACTATTTACATTGACACCTCCCCCCTTTGTTTTTACACTGGTAATAGGAATCTGGATCGGTTTCCTTTTCTTTTTACCTTGCTTTTGTTATTATTATTATTTTTTAAAGTTTTCTTTTTACATTTCGTAAAATGTTATAATTACAAAAACATTTCATTTTAATTTCAATTTAGTAACATACTGTATCATTCAAATAAATATTATTATTTGTCTAATCATATTTTGCCAGCTAAATGGGTGGCAGGCTGCAATCAGTAGCTGTAATTAAGTACAGCAGCCACCAACCATCTAACGTTAATGCCTCGGATAATGAGGTTAGAAGAACAGCTGAATGGTCGGTAGCTAGCTGGCTCAATTACAGGTACTCTTAAGCGTGAAATAACATTGGAAACAACTAACCACAGTTGCTAAAAGTTACCAGTAGCTACCCACTAGCTAGCTAGCTTTGTTGGTCCAAGTGGTGGGTTAGCTAGCACTCGTGCTTCGCCGGGGTCCACCGAATAGAATACTTACCTACAATAATTACCTACAATAACTACCTAAGTAAACTACCTATAATACCTGACTACAATACCTACATACAATCTAAATACATGGTTTAAGCTTTACTCAACAACATATAAGAAGCCAGCTTATCTCCTGCTAGAGAAAACACAACCTCTCCCGACAACCTCGAGGCAAGAGACCTTTCTCTCTTTCTCGTCATCTTTCAACTTCTTATTCAGTTCCTTATTTTTCTCTTTTTCCTCCATCTTTAAAAATGTGACTTTCTGCTTGAGGTTCATGGCCAGAAAGCCCACTCTTCCCAGGATGGTCTCTGCTCTCTCTGATGAAACCGTCCCATTGGAGCTCTTGGAATGGGCACGGTCCGCCTCACTCTTCAAACCCTCCCTCGATCTAACCTCCTCCTTGACGCTCCTCTCTTCACTCTCAATGTCAATGCCTGTCCAATAATCCTAACAGGAAGACATTGACTCTGTCACGGTTCAGACAGACGACCAGAGGACCACAATTGCGTCACACCAGAAAGTTTATTAAACTTAAGGGAAAAGGGAAGTAGGGAGTGAATGAAGGCTCCAGGGGTAACAGGGATCCCGTCCAATGTGCTGGGTCTGTGCCCCCCCCCAGTGGCAGCGATGCGTCCTATGAAGCCGGTGGTGGGTGGTCCAGAAGTCCTGGGGGGGGGAGACACAGACACAACAGGGCGGAATGAAACAAGGCAGCAGTACAGTTCAAGGGAAATCCAAAATACGTAGTAGCAAGGCAGAAGGCTGGTCAGAGTTACCGGGAATGAAGAGTAGTCAGGAGTCGAAATGGCAGAAGCAGGTCTGGATCTCCTGAGGCAGAAGAGAATCCAAAAAACAGGCAGGTCCGGGGTCACAAAACCAGGGTGAGCCAGAAGCGCGAGCAAACAGGTTCCGGGTGTGAGCTTTGCAGACGATCTGACACCGGAGAGCTGAAAGACAGGGCCTTAAATACTGGGAGAGGTAGTGGGTAATGCAGCGCAGCTGGCAGAGTAATTAGAGCAGAGCAGAGCAGGGACAGGTGGAGCTAGTTAGGCTGAGTAGAGAGAGTGGTGAGCAGAGTGGAAGAAAATTAAGGTGGTAACCCGGTGGAGTGAGAGGCCCATGACAGAACCCCCCCCCCAAGGGACGGCCCCAGAAGTCCCAAGAGCAACACCACGCCGGGCGGGAGGAGGGGAGCCGGAGGAGGGCTAGAACTCCTCCGAACGGTCCGAGTGAACGTCCTCATCCTCGGAGGAAGCCGGAGGGCCGTGGTCGGGAGATGGGACAGGTCCCGAGACAGGATCAGGCACAGGACAGGAAGCCGAGCGGGCAGGACGGTTAGGGACCCCTCTGGGGCGGCCCCTACGGATTGCAGGTTGATCAGGATGCCGTTGGTGGAAAGCGGTGATGAGAGTCCTATCCACAATCCGACTAGCTGGCACCCAGGTCCTTTCCTCAGGTCCATAGCCCTCCCAGTCAATGAGGTACTGGAGACCCCTACCCCTCCGTCTGGACCGAAGCAGGCGGCGGACGGTGTAAACCAGACCACCATCGACGAGCCGTGGAGGAGGAGGACCAGGCGCAGCAGGGACCAGCGGACTCTCATGGATGGGCTTAATCTTAGACACATGGAAAGTGGGGTGCACCCTCAGGGAATTAGGCAGTTGGAGCCGGACAGCAGTTGGGCTAATCACTCTTATGATAGGGAATGGGCCAATGAACCGAGGTGCCAGCTTCTGCGACTCCACCCTGAGTGGCAGGTTCTTCGATGACAACCACACCCTTTGACCAACATGGTAGGTGGGAGCAGGAATTCTCCGACGGTTGGCCCCGGTAGTGTAGCTGGCAACGGATCTGAGGAGTGTGGCTCGGGCTTGTGACCAGGTGCGGCGACATCGACGGGCAAAAGCAAGTGCAGATGGGCAAGTAACCTCCTCTTCCTGGCTGGCAAATAGAGGAGGCTGGTATCCATAAACACATTGGAAAGGGGACATACCGATGGCAGAGCAGGTCAGAGAATTGTGTGCGTACTCCACCCATGTCAATTGCTGCGACCAGGAGTGGGGGTTGCGTGAAGTCATGCATCGCAGTGCCTTCTCGAGCTCCTGATTAGCCCGCTCTGACTGCCCATTGGATTGGGGATGGAATCCGGAAGTCAGACTGACTGTGGCTCCCAGCAGGTGACAGAACTCCTTCCAAAAAGCGGAGGAGAATTGTGGACCACGGTCAGAAACTACATCCTTTGGCAGTCCGTGGATCCGGAAGACGTGTTCCAGGACCACCTGGGCGGTCTCCTTGGCGGTTGGGAGCTTGGGGAGGGGAATGAAGTGTGCCATCTTGCTGAAACGGTCAACGATGGTGAGAATGACGGTCATGCCACTTGAAGGGGGCAGCCCCGTGACAAAGTCAAGGGCGATGTGAGACCAGGGACGTCTGGGCACAGGCAGGGGCTGCAGCAATCCGGCTGGGGGCTGGCAGGACGACTTGTGTTGGTTGCAGATGGGGCAGGCTTGGACGAATTCCCGTACATCCTTCCTCAGAGAGGGCCACCAGAACCTCTGGGCGAGCAGGTTGTAAGTGCGGGTGGAGCCAGGGTGACAAGCTAGGCGGGAGTCATGTCCCCACTGAACGACCTGGGACCTCAGGTCTTCGGGGACAAAAAGGCGGTCAGCTGGGCAAGTGCTGGGACCTGGCTGGTTACGGAGAGCCTCCAGCACCTGTTCCTCAACAGCCCAGGTCAGAGCTGCAACGATGCAGGGACTTGGCAGAATCGACACAGGGTCCTTGGAGGGGGTGTCATCCTTCTGGAATTGACGGGAGAGGGCGTCTGGCTTGGTGTTGCGTGATCCAGGCCGGTATGACAGAGTGAAATTAAACCTGGTGAAGAACAGGGCCCAGCGGGACTGCCTGGAGTTCAACCGTTTGGCCGTGCGGATGTACTCCAAGTTCTTATGATCGGTCCAAACGAGAAATGGAATGGTGGACCCCTCCAGCCAGTGACGCCACTCCTCCAAGGCAAGCTTCACAGCCAGCAGCTCACGGTTCCCTATGTCGTAATTGCACTCAGAGGGGGACAACCGACGTGAGAAAAAGGCACAGGGATGGAGCTTCCTATCCTCCGCAGCCCACTGAGAAATCACAGCACCAACTCCCACATCCGAGGCGTCCACCTCCACAATGAATTGCCGGTCCACATCAGGCATCTGGAGGATGGGAGCGGAGGTGAACCTCACCTTGAGGGTACTGAAGGCTTTGTCGGCTGCTGGGGTCCAGGTGAAGGGTTGCTTGGTGCTGGTTAGAGCAGTGAGAGGGGCAGCAACGGTACTGTAGTTCCGGATAAACTTCCTATAGAAGTTAGCAAACCCCAGAAACTGTTGCAGCTTCTTTCTGTTCTCCGGAACTGGCCATGAAGTGACTGCTGATACTTTGGCAGGATCCATTTGGATACTTCCCTCTGCCACTATGTACCCCAGGAAGGCCACTGTCTTGACGTGAAACTCACATTTCTCTGCCTTGGCGTAGAGGGAATTCTCCAGAAGACGATGAAGGACTTGCTGGACATGGCGGGTGTGTTCAGACAGGTTTCTGGAGTAGATTAAGATGTCATCCAGGTAAACGAAGACAAACTTGTTTAACATGTCCCGCAGTACATCATTCACTAGAGCCTGGAACACAGCAGGAGCATTGGTGAGGCCAAAAGGCATAACCAGATACTCGTAGTGGCCTGTTGGTGTATTGAATGCGGTTTTCCATTCATCTCCCTCCCGGATCCGCACTAGGTGGTAAGCGTTTCTGAGATCCAACTTGGTAAAAACAGTGGCTCCCTGGAGCAACTCAAAAGCAGAGGTGAGCAGAGGCAGAGGGTAACGGTTTTTCACTGTGATGTCGTTGAGTCCCCTGTAGTCGATGCAGGGGCGAAGAGATCCGTCCTTCTTCCCCACAAAGAAGAAGCCAGCACCAGCAGGAGATGAAGATGACCGGATTAATCCTGCGGACAGAGAGCCATTGATGTAGTCCTCCATGGACTTTCTTTCAGGAGCAGACAACGAATAAAGACGACCCTTTGGAGGAGCTGTTCCAGGGAGGAGGTCGATGGCACAGTCGTACGGTCGGTGAGGGGGCAGAGATGTGGCTCTTGCTTTGTTAAACACCTCTCTGAGACCATGGTAGCATTCTGGGACATTGGAGAGGTCAGGAGCGGAGTTAGTAGGTACTGGCCGAGGGGGTAGTGCGGCAGCAAGCAGGCAGGTTCGGTGGCAGTCCTCTCCCCACTCCCTGATCACCCCGGTCACCCAGTCGAGCTGAGGGTTGTGCCGGCGGAGCCATGGGTAACCCAGGATGAGGGGTTGGCCTGGAGAGGGGAGCAGGTGAAACTGGATAGTTTCTTGATGGTTTCCGGACAGACCCATCGAGACCGGGGCCGTGACATGAGTGACCGATCCGAGTAAGTGTCCGTCCAGTGCCCGGGCAGGAATAGGAGGTGTCAAACGGAGGTTCTCCAGTCCCAGTTGGCGTGCCAGCTTGATGTCCATTATGTTGGCTTCGGCGCCAGAATCCACCAGAGCAGCCAGGGTGTGAGTTGAGTCAGAGAGGCGGAGGTGAACTTGCAGCAGGGGTTTGCGGTCGGAGGACTGGATGGTCATTGAACTCAACCGGACTCCCCCTATGCCCGGTGAGCTTCGGCCCTTTAAAGGGCAGGTTACCACACGATGTCCATCACCTCCACAATAGAGGCAGAGGTTTGAGGTGAAGCGGCGCTGGCGCTCTGCAGGAGTGAGAGAGGCTCGCCCAATCTCCATAGGCTCAGACTGATCAAGCTGACCTGGGTGAGTGGCAGTAGATGACAGGAGCCCAGTCGGATCTCTCCGAATGCCGGTAGTAGGTGGACCTTGGCGCCCCCTCTCACGACGACGGGTCTGTATCCTTCTGTCGATCCTGACAGTCAGTGCGATGGCTTCATCAAGAGTGGAAGGCAGTTCATGGGAGACCAACTCGTCCTTGATATAGTCAGCCAAACTATGGAAGAACGCGTCCACCAACGATGGTGTGTTCCAAGAACTTCGTCTAGCCAGGGTTCGGAAGTCGATGGAATGGTCTGCGACTGTACGTCTGCCTTGTCGAATACTGAACAGTTCACGAGACGCCTCTGCGGTGGGTGAATCCAGGTCAAACACCTTCAGCATCTCCTCAGCAAACAGGTCGAAGGTTGCACATGCGGGGGTTTGACGTTCGAACTCTGCTGTTCCCCAGAGTCGAGCTCGGTCCGTCAGGTGAGTGATGGCATACCCAACTTTAGCCCCCTCCGTGGCGAAGGTCCTTGGCTGCAAGGAGAACTGAAGTCGGCAGCTAGTCAGGAATGGCCGGACCTGGGTTGAATCGCCGTTGAACCGCTCGGGGTTTCCAATCTTGGGTTCCGGAGCAGCGGCTGCAATGACCGGGGCAGGTAACTCGGGGGCAGGGCTGGTGGGCAGACTGGCTGGGGTAAGGTTGGTGAGGAGTTGAATGATCATGGCGAGTTGTTGTTGCTGTTGCTGGAACTGCTGCTCATGCTCATCGGTTTCCATGTCGGGGAAAGTGTGCGCTGAGTCCATAATGGTCAGATCGTACTGTCACGGTTCAGACAGACGACCAGAGGACCACAATTGCGTCACACCAGAAAGTTTATTAAACTTAAGGGAAAAGGGAAGTAGGGAGTGAATGAAGGCTCCAGGGGTAACAGGGATCCCGTCCAATGTGCTGGGTCTGTGCCCCCCCCCAGTGGCAGCGATGCGTCCTATGAAGCCGGTGGTGGGTGGTCCAGAAGTCCTGGGGGGGGGAGACACAGACACAACAGGGCGGAATGAAACAAGGCAGCAGTACAGTTCAAGGGAAATCCAAAATACGTAGTAGCAAGGCAGAAGGCTGGTCAGAGTTACCGGGAATGAAGAGTAGTCAGGAGTCGAAATGGCAGAAGCAGGTCTGGATCTCCTGAGGCAGAAGAGAATCCAAAAAACAGGCAGGTCCGGGGTCACAAAACCAGGGTGAGCCAGAAGCGCGAGCAAACAGGTTCCGGGTGTGAGCTTTGCAGACGATCTGACACCGGAGAGCTGAAAGACAGGGCCTTAAATACTGGGAGAGGTAGTGGGTAATGCAGCGCAGCTGGCAGAGTAATTAGAGCAGAGCAGAGCAGGGACAGGTGGAGCTAGTTAGGCTGAGTAGAGAGAGTGGTGAGCAGAGTGGAAGAAAATTAAGGTGGTAACCCGGTGGAGTGAGAGGCCCATGACAGACTCTAGATGTAATATTGTTCCAATGTGGCACATTCAATACACATTTGAGTGATCAACATACATTGATGGCCTCATGGGGCACACAATTTAGAGGACAGTAATTGAGGTAACTTGTTTATTTGTATCCCAAACTGATTTTGTAATAGCCATAGATGTTCTTCCTGGGTCCACACCAAACGTAATACAAATGTTAACCCTAGTAAGGGGTGATGTTTTATACTATGAGCATAGATTAGCAGGGTTGGGGTCAATTCAATTTCAATTCCAGTCAATTCAGGAAGTACTTAATTCAATGCTTTGAATTGAAATGGAACAGACCCCCAACCCTGTAGAGTAGAAGTGTAAAATAGGACACCTACCTTTGCCTTTTTCAGCGTCCAGGGCCTGGGTTCCTCATCCTCTGACCTGCATATGGAGGCTCTCACTCTAACAGGCGTCTTAGTGGCCATGCAGAGCAGAGGGGTTGCCAGAGTTAAGTTAGCATCTGGGACCAGCTGGTGAGCATGAGGGCAGCGATCCACCTCTTCACTAGTGCCCTTCCCTTTCTGCTCTGGCTGCTTGTGGTCCTTGTCATGGATGCATGCCAGGCTTGGAGGAAGTGCTAGGACAGGGCTTTTATCACTCATCAGTTCCTCTCTCTTGACAGTGGATGCAACTGCACTTGCCTCTGTGTTAACTGAGCACTATGTGGTGTCCTCAACTGTCTCCTCTGGCTGCTTGTGGTCATTGTTGTTGTGAATGCATTGCAGACATGGAGGACTTTTATCATCCCAGGTGTAAATAGCAACAGTTACCTCTGTGTCGACTGAGCACTTTGTAGTGCACTCAACTGTCTTCCATAGCGGTTTGTGGTCATTGTTGTGGGTGCAGGTCAGGATTAGAGGCAGTGTTGCAGGTGCAGGAGGACTTTTATCAGCCAAACACTCCTCCGTGTGGACAGTGGACACAGAAACGGCTGCTTCCCTGGCAACTGGACACTTGTTGGTGTCCTCTACTGCCTCCCCTGGCAGAGTGTGGACAGTGGAGACGGAAACGGCCGCTTCCCTGGACACTTGACTCTTGGTGGTGTCCTCTACTGCCTCCTCTGGCTGCTTGTGGCCATTGTCTAGAATGTGTGGCAACTTTGAAGGCAGCATTGGAGCCGGGCTTTTATCACCCAACAGGTTCTCTCCCTGGACAATGGATGTGCCTGCAGTGATCGCTGTGGTAACGGAGGACTCGGTGGCATCCTCTTTTGTCTCCTCTGTCAGTTTGTGGTCAGAGTCTCGGATACATGGCGAGCTTGGAGGCAGTGCTGCAGGGTCAGGAGGGCTTTGATCAGCTGCCATGTCCTCTTTGAGGTGAGTGGACACATCATTGTTTGTTTCACTGATAACTGGACACTTGGTGGTGTCCTCTACTGCCTCCCCTGGCAGTTTGTAGTCAACTTCAAAGACAAGTGGCAGACTTGGAGGCAGCATTGGGACAGGGCATTTAGCTGCTGAATTGTACACTCCAAAATCAACAGTAGCTGTGCCTGCAGTGGTCTCTGTAGCAACTGAGACCTCATAGGTATCCTCTACTGTCTGCTCTGATGGCATGAAGTCATCGTCAAAGACTGTTGGCAGGCATGTAGGCAGCACTGAAGGAAGACTTCTAGCTGCCCATCGATTCTCTCCCTTGACAGTGGCTGTGGTAGCAGTGGTCTCTGTGGCAACTGGGCACTCTGTGGCTGAAACAGCAGGCTTAGAGGTTTCGAGGAAATTGAATGAATTGCCAATGAACCGCTGAGCCAGGGGTGGGAGGGAGTAATGATAGAATATGTCCTCTTCCTCAACATTAGATATTGCCACTGGAGCAACTGAGACCTCAGTGGTGCCCTCTACTGCCTGATGTGGCTGCATGGAGTCTTCGTCAAAGAAGTGTGGCAGGTATCGATGCAGCATTGAGGAAAGATGTATATCTGTCCATAGGTCCTCTCGTATACCTGTAGATACGTCTGCAGTGGCCTCTGTGGCAACTGGGCATTCAGCAGACTGGCAGGTTTCAGGGACAAAGTATGAAAATACAATGAACCGCTGTGCATCCTGAGCGCGTATGGCAAATGGAGAGGGGGGATGCAACATGGTAGGTATAGGCCTCTGATTGGTGAAAGCAAGTGGTGGGAGGGAGTCCATACAGGGAGCCATGAACTCAGTGAGAGGACAGTTGCTCACATCTTACACATTCTGCGTGAGAAAAGAAACAGACATGATGAAAGTGATCACATTCAGTACATACATACATACATACATACTGTATGAGTCAGCACTACTTACTTATACATCACATATATATATATATATATATATATATATATATATATATATATATATATATATATATATATATATATATATAGTGTCCTCTAAGATGCTCTGCACCAGTCCGTCCCAACCCTTGGTCCCCTAGCCAATGGGCCAGCTAAGTGTAAAAATACATGCCCCACACCCAGCATAACATTTGACATTTTAGCCAGTTATCAGACGCTTTTATCCAGAACGACTTATAGTTAGTTAGTGCATTCAACTTAAGGTAGCTAGGTGAGACAACCACATAATCCTGATATGAGCGTCTATGATAGAACGGTTGTTTATTTTTTATGAGCAGACAACCATAAGAACTGAGGACATAAATTCACTGAAACAGACAGACACGATACAACATATTTAGACAAGAACAGTTATAAGCATTGCCATGGTGTAGCCTAATACAAAAAGAAATAAGGACAAAACATTGTTAGCTTACATTCCATGGCATATGGAACATTTTGCCCTTACAATAACTTATATTTGCTTTAATTAATATTGTTAAACAGAACTCTTGTCGACTTTGTCAAAGTTGGTCTTGTTACCTCCTCAATCAGTCTTGGCATTTTCCTCGTCTTGAACCAAATCCTCTTCATCTTCTCCTCCTGATCCTTCTGGATCTGCAAAACCAGAGCCAACCTGGCTCCCAGCTCCATCACGTAGTCTGTCTAGATCGCCCTTTCCTCCAACCGACACTCACCCCTCCTCTGTGTCAGCGTTGAACCCTCCATGTCTTCCTCTTAGCTAACAATAACTCTGGAAAATACACAACGTTGTAGTAAGTGGGTGTTGCTAACCAAATAATAATGCATCTCTTTACAATGTGCACACGTTTTCTTCCCAGCTACTTACAATTAATCAAGTGAGAATCCTGATCCAGATATGTTTAGGCAATAGGCCTATCTGAATTACTAGTAAAAAGTTGGCTACTGGAAAAGCGACCAAGTTCAAATGAATCGATTTTGGCTGTTCTTATCATTTCGTGAACAATATCCTTCATGACATCATCATTGTGATGCAAGGCGTTGCCATGGCAGATGAAAAAGCACAACACAGACTTTAAAAAGCAAACTTCAGGGTCTTTCTGTACCTTACTATTGAGCCTTATTCAACCCCTCATGTAGCTCTACTCCATATTGGGCCTGGTTCTCACAAACCACACTAATCACTTCCATCATATCATTGAAAACACTGTGTTTTGGGTAGAAAATGACTCTATATCCATGCAGGACCTAACTTGTACAGTTTCATCTATTTTAAAAACCAAGGAGGTAAAAATGCCAGTCTTCTCTTTGAGTGCCCTTGAGTGCACCTCAATTTAAAGAGGTCTATCAATTCAACCATTTGAAATGGATGTCCATTCAATTAAGAACATATTATTCTTATTAGAAATGAATCAGCTACAAATTAGGTAGGCGTACTTGTTTTTTTACACAACCTACTCTTTTGGTACATATTTATTGAGATAATTGATTACAACATATGTTGGTGATTAACACAGAGAGAGGTTTTTTTTCTGTCATCAATAGAATGCATTAGCCATTAGGCTGGCTCACTACAATTGTAACATGACATCTCAGGTGTCAGGATGAAGCATTTTCTCACAAAAAGAGGACTCAAGCAAACTATCTCTCTTCAACAGTTTCACTAGTCATGTTAGGTCTACTTAAAATGTCACATTCATACACAAGTAATTTGAAAATAAGTTATACTACTGAAACACATTCACAATAAGTTATATTACAACCTACCTCTGAAGTAAGCAGTGTGTTCTCTCACTAATGAAATAGGACATTAATAATTTGTCAGTGGTTAGTTGAATCAGTCTCTTTGCACTGTTCAGTTTGTCTGTGCAACAGGTAACCTTCCAGAATCGGACTCTTGTGATGTCACAATGGAGTCCCCATTGCCATGGTTACCCACAGCAGCTTTCATGTGTTATCAAATGCTGGCACAATTTAGTTTATTTATTTTAGATTTTTTGTACCTATGCAGCACAGTCATACCTAATATATACAATGAATCCATATAACCTAATTTTTTATTAAAATAAAATGCTGTAACTCATGTAAAATGGTTGACCATTCAAACGACATGTGTTTTGCCTAATTAAAAGTCTATATGTTTTAGATATCATAAATAGCAGCCAGGCTTACTTAGGTTGTTTGTTCGATCTCAGCCTACCACTAATGCCAATATTTTTCATCATCATCATCATCATCATCATCAATGAAATACATAGGCTACCTTACTACAGTAAAACAAGTCTTCCATAGTCTATGTCACCTCAGTAACAAAGTTCCAAAAAAGAAATGAGGGTTCAAGAAAACATCTCTCTTCAATGGCCTCAGCTATTAGCCATATGATCAACAAGGTCAACTGCAGCACTAAAATCAAGAAGCAGCTCATCCACAAGTTTATCTTGGTCAAGTGATCTGAGCCATTGATCGATTAAATCAACGAGAGCTGTTGCAGTCGAGTGATCCTTACGGTATCTTTACGGTACGCATGCTCATAGAGGGATAAAATTAGCTGGATGTGTAATTATATAGGCCCAAAAAATGTAATTGAAGAGTAGGTGTCATTGATGTTTAGCATTTAAGTTTAATAAATAATTAAATAAAGAAATCAATATCAGCTGACTATAGAAAAGTATTGTTTAAAATTATGTTTGAACATTTTCTTATCCGTGTCTTTCCAGTTGATATAACCAAACAGACAACCTTTGTTGCTCAAGAGCGTCACACATTCCTCCATTCATTCTCTATCATATTCCCCTCCATCAAATTCCTCTATCATATTCCCTCCATCATATTCTCTCTATTATATTTCTCTCCATCATATTCCACTCCATCATAATACTCGCTATCATATTCCCTCTATCATATTCCTCTTTATTTTTACAGGGAATCCCAATTGATACCAGTGTCTCTTTTTCAATGGTGCCCTGTGTTATATCAATTAACAATCCAAACAGCTTAAACAGATAAAATTACATACAGAGTAGAAAATATATAGAGCAAAATTATTAGACTTGAACACATACATTTCACAATGAACAGGTCTTGTATTTAACCAGTTGAGCTGACAACCATTTTGCACTGTTTCACTAGGGCTTTAGTCATCAATCTAGCAAGAGGGAAATATTTTATTAATGTAGTGGTGTCCCTCCCCCCAGGAAGCTACGACCTTTAGCTTTCACCTGGAATTGTTCATTTATGTCTGAGAAAAAAAACACTTTCCAAACCATATGATCTAGTACACAAGAAAAGTATAATACAACCTTCTTTACTACTTTGCCAAACATTTCATGACATTAGTGAGAGTCAAAATCTGTAAAATTTGTGAATGTCTAAATTAACATTTGGGCAATTTGACCAGTGTACATCACTCCTATAGACAATGAGAGATGGGCTATGTAAAGGTCTCGATTTTGTCGTTCTGAACAAATGTTTGACTTCCACACAAAATTACTTCTTGACTTATTTTAGGTTTAAGGAAGTGTGTAGGTTTAAACTATTGCTTTAAAGGGAAGAGAGGGGGAGGAGGAGAGAGCGCGAGAGATGGGGAGAGTGGGAGAAAGAGGGAAGGAGGGGGAGGAGGGGGAGGAGGTGGAGGGCAGCTGTGTCCGACACACCATACTTACACCTGCAACAGGTAGGCCAGGGGGCGGGACCTGTAGGTGAGACTCATAACATGATAAGGGGGGCAGGTGAAGAAGGGGTGTTGCTGGAGTTAAGGAAGGGAGGGTGTTCCTACGAGCCCCCTGCCAGCGAGACGGGGAGCATGGAGGAAGTCTGTCCATGGAGCATTTCTGGGTCATTGGGTCGCCTCCAATGAGATTAGATCACCCTCTACAATGTAAAGCAGTTTGAGTACTGGGGGGTTCTCTGTATAAATCCAAGGTGAAACCTCCAGGGGCTAGCCTTCTCTCAGCGGAGAGTCTGCTCTGGGCTGCCTGCGAAAGGTGCTCCTCTGTGGGAAAGAGGAGAGAACAAGAGGCCCCAGAAGAGATCTCCTTATGGTAGTGATGGACAGATCAACTCTCCTTGTTATCTTCCACCTCTTCCTCTTCCTCTTGCTCGGCCTTCTCCCTCCTTTCCTTCTTACAGTCTTACAGTCCTTCTTACAGTCATTTTCTCCCTTTCCTCCTTCCTCTCCTCCCTCTTTCTCTTCCTCTACCTTCCTCTCCCTCCTTCCCTCTTGGTAAACCTTGTTTAGTCGAGCCAGATTGTGGATAGCTAGCCATGGTTTAGACCACTGTCGCTGTCTGGGTGGGGGGATACAGGACTGGTCCACTGGACTCAGCTCACATGGGGAGAACCTGCTGCTGCTGCCACTCCCCCTCTTACCTGGGATGAGATCACGTTTGGAGGAAACCTGGCACCATCCCTACGGTGAAGCATGGTGGTGGCAGCATCATGCTCCGGGGAGGATTTTCAGGGACAGGGACTGGGAACACGCCCCATTCACATCGACGGGGCTGTAGTGGAGCAGGTCGAGAGTTTCAAGTTCCTTGGTGTCCACATCACCAACAAACTATCATGGTTCAAACACACCAAGACAGTCGTGAAGAGGGCACGACAACGCCTTTTTCCACCACAGGAGACTGAAAAGATTTGGCATTGGTCCCAAGATCCTCAAAAAGTTCTACAGCTGCACCATCGAGAGCTTCCTGACCAGTTGCATCACCGCCTGGTATGGCAACTGCTCGGCATCCGACCGTAAGGCGCTACAGAGGGTAGTGCGTACGGCTCAGTACATCACTGGAGCCAAGCTTCCTGCCATCCAGGACCTATATACTTGGAGGTGTAAGAGGGAGGCCCAAAAAATTGACAAAGACTCCAGTCACCCAAGTCATAGACTGTTCTCTCTGCTACCGCACAGCAAGCGGTACCAGAGTGCCAAGTCTAGGTCCAAAAGGCCCCTTAACAGCTTCTATCCCCAATTCATAAGACTGCTGAACAATTAATCAAATGGCCACCCGGACTATTTACATTGACACCTCCCCCCTTTGTTTTTACACTGGTAATAGGAATCTGGATCGGTTTCCTTTTCTTTTTACCTTGCTTTTGTTATTATTATTATTTTTTAAAGTTTTCTTTTTACATTTCGTAAAATGTTATAATTACAAAAACATTTCATTTTAATTTCAATTTAGTAACATACTGTATCATTCAAATAAATATTATTATTTGTCTAATCATATTTTGCCAGCTAACTGGGTGGCAGGCTGCAATCAGTAGCTGTAATTAAGTACAGCAGCCACCAACCATCTAACGTTAATGCCTCGGATAATGAGGTTAGAAGAACAGCTGAATGGTCGGTAGCTAGCTGGCTCAATTACAGGTACTCTTAAGCGTGAAATAACATTGGAAGCAACTAACCACAGTTGCTAAAAGTTACCAGTAGCTACCCACTAGCTAGCTAGCTTTGTTGGTCCAAGTGGTGGGTTAGCTAGCACTCGTGCTTCGCCGGGGTCCACCGAATAGAATACTTACCTACAATAATTACCTACAATAACCTACAATAACTACCTAAGTAAACTACCTATAATACCTGACTACAATACCTACATACAATCTAAATACATGGTTTAAGCTTTACTCAACAACATATAAGAAGCCAGCTTATCTCCTGCTAGAGAAAACACAACCTCTCCCGACAACCTCGAGGCAAGAGACCTTTCTCTCTTTCTCGTCATCTTTCAACTTCTTATTCAGTTCCTTATTTTTCTCTTTTTCCTCCATCTTTAAAAATGTGACTTTCTGCTTGAGGTTCATGGCCAGAAAGCCCACTCTTCCCAGGATGGTCTCTGCTCTCTCTGATGAAACCGTCCCATTGGAGCTCTTGGAATGGGCACGGTCCGCCTCACTCTTCAAACCCTCCCTCGGGCTCACCTCCTCCTTGACGCTCCTCTCTTCACTCTCAATGTCAATGCCTGTCCAATAATCCTAACAGGAAGACATTGACTCTAGATGTAATATTGTTCCAATGTGGCACATTCAATACACATTTGAGTGATCAACATACATTGATGGCCTCATGGGGCACACAATTTAGAGGACAGTAATTGAGGTAACTTGTTTATTTGTATCCCAAACCGATTTTGTAATAGCCATAGATGTTCTTCCTGGGTCCACACCAAACGTAATACAAATGTTAACCCTAGTAAGGGGTGATGTTTTATACTATGAGCATAGATTAGCAGGGTTGGGGTCAATTCAATTTCAATTCCAGTCAATTCAGGAAGTACTTAATTCAATGCTTTGAATTGAAATGGAACAGACCCCCAACCCTGTAGAGTAGAAGTGTAAAATAGGACACCTACCTTTGGCTTTTTCAGCGTCCAGGGCCTGGGTTCCTCATCCTCTGACCTGCATATGGAGGCTCTCACTCTAACAGGCGTCTTAGTGGCCATGCAGAGCAGAGGGGTTGCCAGAGTTAAGTTAGCATCTGGGACCAGCTGGTGAGCATGAGGGCAGCGATCCACCTCTTCACTAGTGCCCTTCCCTTTCTGCTCTGGCTGCTTGTGGTCCTTGTCATGGATGCATGCCAGGCTTGGAGGAAGTGCTAGGACAGGGCTTTTATCACTCATCAGTTCCTCTCTCTTGACAGTGGATGCAACTGCACTTGCCTCTGTGTTAACTGAGCACTATGTGGTGTCCTCAACTGTCTCCTCTGGCTACTTGTGGTCATTGTTGTTGTGAATGCATTGCAGACCTGGGGCCTGTTGCACAAAACTAGGATAAGGGATTAAGCCAGGATATCTTGGTGATCCTGGCTCAATTGATCCGTAATCCGGTTGCACTAAAGATGGATAGGGGGCAGGAGGATATGTTATGGTATAAATTACCATGGAGATTTATTCTGTGGAGCTAGCCTGCTCCAGACCAGGCTAAATTCCAGGATCTATTTAATCTCATCCCTAATGTCAGTCAGCAGTCACCACAAATGGAAACCAATAGTTATTTCACTGCTCACTATACATTGTTATCACATATAACTAGACCCACTGTCATTATTTAAACGTTTGTGATCATTAATTTCAATGATTTTGGATAAAAAATGATTTTTAGATGATGTTGCTATCATTAGATAATTTACAGTTTCCCATAGACTATAAGGCTATATATAAAATGATAGAATATTAGGGCCACAGAGGGGAAAAAAACACAAGTCATAATATTGTAACCAGTTGTTTTAAAGGAGGACAGTTGTTAAAATGACAGATGTGGGGCATTTCGTGAAATTGTACTTCAGTATGGTTTCATAAACAAAGACATGCTGATGTGCCAGAATATTAAGTATCACATTGTCATAAGTATCAAAACTGTAAAAACAATATGTAGCTTTTCTGCAGAAAGAACCAGCCTCAAAAATTTATGACTTTATCCTTTTTCTTCAGTGTGGCCCTAGTACTCTGTCATATAAACAAATACACATTCCATATGAATATAAAAACACAATGTGTAACATTATGTTCCTTTATTGAATAAGGACAAAACAAAGCAGGTAAACCATCAGCTCCTTTCGAAACTGAAGTCACAGTGACTCTACAAGATGGAAAGCACAGAATCCAAGCATATTATACAAAATGATACATACACATTCAAAGGTCTGTATATAACACACCCTGCATGTCTGCACACTAAAATAAATGCAGGACAAATCCATACACATCAACTGAACAGACAAATGAATGGATGCAGTAGCCTCCCTGCAGCCTTGTATTACACACAGTATACCGCACAAACATCATAAGAGGCCAAATTCGTAAAAAAACGAACCCAAAAAAAAACAAATTCCTCTGCCACCGCAGGACATATTTAACCAAAATTGAAAGCACACATACTAACTAAAATAATTCAACACATATTGGTCCCTCAGCAGCCGACCACTGTCGTCATCAGGGAAGATTGCCGGATTGTCCCAGTCCATGGCTGGTGGCACTCTGGGGGCCCTCTCCTTCCTCAGGCAGGCCACATTGTGGAGGACAGCACAAGCCACAGTAATATCACATGCCCTAACAGGGCTGACCCTTAATTTGTGAAGGCAGTGAAAGCGTGCCTTCAGGAGGCCAAAGGTCATTTCAACTCTGGCCCTGGTCCTGGCATGGGCATGGTTGTAGGCCTGCTGTGCTTCCTGGGGGTCTGTGAAAGGTGTCAGGAGAAAAGGCTGGCAGCCATACCCCCTGTCTCCCAGCAACACACCAGAGAATTCACCTGTCAACACAAAATCTCATCATTACTACCTCATAAACACAGTGATATTCTTGACACAGCCATGATGGTTATAAATAGGGGTTGTGTGGCTTACCTTGTGATAGGCACTGATAGATTTCAGAGGCCCGAAAGATTCTGGAGTCATGGACTGAGCCAGGCCATTTTGCCACAACATTGCTGATCACACAGTCAGCATTGCAGACCATCTGAAATCATAAGATGAGGAATATTACACCAATCAATGCACATCACTGGCAATGCAGAGTGTTCGTCAATGGACAATATCAAAAAGTTATGTTCACCTGAACATTAATGCTGTGAAAGGATTTCCTATTCACAAAATCGGCCTCATGGGCACCTGAGGGGGCTTTTATCCTTATGTGTGTGCAGTCCACTGCACCAATGACATTGGGGAAACCTGTCACACAAAGTAATGAGTATCCTACTATGTGTTAACAGTTGTCCTGTAATTTGTAGATCCTCTTACCTGCAATCCTATAGAACTCCTCTTTGATGTCACAGAGTCTTCTGTGGCCAGGGAAGGAGATGAAGACATCTGCTAATGCTTTGATAGCTAGACACACACTCCTTATTGTGCGGCAAATTGTGGCCTTGTTCAGCTGTTCTGCATCCCCCACTGAGTACAGGAAGGCTCCACTAGCAAAAAAGCGCAAGGCCACACAAACCATTTGCTCCACACTCAGTGCATGGCTCCGTGCAGTGCGGTGCTTAATCCTGGGACCCAGTAGTCTGCATAGATACCTGATGCCATCTGCAGAAAACCTGTATCTTTCATATAGATGGTCATCAGGGAAGGCCAGTGGGTCCAACCGGTCCCTGAAGACCCTTTCTCGCCTGAAGGCTCTCCTCAGCACAAGTGCTTCTTCATCCACCACATCTCGCACGAATGGGCATGCCATTGTCAGAGCAGAAAGGAACACACAATTTTGGGCCTTCATATAGGCTAGTGGCCACACCTGGTGCTGGGGGGGTGGGCAAAAGAGGGCGATGCCTTATAACGATGACTTGGTTGTACTGATTGCTGGGAAAATAAAAAAAACCTTAGAAAGATGCCACCGTCCTGTGTGCTCACAATAAGAGCTCATATGTCATGGCTCACTTGACTTTACGAGAATATACCTAATTTTTATTTTGAGCTGTGTCATCTTCTTGGAGCTGGGGGAGGAAAGAAAAATAATGATTAATACATTTGTGTTACAGTTAGCATACAGTGTACATTGAAGGCATATCTCACCTCCCTCTCAAGTTTTTTTATTTCAAGGTCCAGTTTCCTAATTGTCCTCTTTTTTATTTCGGACTCCAGTGCAAGATTTTCCATCTTTTTCTTCTTGTACTGAATGTCTATGTCTGCCAGTTCTATTTGGCGCCGGAGGTGGTTGCCATACAACTTTCTGATAGCTTGTGAGCTCTGTGAACACTACAATTAGCGCAGCTGGAATTTGGCAGGATGTGGTGTCCTTTTATTAATACGCACTATGTTGCCAGGCTGGTTTTCCCACTGTATAGCATCTGGGTCCTGTAAAAGAAATTAGATTTTTTGATTTTGATGAGGACTCCTCACCATTGTAGAGTAAATAGTACTTTCACAGTCTTAACATGATACCTCATGCCTTCTGGAATCCAGAGAGATGGTCTCCTCCTCATCATCGTCTCCATCATGTGCTGTTGCTGCTGCACTGGGGCCTTCACCCTATCACATTTAATCGGATTCATATTGAAGCTAGTAGACAAGACATGCCAGGCCTACAGTATGCCTTTGATGGAGTACTCACTGGATCAGCATCGTCTGGTGCTTGTGCTGGTGGCTCTAACAGGAACACAGTGCTGCCAGACACTGCAAGGCAATAGGTAAACCAAAGTCAGACAGTCCAAATTGATTCAATATGAATGTGGTTGTATCCCATGTAGAGATGGAAGGACATACCTTGAATGAAGCGGGTGGCATCTTGGGAGGAACCTATGCTCGTCTCTTTCCCCCCAGGGATCCCCTCTAAGACGGGCCTGCCTTTATTTAGCTCCAAGGCCATGTCCTCTGCTGGGGTAAGGTCAGCCTTTGGTGACCCACCACCCGTGCCTTGTCTGTGGGTATTCTTTTTCACTGCTAAAACAGTACAGACAATGTGTGAGCAGGCACCTTCTGGGTACAATATATGCTTGTGCTTTGTTAAATATTAGTCAGGGACCATACCATTCTGCAGAATGTTCTTGTATTTGATTTTGACCTGCTGCCATGTCCGTTTTGGCCCGTTCATGTTTAATCTACACACACACACACACACACACACACACATTTAATGGAGTCACACTGCAAAAAATTACTTGGTATTTTTGTCTTGTTTTCAGTAAAAATATCAAAAAATTTATCATAGCTTTATACAGTGTGATGGAGTTACTTTACACAATTTCACTCATATCTGCAGTGCATTTCAATTAAAAATTTAACCGTTTCATAATTACAGTACAACTGCATTTTTGGAGATGTGAATTAAATATTTGAATTGTAATTGTGATGTTTCAGCGGAGCGGTGAGTGTGTAATTGTGCACTACTTACGCATTCAGGCGGTCTGCAATACTTTGCCACGCTTTTTCTCTTTGCTTTATCACTGTGGCGGTGTTGCCTTTCTTCTTAATTATATCTTTTACCTCCTCGTATGCCTCCATGAGGATTTGTGCTTCCGACGGGGAAAAGTACGCGGCTCTAGTTGCCATGGTAAATCAGTTAATCTGTGATCTGTGGCGGGGTCTATTTGAGTGAGCCGTGAGCGTGCACCTATCCAGGATTGGTTTCACCTGGCTTAATGAATCCGTGTCTGCTCATCCTGGCTTGGTCTTTGTGCAACCAATTAAGCCTGGACGCACATGTTTTGGCTTCATTGAGCTCAGCTGAGTCATTTATCCCGGATGTCTTAATTCTACTTTTGTGCAACAGGCCCCTGGAGGACTTTTATCATCCCAGGTGTAAATAGCAACAGTTGCCTCTGTGTCGACTGAGCACTTTGTAGTGCACTCAACTGTCTTCCATAGCGGTTTGTGGTCATTGTTGTGGGTGCAGGTCAGGATTAGAGGCAGTGTTGCAGGTGCAGGAGGACTTTTATCAGCCAAACACTCCTCCGTGTGGACAGTGGACACAGAAACGGCTGCTTCCCTGGCAACTGGACACTTGTTGGTGTCCTCTACTGCCTCCCCTGGCAGAGTGTGGACAGTGGAGACGGAAACGGCCGCTTCCCTGGACACTTGACTCTTGGTGGTGTCCTCTACTGCCTCCTCTGGCTGCTTGTGGCCATTGTCTAGAATGTGTGGCAACTTTGAAGGCAGCATTGGAGCCGGGCTTTTATCACCCAACAGGTTCTCTCCCTGGACAATGGATGTGCCTGCAGTGATCGCTGTGGTAACGGAGGACTCGGTGGCATCCTCTTTTGTCTCCTCTGTCAGTTTGTGGTCAGAGTCTCGGATACATGGCGAGCTTGGAGGCAGTGCTGCAGGGTCAGGAGGGCTTTGATCAGCTGCCATGTCCTCTTTGAGGTGAGTGGACACATCATTGTTTGTTTCACTGATAACTGGACACTTGGTGGTGTCCTCTACTGCCTCCCCTGGCAGTTTGTAGTCAACTTCAAAGACAAGTGGCAGACTTGGAGGCAGCATTGGGACAGGGCATTTAGCTGCTGATCTGTACACTCCAAAATCAACAGTAGCTGTGCCTGCAGTGGTCTCTGTAGCAACTGAGACCTCATAGGTATCCTCTACTGTCTGCTCTGATGGCATGAAGTCATCGTCAAAGACTGTTGGCAGGCATGTAGGCAGCACTGAAGGAAGACTTCTAGCTGCCCATCGATTCTCTCCCTTGACAGTGGCTGTGGTAGCAGGGGTCTCTGTGGCAACTGGGCACTCTGTGGCTGAAACAGCAGGCTTAGAGGTTTCGAGGAAATTGAATGAATTGCCAATGAACCGCTGAACCAGGGGTGGGAGGGAGTAATGATAGAATCTGTCCTCTTCCTCAACATTAGATATTGCCACTGGAGCAACTGAGACCTCAGTGGTGCCCTCTACTGCCTGATGTGGCTGCATGGAGTCTTCGTCAAAGAAGTGTGGCAGGTATCGATGCAGCATTGAGGAAAGATGTATATCTGTCCATAGGTCCTCTCGTATACCTGTAGATACATCTGCAGAGGACTCTGTGGCAACTGGGCATTCAGCAGACTGGCAGGTTTCAGGGACAAAGTATGAAAATACAATGAACCGCTGTGCATCCTGAGCGCGTATGGCAAATGGAGAGGGGGGATGCAACATGGTAGGTATAGGCCTCTGATTGGTGAAAGCCAGTGGTGGGAGGGAGTCAATACAGGGAGCCATGAACTCAGTGAGAGGACAGTTGCTCACATCTCACACATTCTGCGTGAGAAAAGAAACAGACATGATGAAAGTGATCACATTCAGTACATACATACATACATACTGTATGAGTCAGCACTACTTACTTATACATCACATATATATATATATAGTGTCCTCTAAGATGCTCTGCACCAGTCTGTCCCAACCCTTGGTCCCCTAGCCAATGGGCCAGCTAAGTGTAAAAATACATGCCCCACACCCAGCATAACATTTGACATTTTAGCCATTTATCAGACGCTTTTATCCAGAACGACTTATAGTTAGTTAGTGCATTCAACTTAAGGTAGCTAGGTGAGACAACCACATAATCCTGATATGAGCGTCTATGATAGAACGGTTGTTTATTTTTTATGACCAGACAACCATAAGAACTGAGGACATAAATTCACTGAAACAGACAGACACGATACAACACATTTAGACAAGAACAGTTATAAGCATTGCCATGGTGTAGCCTAATACAAAAAGAAATAAGGACAAAACATTGTTAGCTTACATTCCATGGCATATGGAACATTTTGCCCTTACAATAACTTATATTTGCTTTAATTAATATTGTTAAACAGAACTCTTGTCGACTTTGTCAAAGTTGGTCTTGTTACCTCCTCAATCAGTCTTGGCATTTTCCTCGTCTTGAACCAAATCCTCTTCATCTTCTTCTCCTGATCCTTCTGGATCTGCAAAACCAGAGCCAACCTGGCTCCCAGCTCCATCACGTAGTCTGTCTAGATCGCCCTTTCCTCCAACCGACACTCACCCCTCCTCTGTGTCAGCGTTGAACCCTCCATGTCTTCCTCTTAGCTAACAATAACTCTGGAAAATACACAACGTTGTAGTAAGTGGGTGTTGCTAACCAAATAATAATGCATCTCTTTACAATGTGCACACGTTTTCTTCCCAGCTACTTACAATTAATCAAGTGAGAATCCTGATCCAGATATTTTTAGGCAATAGGCCTATCTGAATTACTAGTAAAAAGTTGGCTACTGGAAAAGCGACCAAGTTCAAATGAATCGATTTTGGCTGTTCTTATTATTTCGTGAACAATATCCTTCATGACATCATCATTGTGATGCAAGGCGTTGCCATGGCAGATGAAAAAGCACAACACAGACTTTAAAAAGCAAACTTCAGGGTCTTTCTGTACCTTACTATTGAGCCTTATTCAACCCCTCATGTAGCTCTACTCCATATTGGGCCTGGTTCTCACAAACCACACTAATCACTTCCATCATATCATTGAAAACACTGTGTTTTGGGTAGAAAATGACTCTATATCCATGCAGGACCTAACTTGTACAGTTTCATCTATTTTAAAAACCAAGGAGGTAAAAATGCCAGTCTTCTCTTTGAGTGCCCTTGAGTGCACCTCAATTTAAAGAGGTCTATCAATTCAACCATTTGAAATGTATGTCCATTCAATTAAGAACATATTATTCTTATTAGAAATGAATCAGCTACAAATTAGGTAGGCGTACTTGTTTTTTTACACAACCTACTCTTTTGGTACATATTTATTGAGATAATTGATTACAACATATGTTGGTGATTAACACAGAGAGAGGTTTTTTTTCTGTCATCAATAGAATGCATTAGCCATTAGGCTGGCTAACTACAATTGTAACATGACATCTCAGGTGTCAGGATGAAGCATTTTCTCACAAAAAGAGGACTCAAGCAAACTATCTCTCTTCAACAGTTTCACTAGTCATGTTAGGTCTACTTAAAATGTCACATTCATACACAAGTAATTTGAAAATAAGTTATACTACTGAAACACATTCACAATAAGTTATATTACAACCTACCTCTGAAGTAAGCAGTGTGTTCTCTCACTAATGAAATAGGACATTAATAATTTGTCAGTGGTTAGTTGAATCAGTCTCTTTGCACTGTTCAGTTTGTCTGTGCAACAGGTAACCTTCCAGAATCAGACTCTTGTGATGTCACAATGGAGTCCCCATTGCCATGGTTACCCACAGCAGCTTTCATGTGTTATCAAATGCTGGCACAATTTAGTTTATTTATTTTAGATTTTTTGTACCTATGCAGCACAGTCATACCTAATATATACAATGAATCCATATAACCTAATTTTTTATTAAAATAAAATGTTGTAACTCATGTAAAATGGTTGACCATTCAAACGACATGTGTTTTGCCTAATTAAAAGTCTATATGTTTTAGATATCATAAATAGCAGCCAGGCTTACTTAGGTTGTTTGTTCGATCTCAGCCTACCACTAATGCCAATATTTTTCATCATCATCATCATCATCAATGAAATACATAGGCTACCTTACTACAGTAAAACAAGTCTTCCATAGTCTATGTCACCTCAGTAACAAAGTTCCAAAAAAGAAATGAGGGTTCAAGAAAACATCTCTCTTCAATGGCCTCAGCTATTAGCCATATGATCAACAAGGTCAACTGCAGCACTAAAATCAAGAAGCAGCTCATCCACAAGTTTATCTTGGTCAAGTGATCTGAGCCATTGATCGATTAAATCAACGAGAGCTGTTGCAGTCGAGTGATCCTTACGGTATCTTTACGGTACGCATGCTCATAGAGGGATAAAATTAGCTGGATGTGTAATTATATAGGCCCAAAAAATGTAATTGAAGAGTAGGTGTCATTGATGTTTAGCATTTAAGTTTAATAAATAATTAAATAAAGAAATCAATATCAGCTGACTATAGAAAAGTATTGTTTAAAATTATGTTTGAACATTTTCTTATACGTGTCTTTCCAGTTGATATAACCAAACAGACAACCTTTGTTGCTCAAGAGCGTCACACATTCCTCCATTCATTCTCTATCATATTCCCCTCCATCAAATTCCTCTATCATATTCCCTCCATCATATTCTCTCTATTATATTTCTCTCCATCATATTCCACTCCATCATAATACTCGATATCATATTCCCTCTATCAAATTCCTCTTTATTTTTACAGGGAATCCCAATTGAGACCAGTGTCTCTTTTTCAATGGTGCCCTGTGTTATATCAATTAACAATCCAAACAGCTTAAACAGATAAAATTACATACAGAGTAGAAAATATATAGAGCAAAATTATTAGACTTGAACACATACATTTCACAATGAACAGGTCTTGTATTTAACCAGTTGAGCTGACAACCATTTTGCACTGTTTCACTAGGGCTTTAGTCGTCAATCTGGCAAGAGGGAAATATTTTATTAATGTAGTGGTGTCCCTCCCCCCAGGACGCTACGACCTTTAGCTTTCACCTGGAATTGTTCATTTATGTCTGAGAAAAAAAACACTTTCCAAACCATATGATCTAGTACACAAGAAAAGTATAATACAACCTTTTTTACTACTTTGCCAAACATTTCATGACATTAGTGAGAGTCAAAATCTGTAAAATTTGTGAATGTCTAAATTAACATTTGGGCAATTTGACCAGTGTACATCACTCCTATAGACAATGAGAGATGGGCTATGTAAAGGTCTCGATTTTGTCGTTCTGAACAAATGTTTGACTTCCACACAAAATTACTTCTTGACTTATTTTAGGTTTAAGGAAGTGTGTAGGTTTAAACTATTGCTTTAAAGGGAAGAGAGGGGGAGGAGGAGAGAGCGCGAGAGATGGGGGGAGTGGGTGAAAGAGGGAAGGAGGGGGAGGAGGTGGAGGGCAGCTGTGTCCAAAAGGCTCCTTAACAGCTTCTATCCCCAATTCATAAGACTGCTGAACAATTAATCAAATGGCCACCCGGACTATTTACATTGACACCTCCCCCCTTTGTTTTTACACTGGTAATAGGAATCTGGATCGGTTTCCTTTTCTTTTTACCTTGCTTTTGTTATTATTATTATTTTTTAAAGTTTTCTTTTTACATTTCGTAAAATGTTATAATTACAAAAACATTTCATTTTAATTTCAATTTAGTAACATACTGTATCATTCAAATAAATATTATTATTTGTCTAATCATATTTTGCCAGCTAACTGGGTGGCAGGCTGCAATCAGTAGCTGTAATTAAGTACAGCAGCCACCAACCATCTAACGTTAATGCCTCGGATAATGAGGTTAGAAGAACAGCTGAATGGTCGGTAGCTAGCTGGCTCAATTACAGGTACTCTTAAGCGTGAAATAACATTGGAAACAACTAACCACAGTTGCTAAAAGTTACCAGTAGCTACCCACTAGCTAGCTAGCTTTGTTGGTCCAAGTGGTGGGTTAGCTAGCACTCGTGCTTCGCCGGGGTCCACCGAATAGAATACTTACCTACAATAATTACCTACAATAACTACCTAAGTAAACTACCTATAATACCTGACTACAATACCTACATACAATCTAAATACATGGTTTAAGCTTTACTCAACAACATATAAGAAGCCAGCTTATCTCCTGCTAGAGAAAACACAACCTCTCCCGACAACCTCGAGGCAAGAGACCATTCTCTCTTTCTCGTCATCTTTCAACTTCTTATTCAGTTCCTTATTTTTCTCTTTTTCCTCCATCTTTAAAAATGTGACTTTCTGCTTGAGGTTCATGGCCAGAAAGCCCACTCTTCCCAGGATGGTCTCTGCTCTCTCTGATGAAACCGTCCCATTGGAGCTCTTGGAATGGGCACGGTCCGCCTCACTCTTCAAACCCTCCCTCGATCTCACCTCCTCCTTGACGCTCCTCTCTTCACTCTCAATGTCAATGCCTGTCCAATAATCCTAACAGGAAGACATTGACTCTAGATGTAATATTGTTCCAATGTGGCACATTCAATACACATTTGAGTGATCAACATACATTGATGGCCTCATGGGGCACACAATTTAGAGGACAGTAATTGAGGTAACTTGTTTATTTGTATCCCAAACCGATTTTGTAATAGCCATAGATGTTCTTCCTGGGTCCACACCAAACGTAATACAAATGTTAACCCTAGTAAGGGGTGATGTTTTATACTATGAGCATAGATTAGCAGGGTTGGGGTCAATTCAATTTCAATTCCAGTCAATTCAGGAAGTACTTAATTCAATGCTTTGAATTGAAATGGAACAGACCCCCAACCCTGTAGAGTAGAAGTGTAAAATAGGACACCTACCTTTGCCTTTTTCAGCGTCCAGGGCCTGGGTTCCTCATCCTCTGACCTGCATATGGAGGCTCTCACTCTAACAGGCGTCTTAGTGGCCATGCAGAGCAGAGGGGTTGCCAGAGTTAAGTTAGTATCTGGGACCAGCTGGTGAGCATGAGGGCAGCGATCCACCTCTTCACTAGTGCCCTTCCCTTTCTGCTCTGGCTGCTTGTGGTCCTTGTCATGGATGCATGCCAGGCTTGGAGGAAGTGCTAGGACAGGGCTTTTATCACTCATCAGTTCCTCTCTCTTGACAGTGGATGCAACTGCACTTGCCTCTGTGTTAACTGAGCACTATGTGGTGTCCTCAACTGTCTCCTCTGGCTGCTTGTGGTCATTGTTGTTGTGAATGCATTGCAGACCTGGAGGACTTTTATCATCCCAGGTGTAAATAGCAACAGTTGCCTCTGTGTCGACTGAGCACTTTGTAGTGCACTCAACTGTCTTCCATAGCGGTTTGTGGTCATTGTTGTGGGTGCAGGTCAGGATTAGAGGCAGTGTTGCAGGTGCAGGAGGACTTTTTTCAGCCAAACACTCCTCCGTGTGGACAGTGGACACAGAAACGGCTGCTTCCCTGGCAACTGGACACTTGTTGGTGTCCTCTACTGCCTCCCCTGGCAGAGTGTGGACAGTGGAGACGGAAACGGCCGCTTCCCTGGACACTTGACTCTTGGTGGTGTCCTCTACTGCCTCCTCTGGCTGCTTGTGGCCATTGTCTAGAATGTGTGGCAACTTTGAAGGCAGCATTGGAGCCGGGCTTTTATCACCCAACTGGCTGTACTGTGGTAGCTAAATACAATATCTCTGTGCTAGCTAGCCAACGTTTAATCATTGCTGCGTTATGACGAACTAGACACGGACACGAATTATCTGTTTAGTGTGTTAACACACTATTGGTAGTCCGTGTAACCAAGTATTGGTGCTAAACTGTGTGTTGTTGGATGCTACCATGCTAGTTAGCTATGGCGTCATAGTTAGCTAGCTGAATAAAGTAAGTTGAGTCTAGTCCTTGAAACATTGAACCATTGTAGTTTACAACAATTCTAACTTCTAAAGTGGAAGTTGGGAGAGTTTTATTCGGGTGGTTCAGTGAAACAATTATAGTTTCCGAGGTGGAAGTTGGGAGAGTTATATTTTTTGGGTGAGGGAGGCCTTGCTCTCTCCTTTCCCAGATGTTTAGTTCATTTCATTCCGATCTCCTCTGCATTATATTGTAGCCATCTGCTACAGCCTGTCAACTATGATGAAAGCTTGAAGATGAATGAGTAGACTGGGTAAGAGAGAGAGAGAGAGAAAAGAGAGATACTGTATTTTTGCATGCAATGAAAAACAAAGAATAAAAAAAAAAAGATTTACTCTGTTTGTTTTTTGTCAAGGCATATCGAACAAAACATTATAAACACAAAATGTTTACTTTTCGCAAATTTGGGGAGTGTTGCACAGTTTAAAAGTTGAATCCTAAATCGACACAAAGCACTCCTACATGTTGAAAGGATTGGATAGGTGTACATATACTTTAGGTGTAATATGGCAAACAAAGCCTATCAGAGGGAAATCTATTTCCTGAGTGGCGCAGTGGTCTAAGGCACTGCATCGCAGTGCTGACTGTGCCACTAGAGATCCTGGTTCGAATCCAGGCTCTGTCGCAGCCGGCCGCGACCGGGAGACTCATGGGCGGCGCACAATTGGCCCAGCGTTGTCCAGGGTAGGGGAGGGAATGGCTGGCAGGGATGTAGCTCAGTTGATAGAGCATGGCGTTTGCAACGCCAGGGTTGTGGGTTTGATTCCCACGGGGGGCCAGTATAAAAAAATATATATATGTATTCACTAACTGTAAGTCGCTCTGGATAAGAGCGTCTGCTAAATGACTAAAATGTAATGTAAATGGAAAGGTAGAGCCATTACCAGTGTTTATACCTATGGGATAGGTAGAGAAAATTCTAAAACAAATCTCACAAGCTCTCATACATAGTCAAATGACCTACTGTTGTCTGGAGTAATGCAGGTGTTGGTGACCTAAAGAGACTGCAAATAGCACAAAATTGTTAGGCCTACTGCTGCTAGGTAGCTCTCTCTCTGCTCTCCCCCTCCCCTCTGTATGTTCTTGATTGCAGGAGTGAAGTCTGGTGTGCGGGAGTCAGGGTTCCAGCTACAGCTCATTCACCATAATCACCTCAGCCTTAAAGACCCGGTCAAACTTGCCACTCATCGTCAGATCATAGTCAAGACAACCATGTTAGTCTCGCTGCTGATTCAACCTGCTTGTTTTCGCTCTTTGTGTTTTTTTTTGCCTATTCTATTTACATTTTTCCTGTGTCACAGATTATTGGAACCTGACTCCTGCCTCCACTTCACTCCTGCCACCACCATCCCGTTTACCACTACTGGACTTCCCTTTTGGACTCACCCCGGACACTAGGATGTTACGGTACCACTCCTGCTCAGAACCTGGATCTGTTACCCTCCCTGTAGACCTGGACTTGCTCTTCCCCCTTTTTGGAAACCTGGACAATTTTACTTTGCAATAAACTTGTTAAACTTTCTCTGGCTCGGTGTAGTTGTCTACATTTGGGTTCATATCCAGTTAAATCATGACAAAAATAAGGCAGCAAGAAAGGGTCTGCAATGTGGTTATGAGATGTTCTCCATAGAATTATATAATGCACTCGAATGGCCGACTGTCAAGGAAATGATAAAAAAAAACACACAAAAAAACATTTTTTCATAAATGTACTGAAAGACCAACCGCTATATGTGATTAACTGGATATGATCAAAGACGACTCGTAAAGGTAATAGGAATCTGGATCTGTTTCCTTTTCTTTTTACCTTGCTTTTGTTATTATTATTATTTTTTAAAGTTTTCTTTTTACATTTCGTAAAATGTTATAATTACAAAAATATTTCATTTTAATTTCAATTTAGTAACATACTGTATCATTCAAATAAATATTATTATTTGTCTAATCATATTTTTTGCCTTTGAAGCTTAATATTTTGTGATATAATGTATGACTGACATGAGGGTAATCAAAGGGAGAGAGATAAGGGTAACAATGAAGACACTCTTCCATTACTAAGTGTACAGTGCCCTCCTGAATTATTGGCACCAGAAAGAAATATGAACAAAAAAGGCTGTGAAAACATGTCATTGTGGTCTATCAGCTTGATCTTACACTCAAAAGATCATATGAATCTACCCTTTAATTGAGTAAAAATTGTTCAAATAAAAAAAAAATCGTCATCAACAAATCATTATTTTATTCAAAAACATGCGTGTCACAATTATTGGCTGCCCTATAAATTATTTTGAACAAAATCTATTTGAGTGCATTTGTAAAGTATTCAGACCCCTTGACTTTTTCCCCACTTTGTCTTATTCTAAAATTGATTAAATTGTTTTTTTTCCCTCATCAATCTACACACAATACCCCATAATGACAAAGTGAGAACAGGTTTTTAGACTTTTTTATAAATGTATTAAAAATAACAAATGGAAATATTACATTTACGTAAGTATTCAGACCCTTTACTCAGTACTTTGTTGAAGCACCTTTTGGCAGCGATTACAGCCTCGAGTCTTCTTGGTGTATGACGCTACAAGCTTGGCACACCTGTATTTGAGGAGTTTCTCCCATTCTTCTCTGCAGATCCTCTCATGATCTGTCAGGTTGGATAGGGCGTGTCGCTGCACAGCTATTTTCCGGTCTCTCCAGAGATGTTAGATCGGGTTCAAGTCCGGTTTCTGGCTGGGCCACTCAAGGACATTCAGAGACTTGTCCCGAAGCCACTCCTGCGTTGTCTTGGCTGTGTGCTTAGGGTCGTTGTCCTGTTGAAAGGTGAACCTTAGCCCCAGTCTGAGGTCCTGAGCGCTCCGGAGCAGGTTTTCATCAAGGATTTCTCTGTACATTGCTCTGTTCATCTTTCCCTTGATCCTGACTAGTCTACAAATCAAATCAAATCAAATTGTATTTGTTATGTGCCGAATACAACAGGTGTAGACCTTACCGTGAAATGCTTACTTACAAGCCCTTAACCAACAATGCAGTCCAAGAAATAGAGTTAAGAAAATATTTACTAAATACACTAAAGTAAAAAATAAAATAAAAAGTAACACAATAAAATAATAATGAGGCTATATACAAGGGGTACCGGTACCGAGTCAATGTGTGGGGGTACAGGTTAGTTGAGGTAATTTGTACATGTAGGTCGGGGTAAAGTAACTATGCATAGTTAATAAACAGTGAGTAGCAGCAGTGTAAAAACAAAGGGTGGAGGTGTAATTTTAAATAGTCCGGGTGCCCATTTGATTAATTGTTCAGCAGTCTTATGAATTGGGGATAGAAGCTGTTAAGGAGCCTTTTGGACCTAGACTTGGCACTCTGGTACCGCTTGCTGTGCGGTAGCAGAGAGAACAGTCTATGACTTGGGTGACTGGAGTCTTTGTCAATTTTTTGGGCCTCCCTCTTACACCTCCTAGTATATAGGTCCTGGATAGCAGGAAGCTTGGCTCCAGTGATGTACTGGGCCGTACGCACTACCCTCTGTAGCGCCTTACGGTTGGATGCCGAGCAGTTGCCATACCAGGCGGTGATGCAACTGGTCAGGAAGCTCTCGATGGTGCAGCTGTAGAACTTTTTGAGGATCTTGGGACCAATGCCAAATCTTTTCAGTCTCCTGAGGTGGAAAAGGCGTTGTCGTGCCCTCTTCACGACTGTCTTGGTGTGTTTGAACCATGATAGTTTGTTGGTGATGTGGACACCAAGGAACTTGAAACTCTCGCCCTGCTCCACTACAGCCCCGTCGATGTGAATGGGGCGTGTTCCCAGTCCCTGTCCCTGAAAATCCTCCCTGGAGCATGGTGCCAGGTTTCCTCCAAACGTGATCTCATCCCAGGTAAGAGGGGGAGTGGCAGCAGCAGCAGGTTCTCCCCATGTGAGCTGAGTCCAGTGGACCAGTCCTGTATGCCCCCACCCAGACAGCGACAGTGGTCTAAACCATGGCTAGCTATCCACAATCTGGCTCGACTAAACAAGGTTTACCAAGAGGGAAGGAGGGAGAGGAAGGTAGAGGAAGAGAAAGAGGGAGGAGAGGAAGGAGGAAAGGGAGAAAAGGGTTCTCTCCATCATGACTGTAAGAAGGAAAGGAGGGAGAAGGCCGAGCAAGAGGAAGAGGAAGAGGTGGAAGATGACAAGGAGAGTTGATCTGTCCATCACTACCATAAGGAGATCTCTTCTGGTGGCTCTTGTTCTCTCCTCTTTCCCACAGAGGAGCACCTTTTGCAGGCAGCCCAGAACAGACTCTCCGCTGAGAAAAGGCTAGCCCCTGGAGGTTCCACCTTGGATTTATACAGAGAACCCCCCAGTATTCAAACTGCTTTACATTGTAGAGGGGGATCTAATCTCATTGGATTCGCTGGTCTCGCTGGCAGGGGGCTCGTAGGAACACCCTCCCCTCCTTGACTCCAGCTCCACCCCTTCTTCACCTGCCCCTCTTATCATGTTATGAGTCTCACCTACAGGTCCCGACCCCTGGCCTACATGTTGCAGGTGTAAGTATGGTGTGTCGGACACAGCTGCCCTCCACCTCCTCATCCTCCTCCCCCTCCTCCCCCTCCTTCCCTCTTTCTCCCACTCCCCCCATCTCTCGCGCTCTCTCCTCCTCCCCCTCTCTTCCCTTTAAAGCAATACTTAGACCAGGCTTTCTGCCTCCTCTACCCCTCTCCACCTCCTCTTCCATTCCTACTCTCTGTCTCTCCACATCCTCCTCCTCCTCTTTGTTCCCCCTCTCCCGCCCTCCAGTGAGAGAGGCAGGTCACCTCGCCGTCACTCTATCCAGCTGGAGCCACTCCACTGAGAGGGCGAGGAGGAGAGGATAGGTATAGAGGAAGACCAGAGGAGACAAGAGGGAGAGGAGGAGAGGGAGTGAGACACTATGTTAGCTGTTGTGGTGTGATATATGTAGTTACTTGTAATAACCACTAGAGCAGGGGTGTCAAACTCATTTTGGTTCAGGGGCCACATACAGCGCAATCTGATCTCAAGTGGGCCGGGCCAGTAAAATAATAGCAAAATAACCTATAAATAACGTCAACAAATCTTTACCTTTGTTTTTCAAGATTATGCCTTAATTTATCATTTAGCCTACATATGTGCATTATAACTCACAGATCACAGTGGATCTACAAAGGCACAAAACATTTATTCACAGATAGGCCTATGGAACTGAAAAAAATGCATTTCACTTTGATTAAAACAACTTGTTTTATTAACTTATTAACTTAACTTATTTTAATGTACAGTATACATTCTGACCACCTGAACTGACTCACCACACTATGTACAAACTAAAGTCGGAGCAATGAAGAACGTTATCACAATGTTCATGGTCTTTAAATATTACATTACCACAGTAAATGTTATTTTTTCACAGAACTGTATTCTTCAGAGTGAAAAAAGTCTCTTAAAGAGCATTACAAGTCTTACAATTAGACTTGACCTACTCGCTGTTTAACCCCCTCCCCTCTCTTTCTCTCACTGCGGCCTACCGGCTGCTCCTGAAACTTGGCATCTTTTAGCCTTCACGATGGCATCAATATCAGGTGTCAAATCCTGAGTAGCAGCCAATTTCATAATATCATTTAAGTGCTTGTGTGTTAGCCTTGAGCGCAGCTTTGTTTTATTAATGTTCATTACAGAGAAAACCTGTTCACAAAGATAGGTAGTCCCAAACATGCATAAAACCTTTGCAGCCAGGGCTGTTAATTTGGGGCACCCTGGCAAGAGATACTGATAAAATGTGTCCAAGCCCACAGAGGCAAATTTGTCCTTCATACCTGAATCACACTGCAAGTCAATTATTTCGAGTTGGATGTCAGCGGGCAGATCAGAAGCCTTGACTGTGAATGGCGAGCAAAAAACGGCAAATTCTGTCTCAAGTTCACCGAAGACCTGAAACCGTCGCTCAAACTCCCGCAGCAATCCTGTAATCTTGTCTTTGTATTGAGCCATGTCAGCATTAAGTCCGGTCGCACGCACATCTCTTAGACAAGGGAAATGAGCGGTGTCACCGCTAGATAGTTGTGTCTCCCAGAGTGACAGTTTCAACTTGAATGCGCGTATGCTGTCATAATACTGAGTGACAACTTTTTTGCGGCCCTGCAACATTTTGTTAAGATTATTCAGGTGCTCTGTAATATCCACCAGAAAGGCAAGATCCTGCACCCATTATGGGCATTTAAGTTCCTTCACTGGTATGCCTTTTTTCTCCATGAACTGTTCAATTTGCTCTCGTAGCTCAAAGAAACGCTTCAGCACGGCACCTCGGCTTAACCACCGTACTTCAGTGTGGTATGGCAAGCCATGCGTAATGTCTTTATCACTGAGAAGACTGTCAAACTGATGGTGATTCAAACCTCTTGCTCGGATGAAATTAACAGTGCGGACAACCACCTCCATGACATGATCCATTTTTAATGATTTGCAACACAATGCTTCCTGGTGCAATATACAGTGAAATGTCCAAAACTCTTGTCCTCCATTTGCGGCCTGTACTTTATCTCTGAAATTTGTCACAACGCCTGCTTTTCTCCCAATCATTGATGGCGCACCATCTGTAGCCAGGCTGACGGCACGGGACCAGTCCACTCCGACTCTGTCCAGCGCTCCAACGAGAGAGGTCATAATTTCATCCGCTGTTGTAGTATCCGTCATAGGTACCAACCCAAGGAACTCCTCGGTGACTGTCAAAGTCGCATCAACACCACGAATGAATATGGCCAGTTGAGCAACATCTGTAATATCAGTGCTCTCATCAATTGCAACCGAAAATGCAACAAATAACTTGCCTTTGTGATTCATTTGGCTCTCCAAGTCTGCCGAGAGATCTGAAATTCTATCTGCGACAGTGTTTCTCGTTAGGCTAATGTTGGCAAAGGCCTGTCGCTTTTCGGGGCACACGATTTCTGCAGCCTTTAGCATGCATGTTTTCACGAACTCACCCTCAGAAAATGGCTTGGATCCTAACGCTATCTCATTAGCAATAAGGTAGCTAGCTTTCACCGCTGCATCACTGACCTCTTGGCTACGGGTAAAAACAGACTGCTGTTTCTTCAGACCCACTTTCAATTAAATTATCTTCTCTATTCTCAGTTGTCCTCGCAAATGGTTGTATTTTTCACCATGATGAGTCTCATAGTGGCGCCGAATATTATATTCCTTGAGCACTGAAACTTGCTGATTACACACCAAGCACACAGATTTCCCATTCACTTCTGTGAATAAATATGAATCAGTCCCTTTTTCTTGGAAAACTCTGCACTCTGTGTCAACTTTTCTCCTTTTTGATAAAGACATTTTGGTAATGTGGGTAATTTTGACAACAAGAGCTTAATAACGATAAGGCAAGATCGGCAGATGGCGCATTCTGGGCGCGTTGCTGTCACGTGCTGTTTATTTCAGGATCTTTCGTTATTTCAGTGACACCTCTGCTGGACAAATTTGGAATATCTGTTCCTTTAAAAAAAAAAAAGTGGACGTCGTCTCGCGGGCCAGATTGAACCATCTGGCGGGCCGGTTCTGGCCCGCGGGCCGTATGATTGACATCCCTGCACTAGAGCATGCTGGACAATTATTTGGTGCTTGCTGACCTCAATGTGTGCATGCATATCAACAGTCTAAAGCAGTCATCTCCAATCCAAAGAATTAGTTGGAATCATTTGTTTATTAGACATTTCCTATTTATACTGTATGGATAATAAAACCCATCCTTTATTCACTTGTGTTTTAGCTTTTTCCCCACACCCACACTGAAAGATGTTACTATTACTTTAGTCTGTCTTGCTTTATGATAGTCACATGCCTCTACCTTTACAAGATGTCTGTCAGTATTCTTTATGAGGGCTTTAAAGCTAATGTTAATTTGACTGTTTACTTCAAGAACATACATGTATTTTCCAAGACAGACCTGTTACTGGCTGTGTCTAAAAATCCATTCTAGCGTAATACATACTTAAACTGCATACTAAATTCGCCTTTGATCTAGTAGAATTCACTCTTCTTTTCTGACTCACTTGTTTGGCAACAGCTGATAGTCAGATAAATTGACGCGCTGTACCGAAATGAACGAATGACGGGAGTCAATGCAATCGCGCATTAGATGACAAATTCTGAGTACTATTGCCGCATTCAAATGCTAGTCGGAACTTGGAACCCCGGAAATGTCAGACTTGCTTACTGGTTGTAGTTATACACGTGCCGCATTCTAAGAACAGCAAGTCGGACATTTCAGAGTTTCATAGGTCCGACTAGAATGTGAACGAGGCATAGTTTCTAAATTTCACATACAATAAAGCTACATGTTTTTACATTCTATTTATTACTCTAATATGGGTATTTGGACACTGCCTCTTTGTCTCTCACACACTGAGCACGAGCACAGTCATTATGGCCACAGCTTCCTCTGACCTGGCAGACCACCTGTGCTGTTCCATCAGCACAGACATCTACACTGAGCCTGTGTCTCTAAGCTATCAGCACACCTTCTGCAAGAGATGCCTCCAAGACAGCCTGAATGCTGGACACAAACTCTGTCAAGTGGGAAGGGCTCTGGTCAGAGACAGAATCTTCCAGATCAACAGACTGATCAGGAACGTGGCCTACCAGCTGAAACTGGAGGAAAATGCTAATAGACAGAGAGCTACAGCCGAGAGAGGAAACAGTAGAGAGATGAATGTCGTGAACATGGAGAGCCTCTGAAGCTGTTCTGTGAGACGGACAGTAAGCTGATCTCTGTGATCTGCAGAGATGGGTGAGACGACAGAGGACACACATTCAAACCTATAAGAGAAGCACATGAGGATCTGAAAAAAGAGGTAGCCTCAGATTTATGCTACTTCAAGAAGGATATTCGTGTGCTGGAATAATCAAGAGATGAGCAGCAAAGAGAAATGTCTCAAGCAAACGAGACGTCAGATCATCTCAAAGTCCAGATCAGGTTGCTTGGTTGACAAGGAGATAGTACTTGCCAGGCTGGAAGAACAGCTAAAGGAGAAGACAGTTAAAACGGCCTCTCTTCAGTCTGAGCTGGACCTCACTGAGCCCAGAGACTTCCTGCTCTAGTGGATGGAGAGGGGCTGCACTGAGATTAGGGAGAGGAGGAAGGAGGAGGAGTGGGTGAAGAGGAATATGATAGAGGGATTAGGATAGAGGGGAATATGATAGAGGGAATATATTGAGAGGAATGTGACAGAGAGGATTTGTTTCATTAGATCACTTTAAGACTTAAAATCTCTTAGGCTGACAGTCCCCGGAATCGGGCGCTAGAATTTCTTTAAAAAATATGTAAATGTTTACATTACTTATTTGATTGATTTCCCACCGTTTTATATTTCAGAAGACATCCATCCAGACATTCCTAGAACCACGTAAACGTTCTCTGTCGAATAAACTTGTATTTGTCTCCCTCTGGTGTTCGGATGCATCAATACATCCATTTATCACTTAACTGCAACATTAAGTCAAAGGTGCGTTCCAGGAAAAACATTTATCCATCCTTGACTGCTTCACGGCACAGACATGGCAAAGCAATCACTGAATTTGTCTCGAGCAGGCAGAGCTAAATACATAACTTTCATAGCTCTACTATAAATAATGCGACCTACACACTTCCTTAAACCTAAAATAAGTCAGGAAGTAATTTTGTGTGGAAGTCAAACATTTGTTCAGAACGACAAAATCGAGACCTTTACATAGCCCATCTCTCATTGTCTATAGGAGTGATGTACACTGATCAAATTGCCCAAATGTTAATTTAGACATTCACAAATTTTACAGATTTTGACTCTCACTAATGTCATGAAATGTTTGGCAAAGTAGTAAAGAAGGTTGTATTATACTTTTCTTGTGTACTAGATCATATGGTTTGAAAAGTGATTTTTTTCTCAGACATAAATGAACAATTCCAGGTGAAAGCTAAAGGTCATAGCTTCCTGGGGGGAGGGACACCACTACATTAATAAAATGTTTCCCTCTTGCTAGATTGATGACTAAAGCCCTAGTGAAACAGTGCAAAATGGTTGTCAGCTCAACTGGTTAAATACAAGACCTGTTCATTGTGAAATGTATGTGTTCAAGTCTAATAATTTTGCTCTATATATTTTCTGCTCTGTATGTAATTTTATCTGTTTAAGCTGTTTGGATTGTTAATTGATATAACACAGGGCACCATTGAAAAAGAGACACTGGTCTCAATTGGGATTCCCTGTAAAAATAAAGAGGAATATGATAGAGGGAATATGATAGCGAGTATTATGATGGAGTGGAATATGATAGAGGAATATGATGGAGGGAATATAATAGAGGGAATATGATAGAGGGAATATGATGGAGGGAATATGATAGAGGAATATGATGGAGGGGAATATGATAGAGAATGAATGGAGGAATGTGTGACGCTCTTGAGCAACAAAGGTTGTCTGTTTGGTTATATCAACTGGAAAGACATGGATAAGAAAATGTTCAAACAATTTTAAACAATACTGTTCTATAGTCAGCTGATATTGATTTCTTTATTTAATTATTTATTAAACTTAAATGCTAAACATCAATGACACCTACTCTTCAATTACATTTTTTGGGCCTATATAATTACACATCCAGCTAATTTTATCCCTCTATGAGCATGTGTACCGTAAAGATACCGTAAGGATCACTAGACTGCAACAGCTCTCGTTGATTTAATCGATCAATGGCTCAGGTCACTTGACAAAGATAAACTTGTGGATGAGCTGCTTCTTGATTTTAGTGCTGCATTTGACCTTGTTGATCATATGGCTAATAGCTGAGGCCATTGAAGAGAGATGTTTTCTTGACCCCTCATTTCTTTTTTAGAACTTTGTTACTGAGGTGACATAGACTATGGAAGACTTGTTTTACTGTAGTAAGGTCGCCTATGTATTTCATTGATGATGATGATGATGATGATGATGATGATGAATATTGACATTATTGGTAGGCTGAGATCGAACAAACAACCTAAGTAAGCCTGGCTGCTATTTATGATATCTAAAACATATTGACTTTTAATTAGGCAAAACACATGTAGTTTGAATGGTCAACCATTTTATATGAGTTACAGCATTTTATTTTAATAAAAAATTAGGTTATATGGATTCATTGTATATATTAGGTATGACTGTGCTGCATAGGTACAAAAAATCTAAAATAAATAAACAAAATTGTGCCAGCATTTGATAACACATGAAAGCTGCTGTGGGTAACCATGGCAATGGGGACTCCATTGTGACATCACAAGATTCAGATTCTGGAAGGTTACCTGTTGCACAGACAAACTGAACAGTGCAAAGAGACTGATTCAACTAACCACTGACAAATTATGAATGTCCTATTTCATTAGTGAGAGAACACACTGCTTACTTCAGAGGTAGGTTGTAATATAACTTATTGTGAATGTGTTTCAGTAGTATAACTTATTTTCAAATTACTTGTGTATGAATGTGACATTTTAAGTACACCTAACATGACTAGTGAAACTGTTGAAGAGAGATAGTTTGCTTGAGTCCTCTTTTTGTGAGAAAATGCTTCATCCTGACACCTGAGATGTCATGTTACAATTGTAGTGAGCCAGCCTAATGGCTAATGCATTCTATTGATGACAGAAAAAAAACCTCTCTCTGTGTTAATCACCAACATATGTTGTAATCAATTATCTCAATAAATATGTACCAAAAGAGTAGGTTGTGTAAAAAAACAAGTACGCCTACCTAATTTGTAGCTGATTCATTTCTAATAAGAATAATATGTTCTTAATTGAATGGACATCCATTTCAAATGGTTGAATTGATAGACCTCTTTAAATTGAGGTGCACTCAAGGGCACTCAAAGAGAAGACTGGCATTTTTACCTCCTTGGTTTTTAAAATAGATGAAACTGTACAAGTTAGGTCCTGCATGGATACAGAGTCATTTTCTACCCAAAACACAGTGTTTTCAATGATATGATGGAAGTGATTAGTGTGGTTTGTGAGAACCAGGCCCAATATGGAGTAGAGCTACATGAGGGGTTGAATAAGGCTCAATAGTAAGGTACAGAAAGAGCCTGAAGTTTGCTTTTTAAAGTCTGTGTTGTGCTTTTTCATCTGCCATGGCAACGCCTTCGATCACAATGATGATGTCATGAAGGATATTGTTCACGAAATGATAAGAACAGCCAAAATCGATTCATTTGAAATTGGTCGCTTTTCCAGTAGCCAACTTTTTACTAGTAATTCAGATAGGCCTATTGCCTAAACATATCTGGATCAGGATTCTCACTTGCTTAATTGTAAGTAGCTGGGAAGAAAACGTGTGCACATTGTAAAGAGATGCATTATTATTTGGTTAGCAACACCCACTTACTACAACGTTGTGTATTTTCCAGAGTTATTGTTAGCTAAGAGGAAGACATGGAGGGTTCAACGCTGACACAGAGGAGGGGTGAGTGTCGGTTGGAGGAAAGGTCGATCTAGACAGACTACGTGATGGAGCTGAGAGCCAGGTTGGCTCTGGTGTTGCAGATCCAGAAGGATCAGGAGAAGAAGATGAAGAGGATTTGGTTCAAGACGAGGAAAATGCCAAAACTGATTGAGGAGGTAACAAGACCAACTTTGACAAAGTCGACTAGAGTTCTATTTAACAATATTAATTAAAGCAAATATAAGTTATTGTAAGGGCAAAATGTTTCATATGCCATGGAATGTAAGCTAACAATGTTTTGTCCTTATTTCTTTTTGTATTAGGCTACACCATGGCAATGCTTATAACTGTTCTTGTCTAAAAGTGTTGTATCATGTCTGTCTGTTTCAGTGTATTTATGTCCTCAGTTCTTATGGTTGTCTTGTCATAAAAAATAAACAACCGTTCTATCATAGACGCTCATATCAGGATTATGTGGTTGTCTCACCTAGCTACCTTAAGTTGAATGCACTAACTAACTATAAGTCGTTCTGGATAAAAGCGTCTGATAAATGGCTAAAATGTCAAATGTTATGCTGGGTGTGGGGCATGTATTTTTACACTTAGCTGGCCCATTGGTAAGGGGACCCAGGGTTGGGACAGACTGGTGCAGAGCATCTGAGAGGACACACATATATATATATATATATGTGATGTATAAGTAAATAGTGCTGACTCATACAGTATGTATGTATGTACTGAATGTGATCACTTTCATCATGTCTGTTTCTTTTCTCACGCAGAATGTGAGAGATGTGAGCAACTGTCCTCTCACTGAGTTTATGGCTCCCTGTATCGACTCCCTCCCACCACTGGCTTTCACCAATCAGAGGCCTATACCTACCATGTTGCATCCCCCCTCTCCATTGGCCATACGCACTCAGGATGCACAGCGGTTCATTGTATTTTCATACTTTGTCCCTGAAACCTGCCAGTCTGCTGAATGCCCAGTTGCCACAGAGGCCATTGCAGATGTATCTACAGGCAAACGAGAGGACCTATGGACAGATACACATCTTTCCTCAATGCTGCATCGATACCTGCCACACTTCTTTGACGAAGACTCCATGCAGCCACATCAGGCAGTAGAGGGCACCACTGAGGTCTCAGTTGCTCCAGTGGCAATATCTAATGTCGAGGAAGAGGACAGATTCTATCCTTACTCCCTCCCACCCCTGGCTCAGCGGTTCATTGGCAATTCATTCAATTTCCTCGAAACCTCCCAGCCTGCTGTTTCAGCCACAGAGTGCCCAGTTGCCACAGAGGCCTCTGCTACCACAGCCACTGTCAAGGGAGAGAATCCATGGGCAGCTAGAAGTCTTCCTTCAGTGCTGCCTCCATGCCTGCCAACAGTCATTGACAATGACTTCATGCCACCAGATCAGACAGTAGAGGATACCTATGAGGTCTCAGTTGCTACAGAGACCACTGCAGGCACAGCTACTGTTGATTTTGGAGTGTAAAGATCAGCAGCTAAATGCCCTGTCCCAATGCTGCCTCCAGGTCTGCCACTTGTCTTTGAAGTTGACTACAAACTGCCAGGGGAGGCAGTAGAGGACACCACCAAGTGTCCAGTTATCAGTGAAACAAACAATGATGTGTCCACTCACCTCAAAGAGGACATGGCAGCTGATCAAAGCCCTCCTGACCCTGCAGCACTGCCTCCAAGCTCGCCATGTATCCGAGACTCTGACCACAAACTGACCAAGGAGACGAAAGAGGATGCCACCGAGTCCTCCGTTACCACAGCGATCACTGCAGGCACATCCATTGTCCAGGGAGAGGACCTGTTGGGTGATAAAAGCAAGGCTCCAATGCTGCCTTTAAAGTTGCCACACATTCTAGACAATGACCACAAGCAGCCAGAGGAGGCAGTAGAGGACACCACCAAGAGTCAAGTGTCCAGGGAAGCAGCCGTTTCCGTGTCCACTGTCCACACAGAGGAGTTTTTGGCTGATAAAAGTCCTCCTGCACCTGCAACACTGCCTCTAATCCTGACCTGCACCCACAACAATGACCACAAACAGCTATGGAAGACAGTTGAGTGCACTACAAAGTGCTCAGTCGACACAGAGGCAACTGTTGCCATTTACACCTGGGATGATAAAAGTCCTCCAGGTCTGCAATGCATTCACAACAACAATGACCACAAGCAGCCAGAGGAGACAGTTGAGGACACAACAGAGTGCTCAGTTAACACAGAGGCAAGTGCAGTTGCATCCACTGTCAAGAGAGAGGAACTGATGAGTGATAAAAGCCCTGTCCTAGCACTAGTGAAGAGGTGGATCGCTGCCCTCATGCTCACCAGCTGGTCCCAGATGCTAACTTAACTCTGGCAACCCCTCTGCTCTGCTTGGCCACTAAGACGCCTGTTAGAGTGAGAGCCTCCATATGCAGGTCAGAGGATGAGGAACCCAGGCCCTGGGCGCTGGAAGAGGCAAAGGTAGGTGTCCTATTTTAAACTACCGAAATTTCCGCACTATAAGGCGCACCGGAGTATAAGCCGCAGCAGCTAAATTGAATGATGTGTACATATATAAGCCGCACTGGACTATAAACCGCAGGTGTTTTAATGTTTAATTACCATATGTAAGGGTTCGTGCACAGAGGGGATTGTCGGGAAAGAGATGGCTGCTTGAGGAAGCTCCCATTTATTAACATTTCAACAAACAAGTTGCATATTTGCATAACGTATTCAAGTGTTACCATTTAGTGCAATAGTAGCTACAGAACATATACTGTGCTGTGTAAACTGTACTGTATCACATAACGTTTCAGACACATTCAACTTTCAAACTTAAACCGTGCGCTCCCATCGCACATACCGGCAGTGATCTACAGCAGTGGTTTTCAACCAGTGGTCCTTGAGGGAGTGCTAGGGGTTCACCAGCAAAATTAGTTAATAGCGTCACAATCATTTAACAATTTAACTTTGGTTATTTTTGAAAAACCTTGAAAAAGTGTGCACATCTTTGAATATTTATCTACATTATAGCCTACAGTAGTACCATAACAAAAAACAAAGCTTACAGCGCTTGACTAGGCAATATCAATGGCTAAATTAAATGTTGTTGTTTTTTAAGTGCGTAAACCTAAAGTTGCAGCAACACGGCTGCTTAAAATATACGGTAATCAACCTACCATTAATCCTCGTCTTCATCTTTTAGGCTAAGGTGCAGTACACGGCTGTAACCAGAAAAGTCAAGTCATTAATCGTCATCTCAGTCTTCTTCCTGCGTACTAAAACCACCAAAGTCCTCATCTTCAGTGTCGGAAACGAACAGGCTCAGGGTAATGTTTGTCTGTCTTGCTCTTGTTCTGTCTCTCGTTCTGTCTCTCGTACCACTCTCGGTTCCACTTTTACTTTTGCGCTCTACCTGTGTCACTCTTTTCCGGCCTCCAGGTTTCCTGCTGGAGCCCGCCGCTTAAAGGTGGTCGGGCGCGGACCGGTCATAGAGCCCATAGAGTTAAAGTTGTTGGACTGTAACCTGTAAAATCCATAGATTTAGGAGGTCTTCTAGTGGCCGTTAGCTGTAAAAATACATAGATTAGCCGCACCGTTATAATATATATATATATATATATATATATATATAATATAAGCCGCAGGGTCGAAAAAATTGGAAAAAAGGCGCGGCTTATAGTCCGAAAATTACGGTACTACTCTACAGGGTTGAGGGTCTGTTCCATTTCAATTCAAAGCATTGAATTAAGTACTTCCTGAATTGACTGGAATTGAAATGGAATTGACCCCAACCCTGCTAATCTATGCTCATAGTATAAAACATCACCCCTTACTAGGGTTAACATTTGTATTACGTTTGGTGTGGACCCAGGAAGAACATCTATGGCTATTACAAAATTGGTTTGGGATACAAAAAAACAAGTTACCTCAATTACTGTCCTCTAAATTGTGTGCCCCATGAGGCCATCAATGTATGTTGATCACTCAAATGTGTATTGAATGTGCCACATTGGAACAATATTACATCTAGAGTCAATGTCTTCCTGTTAGGATTATTGGACAGGCATTGACATTGAGAGTGAAGAGAGGAGCGTCAAGGAGGAGGTGAGCCCGAGGGAGGGTTTGAAGGGTGAGGCGGACCGTGCCCATTCCAAGAGCTCCAATGGGACGGTTTCATCAGAGAGAGCAGAGACCATCCTGGGAAGAGTGGGCTTTCTGGCCATGAACCTCAAGCAGAAAGTCACATTTTTAAAGATGGAGGAAAAAGAGAAAAATAAGGAACTGAATAAGAAGTTGAAAGATGACGAGAAAGAGAGAAAGGTCTCTTGCCTCGAGGTTGTCGGGAGAGGTTGTGTTTTCTCTAGCAGGAGATAAGCTGGCTTCTTATATGTTGTTGAGTAAAGCTTAACCCTCCCGTTGTCCTAGGGTCAAAATGACCCGCCACTGTGTTGAACCAACTTTATTTAATTTTTACATTTTTGTAATCATTTGTGAGAAGGAGGCAGTGAGACTTTAAAGAAAGTATCACTGCCTCCTTCTCACAAATGATCCAAAAAATATAAAAATTAAATAAAGTTGGTTCAACACAGTGGCGGGTCATTTTGACCCTAGGACAACGGGAGGGTTAAACCATGTATTTAGATTTTATGTAGGTATTGTAGTCAGGCATTATAGGTAGTTTACTTAGGTAGTTATTGTAGGTAATTATTGTAGGTAAGTATTCTATTCGGTGGACCCCGGCGAAGCACGAGTGCTAGCTAACCCACCACTTGGACCAACAAAGCTAGCTAGCTAGCGGGTAGCTACTGGTAAATTTTAGCAACTGTGGTTAGTTGTTTCCAATGTTATTTCACGCTTAAGAGTACCTGTAATTGAGCCAGCTAGCTACCGACCATTCAGCTGTTCTTCTAACCTCATTATCCGAGGCATTAACGTTAGATGGTTGGTGGCTGCTGTACTTAATTACAGCTACTGATTGCAGCCTGCCACCCAGTTAGTTGGCGTTGGGTAAGTTTGGCTTCATACATAGCTTGGGCTTTGTCGAGTAAGGCTTAAACTATGTATTTAGATTGTAGTTAGGTATTATAGGTAGGCATCGTGGGCTGTATATTATTAGGTATTATAGGTAGGCATCGTGGGCTGTTGTGGGTAGTTGTTGTTTGTAGTTATTGTAGGTTACTTTTGTATTCGGCGGTGCCGGGTCTAGCACGAAGCTAGCTAGCTAACTCACCTCCTGGACTAGCTGGCTAGTAGCTATTAGCAACGGTAGCAACTAAATATAATATCCTTTTAGCCAGCTACATTCGTTCGCAGCGACGCTGTTTTTCAAACAAAGTCAACACAGCAGCCATTGCTAGCTAGCCAACACTATCAGCTGGCTGTACTGTGGTAGCTAAATACAATATCTTTGTGCTAGCTAGCCAACGTTTAATCATTGCTGCGTTATGCGTTATGGTAAGCTTGGCTTCATACATAGCTTGGGCTCTGTCGAGTAAGGCTTAAACTATGTATTTAGATTGTAGTTAGGTATTATAGGTAGGCATCGTGGGCTGTATATTTTTAGGTATTATAGGTAGGCATCGTGGGCTGTTGTGGGTAGTTGTTTTATGTAGTCACTGTAGGTTACTTTTGTATTCGGCGGTGCCGGGTGTAGCACGAAGCTAGCTAGCTAACTCACCTCCTGGACTAGCTGGCTAGTAGCTAGCTAGCCAACACTACCAGCTGGCTGTACTGTGGTAGCTAAATACAATATCTCTGTGCTAGCTAGCCAACGTTTAATCATTGCTGCGTTATGAAAGAACTAGACACGGACACGAATTATCTGTTTAGTGTGTTAACACACTATTGGTAGTCCGTGTAACCAAGTATTGGTGCTAAACTGTGTGTTGTTGGATGCTACCATGCTAGTTAGCTATGGCGTCATAGTTAGCTAGCTGAATAAAGTAAGTTGAGTCTAGTCCTTGAAACATTGAACCATTGTAGTTTACAACAATTCTAACTTCTAAAGTGGAAGTTGGGAGAGTTTTATTCGGGTGGTTCAGTGAAACAATTATAGTTTCCGAGGTGGAAGTTGGGAGAGTTATAAATAAATAAAATAATAAATTGGTCATTTAGCAGACGCTCTTATCCAGAGCGACTTACAGGAGCAATTAGGGTTAAGTGCCTTGCTCAAGGGCACATCGACAGATTTTTCACCTAGTCGGCTTGGGGATTAGAACCAGCGACCTTTCGGTTACTGGTACAACGCTCTTAACCACTAAGCTACCTGCCACCAGTTATATTTTTTTGGTGAGGGAGGCCTTGCTCTCTCCTTTCCCAGATGTTTAGTTCATTTCATTCCGATCTCCTCTGCATTATTGTAGCCATCTGCTACAGCCTGTCAACTATGCCTCTGCCTATCCCTGTTCTCTCCTCTCCGCACAGGCTACACAAACGCCTCACACCGCGTGGCTGCTGCCTCTCTAACCTGGTGGTCCCTGCACGCACCACACACCTGGAGTTCCAGGTCTCAGGCAGCCTCTGGAACTGCCGTTCTGCTGCCAACAAGGCTGACTTCATCCCAGCCTATGCTACCCTCCAGTCCCTCGACTTTCTGGCGCTGACGGAAACATGGATTACCACCGAAAACACTGCTACTCCTACTGCTCTCTCCTAGTCTGACCATGTGTTCTCGCATACCCCGAGAGCATCTGGTCAGAGGGGTGGTGGCACAGGAATCCTCATCTCTCCCAAGTGGTCATTCTCAATTTTTCCCCTAACCCATCTGTCTATCTCCTCATTTGAATTCCATGCTGTCACAGTCACTAGCCCATTTAAGCTTAATATCCTTGTCATCTATCGCCCTCCAGGTTCCCTTGGAGAGTTCATCAATGAGCTTGACGCCTTGATAAGTTCCTTTCCTGAGGATGGCTCACCCTTCACAGTTTTGGGGGATTTCAACCTCCCTACGTCTACATTTGACTCATTTCTCTCTGCCTCCTTCTTTCCACTCCTCTCCTCTTTTGACCTCACCCTCTCACCGCCCCCCCCCCCTACTCACAAGGCAGGCAATACGCTTGACTTCATCTTTACTAGATGTTGCTCTTCTACTAATCTCACTGCAACTCCCCTCCATGTCTCCGACCACTACTTTGTATCCTTTTCTCTCTCGCTCTCCTCCAACACTACTCACTCTGCCCCTACACAGATGGTAACGCGCCGCCGCAACCTTCGCTCTCTCTCTCCCACTACTCTCTCCTCTTCCATCTGCTCAATCCTTCTCCCTCCAATCTCCTGATTCTGCCTCCTCAACCCTCCTCTCCTCCCTTTCTGCATCCTTTGACTCCCTGTGTCCCCTATCCTCCCGGCCGGCTCGGTCCTCCCCTCCAGCTCCGTGGCTTGACGACTCATTGCGAGCTCACAGAACAGAGCTCCGGGCAGCTGAGCGGAAATGGAAGAAAACTAAACTCCCTGCTGACCTGGCATCTTTTCACTCCCTCCTCTCTACATTTTCTTCATCTGTTTCTGCTGCTAAGGCCACTTTCTACCACTCTAAATTCCAAGCATCTGCCTCTAACCCTAGGAAGCTCTTTGCCACATTCTTCTCACTGCTGAATCCCCCCCCCCCCCCCAACACCCCCCACCTCCCTCTCTGTGGATGACTTCGTCAACCACTTTGAAAAGAAGGTTGACGACATCTGATCCTCGTTTGTTAAGTCTAATGTCACTGCTGGTCCTGCTCACACTGCCCTACCCTATGCTTTGAGTTCTTTCTCCCCTCTCTCTCCAGATAAAATCTTGCGACTAGTGACTGCAGGCCGCCCAACAACCTGCCCGCTTGACCCCATCCCCTCCTCTCTTCTCCAGACCATCTCCGGTGACCTTCTCCCCTACCTCACCTCGCTGATCAACTCATCCTTGACCGCTGGCTATGTCCCTTCCGTCTTCAAGGCTTTGCACCCCTTCTCAAAAAACCAACACTCGATCCCACTGATGTCAACAACTACAGACCAGTATCCCTTCTTTCTTTTCTTTCCAAAACTATTGAGCGCGCCGTCTTTAGCCAACTCTCTTGCTATCTCTCTCAGAATGACCTTCTTGATCCAAACCAGTCAGGTTTCAGGACTGGTCATTCAACTGAGACTGCTCTTCTCTGTGTCACGGAGGCTCTCCGCACTGCTAAAGCTAACTCTCTCTCCTCTGCTCTTGTCCTTCTAGACCTGTCTGCTGCCTTTGATACTGTGAACCATCAGATCCTCCTCTCCACCCTCTCCGAGCTGGGCATGTCCGGCGCGGCTCACTCCTGGATTGCGTCCTACCTGACCGGTCGCTCCTACCAAGTGGCGTGGCGAGAAGCTGTCTCCGCACCATGTGCTCTCACCACTGGTGTCCCCCAGGGCTCAGTTCTAGGCCCTCTCCTTTTCTCCCTATACACCAAGTCACTTGGCTCTGTCATATCCTCACATGGCCTCTCCTATCATTGATACACAACTAATCTTCTCCTTTCCCCCTTCTGATAACCAGGTGGCGAATCGCATCTCTGCATGTCTGGCAGACATATCAGTATGGATGACGGATCACCACCTCAAGCTGAACCCTGGCAAGACGGAGCTGCTCTTTCTCCCGGGGAAGGACTGCCCGTTCCATGATCTCGCCATCACGGTTGACAACTCTGTTGTGTCCTCCTCCCAGAGTGCGAAGAGCCTTGGCGTGACCCTGGACAACACCCTGTCGTTCTCCGCTAACATCAAGGCGTTGACCCGATCCTGCAGGTTCATGCTCTACAACATTCGGAGAGTACGACCCTGCCTTACACAGGAAGTGGCACAGGTCCTAATCCAGGCACTTGTCATCTCCCGTCTGGATTACTGCAACTCGCTGTTGGCTGGGCTCCCTGCCTGTGCCATTAAACCCCTACAACTCATCCAGAATGCCGCCGCCCGTCTGGCGTTCAACCTTCCCAAGTTCTCTCACGTCACCCCCCTCCTCCGCACACTCCACTGGCTTCCAGTTGAAGCTCGCATCCGTTACAAGACCATGGTGCTTGCCTATGGAGCAGTGAGGGGAACGGCACCTCCGTACCTTCAGGCTCTGATCAGACCCTACACCCAAACGAGGGCATTGCGTTCATCCACCTCTGGCCTGCTGGCTCCCCTTCCTCTGCGGAAGAATAGTTCCCGCTCAGCCCAGTCAAAACTGTTCGCTGCTCTGGCACACCAATGGTGGAACAAGCTCCCTCACGACGCCAGGACAGTGGAGTCACTCACCACCTTCCGGAGACATTTGAAACCCCACCTCTTTAAGGAATACCTGGGATAGAATAAAGTAATCCTTCTGAGGAGCTGAAAAAGAGAGAGAAAGCTCAAGCTGAGCTCCTGGAGATGGAGCAAAAGATTCAAAAAAAGGAGGAGAATAAGAGAGAAAAGAGGAGGAAAGAGGAGAGGAAGAGACTGGAGAAGAGGAAAAAGAGGGAGCCAGCTGGAGGTGGAACTGAGAGGGTGATAGAAGAGCAGGGAAGGGATGAAAGCTTGAAGATGAATGAGTAGACTGGGTAAGAGAGAGAGAGAAAAGAGAGATACTGTATTTTTGCATGCAATGAAAAACAAAGAATAAAAAAATAAATGTTTACTCTGTTTGTTTTTTGTCAATGCATACCGTACAAAACATTATAAACACAAAATGTTTACTTTTCGCAAATTTGGGGAGTGTTGCACAGTTTAAATGTTGAATCCTAAAACGACACTAAGCACTCCTACATGTTGAAAGGATTGGATAGGTGTACATATACATTAGGTGTAATATGGCAAACAAAGCCTATCAGAGGGAAATGTAGAGCCATTACCAGTGTTTATACCTATGGGATAGGTAGAGAAAATTCTAAAACAATCTCACAAGCTCTCATCCATGGTCAAATGAACTACTGTTGTCTGGAGTAATGCAGGTGTTGGTGACCTAAAGAGACTGCAAATAGCACTAAATAAGGCAGCAAGAAAGGTTCTGCAATGTGGTTATGAGATGTTCTCCATAGAATTACATAATGCACTCGAATGGCCGACTGTCAAGGAAATGATAAAAAAAACACACAAAAAAACATTTTTCATAAAATGTACTGAAAGACCAACCGCCAAATGTGATTAACTGGATATGATCAAAGACGACTCGTAAAGGTAATAGGAATCTGGATCTGTTTCCTTTTCTTTTTACTTTGCTTTTGTTATTATTATTATTTTTTAAAGTTTTCTTTTTACATTTCGTAAAATGTAATAATTACAAAAACATTTCATTTTAATTTCAATTTAGTAACATACTGTATCATTCAAATAAATATTATTTTTTGTCTAATCATGTTTTTTGCCTTTGAAGCTTAATATTTTGTAATATAATGTATGACTGACATGAGGGTAATCAAAGGGAGAGAGATAAGGGTAACAATGAAGACTTCTTCCATTACCATGGACGGCAGGTAGCTTAGTGGGTAAGAGCGTTGTGCCAGTAACCGAAAGGTCGCTGGTTCTAATCCCCGAGCCGACTAGGTGAAAAATCTGTCGATGTGCCCTTGAGCAAGGCACTTAACCCTAATTGCTCCTGTAAGTCGCTCTGGATAAGAGCGTCTGCTAAATGACCAAAAATAAATAATAATAAAATAAATTACCAAGTGATGAGTGGAAGTGTACAGTGCCCTCCTTAATTATTGGCAACAGAAGGAAATATGAACAAAAAAGGCTGTGAAAACATGTCATTGTGGTCTATCAGCTTGATCTTACACTCAAAATATAATATGAATCTACCCTTTAATTGAGTAAACATTGTTCAAATAAAAAATAATCGTCATCAACAAATCATTATTTTATTCAAAAACATGCGTGTCACAATTATTGGCTGCCCTATAAATTATTTTGAACAAAATCTAATTGAGTGCATTTGTAAAGTATTCAGACCCCTTGACTTTTTCCACACTTTGTCTTATTCTAAAATTGATTAAATTGTTTTTTTTCCTCATCAATCTACACACAATACCCCATAATGACAAAGTGAGAACAGGTTTTTAGACTTTTTTATAAATGTATTAAAAATAACAAATGGAAATTTCACATTTACATAAGTATTCAGACCCTTTACTCAGTACTTTGATGAAGCACCTTTGGCAGCGATTACAGCCTCGAGTCTTCTTGGGTATGACGCTACAAGCTTGGCACACCTGTATTTGAGGAGTTTCTCCCATTCTTCTCTGCAGATCCTCTCAAGCTCTGTCAGGCTGGATAGGGCGTGTCGCTGCACAGCTATTTTCAGGTCTCTCCAGAGATGTTAGATCGGGTTCAAGTCCGGCTTCTGGCTGGGCCACTCAAGGACATTCAGAAACTTGTCCCGAAGCCACTCCTGCGTTGTCTTGGCTGTGTGCTTAGGGTCGTTGTCCTGTTGGAAGGTGAACCTTAGCCCCAGTCTGAGGTCCTGAGCGCTCTGGAGCAGGTTTTCATCAAGGATTTCTCTGTAAATTGCTCTGTTCATCTTTCTATTGATCCTGAGTAGTCTCCAAATCAAATCAAATCAAATTGTATTTGTCATGTGCCGAATACAACAGGTGTAGACCTTACCGTGAAATGCTTACTTACAAGCCCTTAACCAATAATGCAGTCCAAGAAATAGAGTTAAGAAAATATTTACTAAATACACTAAAGAAAAAAATAAAATAAAAAGTAACAGAATAAAATAATAATGAGGCTATATACAAGGGGTACCGGTACAGAGTCAATGTGTGGGGGTACAGGTTAGTTGAGGTAATTTGTACATTTAAGTAGGGGTAAAGTAACTATGCATAGATAATAAACAGCGAGTAGCAGAAGTGTAAAAACAAAGGGGGGAGGTGTCAATGTAAATAGTCTGGGTGGCCATTTTATTAATTGTTCAGCAGTCTTATGGCTTGGGGGTAGAAGCTGTTAAGGAGCCTTTTGGACCTAGACTTGGCACTCTGGTACCGCTTGCTGTGCGTAGCAGAGAGAACAGTCTATGACTTGGGTGACTGGAGTCTTTGACAATTTTTTGGGCCTCCCTTCTGACACCGCCTAGTATATAGGTCCTGGATGGCAGGAAGCTTGGCCCCAGTGATGTACTGGGCCGTACGCATTACCCTCTGTAGCGCCTTACGGTCGGATGCCGAGCAGTTGCCATACCCGGCGGTGATGCAACTGGTCAGGATGCTCTCGATGGTGCAGCTGTAGAACTTTTTGAGGATCTTGGGACCAATGTCAAATCTTTTCAGTCTCCTGAGGTGGAAAAGGCGTTGTCGTGCCCTCTTCACGACTGTCTTGGTGTGTTTGGACCATGATAGTTTGTTGGTGATGTGGACACCAAGGAACTTGAAATTCTCGACCCGCTCCACTACAGCCCCGTCGATGTGAATGGGGCGTGTTCACAGTCCCTGTCCTGAAAATCCTCCCCACAGCATGATGCTGCCACCACCATGCTTCACCGTAGGGATGGTGCCAGGTTTCCTCCAAACGTGATCTCATCCCAGGTAAGAGGGGGAGTGGCAGCAGCAGCAGGTTCTCCCCATGTGAGCTGAGTCCAGTGGACCAGTCCTGTATCCCCCCTCCCAGACAGCGACAGTGGTCTGAACCATGGCTAGCTATCCACAATCTGGCTTGACTAAACAAGGTCTACCAAGAGGGAAGGAGGGAGAGGAAGGTAGAGGAAGAGAAAGAGGGAGGAGAGGAAGGAGGAAAGGGAGAAAAGGGTTCTCTCCATCACGACTGTAAGAAGGAAAGGAGGGAGAAGGCCGAGCAAGAGGAAGAGGAAGAGGTGGAAGATGACAAGGAGAGTTGATCTGTCCATCACTACCATAAGGAGATCTCTTCTGGTGGCTCTTGTTCTCTCCTCTTTCCCACAGAGGAGCACCTTTTGCAGGCAGCCCAGAACAGACTCTCCGCTGAGAAAAGGCTAGCCCCTGGAGGTTCCACCTTGGATTTATACAGAGAACCCCCCAGTACTCAAACTGCTTTACATTGTAGAGGGGGATCTAATCTCATTGGAGGCGAACCAATGACCCAGAAATGCTCCGTGGACAGACTTCCTCCCTGCTCCCCGTCTCGCTGGCAAGGGGCTCGTAGGAACACCCTCCCCTCCTTGACTCCAGCTCCACCCCTTCTTCACCTGCCCCCCTTATCATGTTATGAGTCTCACCTACAGGTCCCACCCCCTGGCCTACCTGTTGCAGGTGTAAGTATGGTGTGTCGGACACAGCTGCCCTCCACCTCCTCCCCCTCCTCCCCCTCCTCCCCCTCCTTCCCTCTTTCTCCCACTCCCCCCATCTCTCGCGCTCTCTCCTCCTCCCCCTCTCTTCCCTTTAAAGCAATACTTAGACCAGGCTTTCTGCCTCCTCTACCCCTCTCCACCTCCTCTTCCATTCCTACTCTCTTTCTCTCCACCTCCTCCTCCTCCTCTTTGTTCCCCCTCTCCCGCCCTCCAGTGAGAGAGGCAGGTCACCTCGCCGTCACTCTATCCAGCTGGAGCAACTCCACTGAGAGGGCGAGGAGGAGAGGATAGGTATAGAGGAAGACCAGAGGAGACAAGAGGGAGAGGAGGAGAGGAGGAGAGGGAGTGAGACACTATGTTAGCTGTTGTGGTGTGATATATGTAGTTACTTGTAATAACCACTAGAGCAGGGGTGTCAAACTCATTTTGGTTCAGGGGCCACATACAGCGTAATCTGATCTCAAGTGGGCCGGGCCAGTAAAATAATAGCAAAATAACCTATAAATAACGTCAACAAATCTTTACCTTTGTTTTTCAATATTATGCCTTAATTTATCATTTAGCCTACATATGTGCATTATAACTCACAGATCACAGTGGATCTACAAAGGCACAAAACATTTATTCACAGATAGGCCTATGGAACTGAGAAAATTGCATTTCACTTTGATTAAAACAACTTGTTTTATTAACTTATTAACTTAACTTATTTTAATGTACAGTATACATTCTGACCACCTGAACTGACTCACCACACTATGCACAAACTAAAGTCGGAGCAATGAAGAACGTTATCACAATGTTCATGGTCTTTAAATATTACATTACCACAGTAAATGTTATTTTTTCACAGAACTGTATTCTTCAGAGTGAAAAAAGTCTCTTAAAGAGCATTACAAGTCTTACAATTAGACTTGACCTACTCGCTGTTTAACCCCCTCCCCTCTCTTTCTCTCACTTCGGCCTACCGGCTGCTCCTGGAACTTGGCATCTTTTAGCCTTCACGACAGCATCAATATCAGGTGTCAAATCCTGAGTAGCAGCCAATTTCATAATGTCATTTAAGTGCTTGTGTGTTAGCCTTGAGCGCAGCTTTGTTTTATTAATGTTCATTACAGAGAAAACCTGTTCACAAAGATAGGTAGTCCCAAACATGCATAAAACCTTTGCAGCCAGGGCTGTTAATTTGGGGCACCCTGGCAAGAGATACTGATAAATGTGTCCAAGCCCACAGAGGCAAATTTGTCCTTCATGCCTGAATCACACTGCAAGTCAATTATTTCGAGTTGGATGTCAGCGGGCAGATCAGAAGCCTTGACTGTGAATGGCGAGCAAAAAACGGCAAATTCTGTCTCAAGTTCACAGAAGACCTGAAACCGTCGCTCAAACTCCCGCAGCAATCCTGTAATCTTGTCTTTGTATTGAGCCATGTCAGCATTAAGTCCGGTCGCACGCACATCTCTTAGACAAGGGAAATGAGCGGTGTCACCGCTAGATAGTTGTGTCTCCCAGAGTGACAGTTTCAACTTGAATGCGCGTATGCTGTCATAATACTGAGTGACAACTTTTTTGCGGCCCTGCAACATTTTGTTAAGATTATTCAGGTGCTCTGTAATATCCACCAGAAAGGCAAGATCCTGCACCCATTCTGGGCATTTAAGTTCCTTCACTGGTATGCCTTTTTTCTCCATGAACTGTTCAATTTGCTCTCGTAGCTCAAAGAAACGCTTCAGCACGGCACCTCGGCTTAACCACCGTACTTCAGTGTGGTATGGCAAGCCATGCGTAATGTCTTTATCACTGAGAAGACTGTGTCACGGTTTCGGCCGAGGCTGCCTCTCTCCCTTGCTCGGGCAGGCTTCGGCGTTCGTCGTCTCCGGAATACTAGCTGCCACCGTTGGATGTTTCTATGTTCGTTTGCTTTGGTCTGATTGTTGTACACCTGTTTCTCGTTTAGTGTAATTAGTGTCCTATAAGTTCTCGTTGTGTCTTGTCTAGTGTTGTGTGTTATTGTTTTCTCTTAGTGCGTTGTTGGACGTTACATACGTATTTGCTCGGTAGAGCTGTTCTCCACTGTGTTGGAGCCTTATTGCGCACCTGTTTTGTGCGCCCGTTTTGTTCTCGCCTGCGTGCGGAGTTTTCTTCTTCGGGCTAGTTGGGCATTTGACCCTGTTATTTCTTCACTAAAGTCTTTGGACTGTGCTTCTGCGTCCTGCGCCTGATTGCACCACCACACCCACCTACAGCCACACTGACAGAATAACACACCTTGAAAATGGAATCAGCAGGAGCCGCAGCAGCCCAGGCGACGCTGGAGGAAAAGGTCCGGGAACAGAGTGACCAGATCCTGCAGATGGGGTCCGCACTGCAGGAGGTGATCACCACCCTCTGAGGCTGGGGGACTCCTCCACCGCCATCCTCTCCGCCAGCACCATCGGCCAGTCAGCCCGTTCCTGCGCCGGAACCCAGGGGAGTTCGACTCTCGCTCCCGAGAGCCTACGACGGGACCGCGGCCGGGTGTCAGGGATTCCTGCTCCAGGTGGAGCTATACCTGGCCACCGTGCACCCGGCGCCCTCGGGACATGAGAGCGTGTCCGCCCTGATGTCCTGCCTGTCCGGGAAGGCGTTGGAATGGGCCAACGCAGAGTGGAGGAGGATTTACGCGGGCACCATTACCTACGCCGAGTTCTCCCGCCGCTTCAGGGCGGTGTTTGACCATCCCCCGGAGGGGAAAGCGGCGTGGGAGCGTCTGGTCTTCCTCCGGCAGGGGAGGAGGAGTGCCCAGGAGTTCGCCCTTGAATTCCGTACTCTAGCGGCGGATGCAGGGTGGAATGAGCGGGCGCTCATCGATCACTACAGATGTAGTCTTCGCGAGGACGTCCGTCGGGAGCTGGCCTGTAGGGACACCAGCCTCTCGTTCGACCAGTTGGTCGACATGTCCATCAGGCTGGATAACCTACTAGCTACCCGCGGACGTTCCGAGAGGGGTCCGCCCATTTTACCCTCCAGCGTCCCCGAGCCATGCCCCATGGAGCTCGGGAGCGCTGGCGCTAGAGAGAGGAGGGGTCGGCTTACGAGGGGGTCCATCCCTTGCACCAACTGTGGTCGGGGAGGACACACCGCGGCTAGGTGCTGGGGATGGCCTCCTAGGGGAGAGGATGACAGGTCCCGCACTGGGGATTCCTTCCAGGTGAGTACGCGCCCCACTCACCCAGAGCTCTCTGTTGCACATTTCTGTATACCTGTGCGTTTTCCACAGGTAGCACCTCATTCCCAGCATAAGGCGCTGGTAGATTCAGGCGCGGCTGGGAACTTTGTGGATAAGAAGTTTTGTTTAGCCTTAGGGATTCCCCTTCTCCCTGTTGATGTTCCTTTCCCCGTTCATGCCCTAGATAGCCGTCCGTTGGGTGCGGGCTTGATCAGGGAGGTCACTGCGCCACTTAGGATGTGTGCGCAGGGGGGTCATCAGGAGATGATTCAGCTATTTCTAATCGACTCGCCTGTGTATCCGGTGGTGCTGGGCATGCCCTGGTTAAGTACCCACAACCCATCGATTTCGTGGCAGGAGAGAGCTCTGATGGAGTGGTCTGCTCAGTGTGTGGGTCGATGTCTGGGCGTTTCCGTAGGGGCTACCTCGGTGGAGAGTCCAAACCAGGTGCCCGCATTGCACGTTCCTCCTGAGTATGGGGATTTGGCTATTGCGTTTAGTAAGTCGAGGGCGACGCGGTTGCCGCCCCATAGGCAGGGAGATTGTGCGATAGACCTCCAGGCAGGAGCTGCGCTCCCACGGAGCCAAGTGTATCCTCTGTCTCAGGAGGAGAAGAAAGCCATGGAGACTTACATAGAGGAATCTCTGAGACAAGGTTACATACGGCCTTCCACTTCTCCTGCATCCTCGAGTTTCTTTTTTGTGAAGAAAAAGGATGGTGGGTTGCGCCCGTGCATCGATTATCGTGGTCTCAATCAGATCACGGTGAAGTACAGCTATCCACTTCCGCTGATTGCGACCATGACTGAGTCATTGCATGGGGCGCGTTTCTTCACTAAACTAGATCTCAGGAGCGCGTACAACTTGGTGCGCATCAGGGAGGGCGATGAATGGAAGACAGCCTTTAGTACCACCTCGGGCCATTACGAGTATCTGGTCATGCCATACGGGTTGATGAACGCTCCGTCAGTTTTCCAATCATTTGTGGATGAGCTCTTCAGGGACATGCAGGGGGTGGTTGTGTACATAGATTACATTCTCGTGTACTCGCCTACCCGTGTTGAGCATGTGGCCCTGGTACGCAGAGTGTTGCGGAGGCTGGTGGAGCACGACCTGTATGTTAAGGCAGAGAAGTGTCTGTTTTTCTAGGAGTCGGTCTCCTTTTTGGGTTATCAGTTGTCTGCGTCAGGGGTGAAGATGGAGGTCGGCCGGGTGTCAGCCGTGCGTAATTGGCAAACACCAACAACTGTGAAGGAGGTGCAACAGTTTTTGGGGTTTGCGAATTACTACCGGAGGTTTATCCGGGGTTTTGGACAGGTGGCAGCTCCCATCACGTCTCTTTTGAAGGGGGGTCCGGTGCGTCTGCAGTGGTCGGCCGAGGCGGACAGGGCGTTTGGGAGGCTGAAGGACCTGTTTACCTCGGCCCCGGTGCTGGCGCATCCAGATCCCTCTTTGCCATTTCAGGTAGAGGTGGACGCGTCTGAGGCCGGTATAGGAGCCGTACTGTCTCAACGGTCAGGCGTGCCACCTAAGCTCCGCCCTTGTGCATTTTATTCCAAGAAGCTCAGTCCGGCGGAGCGAAACTATGACGTGGGAGACAGGGAGTTGTTAGCCGTGGTACAGGCCCTCAAGGTGTGGAGGCACTGGCTTGAGGGGGCTCAACACCCTTTCCTCATTTTGACGGACCACCGTAACCTGGAGTACATCCGGGCAGCGAGGAGGCTGAACCCTCGCCAGGCGAGGTGGAATATGTTTTTGACCCGTTTCACATTAAAGATCACGTACATCCCTGGGTCACAGAACAATAAGGCAGACGCGCTGTCTCGGCGGTATGACACGGAGGAGAGGTCCGTGGAGCCTACTCCCATACTGCCGGAGTCTTGTCTGGTGGCACTGCTAGTGTGGGAGGTCGATGCTGAACTCGAGCGGGCGTTACGCACCGACCCTAGTCCACCTCAATGCCCGGAGGGTCGGAAGTACGTTCCGCTCGAGGTTCGGGATCGTTTGATCTATTGGGCTCACACGTCACCCTCCTCTGGACACCCTGGTATCGGCCGGACAATGCACTGTCTTAGTGCCAAGTACTGGTGGCCCACGTTGACGAGGGATGTGAGGGTTTATGTTTCCTCCTGCTTGGTGTGCGCCCAGTGTAAGACGCCTAGACATCTGCCTAGGGATAAGTTGGTACCCCTGCCCGTTCCACAACGACCATGGTCTCACCTCTCGGTGGATTTCCTTACTGACCTTCCTCCTTCACAGGGTAATACCACTATACTGGTCGTTGTGGACCGGTTTTCTAAGGCCTGTCGTTTGCTCCCCATGCCGGGCCTTCCTACTGCCCTGCAAACTGCCGAAGCACTATTCACCCATGTGTTCCGGCACTACGGGGTACCCGAGGATATTGTGTCTGATCGAGGTCCCCAATTTACCTCCAGAGTCTGGAGAGCTTTTATGGAGCGGTTGGGGGTCTCGGTGAGCCTCACCTCGGGTTACCACCCGGAGAGTAATGGGCAGGTGGAACACGTGAACCAGGATGTGGGTAGGTTTCTCAGAACATACTGTCAGGACCGGCGGGAGGAGTGGGCAAGGTACGTTCCCTGGGCTGAGATGGCCCAGAATTCCCTACGCCATTCCTCCACTAACCTAACCCCTTTTCAATGTGTGTTAGGTTACCAGCCGGTTCTGGCACCTTGGCAGCAGAGCCAGATCGAGGCTCCTGCGGTGGATGAGTGGGCGCGGCGCTCGGAGGAGACATGGAACGCTGCACACGTCCACCTGCAGCGGGCCCTCCGACGTCATAAGGCGAGCGCTGATCTCCACCGCAGTGAGGGACCGGTGTACGCACCTGGTGATCGAGTCTGGCTCTCTACCAGAAACCTGCCCCTCCGCCTGCCCTGTCGGAAACTGGGTCGGCAGTTTGTAGGGCCATTTAAAGTCCTGAGAAGGTTGAACGAGGTATGTTACAAATTACAACTACCTGTGGAGTATAAGAGTATTAACCCCTTGTTCCATGTGTCTCTTCTCAGGCCGGTGGTAGCTGGTCCACTCCAAGAAAATGAGATCATGGAGACTCCTCCGGCCCCATTGGACATCGAGGGGGTACCGGCGTACTCTGTACGGTCCATCTTGGATTCGAGACGTCGGATGGGGGGTCTCCAATATCTAGTGGAGTGGGAGGGGTACGGCCCGGAAGAACGGTGCTGGGTGCCGAGGAGAGACATTTTGGACCTGTCTCTCCTGACGGAATTCCATCAGGGGCACCCGACGCACCCTGCTCCGCGTCCTCCTGGTCGTCCCAGAGGCCGGAGTCGGCGCACGTCTGGAGCCGCGCGTCAAGGGGGGGGGGGGGGTACTGTCACGGTTTCGGCCGAGGCTGCCTCTCTCCCTTGCTCGGGCAGGCTTCGGCATTCGTCGTCTCCGGAATACTAGCTGCCACCGTTGGATGTTTCTATGTTCGTTTGCTTTGGTCTGATTGTTGAACACCTGTTTCTCGTTTAGTGTAATTAGTGTCCTATAAGTTCTCGTTGTGTCTTGTCTAGTGTTGTGTGTTATTGTTTTCTCTTACTGCGTTGTTGGACGTTACATTCGTATTTGCTCGGTAGAGCTGTTCTCCACTGTGTTGGAGCCTTATTACGCACCTGTTTTGTGCGCCCGTTTTGTTTCTCGCCTGCGTGCGGAGTTGTCGCCTTCGGGCTAGTTGGGCATTTGACCCTGTTATTTCTTCACTAAAGTCTTTGGACTGTGCTTCTGCGTCCTGCGCCTGATTCCACCACCACACCCACCTACAGCCACACTGACAGACTGTCAAACTGATGGTGATTCAAACCTCTTGCTAGGATGAAATTAACAGTGCGGACAACCACCTCCATGACATGATCCATTTTTAATGATTTGCAACACAATGCTTCCTGGTGCAAAATACAGTGAAATGTCCAAAACTCTTGTCCTCCATTTGCGGCCTGTACTTTATCTCTGAATTTTGTCACAACACCTGCTTTTCTCCCAATCATTGATGGCGCACCATCTGTAGCCAGGCTGACGGCACGGGACCAGTCCACTCCGACTCTGTCCAGCGCTCCAACGAGAGAGGTCATAATTTCATCCGCTGTTGTAGTATCCGTCATAGGTACCAACCCAAGGAACTCCTCGGTGACTGTCAAAGTCGCATCAACACCACGAATGAATATGGCCAGTTGAGCAACATCTGTAATATCAGTGCTCTCATCAATTGCAACCGAAAATGCAACAAATAACTTGACTTTGTGATTCATTTGGCTCTCCAAGTCTGCCGAGAGATCTGAAATTCTATCTGCGACAGTGTTTCTCGTTAGGCTAATGTTGGCAAAGGCCTGTCGCTTTTCGGGGCACACGATTTCTGCAGCCTTTAGCATGCATGTTTTCACGAACTCACCCTCAGAAAATGGCTTGGATCCTAACGCTATCTCATTAGCAATAAGGTAGCTAGCTTTCACCGCTGCATCACTGACCTCTCGGCTACGGGTAAAAACAGACTGCTGTTTCTTCAGACCCACTAACAATTAATTTATCTTCTCTATTCTCAGTTGTCCTCGCAAATGGTTGTATTTTTCACCATGATGAGTCTCATAGTGGCGCCGAATATTATATTCCTTGAGCACTGAAACTTGCTGATTACACACCAAGCACACAGATTTCCCATTCACTTCTGTGAATAAATATGAATCAGTCCCTTTTTCTTGGAAAACTCTGCACTCTGTGTCAACTTTTCTCCTTTTTGATTAAGACATTTTGGTAATGTGGGTAATTTTGACAACAAGAGCTTAATAACGATAAGGCAAGATCGGCAGATGGCGCATTCTGGGCGCGTTAATGTCACGTGCTGTTTATTTCAGGATCTCTCGTTATTTCAGTGACACCTCTGCTGGACATATTTGGAATATCTGTTCCTTTAAAAAAAAAAAATGTGGACGCTCTAGTGCCGTATGATTGACATCCCTGCACTAGAGCATGCTGGACACTTATTTGGTGCTTGCTGACCTCAATGTGTGCATGCATATCAACAGTCTAAAGCAGTCATCTTCAATCCAAAGAATTAGTTGGAATCATTTGTTTATTAGACATTTCCTATTTATACTGTATGGATAATAAAACCCATCCTTTATTCACTTGTGTTTTAGCTTTTTCCCCACACCCACACTGAAAGATGTTACTATTACTTTAGTCTGTCTTGCTTTATGATAGTCACATGCCTCTACCTTTACAAGATGTCTGTCAGTATTCTTCATGAGGGCTTTAAAGCTAATGTTAATTTGACTGTGTACTTCAAGAACATACATGTATTTTCCAAGACAGACCTGTTACTGGCTGTGTCTAAATATCCATTCTAGCGTAATACATACTTAAACTGCATACTAATTTCGCCTTTGATCTAGTAGAATTCACTCTTCTTTTCTGACTCACTTGTTTGGCAACAGCTGATAGTCAGATAAATTGACGCGCTGTACCGAAATGAACGAATGACGGGAGTCAATGCAATCGCGCATTAGATGACAAATTCTGAGTACTATTGCCGCATTCACATGCTAGTCGGAACTTGGAACCCCGGAAATGTCAGACTTGCTTACTGGTTGTAGTTATACACGTGCCGCATTCTAAGAACAGCAAGTTGGACATTTCAGAGTTTCATAGGTCCGACTAGAATGTGAACGCGGCATAGTTTCTAAATTTCACATAAAGCTAAATGTTTTTACATTCTATTTATTACTCTAATATGGGTATTTGGACACTGCCTCTTTGTCTCTCACACACTGAGCACGAGCACAGTCATTATGGCCACAGCTTCCTCTGACCTGGCAGACCACCTGTGCTGTTCCATCTGCACAGACATCTACACTGAGCCTGTGTCTCTAAGCTATCAGCACACCTTCTGCAAGAGATGCCTCCAAGACAGCCTGAATGCTGGACACCAACTTTGTCAAGTGGGAAGGGCTCTGGTCAGAGACATAATCTTCCAGATCAACAGACTGATCAGGAACGTGGGCTACCAGCTGAAACTGGAGGAAAATGCTAAAAGACAGAGAGCTACAGCCGAGAGAGGAAACAGTAGAGAGATGAATGTCGTGAACATGGAGAGCCTCTGAAGCTGTTCTGTGAGACGGACAGTAAGCTGATCTCTGTGATCTGCAGAGATGGGTGAGACGACAGAGGACACACATTCAAACCAATAAGAGAAGCACATGAGGATCTGAAATAAGAGGTAGCCTCAGATTTATGCTACTTCAAGAAGGATATTCGTGTGCTGGAACACTCAAGAGATGAGCAGCAAAGAGAAATGTCTCAAGCAAACGAGACGTCAGATCATCTCAAAGTCCAGATCAGGTTGCTTGGTTGACAAGGAGATAGTACTTGCCAGGCTGGAAGAACAGCTAAAGGAGAAGACAGTTAAAACGGCCTCTCTTCAGTCTGAGCTGGACCTCACTGAGCCCAGAGACTTCCTGCTCTAGTGGATGGAGAGGGGCTGCCCTGAGATTAGGGAGAGGAGGAAGGAGGAGGAGTGGGTGGAGAGGAATATGATAGAGGGATTAGGATAGAGGGGAATATGATAGAGGGAATATATTGAGAGGAATGTGACAGAGAGGATTTGTTTCATTAGATCACTTTAAGACTTAAAATCTCTTAGGCTGACAGTCCCCGGAATCGGGCGCTAGAATTTCTTTAAAAAATATGTAATTGTTTGCATTACTTATTTGATTGATTTCCCACCGTTTTATATTTCAGAAGACATCCATCCAGACATTCCTAGAACCACGTAAACGTTCTCTGTCGAATAAACTTGTATTTGTCTCCCTCTGGTGTTCGGATGCATCAATACATCCATTTATCACTTAACTGCAACGTTAAGTCAAAGGGACGTTCCAGGAAAAACATTTATCCATCCTTGACTGCTTCATGGCACAGACATGGCAAAGCAATCAATGAATTTGTTGCGAGCAGGCAGAGCTAAATACATAACTTTCATAGCTCTACTATAAAGAATGCGACCTACACACTTCCTTAAACCTAAAATAAGTCAAGAAGTAATTTTGTGTGGAAGTCAAACATTTGTTCAGAACGACAAAATCGAGACCTTTACATAGCCCATCTCTCATTGTCTATAGGAGTGATGTACACTGGTCAAATTGCCCAAATGTTAATTTAGACATTCACAAATTTTACAGATTTTTACTCTCACTAATGTCATGAAATGTTTGGCAAATTAGTAAAGAAGGTTGTATTATACTTTTCTTGTGTACTAGATCATATGGTTTGAAAAGTGTTTTTTTTCTCAGACATAAATGAACAATTCCAGGTGAAAGCTAAAGGTCATAGCTTCCTGGGGGGAGGGACACCACTACATTAATAAAATATTTCCCTCTTGCTAGATTGATGACTAAAGCCCTAGTGAAACAGTGCAAAATGGTTGTCAGCTCAACGGATTAAATACAAGACCTGTTCATTGTGAAATGAAGTCTAATAATTTTGCTCTATATATTTTCTACTCTGTATGTAATTTTATCTGTTTAAGCTGTTTGGATTGTTAATTGATATAACACAGGGCACCATTGAAAAAGAGACACTGGTCTCAATTGGGATTCCCTGTAAAAATAAAGAGGAATATGATAGAGGGAATATGATAGCGAGTATTATGATGGAGTGGAATATGATAGAGGAATATGATGGAGGGAATATAATAGAGGGAATATGATAGAGGGAATATGATGGAGGGAATATGATAGAGGAATATGATGGAGGGGAATATGATAGAGAATGAATGGAGGAATGTGTGACGCTCTTGAGCAACAAAGGTTGTCTGTTTGGTTATATCAACTGGAAAGACATGGATAAGAAAATGTTCAAACAATTTTAAACAATACTGTTCTATAGTCAGCTGATATTGATTTTTTTATTTAATTATTTATTAAACTTAAATGCTAAACATCAATGACACCTACTCTTCAATTACATTTTTTGGGCCTATATAATTACACATCCAGCTACTTTTATCCCTCTATGAGCATGCGTACCGTAAAGATACCGTAAGGATCACTCGACTGCAACAGCTCTCGTTGATTTAATCGATCAATGGCTCAGGTCACTTGACCAAGATAAACTTGTGGATGAGCTGCTTCTTGATTTTAGTGCTGCATTTGACCTTGTTGATCATATGGCTAATAGCTGAGGCCATTGAAGAGAGATGTTTTCTTGAACCCTCATTTCTTTTTTTGGAACATTGTTACTGAGGTGACATAGACTATGGAAGACTTGTTTTACTGTAGTAAGGTAGCCTATGTATTTCATTGATGATGATGATGATGATGATGATGATGATGATGAATATTGACATTATTGGTAGGCTGAGATCGAACAAACAACCTAAGTAAGCCTGGCTGCTATTTATGATATCTAAAACATATAGACTTTTAATTAGGCAAAACACATGTCGTTTGAATGGTCAACCATTTTACATGAGTTACAGCATTTTATTTTAATAAAAAATTAGGTTATATGGATTCATTGTATATATTAGGTATGACTGTGCTGCATAGGTACAAAAAATCTAAAATAAATAAACAAAATTGTGCCAGCATTTGATAACACATGAAAGCTGTTGTGGGTAACCATGGCAATGGGGACTCCATTGTGACATCACAAGATTCCGATTCTGGAAGGTTACCTGTTGCACAGACAAACTGAACAGTGCAAAGAGACTGATTCAACTAACCACTGACAAATCATTAATGTCCTATTTCATTAGTGAGAGAACACACTGCTTACTTCAGAGGTAGGATGTAAAATAACTTATTGTGTGAATGTGTTTCAGTAGTATAACTTATTTTCAAATTACTTGTGTATGAATGTGACATTTTAAGTAGACCTAACATGACTAGTGAAACTGTTGAAGAGAGATAGTTTGCTTGAGTCCTCTTTTTGTGAGAAAATGCTTCATCCTGACACCTGAGATGCCATGTTACAATTGTAGTGAGCCAGCCTAATGGCTAATGCATTCTATTGATGACTGAAAAAAAACCTCTCTCTGTGTTAATCACCAACATATGTTGTAATCAATTATCTCAATAAATATGTACCAAAAGAGTAGGTTGTGTAAAAAAACAAGTACGCCTACCTAATTTGTAGCTGATTCATTTCTAATAAGAATAATATGTTCTTAATTGAATGGACATCCATTTCAAATGGTTGAATTGATAGACCTCTTTCAATTGAGGTGCACTCAAGGGCACTCAAAGAGAAGACTGGCGTTTTTACCTCCTTGGTTTTTAAAATAGATGAAACTGTACAAGTTAGGTCCTGCATGGATATAGAGTCATTTTCTACCCAAAACACAGTGTTTTCAATGATATGATGGAAGTGATTAGTGTGGTTTGTGAGAACCAGGCCCAATATGGAGTAGAGCTACATGAGGGGTTGAATAAGGCTCAATAGTAAGGTACAGAAAGAGTGTGAAGTTTGCTTTTTAAAGTCTGTGTTGTGCTTTTTCATCTGCCATGGCAACGCCTTCGATCACAATGATGATGTCATGAAGGATATTGTTCACGAAATGATAAGAACAGCCAAAATCGATTCATTTGAACTTGGTCGCTTTTCCAGTAGCCAACTTTTTACTAGTAATTCAGATAGGCCTATTGCCTAAACATATCTGGATCAGGATTCTCACTTGCTTAATTGTAAGTAGCTGGGAAGAAAACGTGTGCCCATTGTAAAGAGATGCATTATTATTTGGTTAGCAACACCCACTTACTACAACGTTGTGTATTTTCCAGAGTTATTGTTAGCTAAGAGGAAGACATGGAGGGTTCAACGCTGACACAGAGGAGGGGTGAGTGTCGGTTGGAAGAAAGGGCGATCTAGACAGACTACGTGATGGAGCTGAGAGCCAGGTTGGCTCTGGTGTTGCAGATCCAGAAGGATCAGGAGAAGAAGATGAAGAGGATTTGGTTCAAGACGAGGAAAATGCCAAGACTGATTGAGGAGGTAACAAGACCAACTTTGACAAAGTCGACTAGAGTTCTCTTTAACAATATTAATTAAAGCAAATATAAGTTATTGTAAGGGCAAAATGTTCCATATGCCATGGAATGTAAGCTAACAATGTTTTGTCCTTATTTCTTTTTGTATTAGGCTACACCATGGCAATGCTTATAACTGTTCTTGTCTAAATGTGTTGTATCATGTCTGTCTGTTTCAGTGTATTTATGTCCTCAGTTCTTATGGTTGTCTTGTCATAAAAAATAAACAACCGTTCTATCATAGACGCTCATATCAGGATTATGTGGTTGTCTCACCTAGCTACCTTAAGTTGAATGCACTAACTAACTATAAGTCGTTCTGGATAAAAGCGTCTGATAAATGGCTAAAATGTCAAATGTTATGCTGGGTGTGGGGCATGTATTTTTACACTTAGCTGGCCCATTGGCTAGGGGACCCAGGGTTGGGACAGACTGGTGCAGAGCATCTTAGAGGACACTATATATATATATATATATATATATATATATATATATATATATATATATATATATATGTGATTTATAAGTAAATAGTGCTGACTCATACAGTATGTATGTATGTACTGAATGTGATCACTTTCATCATGTCTGTTTCTTTTCTCACGCAGAATGTGAGAGATGTGAGCAACTGTCCTCTCACTGAGTTCATGGCTCCCTGTATTGACTCCCTCCCACCACTGGCTTTCACCAATCAGAGGCCTATACCTACCATGTTGCATCCCCCCTCTCCATTTGCCATACGCGCTCAGGATGCACAGCGGTTCATTGTATTTTCATACTTTGTCCCTGAAACCTGCCAGTCTGCTGAATGCCCAGTTGCCACAGAGGCCACTGCAGATGTATCTACAGGTATACGAGAGGACCTATGGACAGATATACATCTTTCCTCAATGCTGCATCGATACCTGCCACACTTCTTTGACGAAGACTCCATGCAGCCACATCAGGCAGTAGAGGGCACCACTGAGGTCTCAGTTGCTCCAGTGGTAATATCTAATGTCGAGGAAGAGGACAGATTCTATCCTTACTCCCTCCCACCCCTGGCTCAGCGGTTCATTGGCAATTCATTCAATTTCCTCGAAACCTCCCAGCCTGCTGTTTCAGCCACAGAGTGCCCAGTTGCCACAGAGGCCACTGCTACCACAGCCACTTTCAAGGGAGAGAATCGATGGGCAGCTAGAAGTCTTCCTTCAGTGCTGCCTCCATGCCTGCCAACAGTCTTTGACGATGACTTCATGCCACCAGAGCAGACAGTAGAGGATACCTATGAGGTCTCAGTTGCTACAGAGACCACTGCAGGCACAGCTACTGTTGATTTTGGAGTGTACAGATCAGCAGCTAAATGCCCTGTCCCAATGCTGCCTCCAAGTCTGCCACTTGTCTTTGAAGTTGACTACAAACTGCCAGGGGAGGCAGTAGAGTCCACCACCAAGTGTCCAGTTATCAGTGAAACAAACAATGATGTGTCCACTCACCTAAAAGAGGACATGGCAGCTGATCAAAGCCCTCCTGACCCTGCAGCACTGCCTCCAAGCTCGCCATGTATCCGAGACTCTGACCACAAACTGACAGAGGAGACAAAAGAGTATGACACCGAGTCCTCCGTTACCACAGCGAACACTACAGGCACATCCATTGTCCAGGGAGAGGACCTGTTGGGTGATAAAAGCCCGGCTCCAATGCTGCCTTCAAAGTTGCCACACATTCTAGACAATGACCACAAGCAGCCAGAGGAGGCAGTAGAGGACACCACCAAGAGTCAAGTGTCCAGGGAAGCGGCCGTTTCCGTCTCCACTGTCCACAATCTGCCAGGGGAGGCAGTAGAGGACACCAACACGTGTCCAGTTGCCAGGGAAGCAGCCGTTTCTGTGTCCACTGTCCACACAGAGGAGTGTTTGGCTGATAAAAGTCCTCCTGCACCTGCAACACTGCCTCTAATCCTGACATGCACCCACAACATTGACCACAAACAGCTATGGAAGACAGTTGAGTGCACTACAAAGTGCTCAGTCGACACAGAGGCAACTGTTGCCATTTACACCTGGGATGATAAAAGTCCTCCAGGTCTGCAATGCATTCACAACAACAATGACCACAAGCAGCCAGAGGAGACAGTTGAGGACACCACATAGTGCTCAGTTAACACAGAGGCAAGTGCAGTTGCATCCACTGTCAAGAGAAAGGAACTGATGAGTGATAAAAGCCCTGTCCTAGCACTTCCTCCAAGCCTGGCATGAATCCATGACAAGGACCACAAGCAGCCAGAGCAGAAAGGGAAGGGCACTAGTGAAGAGGTGGATCGCTGCCCTCATGCTCACCAGCTGGTCCTAGATGCTAACTTAACTCTGGCAACCCCTCTGCTCTGCATGGCCACTAAGATGCCTGTTAGAGTGAGAGCCTCCATATGCAGGTCAGAGGATGAAGAACCCAGGCCCTGGACGCTGAAAGAGGCAAAGGTAGGTGTCCTATTTTACACTTCTACTCTACAGGGTTGGGGGTCTGTTCCATTTCAATTCAAAGCATTGAATTAAGTACTTCCTGAATTGACTGGAATTGAAATTGAATTGACCCCAACCCTGCTACTCTATGCTCATAGTATAAAACATCACCCCTTACTAGAGTTAACATTTGTATTACGTTTGGTGTGGACCCAGGAAGAACATCTATGGCTATTACAAAATCGGTTTGGGATACAAATAAACAAGTTACCTCAATTACTGTCCTCTAAATTGTGTGCCCCATGAGGCCTTCAATGTATGTTGATCACTCAAATGTGTATTGAATGTGCCACATTGGAACAATATTACATCTAGAGTCAATGTCTTCCTGTTAGGATTATTGGACAGGCATTGACATTGAGCGTGAAGAGAGGAGCGTCAAGGAGGAGTGAGCCCGAGGGAGGGTTTGAAGAGTGAGGCGGACCGTGCCCATTCCAAGAGCTCCAATGGGACGGTTTCATCAGAGAGAGCAGAGACCATCCTGGGAAGAGTGGGTTTTCTGGCCATGAACCTCAAGCAGAATGTCACATTTTTAAAGATGGAGGAAAAAGAGAAAAATAAGGAACTGAATAAGAAGTTGAAAGATGACGTGAAAGAGAGAAAGGAGATGAAGGCGAGAGAGAAAGAGCAAAAGAAAGCCATGAAAGCTGAGAAAAAGAGGGACAAGTTAGAACAGAAAAAGAGAGAAAAGGAAAGAAAAGAGAAGGAAAAGGCAGAGACAAAGAGGTTAGAGGGGCTGATTAAGATACACAATGCCATGATGAAAGACAGGATTAAGAAAGAGAAGAAGTGGTCTGAGGAGCTGAAAAAGAGAGAGAAAGCTCAAGCTGAGCTCCTGGAGATGGAGCGAAAGATTCAAAAAAAGGAGGAGAATAAGAGAGAAAAGAGGAGGAAAGAGGAGAGGAAGAGACTGGAGAAGAGGAAAAAAAGGGATCCAAGTGGAGGTGGAACTGAGAGGGTGATAGAAGAGCAGGGAAGGGATGAAAGCTTGAAGATGAATGAGTAGACTGGGTAAGAGAGAGAGAGAGAAAAGAGAGATACTGTATTTTTGCATGCAATGAAAAACAAAGAATAAAAAAATAAATATTTACTCTGTTTGTTTTTTGTCAAGGCATACCGTACAAAACATTATAAACACAAAATGTTTACTTTTCGCAAATTTGGGGAGTGTTGCACAGTTTAAATGTTGAATCCTAAATCGACACTAAGCACTCCTACATGTTGAAAGGATTGGATAGGTGTACATATACATTAGGTGTAATATGGCAAACAAAGCCTATCAGAGGGAAAGGTAGAGCCATTACCAGTGTTTATACCTATGGGATAGGTAGAGAAAATTCTAAAACAAATCTCACAAGCTCTCATCCATAGTCAAATGAACTACTGTTGTCTGGAGTAATGCAGGTGTTGGTGACCTAAAGAGACTGCAAATAGCACAAAATTGTTAGGCCTACTGCTGCTAGGTAGCTCTCTCTCTGCTCTCCCCCTCCCCTCTGTATGTTCTTGATAGCAGGAGTGAAGTCTGGTGTGCGGGAGTCAGGGTTCCAGCTACAGCTCATTCACCATAATCACCTCAGCCTTAAAGACCCGGTCAAACTCGTCACTCATCGTCAGATCATAGTCAAGACAACCATGTTAGTCTCGCTGCTGATTCAACCTGCTTGTTTTCGCTCTTTGTGTTTTTGGCCTATTCTATTTACATTTTTCCTGTGTCACAGATTATTGGAACCTGACTCCTGCCTCCACTTCACTCCTGCCACCACCATCCCGTTTACCACTACTGGACTTCCCTTTTGGACTCACCCCGGACACTAGGACGTTACGGTACCACTCCTGCTCAGAACCTGGATCTGTTACCCTCCCTGTAGACCTGGACTTGCTCTTCCCCCTTTTTGGAAACCTGGACAATTTTACTTTGCAATAAACTTGTTAAACTTTCTCTGGCTCGGTGTAGTTGTCTACATTTGGGTTCATATCCAGTTAAATCATGACAAAAATACGGCAGCAAGAAAGGGTCTGCAATGTGGTTATGAGATGTTCTCCATAGAATTACATAATGCACTCGAATGGCCGACTGTCAAGGAAATGATAAAAAAAAAAAAAAAAAAAAAAAAAAAACATTTTTCATAAATGTACTGAAAGACCAACCGCAAAATGTGATTAACTGGATATGATCAAAGACGACTCGTAAAGGTAATAGGAATCTGGATCGGTTTCCTTTTCTTATTACCTTGCTTTTGTTATTATTATTATTTTTTAAAGTTTTCTTTTTACATTTCGTAAAATGTTATAATTACAAAAACATTTCATTTTAATTTCAATTTAGTAACATACTGTATCATTCAAATAAATATTATTATTTGTCTAATCATATTTTTTGCTTTTGAAGCTTAATATTTTGTAATATAATGTATGACTGCCATGAGGGTAATCAAAGTGAGAGAGATAATGTCACGATCGTCATATACGAGAGTGGACCAAAGCGCAGCGTGTTTAACGAACATGTTTATTATACTTAGTGAAAAATTGCTACAAAGAACAAAACAACAAAACGACTCGCAACGTCCAACAGTGTCAAAGATTGAACACGGAACAAAAACCCACAACCCTAATGTGAACACTGACAGTTTAAATATGGCTCCCAATCAGAGATAACGAGCCGACAGCTGACACTCGTTACCTCCGATTGGGAGTCACATGACTACACAAGAACTAACCAAAACCAAACACACACACAAATGAACACACCCTATACCTAACACAACCAAAACAAAACACAACAAAACGAACACACCCTGGCTCAAAATACAAAGTCCCGGAGCCAGAGCATGACAGTACCCCCCCCTCAAAACCCCAAAATAGGGGAGGGCTGGGTGGGTGTTGCTCCTCGGAGGCGGCTCCGGCTCCGGGCTTGACCACCACCCCACTTCACTCCCCCCGTAGTGCCCCCGGTCCGATCTGACCCAACTTGCTGGATCAGGACCTCCGACGCGCACCCCTGGCTTGGCGCGTGAGGTAGGAATGGACCGGACCTGGCAGACGATACGCACCCTTTGCCTGGTGCGTGGAGCCGGAACAGGCCTCACCAGGCTGAAGACTCGCATCCCTGGCTTGGTGCGAGTATCAGGAATGGGCTGAGCTGGGCCGGCGACGCACACCGTGGACCTGGTGCGTGGAGCAGGGACAGGCCGAGCTGGGCGGACGACGCACACCGTGAGCCTGGTGCGTGGAGCAGGGACAGGCCGGGCTGGACTGGTGACGCACACCGTAGGCTTCGTGCGTGGAGCAGGAACAGGCCGGGCTGGGCTGGGGACGCACACCACAGGCTTAGTGCGTGGAGCAGGAACAGGCCGGGCTGGGCTGGCGACGCACACCGTGGGCCTGGTGCGTGGAGCAGGAACCGGCCGGGCTGGGCTGGCGACGCACACCGTAGGTTTAGTGCGTGGAGCAGGAACAGGCCGGGCTGGGCTGGCGACGCACACCGTGGGCCTGGTGCGTGGAGCAGGAACCGGCCGGGCTGGGCTGGCGACGCACACCGTAGGTTTAGTGCGTGGAGCAGGAACAGGCCGGTCTGGGCTGGCGACGCACACCGTAGGTTTGGTGCGTGGAGCGGGAACCGGCTGGGCTGGGCTGGCGACGCATACCGTAGGCTTGGTGCGTGGAGCAGGGACAGGCCGGGCTGGGCTGGCGACGCACACCGTAGGTTTGGTGCGTGGAGCAGGAACCGGCCGGGCTGGGCTGAGGACGCACACCACAGGCTTAGTGCGTGGAGCAGGAACAGGCCGGGCTGGGCTGGGGACGCACACCACAGGCTTAGTGCGTGGAGCAGGAACAGGCCGGGCTGGGCTGGCGACTCACACCGCGGGCCTGGTGCGTGGAGCAGGAACCGGCCGGGCTGGGCTGGCGACGCACACCGTAGGTTTAGTGCGTGGAGCAGGAACAGGCCGGGCTGGGCTGGCGACGCACACCGTGGGCCTGGTGCGTGGAGCAGGAACCGGCCGGGCTGGGCTGGCGACGCACACCGTAGGTTTAGTGCGTGGAGCAGGAACAGGCCGGTCTGGGCTGGCGACGCATACCGTAGGCTTGGTGCGTGGAGCAGGGACAGGCCGGGCTGGGCTGGCGACGCACACCGTAGGTTTGGTGCGTGGAGCAGGAACCGGCCGGGCTGGGCTGAGGACGCACACCACAGGCTTAGTGCGTGGAGCAGGAACAGGCCGGGCTGGGCTGGCGACGCACACCGTGGGCCTGGTGCGTGGAGCAGGAACCGGCCGGGCTGGGCTGGCGACGCACACCGTAGGCTTCGTGCGGGGAGCAGGAACAGGCCGGGCTGGGCTGGCGACGCACCCCGTTGGCTTGGTGCGTAGAGCAGGGACAGGCCGGGCTGGGCTGGCGAAACGCACCACAGACTTGGTGCGGGGAGCAGGAACAGGCCGGGCTGGGCTGGCGAAACGCACCACAGACTTGGTGCGGGGAGCAGGAACAGGCCGAGTCGGGCTGGCGACGCGCACCGTAGGTTCAATGCGAGGACCAGGAACAGACAGAACCGCACTGGGGACACACACCCCTGGCCCTACACGGGGATCAGGAACGGGCCGGACGGGACTGGTAACACACCCCAGTACCTCTCGCCGTGCCTCCACACTTTCCTTCCCCTTAGTGACCAGTGGCCCCCTTAAACTGTCGGCCATATCTGCCAACCTCCTGCACTCCTCCAACCCGTACACCTTCTGCCCCGACGTCGTGAGCCCCCCCCTAAAAAATTTCTGGGGGTCTCTCCTCCCCGTGGCCAAGGCCTCCATCCCTCTTGCCAGACTCTCCATCCTCTGCTCCCAAGTCCAACCTCTCTTCTCCTCACGCGGCTTGACCCAGTCGAAGTGGATATCCGCTAGAGTTACTTCTGGCGTTGGCTCCTGGACACGCTGCTTGGTCTCGTTGAGGTGGGTTTTTCTGTCACGATCGTCATATACGAGAGTGGAACAAAGCGCAGCGTGTGTAACGAACATGTTTATTATACTTAGTGAAAAATTACTACAAAGAACAAAACAACAAAACGACTCGTAACGTCCACAGTGACAAAGACTGAACACGGAACAAAAACCCACAACCCTAATGTGAACACTGACAGTTTAAATATGGCTCCCAATCAGAGATAACGAGCCGACAGCTGACACTCGTTACCTCCGATTGGGAGTCACATGACTACACAAGAACTAACCAAAACCAAACACACACAAATGAACACACCCTATACCCAACACAACCAAAACAAAACACAACAAAACGAACACACCCTGGCTCAAAATACAAAGTCCCGGAGCCAGTGCATGACAGATAAGGGTAACAATGAAGACTTCTTCCATTACAGTTTCTAAGTGATGAGTGAAAGTGTACAGTGCCCTCCTGAATTATTGGCACCAGAAAGAAATATGAACAAAAAAGGCTGTGAAAACATGTCATTGTGGTCTATCAGCTTGATCTTACACTCAAAAGATCATATGAATCTATCCTTTAATTGAGTAAAAATTGTTCAAATAAAAAAATAATCGTCATCAACAAATCATTATTTTATTCAAAAACATGCGTGTCACAATTATTGGCTGCCCTATAAATTATTTTGAACAAAATCTAATTGAGTGCATTTGTAAAGTATTCAGACCCCTTGACTTTTTCCCCACTTCGTCTAATTCTAAAATTGATTCAATAGTTTTTTTTCCTCATCAATCTACACACAATACCCCATAATGACAAAGTGAGAACAGGTTTTTAGACTTTTTTATAAATGTATTAAACAAAACAAATGGAAATATTACATTTACATAAGTATTCAGACCCTTTACTCAGTACTTTGTTGAAGCACCTTTTGCAGCGATTACAGCCTCGAGTCTTCTTGGGTATGACGCTACAAGCTTGGCACACCTGTATTTGAGGAGTTTCTCCCATTCTTCTCTGCAGATCCTCTCAAGCTCTGTCAGGTTTGATATTGCGTGTCGCTGCACAGCTATTTTCCGGTCTCTCCAGAGATGTTAGATCGGGTTCAAGTCCGGTTTCTGGCTGGGCCACTCAAGGACATTCAGAGACTTGTCCCGAAGCCATTCCTGCGTTGTCTTGACTGTGTACTTAGGGTTGTTGTCCTGTTGGAAGGTGAACCTTAGCCCCAGTCTGAGGTCCTGAGCGCTCTGGAGCAGGTTCTCATCAAGTATTTCTCTGTACATTGCTCTGTTCATCTTTCCCTTGATCCTGACTAGTCTACAAATCAAATCAAATCAAATTGTATTTGTTATGTGCCGAATACAACAGGTGTAGACCTTACCGTGAAATGCTTACTTACAAGCCCTTAACCAACAATGCAGTTCAAGAAATAGAGTTAAGAAAATATTTACTAAAAACACGAAATTAAAAAATAAAATAAAAAGTAACACAATAAAATAATAATGAGGCTATATACAAGGGGTAGCGGTCCCGAGTCAATGTGTGGGGGTACAGGTTGGTTGAGGTAATTTGTACATGTAGGTAGGGGTAAAGTAACTATGCATAGATAATAAACAGCGTGTAGCAGCAGTGTAAAAACAAAGGGGGGAGGTGTCAATGTAAATAGTCCGGGTGGCCATTTGATTAATTGTTCAGCAGTCTTATGGCTTGGGGATAGAAGCTGTTAAGGAGCCCTTTGGACCTAGACTTGGCACTCTGGTACCGCTTGCTGTGCGGTAGCAGAGAGAACAGTCTATGACTTGGGTGACTGGAGTCTTTGTCAATTTCTTGGGCCTCCCTCTGACACCGGGCCTCCCTCTGACACCTCCAAGTATATAGGTCCTGGATGGCAGGAAGCTTGGCTCCAGTGATGTACTGGGCCGTACGCACTACCCTCTGTAGCGCCTTACGGTCGGATGCCGAGCAGTTGCCATACTAGGCGGTGATGCAACTGGTCAGGAAGCTCTCGATGGTGCAGCTGTATAACTTTTTGAGGATCTTGGGACCAATGCCAAATCTTTTCAGTCTCCTGAGGTGGAAAAGGCGTTGTCGTGCCCTCTTCACGACTGTCTTGGTGTGTTTGAACCATGATAGTTTGTTGGTGATGTGGACACCAAGGAACTTGAAACTCTCGACCTGCTCCACTACAGCCCCGTCGATGTGAATGGGGCGTGTTCCCAGTCCCTGTCCCTGAAAATCCTCCCCGGAGCATGATGCTGCCACCACCATGCTTCACCGTAGGGATGGTGCCAGGTTTCCTCCAAACGTGATCTCATCCCAGGTAAGAGGGAGAGTGGCAGCAGCAGCAGGTTCTCCCCATGTGAGCTGAGTCCAGTGGACCAGTCCTGTATCCCCCCACCCAGACAGCGACAGTGGTCTAAACCATGGCTAGCTATCCACAATCTGGCTCGACTAAACAAGGTTTACCAAGAGGGAAGGAGGGAGAGGAAGGTAGAGGAAGAGAAAGAGGGAGGAGAGGAAGGAGGAAAGGGAGAAAAGGGTTCTCTCCATCACGACTGTAAGAAGGAAAGGAGGGAGAAGGCCGAGCAAGAGGAAGAGGAAGAGGTAAAAGATAACAAGGAGAGTTGATCTGTCCATCACTACCATAAGGAGATCTCTCCTGGGGGCTCTTGTTCTCTCCTCTTTCCCACAGAGGAGCACCTTTCGCAGGCAGCCCAGAGCAGACTCTCCACTTAGAGAAGGCTAACCCCTGGAGGTTTCACCTTGGATTTATACAGAGAACCCCCCAGTACTCAAACTGCTTTACATTGTAGAGGGGGATCTAATCTCATTGGAGGCGACCCAATGACCCAGAAATGCTACGTGGACAGACTTCCTCCCTGCTCCCCGTCTCACTGGCAGGGGGCTCGTAGGAACACCCTCCCCTCCTTGACTCCAGCTCCACCCCTTCTTCACCTGCCCCCCTTATCATGTTATGAGTCTCACCTACAGGTCCCGCCCCCTGGCCTACCTGTTGCAGGTGTAAGTATGGTGTGTCGGACACAGATGCCCTCCCCCTCCTCCCCCTCCTCCCCTCTTTCTCCCGCTCCCCCCATCTCTCGCGCTCTCTCCTCCTCCCCCTCTCTTCCCTTTAAAGCAATACTTAGACCAGGCTTTCTGCCTCCTCTACCCCTCTCCACCTCCTCTTCCATTCCTACTCTCTTTCTCTCCACCTCCTCATCTTCCTCTTTGTTCCCCCTCTCCCGACCTCCAGTGAGAGAGGCAGGAGGTCACCTCGCCGTCACTCTATCCAGCTGGAGCCGCTGAGAGGGCGAGGAGGAGAGGAGGAGGAATAGAGGAAGAACAGAGGAGACAAGAGGGAGAGGAGGAGAGGAGGAGAGGGAGTGAGACACTATGTTAGCTGTTGTGGTGTGATATGTGTAGTTACTTGTACTAACCACTAGAGCATGCTGAACACTTATTTGGTGCTCGCTGACCTCAATGTGTGCATCAACAGTCTAAAGCAGTCATCTCCAATGCAAAGAATTAGTTGGAATCATTTGTTTATTAGACATTTCCTATTTATACTGTATGGATAATAAAACCCATCCTTTATTCACTTGTGTTTTAGCTTTTTCCCCACACCCACACTGAAAGTTGTTACTGTTACTTTAGTCTGTCTTGCTTTATGATAGTCACATGCCTCTCCCTTTACAAGAAGTCTATCAGTATTCTTCATGAGGGCTTTAAAGCTAATGTTAATTTGACTGTGTACTTCAAGAATATACATGTATTTTCCAAGACAGACGTGTCTAAATATCCATTCTAGCGTAATACATACTTAAATTGCATACTAATTTCGCCTTTGATCTAGTAGAATTCACTCTTCTTTTCTGACTCACTTGTTTTGCAACAGCTGATAGTCAGATAAATTGACGCGCTGTACCGAAATGAACGAATGACGGGAGTCAATGCAATCGCGCATTAGATGACGAATTCTGAGTACTATTGCCGCGTTCACATGCTAGTCGGAACTTGGAAACCCGGAAATGTCAGACTTGCTTACTGGTTGTAGTTATACACGTGGCGCAATCAACGAACAGCAAGTCAGACATTTCAGAGTTTCCTAGGTCCGACTAGCATGTGAACGCGGCATAATTTCTAAATTTCACATACTAAAAAACTAAATGTTTTTATATACTATTTAGTACTCTAATATGGGTATTCGGACACTGCCTCTTTGTCTCTCACACACTGAGCATGAGCACAGTCATTATGGCCACAGCTTCCTCGGACCTGGCAGACCACCTGTGCTGTTCCATCTGCACAGACATCTACACTGAGCATGTGTCTCTAAGCTATCAGCACACCTTCTGCAAGAGATGCCTCCAAGACAGCCTGAATGCTGGACACCAACTCTGTCAAGTGGGCAGGGCTCTGGTCAGAGACAGAATCTTCCAGATCAACAGACTGATCAGGAACGTGGCCTACGAGCTGAAGCTGGAGGAAGATGCTAAAAGACAGAGAGCTACAGCCGAGAGAGGAAACAGTAGAGAGATGAATGTCGTGAACATGGAGAGGCTCTGAAGCTGTTCTGTGAGAAGGACAGTAAGCTGATCTCTGTGATCTGCAGAGATGGGTGAGACGACAGAGGACACACATTCAAACCTATAAGAGAAGCACATGAGGATCTGAAAAAAGAGGTAGCCTCAGATTTATGCCACTTCAAGGATATTCGTGTGCTGGAATACTCAAGAGATGAGCAGCAAAGAGAAATGTCTCAAGCAAAAGAGACGTCAGATCATCTCAAAGTCCAGATCAGGTTGCTTGGTTGACAAGGAGATAGTACTTGCCAGGCTGGAGGAACAGCTAAAGGAGAAGAGAGTTAAAACGGCCTCTCTTCAGTCTGAGCTGGACCTCACTGAGCCCAGAGACTTCCTGCTCTAGTGGATGGAGAGGGGCTGCACTGAGATTAGGGAGAGGAGGAAGGAGGAGGAGTGGTTGGAGAGGAATATGATAGAGAGGAATATGATAGAGGGATTAGGATAGAGGGGAATATGATAGAGGGAATATATTGAGAGGAATGTGACAGAGAGGATTTGTTTTTTCATTAGATCACTTTAAGACTTAAAATCTCTTAGGCTGACAGTCCCCGAAATCGGGTGCTAGAATTTCTTTAAAAAATATGTAAATGTTTACATGACTTATTTGATTGATTTCCCACCATTTTATATTTCAGAAGACATCCATCCAGACCTTCCTAGAACCACGTAAACGTTCTCTGTCGAATAAACTTGTATTTGCTTCCCTCTGGTGTTCGGCTGCATCAATACATCCATTTATATCACTTAACTGCAACGTTAAAGAATGCGAGCTACACACTTCCTTAAACCTAAAATAAGTCAAGAAGTAATTTTGTGTGGAAGTCAAACATTTGTTCAGAACGACAAAATTGAGACCTTTTCATAGCCCATCTCTCATTGTCTATAGGAGTGATGTACACTCGTCAAATTGCCCAAATGTTAATTTAGACATTCACAAATTTTACAGATTTTGACTCTCACTAACGTCATGAAATGTTTGGCAAAGTAGTAAAGAATGTTGTATTATACTTTTCTTGTGTACTAGATCATATGGTTTGAAAAGTGTTTTTTTTCTCAGACATAAATGAACAATTCCAGGTGAAAGCTAAAGGTCATAGCTTCCTGGGAAGGCGGGACACCACTACATTAATAAAATATTTCCCTCTTGCTAGATTGATGACTAAAGCCCTAGTGAAACATTGCAAAATGGTTGTCAGCTCAACTGGTTAAATACAAGACCTGTTCATTGTGAAATGTATGTGTTCAAGTCTAATAATTTTGCTCTATATATTTTCTGCTCTGTATGTAATTTTATCTGTTTAAGCTGTTTGGATTGTTAATTGATAAGAAAATGTTCAAACATAATTTTAAACAATACTGTTCTATAGTCAGCTGATATTGATTTCCTTATTTAATAATTGATTAAACTTAAATGCTAAATATCAATGACACCTACTCTTCAATTACATTTTTTGGGCCTATATAATTACACATCCAGCTAATTTTATTCCTCTATGAGCATGCATACCGTAAAGATACCGTAAGGATCACTCGACTGCAACAGCTCTGGTTGATTTAATCGATCAATGGCTCAGGTCACTTGACCAAGATAAACTTGTGGATGAGCTACTTCTTGATTTTAGTACTGCATTTGACCCTGTTGATCATATGGCTAATAGCTGAGGCCATTGAAGAGAGATGTTTTCTTGAACCCTCATTTCTTTTTTGGAACTTTGTTACTGAGGTGACATATCCTATGGAAGACTTGTTTTACTGTAGTAAGGTAGCCTATGTATTTCATTGATGATGATGATGATGATGATGATGAAAAATATTGACATTAGTGGTAGGCTGAGATCGAACAAACAACTTAAGTAAGCCTGGCTGCTAGTTATGATATCTAAAACAAATTGACTTTTAATTAGGCAAAACACATGTCGTTTGAATGGTCAACCATTTAATATGAGTTACAGCATTACATTTTAATAAAAAAATAGGTTATATGGATTCATTGTATATATTAGGTATGACTTTGCTGCATAGGTACAAAAAATAAAAAATAAATCAACTAAATTGTGCCAGCATTTGATAACACATGAAAGCTGCTGTGGGTAACCATGGCAATGGGGACTCCATTGTGACATCACAAGATTCCGATTCTGGAAGGTTACCTGTTGCACAGACAAACTGAACAGTGCAAAGAGACTGATTCAACTAACCACTGACAGATTATTAATGTCCTATTTCATTAGTGAGAGAACACACTGCTTACTTCAGAGGTAGGTTGTAATATAACTTATTGTGAATGTGTTTCAGTAGTATAACTTATTTTCAAATGACTTGTGTATGAATGTGACATTTTAAGTAGACCTAACATGACTAGTGAAACTGTTGAAGAGAGATAGTTTGCTTGAGTCCTCTTTTTGTGAGAAAATGCTTCATCCTGACACCTGAGATGTCATGTTACAATTGTAGTGAGCCAGCCTAATGGCTAATGCATTCTATTGATGACAGAAAAAAAAAAACCTCTCTCTGTGTTCATCACCAACATATGGTGTAATCAATTATCTCAATAAATATGTACCAAAAGAGTATGTTATGTAAAAAAACAAGTATGCCTACCTAATTTGTAGCTGATTCATTTCTAATAAGAATAATATGTTCTTAATTGAATGGACATCCATTTCAAATGGTTGAATTGATAGACCTCTTTAAATTGAGGTGCACTCAGGGGCACTCAAAGAGAAGACTGGCGTTTTTACATCCTTGGTTTTTTTAAATAGATGAAACTGTACAAGTTAGGTCCTGCATGGATATAGAGTCATTTTCTACCCAAAACACAGTGTTTTCAATGATATGATGGAACTGATTAGTGTGGTTTGTGAGAACCAAGCCCAATATGGAGTAGAGCTACATGAGGGGTTGAATAAGGCTCAATAGTAAGGTACAGAAAGAGCAAGAAGTTTGCTTTTTAAAGTCTGTGTTGTGCTTTTTCATCTGCCATAGCAACGCCTTGCATCACAATGATGATGCCAAAGAACAGCCAAAATCGATTCATTTGAACTTGGTCGCTTTTCCAGTAGCCAACTTTTTACTAGTAATTCAGATAGGCCTATTGCGTAAACATATCTGGAGCAGAATTCTCACTTGCTTAATTGTAAGTAGCTGTGAAGAAAACATGTGCACATTGTAAAGAGATGCATTATTATTTGGTTAGCAACACCCACTTACTACAACGTTATGTATTTTCCAGAGTTATTGTTAGCTAAGAGGAAGACATGGAGGGTTCAACGCTGACACAGAGGAGGGGTGAGTGTCGGTTGGAGGAAAGGGCGATCCAGACAGACAACGTGATGGAGCTGGGAGCCAGGTTGGCTCTGGTTTTGCAGATCCAGAGGATCAGGAGAAGAAGATGAAGAGGATTGGTTCAAGACGAGGAAAATGCCAAGACTGATTGAGGAGATAACAAGACCAACTTTGACAAAGTTCTATTTAACAATATTAATTAAAGCAAATATAAGTTATTGTAAGGGCAAAATGTTCCATATGCCATGGAATGTAAGCTAACAATGTTTTGTCCTTATTTCTTTTTGTATTAGGCCACACCAAGGCAATGCTTATATCTGTTCTTGTCTAAATGTGTTGTATCATGTCTGTCTGTTTCGCTGTATTTATGTCCTCAGTTCTTATGGTTGTCTTGTCATAAAAAATAAACAACCGTTCTATCATAGACGCTCATATCAGGATTATGTGGTTGTCTCACCTAGCTACCTTAAGTTGAATGCACTAACTAACTATAAGTCGTTCTGGATAAAAGCGTCTGATAAATGGCTAAAATGTCAAATGTTATGCTGGGTGTGGGACATGTATTTTTACACTTAGCTGGCCCATTGGCTAGGGGACCCAACTGGCTCCAATTCATTCAATTTCCTCGAAACCTCCCAGCCTGCTGTTTCAGCCACAGAGTGCCCAGTTGCCACAGAGGCCACTGCTACCACAGCCACTGTCAAGGGAGAGAATCGATGGGCAGCTAGAAGCCTTCCTTCAGTGCTGCCTCCATGCCTGCCAACAGTCTTTGACGATGACTTCATGCCACCAGAGCAGACAGTAGAGGATACCTATGAGGTCTCAGTTGCTACAGAGACCACTGCAGGCACAGTTACTGTTGATTTTGGAGAGTACAGATCAGCAGCTAAATGCCCTGTCCCAATGCTGCCTCCAAGTCTGCCACTTGTCTTTGAAGTTGACTACAAACTGCCAGGGGAGGCATTAGAGGGCACCACCAAGTGTCCAGTTATCAGTGAAACAAACAATGATGTGTCCACTCACCTCAAAAAGGACATGGCAGCTGATCAAAGCCCTCCTGACCCTGCAGCACTGCCTCCAAGCTCGCCATGTATCCGAGACTTTGACCACAAACTGACCGAGGAGACAAAAGAGGATGCCACCGAGTCCTCCATTACCACAGCGATCACTGCAGGCACATCTATTGTCCAGGGAGAGGACCTGTTGGGTGATAAAAGCCCGGCTCCAATGCTGCCTTCAAAGCTGCCACACATTCTAGACAATGACCACAAGCAGCTAGAGGAGGCAGTATAGGACACCACCAAGAGTCAAGTGTCCAGGGAAGCGGCCGTTTCCGTATCCACTGTCCACAATCTGCCAGGGGAGGCAGTAGAGGACACCAACAAGTGTCCAGTTGCCAGGGAAGCAGCCGTTTCCGTGTCCACTGTACACACAGATGAGTTTTTGGCTGATAAAAGTCCTCCTGCACCTGCAACACTGTCTCTAATCCTGACCTGCACCCACAACAATGCCCACAAATAGCTATGGAAGACAGTTGAGTGCACTACAAAGTGCTCAGTCAACAGAGAGGCAACTGTTGCCATTTACAACTGGGATGATAAAAGTCCCCCAGGTCTGCAATGCATTCACAACAACAATGACCACAAGCAGCCAAAGGAGACAGTTGAGGACACCACAGAGTGCTCTGTTAACACAGAGGCAAGTGCAGTTGCATCCACTGTCAAGAGAGAGGAACTGATGAGTTATAAAAGCCCTGTCCTAGCACTTCCTCCAAGCCTGGCATGCACCCATGACAAGGACCAAAAGCAGCCAGAGCAGAAAGGGAAGGGCACTAGTGAAGAGGTGGATCGCTGCCCTCATGCTCACCAGCTGGTCCCAGATGCTAACTTAACTCTGGCAACCCCTCTGCTCTGCCTGGCCACTAAGACGCCTGTTAGAGTGAGAGCCTCCATATGCAGGTCAGAGGATGAGGAACCCAGGCCCTGGACGCTGGAAGAGGCAAAGGTAGGTGTCCTATTTTACACTACTACTCTACAGGGTTGGGGGTCTGTTCCATTTCAATTCAAAGCATTGAATTAAGTACTTCCTGAATTGACTGGAATTGAAATGGAATTGACCCCAACCCTGCTACTCTATGCTCATAGTATAAAACATCACCCCTTACTAGGGTTAACATTTGTATTACGTTTGGTGTGGACCCAGGAAGAACATCTATGGCTATTATAAAATCGGTTTGGGATACAAATAAACAAGTTACCTCAATTACTGTCCTCCAAATTGTGTGCCCCATGAGGCCATCAATGTATGTTGATCACTCAAATGTGTATTGAATGTGCCACATTGGAACAATATTACATCTAGAGTCAATGTCTTCCTGTTAGGATTATTGGACAGGCATTGACATTGAGAGTGAAGAGAGGAGCGTCAAGGAGGAGTTGAGCCCAAGGGAGGGATTGAAGCGTGAGGCGGACCGTGCCCATTCCAAGAGCTCCAATGGGACGGTTTCATCAGAGAGAGCAGAGACCATCCTGGGAAGAGTGGGTTTTCTGGCCATGAACCTCAAGCAGAAAGTCACATTTTTAAAGATGGAGGAAAAAGAGAAAAATAAGGAACTGAATAAGAAGTTGAAAGATGACGTGAAAGAGAGAAAGGAGATGAAGGCGAGAGAGAAAGAGCAAAAGAAAGCCATGAAAGCTGAGAAAAAGAGGGACAAGTTAGAACAGAAAAAGAGAGAAAAGGAAAGAAAAGAGAAGGAAAAGGCAGAGACAAAGAGGTTAGAGGGGCTGATTAAGATACACAATGCCATGATGAAAGACAGGATTAAGAAAGAGAAGAAGTGGTCTGAGGAGCTGAAAAAGAGAGAGAAAGCTCAAGCTGAGCTCCTGGAAATGGAGCGAAAGATTCAAAAAAAGGAGGAGAATAAGAGAGAAAAGAGGAGGAAAGAGGAGAGGAAGAGACTGGAGAAGAGGAAAAAGAGGGATGCAAGTGGAGGTGGAACTGAGAGGGTGATAGAAGAGCAGGGAAGGGATGAAAGCTTGAAGATGAATGAGTAGACTGGGTAAGAGAGAGAGAGAGAAAAGAGAGATACTGTATTTTAGCATGCAATAAGGCATACCGTACAAAACATTATAAATACAAAATGTTTACTTTTCGCAAATTTGGGGAGTGTTGCACAGTTTAAATGTTGAATCCTAAATCGACACTAAGCACTCCTACATGTTGAAAGGATTGGATAGGTTTACATATACATTAGGTGTAATATGGCAAACAAAGCCTATCAGAGGGAAAGGTAGAGCCATTACCAGTGTTTATACCTATGGGATAGGTAGAGAAAATTCTAAAACAAATCTCACAAGCTCTCATCAATAGTCAAATGAACTACTGTTGTCTGGAGTAATGCAGGTGTTGGTGACCTAAAGAGACTGCAAATAGCACAAAATTTTTAGGCCTACTGCTGCTAGGTAGCTCTCTCTCTGCTCTCCCCCTCCCCTCTGTATGTTCTTGATAGCAAGAGTGAAGTCTGGTGTGCGGGAGTCAGTGTTCCAGCTACAGCTCATTCACCATAATCACCTCAGCCTTAAAGACCCGGTCAAACTCGCCACTCATCGTCAGATCATAGTCAAGACAACCATGTTAGTCTCGCTGCTGATTCAACCTGCTTGTTTTCGCTCTTTGTGTTTTTGGCCTATTCTATTTACAATTTTCCTGTGTCACAGATTATTGGAACCTGACTCCTGCCTCCACTTCACTCCTGCCACCACCATCCCGTTTACCACTACTGGACTTCCCTTTTGGACTCACCCCGGACACTAGGACGTTACGGTACCACTCCTGCTCAGAACCTGGATCTGTTACCCTCCCTGTAGACCTGGACTTGCTCTTCCCCCTTTTTGGAAACCTGGACAATTTTACTTTGCAATAAACTTGTTAAACTTTCTCTGGCTCGGTGTAGTTGTCTACATTTGGGTTCATATCCAGTTAAATCATGACAAAAATAAGGCAGCAAGAAAGGGTCTGCAATGTGGTTATGAGATGTTCTCCATAGAATTACATAATGCACTCGAATGGCCGACTGTCAAGGAAATGATAAAAAAAACACACAAAAAAACATTTTTCATAAATGTACTGAAAGACCAACCGCAAAATGTGATTAACTGGATATGATCAAAGACGACTCGTAAAGATAATAGGAATCTGGATCTGTTTCCTTTTCTTTTTACCTTGCTTTTGTTATTATTATTATTTTTTAAAGTTTTCTTTTTACATTTCGTAAAATGTTATAATTACAAAAACATTTCATTTTAATTTCAATTTAGTAACATACTGTGTCATTCAAATGAATATTATTATTTGTCTAATCATATTGTTATCCTTTGAAGCTTAATATTTTGTAATATAATGTATGACTGACATGAGGGTAATCAAAGGGAGAGAGATAAGGGTAACAATGAAGAAACTCTTCCATTACTAAGTGATGAGTGGAAGTGTACAGTGCCCTCCTGAATTATTGGCACCAGAAAGAAATATGAACAAAAAAGGCTGTGAAAACATGTCATTGTGGTCTATCAGCTTGATCTTACACTCAAAAGATCATATGAATCTACCCTTTAATTGAGTAAAAATTGTTCAAATAAAAAAAATAATCATCATCAACAAATCATTATTATTTTGAACAAAATCTAATTGAGTGCATTTGTAAAGTATTCAGACCCCTTGACTTTTTCCACACTTTGTCTTATTCTAAAATTGATTAAATTGTTTTTTTTCCTCATCAATCTACACACAATACCCCATAATGACAAAGTGAGAACAGGTTTTTAGACTTTTTTATAAATGTATTAAAAAATAACAAATGGAAATATTACATTTACATAAGTATTCAGACCCTTTACTTAGTACTTTGTTGAAGCACCTTTTGCAGCGATTACAGCCTCGAGTCTTTTTGGGTATGACGCTACAAGCTTGGCACACCTGTATTTGAGGAGTTTCTCCCATTCTTCTCTGCAGATCCTCTCAAGCTCTGTCAGGTTGGATAGGGCGTGTCGCTGCACAGCTATTTTCCGGTCTCTCCAGAGATGTTAGATCGGGTTCAAGTCCGGTTTCTGGCTGGGCCACTCAAGGACATTCAGAGACTTGTCCCGAAGCCACTCCTGCGTTGTCTTGGCTGTGTGCTTAGGGTCGTTGTCCTGTTGGAAGGTGAACCTTAGCCCCAGTCTGAGGTCCTGAGCGCTCTGGAGCAGGTTTTCATCAATGATTTCTCTGTATATTGCTCTGTTCATCTTTCCCTTGATTCTGACTAGTCTACAAATAAAATAAAATAAAATTGTATTTGTCATGTGCCGAATACAACAGGTGTAGACCTTGCCGTGAAATGCTTACTTACAAGCCCTTAACCAACAATGCAGTTCAAGAAATAGAGTTAAGAAAATATTTACTAAAAACACTAAAGTAAAAAATAAAATAAAAAGTAACACAATAAAATAATAATGAGGCTATTTACAAGGGGTACCGGTACCGAGTCAATGTGTGGGGGTACAGGTTAGTTGAGGTAATTTGTACATGTAGGTAGGGGTAAATTAACTATGCATAGATAATAAACAGCGAGTAGCAGCAGTGTAAAAACAAAGGGGGGAGGTGTCAATGTAAATAGTCCGGCTGGCCATTTGATTAATTGTTCAGCAGTCTTATGGCTTGGGGATAGAAGCTGTTAAGGAGCCTTTTGGACCTAGACTTGGCACTCTGGTACCGCTTGCTATGCGGTAGCAGAGAGAACAGTCTATGACTTGGGTGACTGGAGTCTTTGTAAATTTTTTGGGCCTCCCTCTGACACCTCCTAGTATATAGGTCCTGGATGGCAGGAAGCTTGGCTCCAGTGATGTACTGGGCCGTACGCACTACCCTCTGTAGCGCCTTACGGTCGGATGCCGAGCAGTTGCCATACCAGGCGGTGATGCAACTGGTCAGGAAGCTCTCGATGGTGCAGCTGTAGAACTTTTTGAGGATCTTGGGACCAATGCCAAATCTTTTCAGTCTCCTGAGGTGGAAAAGGCGTTGTTGTGCCCTCTTCACGACTGTCTTGGTGTGTTTGAACCATGATAGTTTGTTGGTGATGTGGACACCAAGGAACTTGAAACTCTCGACTCCCTGAAAATCCTCCCCGGAGCATGATGCTGCCACCACCATGCTTCACCGTAGGGATGGTGCCAGGTTTCCTCCAAACGTGATCTCATCCCAGGTAAGAGGGAGAGTGGCAGCAGCAGCAGGTTCTCCCCATGTGAGCTGAGTCCAGTGGACCAGTCCTGTATCCCCCCACCCAGACAGTGACAGTGGTCTAAACCATGGCTAGCTATCCACAATCTGGCTCGACTAAACAAGGTTTACCAAGAGGGAAGGAGGGAGAGGAAGGTAGAGGAAGAGACAGAGGGAGGTAAGGAAGGAGGAAAGGGAGAAAAGGGTTCTCTCCATCACGACTGTAAGAAGGAAAGGAGGGAGAAGGCCGAGCAAGAGGAAGAGGAAGAGGTGGAAAATGACAAGGAGAGTTGATCTGTCCATCACTACCATAAGGAGATCTCTTCTGGGGGCTCTTGTTCTCTCCTCTTTCCCACAGAGGAGCACCTTTCGCAGGCAGCCCAGAGCAGACTCTCCGCTGAGAGAAGGCTAGCCCCTGGAGGTTTCACCTTGGATTTATACAGAGAACCCCCCAGTACTCAAACTGCTTTACATTGTAGAGGGGGATCTAATCTCATTGGAGGCGACCCAATGACCCAGAAATGCTCCGTGGACAGACTTCCTCCCTGCTCCCCGTCTCACTGGCAGGGGGCTCGTAGGAACACCCTCCCCTCCTTGACTCCAGCTCCACCCCTTACATTTTTTACATTTTTAGTCATTTAGCAGACGCTCTTATCCAGAGCGACTTACAGTTAGTGAATACATCTTTTTTTTTTTTATACTGGCCACCCGTGGGAATCAATCCCGCAACCCTGGCGTTGCAAACGCCATGCTCTATCAACTGAGCTACATCCCTGCTGGCCATTCCCTCCCCTAACCTGGACGACGCTGGGCGAATTGTGCGCCGCCCATGAGTCTCCCGGTCGCGGCCGGCTGCGACAGAGCCTGGATTCGAACCAGGATCTCTAGTGGCACTGTTAGCACTGCGATGCAGTGCCTTAGACCACTGCGCCACTCAGGAGCTAGACCACTGCGCCACCCTTCATCACCTGCCCCCCTTATCATGTTATGAGTCTCACCTACAGGTCCCTTCCCCTGGCCTACCTGTTGCATGTGTAAGTATGGTGTGTCGGACACAGCTGCCCTCCACCTCCTCCCCCTCCTCCCCCTCCTTCCCTCTTTCTCCCACTCCCCCCATCTCTCACTCTCTCTCCTCCTCCCCCTCTCTTCCATTTAAAGCAATACTTAGACCAGGCTTTCTTCCTCCTCTACCCCTCTCCACCTCCTCTTCCATTCCTACTCTCTTTCTCTCCACCTCCTCCTCATCCTCCTTTGTTCCCCCTCTCCCGCCCTCCAGTGAGAGGCAGGAGGTCACCTCGCTATCACTCTATCCAGCTGGAGCCGCTGAGAGGGCGAGGAGCAGAGGAGGGGTATAGAGGAAGCCCAAAGGAGACAAGAGGGAGAGGAGGAGAGGAGGAGAGGGAGTGAGACACTATGTTAGCTGTTGTGGTGTGATATGTGTAGTTACTTGTAATAACCACTATAGCATGCTGGACACTTATTTGGTGCTTGCTGACCTCAATGTGTGCATGCATATCAACAGTCTAAAGCAGTCATCTCCAATCCAAAGAATTAGTTGGAATCATTTGTATATTAGACATTTCCTATTTATACTGTATGGATAATAAAACCCATCCTTTATTTACTTGTGTTTTAGCTTTTTCCCCACACCCACACTGAAAGTTGTTACTGTTACTTTAGTCTGTCTTGCTTTATGATAGTCACATGCCTCTACCTTTACAAGAAGTCTGTCAGTATTCTTCATGAGGGCTTTAAAGCTAATGTTAATTTGATTGAAATACATGTATTTTCCAAGACAGACCTGTTACTGGCTGTGTCTAAATATCCATTCTAGCGTAATACATACTTAAACTGCATACTAATTTCGCCTTTGATCTAGTAGAATTCACTCTTCTTATCTGACTCACTTGTTTGGCAACAGCTGATAGTCAGATAAATTGACTCGCTGTACCGAAATGAACGAATGACGGGAGTAAATGCAATCGCGCATTAGATGACGAATTCTGAGTACTATTGCTGCGTTCACATGCTAGTCGGAACTTGGAAACCCGGAAATGTCAGACTTGCTTACTGGTTGTATTTATACACGTGCCGCATTCAACGAACAGCAAGTCAGACATTTCAGAGTTTCCTAGGTCCGACTAGCATGTGAACGCGGCATAGTTTCTAAATTTCACATACTATAAAACTAAATGTTTTTACATACTATTTATTACTCTAATATGGGTATTTGGACACTGCCTCTTTGTCTCTCACACACTGAGCACGAGCACAGTCATTATGGCCACATCTTCCTCTGACCTGGCAGACCACCTGTGCTGTTCCATCTGCACAAACATCTACACTGAGCCTGTGTCTCTAAGCTATCAGCACACCTTCTGCAAGAGATGCCTCCAAGACAGCCTGAATGCTGGACACCAACTCTGTCAAGTGGGCAGGGCTCTGGTCAGAGACAGAATCTTCCAGATCAACAGACTGATCAGGAACGTGGCCTACCAGCTGAAACTGGAGGAAGATGCTAAAAGACAGAGAGCTACAGCCGAGAGAGGAAACAGTAGAGAGATGAATGTCGTGAACATGGAGAGGCTCTGAAGCTGTTCTGTGAGACGGACAGTAAGCTGATCTCTGTGATCTGCAGAGATGGGTGAGACGACAGAGGACACACATTCAAACCTATAAGAGAAGCACATGAGGATCTGAAAAAAGAGGTAGCCTCAGATTTATGCTACTTCAAGAAGGACATTAGTGTGCTGGAATACTCAAGAGATGAGCAGCAAAGAGAAATGTCTCAAGCAAAAGAGACGTCAGATCATCTCAAAGTCCAGATTAGGTTGCTTGGTTGACAATGAGATATTACTTGCCAGGCTGGAGGAACAGCTAAAGGTGAAGAGAGTTAAAACGGCCTCTCTTCGGTTTGAGCTGGACCTCACTGAGACCAGAGACTTCCTGCTCTAGTGGATGGAGAGGGGCTGCACTGAGATGAGGGAGAGGAGGAAGGAGGAGGAGTGGGTGGAGAGGAATATGATTGAGAGGAATATGATAGAGTGATTAGGATAGAGGGGAATATGATAGAGGGAATATATTGAGAGGAATGTGACAGAGAGGATTTGTTTCATTAGATCACTTTAAGACTGAAAATCTCTTAGGCTGACAGTCCCTGAAATTGGGCGCTAGAATTTCTGTAAAAAAATATGTAAATGTTTACATGACTTATTTGATTGATTTCCCAACCGTTTTATATTTCAGAAGACATCCATCCAGACCTTCCGAGAACCCCGTAAACGTCCTCTGTCGAATAAACTTGTATTTGCCTCACTCTGGTGGTCGGCTGCATCATTACATCCATTTATATCACTTAACTGCAACGTTAAGTCAAAGGGGCATTCCAGGAAAAACATTTATCCAGCTTGAATGCTTCACGGCACAGACATGGCAAAGCAATCACTGAATTTGTCTCGAGCAGGCAGAGCTAAATACATAACTTTCATAGCTTTACTATAAAGAATGCGACCTACACACTTCCTTAAACCAAAAATAAGAAGTAATTTTGTGTGGAAGTCAAACATTTGTTCAGAACGACAAAATTGAGACCTTTACATAGCCCTTCTCCCATTGTCTATAGCAGGGATGCACACTGGTTAAATGGCCCAAATGTTAATTTAGACATTCACAAATTTTACAGATTTTGACTATCACTAATGTCATGAAATGTTTGGCAAAGTAGTAAAGAAGGTTGTATTATACTTTTCTTGTGTACTAGATCATATGGTTTGAAAAGTTTTTTTTTTTTTCTTAGACATAAATGAACAATTCCAGGTGAAAGCTAAAGGTCATAGCTTCCTGGGGGGAGGGACACCACTACATTAATAAAATATTGCCCTCTTGCTAGATTGATGACTAAAGGCCTAGTGAAACAGTGCAAAATGGTTGTCAGCTCAACTGGTTAAATACAAGACCTGTTCATTGTGAAATGTATGTGTTCAAGTCTAATAATTTTGCTCTATATATTTTCTGCTCTGAATGTAATTTTATCTGTTTAAGCTGTTTGGACTGTTAATTGATATAACACAGGGCACCATTGAGAAAAAGACACTGGTCTCAATTGGGATTCCCTGTACAAATAAAGAGGAATATGATAGCGAGTATTATGTTGGAGTGGAATATGATGGAGAGGTATATAATAGAGGGAAAATAATAGAGGGAATATGATAGAGGGAATATGATGGAGGGAATATGATAGAGGAATATGATGTAGGGGAATATGATAGAGAATGAATAGAGGAATGTGTGACGCTCTTGAGCAACAAAGGTTGTCTGTTTGGTTATATAATCTGGAAAGACATGGATAAGAAAATGTTCAAACATAATTTTAAACAATACTGTTCTATAGTCAGCTGATATTGATTTCCTTATTTAATAATTGATTAAACTTAAATGCTAAACATCAATGACAACTACTCTTCAATTACATTTTTTGGGCCTATATAATTACACATCCAGCTAATTTTATTCCTCTATGAGCATGCATACCGTAAAGATACCGTAAGGATCACTCGACTGCAACAGCTCTGGTTGATTTAATCGATCAATGGCTCAGGTCACTTGACCAAGATAAACTTGTGGATGAGCTACTTCTTGATTTTAGTGCTGCATTTGACCTTGTTGATCATATGGCTAATAGCTGAGGCCATTGAAGAGAGATGTTTTCTTGAACCCTCATTTCTTTTTTGGAACTTTGTTACTGAGGTGACATAGACTATGGAAGACTTGTTTTACTGTAGTAAGGTAGCCTATGTATTTCATTGATGATGATGATAATGACAAATATTGACATTAGTGGTAGGCTGAGATCGAACAAACAACCTAAGTAAGCCTGACTGCTAGTTATGATATCTAAAACAAATTGACTTTTAATTAGGCAAAACACATGTCGTTTGAATGGTCAACCATTTAATATGAGTTACAGCATTATATTTTAATAAAAAATTAGGTTATATGGATTAATTGTATATATTAGGTATGACTGTGCTGCATAGGTACAAAAAAATAGAAAATAAATAAACTAAATTGTGCCAGCATTTGATTACACATGAAAGCTGCGGTGGGTAACCATGGCAATGGGGACTCCATTGTGACATCACAAGATTCCGATTCTGGAAGGTTACCTGTTGCACAGACAAACTGAACAGTGCAAAGAGACTGATTCAACTAACCACTGACAGATTATTAATGTTCTATTTCATTAGTGAGAGAACACACTGCTTACTTCAGAGGTAGGTTGTAATATAACTTAGTGTGAATGTGTTTCAGTAGTATAACTTATTTTCAAATTACTTGTGTATGAATGTGACATTTTAAGTAGACCTAACATGACTAGTGAAACTGTTGAAGAGAGATAGTTTGCTTGAGTCCTCTTTTTGTGAGAAAATGCTTCATCCTGACACCTGAGATGCCATGTTACAATTGTAGTGAGCCAGCCTAATGGCTAATGCATTCTATTGATGACAGAAAAAAAAAACCTCTCTCTGTGTTAATCACCAACATATGTTGTAATCAATTATCTCAATAAATATGTACCAAAAGAGTATGTTGTGTAAAAAAACAAGTACGCCTACCTAATTTGTAGCTGATTCATTTCTAATAAGAATAATATGTTCTTAATTGAATGGACATCCATTTCAAATGGTTGAATTGATAGACCTCTTTAAATTGAGGTGCACTCAGGGGCACTCAAAGAGAAGACTGGCGTTTTTACCTCCTTGGTTTTTTTAAATAGATGAAAGTGTACAAGTTAGGTCCTGCATGGATATAGAGTCATTTTCTACCCAAAACACAGTGTTTTCAATGATATGATGGAACTGATTAGTGTGGTTTGTGAGAACCAAGCCCAATATGGAGTAGAGCTACATGAGGGGTTGAATAAGGCTCAATAGTAAGGTACAGAAAGACCCTGAAGTTTGCTTTTTAAAGTCTGTATTGTGCTTTTTCATCTGCCATGGCAACGCCTTGCATCACAATGATGATGCCAAAGAACAGCCAAAATCGATTCATTTGAACTTGGTCGCTTTTCCAGTAGCCAACTTTTTACTAGTAATTCAGATAGGCCTATTGCGTAAACATATCTGGAGCAGAATTCTCACTTGCTTAATTGTAAGTAGCTGGGAAGAAAACGTTTGCACATTGTAAAGAGATGCATTATTATTTGGTTAGCAACACCCACTTACTACAACGTTATGTATTTTCCAGAGTTATTGTTAGCTAAGAGGAAGACATGGAGGGTTCAACGCTGACACAGAGGAGGGGTGAGTGTCGGTTGAAGGAAAGGGCGATCCAGACAGACTACGTGATGGAGCTGGGAGCCAGGTTGGCTCTGGTTTTGCAGATCCAGAAGGATCAGGAGAAGAAGATGAAGAGGATTTGGTTCAAGACGAGGAAAATGCCAAGACTGATTGAGGAGGTAACAAGACCAACTTTGACAAAGTTCTATTTAACAATATTAAATAAAGCAAATATAAGTTATTGTAAGGGCAAAATGTTCCATATGCCATTGAATGTAAGCTAACAATGTTTTGTCCTCATTTCTTTTTGTATTAGGCCACACCAAGGCAATGCTTATATCTGTTCTTGTCTAAATGTGTTGTATCATGTCTTTCTGTTTCAGTGTATTTATGTCCTCAGTTCTTATGGTTGTCTTGTCATAAAAAATAAACAACCGTTCTATCATAGACGCTCATATCAGGATGATGTGGTTGTCTCACCTTGCTACCTTAAGTTGAATGCACTAACTAACTATAAGTCATTCTGGATGAAAGCGTCTGATAAATGGCTAAAATGTAAAATGTTATGATGGGTGTGGGACATGTATTTTTACACTTAGCTGGCCCATTGGCTAGGGGACACAGGGTTGGGACAGACTGGTGCAGAGCATCTGAGAGGACACTATATATATATATATATATATATATATATATATATATATATATATATATATGTGATGTATAAGTAAATAGTGCTGACTCATACAGTATGTATGTATGTACTGAATGTGATCACTTTCATCATGTCTGTTTCTTTTCTCACTCAGAATGTGAGAGATGTGAGCAACTGTCCTCTCACTGAGTTTATGGCTCCCTGTATTGACTCCCTCCCACCACTGGCTTTCACCAATCAGAGGCCTATACCAACCATGTTGCATCCCCACTCTCCATTTGCCATACGCGCTCAGGATGCACAGCGGTTCATTATATTTTCATACTTTGTCCCTGAAACCTGCCAGTCTGCTGAATGCCCAGTTGCCACAGAGGCCACTGCAGATGTATCTACAGGTATACGAGAGGACCTATGGACAGATACACATCTTTCCTCAATGCTGCATCGATACCTGCCACACTTCTTTGACGAAGACTCCATGCAGCCAAATCAGGCAGTAGAGGGCACCACTGAGTTCTCAGTTGCTCCAGTGGCAATATCTAATGTCGAGAAAGAGGACAGATTCTCTCCTTACTCCCTCCCACCACTGGCTCAGTGGTTCATTGGCAATTCATTCAATTTCCTCGAAACCTCCCAGCCTGCTGTTTCAGCCACAGAGTGCCCAGTTACCACAGAGGCCACTGCTACCACAGCCACTGTCAAGGGAGAGAATCGATGGGCAGCTAGAAGTCTTCCTTCAGAGCTGCCTCCATGCCTGCCAACAGTCTTTGACGATGACTTCATGCCACCAGAGCAGACAGTAGAGGATACCTATGAGGTCTCAGTTGCTACAGAGACCACTGCAGGCACAGCTACTGTTGATTTTGGAGTGTACAGATCAGCAGCTAAATGCCCTGTCCCAATGCTGCCTCCAAGTCTGCCACTTGTCTTTGAAGTTGACTATAAACTGCCAGGAGAGGCAGTAGAGGGCACCACCAAGTGTCCAGTTATCAGTGAAACAAACAATGATGTGTCCACTCACCTCAAAGAGGACATGGCAGCTGATCAAAGCCCTCCTGACCCAGCAGCACTGCCTCCAAGCTCGCCATGTATCCGAGACTCTGACCACAAACTGACCGAGGACCAGCAACACTGTCTCTAATCCTGACCTGCACCCACAACAATGCCCATAAACAGCTATGGAAGACAGTTGAGTGGACTACAAAGTGCTCAGTCAACAGAGAGGCAACTGTTTCCATTTACAACTGGGATGATAAAAGTCCTCCAGGTCTGCAATGCATTCACAACAACAATGACCACAAGCAGCCAAAGGAGACAGTTGAGGACACCACAGAGTGCTCAGTTAACACAGAGGCAAGTGCAGTTGCATCCACTGTCAAGAGAAAGGAACTGATGAGTGATAAAAGCCCTGTCCTAGCACTAACTCCAAGCCTGGCATGCATCCATGACAAGGACCACAAGCAGCCAGAGCAGAAAGGGAAGGGCACTAGTGAAGAGGTGGATCGCTGCCCTCATGCTCACCAGCTGGTCCCAGATGCTAACTTAACTCTGGCAACCCCTCTGCTCTGCTTGGCCACTAAGACGCCTGTTAGAGTGAGAGCCTCCATATGCAGGTCAGAGGATGAGGAACCCAGGCCCTGGACGCTGGAAGAGGCAAAGGTAGGTGTCCTATTTTACACTACTACTCTACAGGGTTGGGGGTCTGTTCCATTTCAATTCAAAGCATTGAATTAAGAACTTCCTGAATTGACTGGAATTGAAATGGAATTGACCCCAACCCTGCTACTCTATGCTCATAGTATAAAACATCACCCCTTACTAGGGTTAACATTTGTATTACGTTTGGTGTGGACCCAGGAAGAACATCTATGGCTATTATGAAATCGGTTTGGGATACAAATAAACAAGTTACCTCAATTACTGTCCTCCAAATTGTGTGCCCCATGAGACCTTCAATGTATGTTGATCACTCAAATGTGTATTGAATGTGCCACATTGGAACAATATTACATCTAGAGTCAATGTCTTCCTGTTAGGATTATTGGACAGGCATTGACATTGAGAGTGAAGAGAGGAGCGTCAAGGAGGAGTTGAGCCCAAGGGAGGGATTGAAGCGTGAGGCGGACCGTGCCCATTCCAAGAGCTCCAATGGGACGGTTTCATCAGAGAGAGCAGAGACCATCCTGGGAAGAGTGGGCTTTCTGGCCATGAACCTCAAGCATTAAGTCACGTTTATCAAGATCGAGGAAAAAGAGAAAAATAAGAAACTGAATAAGATGTTGAACGGTGACGAGAAAGAGAGAAATGAGATGAAGGCGAGAGAGAAAGAGCAAAAGAAAGCCATGAAGGCTGAGAAAAAGAGGGACAAGTTAGAACAGAAAAAGAGAGAGAAGGAAAGAAAAGAGAAGGAAAAGGCAGAGAAAAAGAGGTTAATGCGGCTGATTAAGATACACAATGCCATGATGAAAGACAGGATTAAGAAAGAGAAGAAGTGGTCTGAGGAGCTGAAAAAGAGAGAGAAAGCTCAAGCTGAGCTCCTGGAGATGGAGCGAAGATTCAAAAAAAGGAGGAGAAGAAGATAGAAAAGAGGAGGAAAGAAGAGAGGAAGAGACTGGAGAAGAGGAAAAAGAGGGGAGCCAGCTGGAGGTGGAACTGAGAGGGTGATAGAAGAGCAGGGAAGGGATGAAAGCTTGAAGATGAATGAGTAGACTGGGTAAGAGAGAGAGAGAGAAAAGAGAGATACTGTATTTTTGCATGCAATGAAAAGCAAAGAATAAAAAATTAAATGTTTCCTCTGTTTGTTTTTTGTCAATGCATACCGTACAAAACATTATAAACACAAAATGTTTACTTTTCTACAGCACAGCAAGCGGTACCAGAGTGCCAAGTCTAGGTCCAAAAGGTTCCTTAACAGCTTCTACCCCCAAGCCATAAGACTGCTGAACAATTAATCAAATGGCCACCCAGACTATTTACATTGACACCTCCCCCCTTTGTTTTTACACTGCTGCTACTTGCTGTTTATTATCTATGTATAGTTACTTTACACCTACCTAAATGTACAAATTACCTCAACTAACCTGTACCCCCAAACCTTGACTCGGTACCGGTACCCCTTGTATATAGCCTCGTTATTATTTTATTGTGTTACTTTTTTCTTTTTTTTTACTTTAGTGTATTTAGTAAATATTTTCTTAACTCTATTTCTTGGACTGCATTGTTGGTTAAGGGCTTATAAGTAAGCATTTCACGGTAAGGTCTACACCTCTTGTATTCGGCACATGCCAAATACAGTTTGATTTTATTTTATTTGGAGACTAGTAAGGATCAATGGAAAGATGAACAGAGCAATTTACAGAGAAATCCTTGATGAAAACCTGCTCCAGAGCGCTCAGGACCTCAGACTGTGGCTAAGGTTCACCTTCCTACAGGACAACGACCCTAAGCACACAGCCAAGACAACGCAGGAGTGGCTTCGGGACAAGTCTCTGAATGTCCTTGAGTGGCCCAGCGGGGCCAGACCGGACTAGGGGCGCAATGGGGGGATTGTTGGAGGGTGGTGGTCAAGCCCGGAGCCGGAACCGCCTCAGAGGAGGAATGCCCACCTGGCCCTCCCCTGTTCGGTTTATATTTGGCACGGTCGCAGTCCGCGCCTTTGGGGGGGGGGATACTGTCACGCCCTGGCTCTGGGACTCTGTTATGTTGAGCCAGGGTGTGTTGTTTCTATGTGTTTTGTGTTCTAGGTTGATTATCTAGCTCATGTGTTTCTGTGTTGGCCGGGGTGGTTCTCAATCAGAGGCAACGAATATCAGCTGTTGCTTGTTGTCTCTGATTGGGAACCATACTTAGGCAGCCTGTTTTCCACAGTGTTTTGTGGGATCTTGTTCCGTGTATGGTTAGTGTCTGTTACCAAGGATGTCAAGTATTGTTTTGTTGTTTTGTTTCGTGTAAAAATAAATAAGTATGTTCGCAAATCACGCTGCGCATTGGTCCACTTCCTCCAACGATCGTGACAGGTGCCAATAATTCAGGAGGGCACTGTACACTTCTACTCATCACTTAGAAACTGTAATGGAAGAAGTCTTCATTGTTACCCTTATCTCTCTCCCTTTGATTACCCTCATGTCAGTCATACATTATATCACAAAATATTAAGCTTCAAAGGCAAAAAATATGATTAGACAAATAATATTTATTTGAATGATACTGTATTTTACTATATTTAAATTTAAATGAAATGTTTTTGTAAGTATTACATTTTACGAAATGTAAAAACAAAACATTAAAAAAATTCAAAAATAACAAAAGCAAGGTAAAAAGAAAAGGACACAGAAACAGATCCAGATTCCTATTGATTTTATGAGTTGTCTTTGACCATATCCAGTTAATCACATATAGCGGTTGGTCTTTCAGTACATTTTATGAAAAAAACAATGTTGTGTGTTTTTTTTTGTAATTTCCTTGACAGTCGGCCATTCGAGTGCATTATGTAATTCTATGGAGAACATCTCATAACCACATTGCAGAACCTTTCTTGCTGCCTTATTTTGTGCCTAATTTTCTCTACCTATCCCATAGGTATAAACACTGGTAATGGCTCTACCTTTCCCTCTGATAGGCTTTGTTTGCCATATTACAACTAATTTATATAGCCATATGATCAACAAGGTCAAATGCAGCACTAAAATCAAGAAGCAGCTCATCCACAAGTTTATCTTGGTCAAGTGACCTGAGCCATTGATGGATTAAATCAACGAGAGCTGTTGCAGTCGAGTGATCCTTACGGTATCTTTACGGTATGCATGCTCATAGAGGGATAAAATTAGCTGGATGTGTAATTATATAGGCCCAAAAAATGTAATTGAAGAGTAGGTGTCATTGATGTTTAGCATTTTAGTTTAATAAATTATTAAATAAGGAAATCAATATCAGCTGACTATAGAACAGTATTTGTAGACCTGCCAACAGCGCCCATTGTTTAAAAATATATTTGTACATTTTCTTATCCATGTCTTTCCAGTTGATATAACCAAACAGACAACCTTTGTTGCTCAAGAGCGTCACACATTCCTCCATTCATTCTCTATAATATTCCCCTCCATCATATTCCTCTATCATATTCCATCTATTATATTCCCTCTATTATATTCCCTCTGTTATATTCCTCTCCATCATATTCCACTCCATCATAATACTCGCTATCATATTCCCTCTATCATATTCCTCTTTATTTATACAGGGAATCCCAATTGAGACCAGTGTCTCTTTTTCAATGGTGCCCAGTGTTATATCAATTAACAATCCAAACAGCTTAAACAGATACAATTACATACAGAGCAAAATTATTAGACTTGAACACATATATTTCACAATGAACAGGTCTTACATTTACATTACATTTTAGTCATTTAGCAGACGCTCTTATCCAAAGCGACTTACAGTTAGTGGGCCCCCGTGGGAAACGAACCCACAACCCTGGCGTTGCAAGCACTACCAACTGAGCTACAGGAGGGCCTGTCTTATATTTAACCAGTTGAGCTGACAACCATTTTGCACTGTTTCACTAGGGCTATAGTCATCAATCTAGCAAGAGGGCAATATTTTATTAATGTAGTGGTGTCCCTCCCCCCAGGAAGCTATGACCTTTAGCTTTCACCTGGAATTGTTCATTTATGTCTGAGAAAAAAAAAAAACTTTTCAAACCATATGATCTAGTACACAATAAAAGTATAGTACAACCTTCTTTACTACTTTGCCAAACATTTCATGACATTAGTCATAGTCAAAATCTGCTAAATTTGTGGATGTCTAAATTAACATTTGGGCCATTTAACCAGTGTTCATCCCTCCTATAGACAAAGGGAGAAGGGCTATGTAAAGGTCTCGATTTTGTCGTTCTGAACAAATGTTGGACTTCCACACAAAATTACTTCTTGACTTCTTTTAGGTTTAAGGAAGTGTGAAGGTCGCGTTCTTTATCGTTGAGCTATGAAAGTTATGTATTTAGCTCTGCCTGCTCGAGACAAATTCAGTGATTGCTTTGCCATGTCTGTGCCGTGAAGCAGTCAAGCTGGATAAAAGTTTTTCCTGGAACGCCACTTTGATGTAGCGCTGCAGTGAAGTGATATAAATGGATGTAATTATGCAGCCGACCACCAGAGGGAGGCAAATACAAGTTTATTCGACAGAGGATGTTTACATAGTTCTAGGAAGGTCTGGATGGATGTCTTCTGAAATATAAAACGGTGGGAAATCAATCAAATAAGTCATGTAAACATTTACATATTTTTTAAAGAAATTCTAGCGCCCGATTTCGGGGACTGTCAGCCTAAGAGATTTTATGTCTTAAAGTGATCTAATGAAAAAACAAATCCTCTCTGTCACATTCCTCTCAATATATTCCCTCTATCATATTCCCCTCCATCCTAATCCGTCTATCATATTCCTCTCTATCATATTCCTCTCCAACCACTCCTCCTCCTTCCTCCTCTCCCTAATCTCAGTGCAGCCCCTCTCCATCCACTAGAGCAGAAAGTCTCTGGGCTCAGTGAGGTCCAGCTCAGACTGAAGAGAGGCCGTTTTAACTCTCTTCTCCTTTAGCTGTTCCTCCAGCCTGGCAAGTACTATCTCCTTGTCAACCAAGCAACCTGATCTGGACTTTGAGATGATCTGACGTCTCTTTTGCTTGAGACATTTCTCTTTGCTGCTCATCTCTTGAGTATTCCAGTACACGAATATCCTTCTTGAAGTAGCATAAATCTGAGGCTACCTCTTTTTTCAGATCCTCATGTGCTTCTCTTATAGGTTTGAATGTGTGTCCTCTGTCGTCTCACCCATCTCTGCAGATCACAGAGATCAGATTACTGTCCGTCTCACAGAACAGCTTCAGAGCCTCTCCATGTTCACGACATTCATCTCTCTACTGTTTCCTCTCTCGGCTGTAGCTCTCTGTCTTTTAGCATTTTCCTCCAGCTTCAGCTCGAAGGCCACGTTCCTGATCAGTCTGTTGATCTGGAAGATTCTGTCTCTGACCAGAGAGTCTTGGAGGCATCTCTTGCAGAAGGTGTGCTGATAGCTTAGAGACACAGGCTCAGTGTAGATGTCTGTGCAGATGGAACAGCACAGGTGGCCATAATGACTGTGCTCATGCTCAGTGTGTGAGAGACAAAGAGGCAGTGTCCGAATACCTATATTAGAGTACTAAATAGTATATAAAAACATTTAGTTTTTTAGTATGTGAAATTTAGAAATTATGCCGCGTTCACATGCTAGTCGGACCTAGGAAACTCTGAAATGTCTGACTTGCTGTTCGTTGAATGCGCCACGTGTATAACTACAACCAGTAAGCAAGTCTGACATTTCCGGGTTTCCAAGTTCCGACTAGCATGTGAACGCGGCAATAGTACTCAGAATTCGTCATCTAATGAGCGATTGCATTGACTCCCGTCATTCGTTCATTTCGGTACAGCGCGTCAATTTATCTGACTATCAGCTGTTGCAAAACAAGTGAGTCAGAAAAGAAGAGTGCATTCTACTAGATCAAAGGCGAAATTAGTATGCAGTTTAAGTATGTATTACGCTAGAATGGATATTTAGACACGGCCAGTAACAGGTCTGTCTTGGAAAATACATGTATATTCTTGAAGTACACAGTCAAATTAACATTAGCTTTAAAGCCCTCATGAAGAATACTGATAGACTTCTTGTAAAGGTAGAGGCATGTGACTATCATAAAGCAAGACAGACTAAAGTAACAGTAACAACTTTCAGTGTGGGTTTGGGGAAAAAGCTAAAACACAAGTAAATAAAGGATGGGTTTTATTATCCATACAGTATAAATAGGAAATGTCTAATAAACAAATGATTCCAACTAATTCTTTGGATTGGAGATGACTGCTTTAGACTGTTGATATGCATGCACACATTGAGGTCAGCAAGCACCAAATAAGTGTCCAGCATGCTCTAGTGGTTATTACAAGTAACTACACATATCACACCACAACAGCTAACATAGTGTCTCACTCCCTCTCCTCCTCTCCACCTCTCCCTCTTGTCTCCTCTGTTCTTCCTCTATTCCTCCTCCTCTCCTCCTCGCCCTCTCAGCGGCTCCAGCTGGATAGAGTGACGGCGAGGTGGCCTCCTGCCTCTCTCACTGGAGGGCGGGAGAGGGGGAACAAAGAGGAGGAGGAGGAGGTGGAGAGAAAGAGAGTAGGAATGGAAGAGGAGGTGGAGAGGGGTAGAGGAGGCAGAAAGCCTGGTCTAAGTATTGCTTTAAAGGGAAGAGAGGGGGACGAGGAGAGAGTGCGAGAGATGGGGGGAGTGGGAGAAAGAGGGGAGGAGGGGGAGGGCAGCTGTTTCCGACACTCCATCCTTACACCTGCAACAGGTAGGCCAGGGGGTGGGACCTGTAGGTGAGACTCATAACATGATAAGGGGGACAGGTGAAGAAGGGGTGGAGCTGGAGTCAAGGAGGGGAGGGTGTTCCTACGAGCCCCCTGCCAGCGAGACGGTTGAGCAGGGAGGAAGTCTGTCCACGGAGCATTTCTGGGTCATTGGGTCGCCTCCAATGAGATTACATCCCCCTCTACAATGTAAAGCAGTTTGAGTACTGGGGGGTTCTCTGTATAAATTCAAGGTGAAACCTCCAGGGGCTAGCCTTCTCTCAGGAGAGAGTCTGCTCTGGGCTGCCTGCGAAAGGTGCTCCTCTGTGGGAAAGAGGAGAGAACAAGAGGCCCCAGAAGAGATCTCCTTATGGTAGTGATGGACATATCAACTATCCTTGTCATCTTCCACCTCTTCCTCTTCCTCTTCCTCTTGCTCGGCCTTCTCCCTCCTTTCCTTCTTACAGTCGTGATGGAGAGAACCCTTTTCTACCTTTCCACCTTCCTCTCCTCCCTCTTTCTCTTCCTCTACCTTCCTCTCCCTCCTTCCCTCTTGGTAGACCTTGTTTAGTCAAGCCAGATTGTGGATAGCTAGCCATGGTTCAGACCACTGTGGCTCTCTGGGAGGGGAGATACAGGACTGGTCCACTGGACTCAGCTCACATGGGGAGAACCTGCTGCTGCTGCCACTCCCCCTCTTAACTAGGATGAGATCACGTTTGGAGGAAAAATGGCACCATCCCTACGGTGAAGCATGGTGGTGCCAGCATCATGCTGTGGGGAGGATTTTCAGGGACAGGGACTGGGAACACGCCCCATTCACATCGACGGGGCTGTAGTGGAGCGGGTCGAGAGTTTCAAGTTCCTTGGTGTCCACATCACCAACAAACTTTCATGGTTCAAACACACCAAGACAGTCGTGAAGAGGGCACGACAACGCCTTTTCCACCTCAGGAGACTGAAAAGATTTGACATTGGTCCCAAGATCCTCAAAAAGTTAAACAGCTGCACCATCGAGAGCATCCTAACCGGTTGCATCATCGCCTGGTATGGCAACTGCTCGGCATCCGACCGTAAGGCGCTACAGAGGGTAGTGCATACGGCCCAGTACATCACTGGGGCCAAGCTTCCTGCCATCCAGGACCTGTATATACTAGGCGGTGTCAGAAGGCAAGCGGTACCAGAGTGCCAAGTCTAGGTCCAAAAGGCTCCTTAACAGCTTCTACCCCCAAGCCATAAGACTGCTGAACAATTAATCAAATGGCCACCCGGACTATTTACATTGACACCTCCCCCCTTTGTTTTTACACTGGTAATAGGAATCTGGATCGGTTTCCTTTTCTTTTCTTTTTACCTTGCTTTTGTTATTATTATTATTTTTTAAAGTTTTCTTTTTACATTTCGTAAAATGTTATAATTACAAAAACATTTCATTTTAATTTCAATTTAGTAACATACTGTATCATTCAAATAAATATTATTATTTGTCTAATCATATTTTGCCAGCTAACTGGGTGGCAGGCTGCAATCAGTAGCTGTAATTAAGTACAGCAGCCATCAACCATCTAACGTTAAGGCCTCGGATAATGAGGTTAGAAGAACAGCTGAATGGTCGGTAGCTAGCTGGCTCAATTACAGGTACTCTTAAGCGTGAAATAACATTGGAAACAACTAACCACAGTTGCTAAAAGTTACCAGTAGCTACCCACTAGCTAGCTAGCTTTGTTGGTCCAAGTGGTGGGTTAGCTAGCACTCGTGCTTCGCCGGGGTCCACCGAATAGAATACTTACCTACAATAATTACCTACAATAACCTACAATAACTACCTAAGTAAACTACCTATAATACCTGACTACAATACCTACATACAATCTAAATACATGGTTTAAGCTTTACTCAACAACATATAAGAAGCCAGCTTATCTCCTGCTAGAGAAAACACAACCTCTCCCGACAACCTCGAGGCAAGAGACCTTTCTCTCTTTCTCATCATCTTTCAACTTCTTATTCAGTTCCTTATTTTTCTCTTTTTCCTCCATCTTTAAAAATGTGACTTTCTGCTTGAGGTTCATGGCCAGAAAGCCCACTCTTCCCAGGATGGTCTCTGCTCTCTCTGATGAAACCGTCCCATTGGAGCTCTTGGAATGGGCACGGTCCGCCTCACTCTTCAAACCCTCCCTCGGGCTCACCTCCTCCTTGACGCTCCTCTCTTCACTCTCAATGTCAATGCCTGTCCAATAATCCTAACAGGAAGACATTGACTCTAGATGTAATATTGTTCCAATGTGGCACATTCAATACACATTTGAGTGATCAACATACATTGATGGCCTCATGGGGCACACAATTTAGAGGACAGTAATTGAGGTAACTTGTTTATTTGTATCCCAAACCGATTTTGTAATAGCCATAGATGTTCTTCCTGGGTCCACACCAAACGTAATACAAATGTTAACCCTAGTAAGGGGTGATGTTTTATACTATGAGCATAGATTAGCAGGGTTGGGGTCAATTCAATTTCAATTCCAGTCAATTCAGGAAGTACTTAATTCAATGCTTTGAATTGAAATGGAACAGACCCCCAACCCTGTAGAGTAAAAGTGTAAAATAGGACACCTACCTTTGCCTTTTTCAGCGTCCAGGGCCTGGGTTCCTCATCCTCTGACCTGCATATGGAGGCTCTCACTCTAACAGGCGTCTTAGTGGCCATGCAGAGCAGAGGGGTTGCCAGAGTTAAGTTAGCATCTGGGACCAGCTGGTGAGCATGAGGGCAGCGATCCACCTCTTCACTAGTGCCCTTCCCTTTCTGCTCTGGCTGCTTGTGGTCCTTGTCATGGATGCATGCCAGGCTTGGAGGACGTGCTAGGACAGGGCTTTTATCACTCATCAGTTACTCTCTCTTGACAGTGGATGCAACTGCACTTGCCTCTGTGTTAACTGAGCACTATGTGGTGTCCTCAACTGTCTCCTCTGGCTGCTTGTGGTCATTGTTGTTGTGAATGCATTACAGACCTGGAGGACTTTTATCATCCCAGGTGTAAATAGTAACAGTTGCCTCTGTGCCGACTGAGCACTTTGTAGTGCACTCAACTGTCTTCCATAGCGGTTTGTGGTCATTGTTGTGGGTGCAGGTCAGGATTAGAGGCAGTGTTGCAGGTGCAGGAGGACTTTTATCAGCCAAACACTCCTCCGTGTGGACAGTGGACACAGAAACGGCTGCTTCCCTGGCAACTGGACACTTGTTGGTGTCCTCTACTGCCTCCCCTGGCAGATTGTGGACAGTGGAGACGGAAACGGCCGCTTCCCTGGACACTTGACTCTTGGTGGTGTCCTCTACTGCCTCCTCTGGCTGCTTGTGGCCATTGTCTAGAATGTGTGGCAACTTTGAAGGCAGCATTGGAGCCGGGCTTTTATCACCCAACAGGTTCTCTCCCTGGACAATGGATGTGCCTGCAGTGATCGCTGTGGTAACGGAGGACTCGGTGGCATCCTCTTTTGTCTCCTCTGTCAGTTTGTGGTCAGAGTCTCGGATACATGGCGAGCTTGGAGGCAGTGCTGCAGGGTCAGGAGGGCTTTGATCAGCTGCCATGTCCTCTTTGAGGTGAGTGGACACATCATTGTTTGTTTCACTGATAACTGGACACTTGGTGGTGTCCTCTACTGCCTCCCCTGGCAGTTTGTAGTCAACTTCAAAGACAAGTGGCAGACTTGGAGGCAGCATTGGGACAGGGCATTTAGCTGCTGATCTGTACACTCCAAAATCAACAGTAGCTGTGCCTGCAGTGGTCTCTGTAGCAACTGAGACCTCATAGGTATCCTCTACTGTCTGCTCTGATGGCATGAAGTCATCGTCAAAGACTGTTGGCAGGCATGTAGGCAGCACTGAAGGAAGACTTCTAGCTGCCCATCGATTCTCTCCCTTGACAGTGGCTGTGGTAGCAGTGGTCTCTGTGGCAACTGGGCACTCTGTGGCTGAAACAGCAGGCTTAGAGGTTTCGAGGAAATTGAATGAATTGCCAATGAACCGCTGAGCCAGGGGTGGGAGGGAGTAATGATAGAATCTGTCCTCTTCCTCAACATTAGATATTGCCACTGGAGCAACTGAGACCTCAGTGGTGCCCTCTACTGCCTGATGTGGCTGCATGGAGTCTTCGTCAAAGAAGTGTGGCAGGTATCGATGCAGCATTGAGGAAAGATGTATATCTGTCCATAGGTCCTCTCGTATACCTGTAGATACATCTGCAGTGGCCTCTGTGGCAACTGGGCATTCAGCAGACTGGCAGGTTTCAGGGACAAAGTATGAACATACAATGAACCGCTGTGCATCCTGAGCGCGTATGGCAAATGGAGAGGGGGGATGCAACATGGTAGGTATAGGCCTCTGATTGGTGAAAGCCAGTGGTGGGAGGGAGTCAATACAGGGAGCCATGAACTCAGTGAGAGGACAGTTGCTCACATCTCACACATTCTGCGTGAGAAAAGAAACAGACATGATGAAAGTGATCACATTCAGTACATACATACATACTGTATGAGTCAAAACTACTTACTTATACATCACATATATATATATATATATATATATATATATATATATATATATATATATATAGTGTCCTCTAAGATGCTCTGCACCAGTCTGTCCCAACCCTTGGTCCCCTAGCCAATGGGCCAGCTAAGTGTAAAAATACATGCCCCACACCCAGCATAACATTTGACATTTTAGCCATTTATCAGACGCTTTTATCCAGAACGACTTATAGTTAGTTAGTGCATTCAACTTAAGGTAGCTAGGTGAGACAACCACATAATCCTGATATGAGCGTCTATGATAGAACGGTTGTTTATTTTTTATGACCAGACAACCATAAGAACTGAGGACATAAATTCACTGAAACAGACAGACACGATACAACACATTTAGACAAGAACAGTTATAAGCATTGCCATGGTGTAGCCTAATACAAAAAGAAATAAGGACAAAACATTGTTAGCTTACATTCCATGGCATATGGAACATTTTGCCCTTACAATAACTTATATTTGCTTTAATTAATATTGTTAAACAGAACTCTTGTCGACTTTGTCAAAGTTGGTCTTGTTACCTCCTCAATCAGTCTTGGCATTTTCCTCGTCTTGAACCAAATCCTCTTCATCTTCTTCTCCTGATCCTTCTTGATCTGCAAAACCAGAGCCAACCTGGCTCCCAGCTCCATCACGTAGTCTGTCTAGATCGCCCTTTCCTCCAACCGACACTCACCCCTCCTCTGTGTCAGCGTTGAACCCTCCATGTCTTCCTCTTAGCTAACAATAACTCTGGAAAATACACAACGTTGTAGTAAGTGGGTGTTGCTAACCAAATAATAATGCATCTCTTTACAATGTGCACACGTTTTCTTCCCAGCTACTTACAATTAATCAAGTGAGAATCATGATCCAGATATGTTTAGGCAATAGGCCTATCTGAATTACTAGTAAAAAGTTGGCTACTGGAAAAGCGACCAAGTTCAAATGAATCGATTTTGGCTGTTCTTATCATTTCTTGAAAAATATCCTTCATGACATCATCATTGTGATGCAAGGCGTTGCCATGGCAGATGAAAAAGCACAACACAGACTTTAAAAAGCAAACTTCAGGGTCTTTCTGTACCTTACTATTGAGCCTTATTCAACCCCTCATGTAGCTCTACTCATTGAAAACACTGTGTTTTGGGTAGAAAAAGACTATGTCCATGCAGGACCTAACTTGTACAGTTTCATCTATTTTAAAAACCAAGGAGGTAAAAATGCCAGTCTTCTCTTTGAGTGCCCTTGAGTGCACCTCAATTTAAAGAGGTCTATCAATTCAACCATTTGAAATGGATGTCCATTCAATTAAGAACATATTATTCTTATTAGAAATGAATCAGCTACAAATTAGGTAGGCGTACTTGTTTTTTTACACAACCTACTCTTTTGGTACATATTTATTGAGATAATTGATTACAACATATGTTGGTGATTAACACAGAGAGAGGGTTTTTTTCTGTCATCAATAGAATGCATTAGCCATTAGGCTGGCTCACTACAATTGTAACATGACATCTCAGGTGTCAGGATGAAGCATTTTCTCACAAAAAGAGGACTCAAGCAAACTATCTCTCTTCAACAGTTTCACTAGTCATGTTAGGTCTACTTAAAATGTCACATTCATACACAAGTAATTTGAAAATAAGTTATACTACTGAAACACATTCACAATAAGTTATATTACAACCTACCTCTGAAGTAAGCAGTGTGTTCTCTCACTAATGAAATAGGACATTAATAATTTGTCAGTGGTTAGTTGAATCAGTCTCTTTGCACTGTTCAGTTTGTCTGTGCAACAGGTAACCTTCCAGAATCGGACTCTTGTGATGTCACAATGGAGTCCCCATTGCCATGGTTACCCACAGCAGCTTTCATGTGTTATCAAATGCTGGCACAATTTAGTTTATTTATTTTAGATTTTTTGTACCTATGCAGCACAGTCATACCTAATATATACCATGAATCCATATAACCTAATTTTTTATTAAAATAAAATGCTGTAACTCATGTAAAATGGTTGACTATTCAAACGACATGTGTTTTGCCTAATTAAAAGTCTATATGTTTTAGATATCATAAATAGCAGCCAGGCTTACTTAGGTTGTTTGTTCGATCTCAGCCTACCACTAATGCCAATATTTTTCATCATCATCATCATCAATGAAATACATAGGCTACCTTACTACAGTAAAACAAGTCTTCCATAGTCTATGTCACCTCAGTAACAAAGTTCCAAAAAAGAAATGAGGGTTCAAGAAAACATCTCTCTTCAATGGCCTCAGCTATTAGCCATATGATCAACAAGGTCAACTGCAGCACTAAAATCAAGAAGCAGCTCATCCACAAGTTTATCTTGGTCAAGTGATCCGAGCCATTGATCGATTAAATCAACGAGAGCTGTTGCAGTCGAGTGATCATTACGGTATCTTTACGGTACGCATGCTCATAGAGGGATAAAATTAGCTGGATGTGTAATTATATAGGCCCAAAAAATGTAATTGAAGAGTAGGTGTCATTGATGTTTAGCATTTAAGTTTAATAAATAATTAAATAAAGAAATCAATATCAGCTGACTATAGAAAAGTATTGTTTAAAATTATGTTTGAACATTTTCTTATCCGTGTCTTTCCAGTTGATATAACCAAACAGACAACCTTTGTTGCTCAAGAGCGTCACACATTCCTCCATTCATTCTCTATCATATTCCCCTCCATCAAATTCCTCTATCATATTCCCTCCATCATATTCTCTCTATTATATTTCTCTCCATCATATTCCACTCCATCATAATACTCGCTATCATATTCCCTCTATCATATTCCTCTTTATTTTTACAGGGAATCCCAATTGAGACCAGTGTCTCTTTTTCAATGGTGCCCTGTGTTATATCAATTAACAATCCAAACAGCTTAAACAGATAAAATTACATACAGAGTAGAAAATATATAGAGCAAAATTATTAGACTTGAACACATACATTTCACAATGAACAGGTCTTGTATTTAACCAGTTGAGCTGACAACCATTTTGCACTGTTTCACTAGGGCTTTAGTCATCAATCTAGCAAGAGGGAAATATTTTATTAATGTAGTGGTGTCCCTCCCCCCAGGAAGCTACGACCTTTAGCTTTCACCTGGAATTGTTCATTTATGTCTGAGAAAAAAAACACTTTCCAAACCATATGATCTAGTACACAAGAAAAGTATAATACAACCTTCTTTACTACTTTGCCAAACATTTCATGACATTAGTGTGAGTCAAAATCTGTAAAATTTGTGAATGTCTAAATTAACATTTGGGCAATTTGACCAGTGTACATCACTCCTATAGACAATGAGAGATGGGCTATGTAAAGGTCTCGATTTTGTCGTTCTGAACAAATGTTTGACTTCCACACAAAATTACTTCTTGACTTATTTTAGGTTTAAGGAAGTGTGTAGGTTTAAACTATTGCTTTAAAGGGAAGAGAGGGTGAGGAGGAGAGAGAGAGCGCGAGAGATGGGGGGAGTGGGAGAAAGAGGGAAGGAGGGGGAGGAGGGGGAGGAGGGGGAGGAGGTGGAGGAGGTGGAGGGCAGCTGTGTCCGACACACCATACTTACACCTGCAACAGGTAGGCCAGGGGGCGGGACCTGTAGGTGAGACTCATAACATGATAAGGGGGGCAGGTGAAGAAGGGGTGTTGCTGGAGTCAAGGAAGGGAGGGTGTTCCTACGAGCCCCCTGCCAGCGAGACGGGGAGCAGGGAGGAAGTCTGTCCATGGAGCATTTCTGGGTCATTGGGTCGCCTCCAATGAGATTAGATCACCCTCTACAATGTAAAGCAGTTTGAGTACTGGGGGGTTCTCTGTATAAATCCAAGGTGAAACCTCCAGGGGCTAGCCTTCTCTCAGCGGAGAGTCTGCTCTGGGCTGCCTGCGAAAGGTGCTCCTCTGTGGGAAAGAGGAGAGAACAAGAGGCCCCAGAAGAGATCTCCTTATGGTAGTGATGGACAGATCAACTCTCCTTGTTATCTTCCACCTCTTCCTCTTCCTCTTGCTCGGCCTTCTCCCTCCTTTCCTTCTTACAGTCTTACAGTCCTTCTTACAGTCATTTTCTCCCTTTCCTCCTTCCTCTCCTCCCTCTTTCTCTTCCTCTACCTTCCTCTCCCTCCTTCCCTCTTGGTAAACCTTGTTTAGTCGAGCCAGATTGTGGATAGCTAGCCATGGTTTAGACCACTGTCGCTGTCTGGGTGGGGGGATACAGGACTGGTCCACTGGACTCAGCTCACATGGGGAGAACCTGCTGCTGCTGCCACTCCCCCTCTTACCTGGGATGAGATCACGTTTGGAGGAAACCTGGCACCATCCCTACGGTGAAGCATGGTGGTGGCAGCATCATGCTCCGGGGAGGATTTTCAGGGACAGGGACTGGGAACACGCCCCATTCACATCGACGGGGCTGTAGTGGAGCAGGTCGAGAGTTTCAAGTTCCTTGGTGTCCATATCACCAACAAACTATCATGGTTCAAACACACCAAGACAGTCGTGAAGAGGGCACGACAACACCTTTTCCACCTCAGGAGACTGAAAAGATTTGGCATTGGTCCCAAGATCCTCAAAAAGTTCTACAGCTGCACCATCGAGAGCTTCCTGACCAGTTGCATCACCGCCTGGTATGGCAACTGCTCGGCATCCGACCATAAGGCGCTACAGAGGGTAGTGCGTACGGCCCAGTACATCACTGGAGCCAAGCTTCCTGCCATCCAGGACCTATATACTTGGAGGTGTAAGAGGGAGGCCCAAAAAATTGACAAAGACTCCAGTCACCCAAGTCATAGACTGTTCTCTCTGCTACCGCACAGCAAGCGGTACCAGAGTGCCAAGTCTAGGTCCAAAAGGCTCCTTAACAGCTTCTATCCCCAATTCATAAGACTGCTGAACAATTAGTCAAATGGCCACCCGGACTATTTACATTGACACCTCCCCCCTTTGTTTTTACACTGGTAATAGGAATCTGGATCGGTTTCCTTTTCTTTTTACCTTGCTTTTGTTATTATTATTATTTTTTAAAGTTTTCTTTTTACATTTCGTAAAATGTTATAATTACAAAAACATTTCATTTTAATTTCAATTTAGTAACATACTGTATCATTCAAATAAATATGATTATTTGTCTAATCATATTTTGCCAGCTAACTGGGTGGCAGGCTGCAATCAGTAGCTGTAATTAAGTACAGCAGCCACCAACCATCTAACGTTAATGCCTCGGATAATGAGGTTAGAAGAACAGCTGAATGGTCGGTAGCTAGCTGGCTCAATTACAGGTACTCTTAAGCGTGAAATAACATTGGAAACAACTAACCACAGTCGCTAAAAGTTACCAGTAGCTATCCACTAGCTAGCTAGCTTTGTTGGTCCAAGTGGTGGGTTAGCTAGCACTCGTGCTTCGCCGGGGTCCACCGAATAGAATACTTACCTACAATAATTACCTACAATAACCTACAATAACTACCTAAGTAAACTACCTATAATACCTGACTACAATACCTACATACAATCTAAATACATGGTTTAAGCTTTACTCAACAACATATAAGAAGCCAGCTTATCTCCTGCTAGAGAAAACACAACCTCTCCCGACAACCTCGAGGCAAGAGACCTTTCTCTCTTTCTCGTCATCTTTCAACTTCTTATTCAGTTCCTTATTTTTCTCTTTTTCCTCCATCTTTAAAAATGTGACTTTCTGCTTGAGGTTCATGGCCAGAAAGCCCACTCTTCCCAGGATGGTCTCTGCTCTCTCTGATGAAACCGTCCCATTGGAGCTCTTGGAATGGGCACGGTCCGCCTCACTCTTCAAACCCTCCCTCGGGCTCACCTCCTCCTTGACGCTCCTCTCTTCACTCTCAATGTCAATGCCTGTCCAATAATCCTAACAGGAAGACATTGACTCTAGATGTAATATTGTTCCAATGTGGCACATTCAATACACATTTGAGTGATCAACATACATTGATGGCCTCATGGGGCACACAATTTAGAGGACAGTAATTGAGGTAACTTGTTTATTTGTATCCCAAACCGATTTTGTAATAGCCATAGATGTTCTTCCTGGGTCCACACCAAACGTAATACAAATGTTAACCCTAGTAAGGGGTGATGTTTTATACTATGAGCATAGATTAGCAGGGTTGGGGTCAATTCAATTTCAATTCCAGTCAATTCAGGAAGTACTTAATTCAATGCTTTGAATTGAAATGGAACAGACCCCCAACCCTGTAGAGTAGAAGTGTAAAATAGGACACCTACCTTTGCCTTTTTCAGCGTCCAGGGCCTGGGTTCCTCATCCTCTGACCTGCATATGGAGGCTCTCACTCTAACAGGCGTCTTAGTGGCCATGCAGAGCAGAGGGGTTGCCAGAGTTAAGTTAGCATCTGGGACCAGCTGGTGAGCATGAGGGCAGCGATCCACCTCTTCACTAGTGCCCTTCCCTTTCTGCTCTGGCTGCTTGTGGTCCTTGTCATGGATGCATGCCAGGCTTGGAGGAAGTGCTAGGACAGGGCTTTTATCACTCATCAGTTCCTCTCTCTTGACAGTGGATGCAACTGCACTTGCCTCTGTGTTAACTGAGCACTATGTGGTGTCCTCAACTGTCTCCTCTGGCTGCTTGTGGTCATTGTTGTTGTGAATGCATTGCAGACCTGGAGGACTTTTATCATCCCAGGTGTAAATAGCAACAGTTGCCTCTGTGTCGACTGAGCACTTTGTAGTGCACTCAACTGTCTTCCATAGCGGTTTGTGGTCATTGTTGTGGGTGCAGGTCAGGATTAGAGGCAGTGTTGCAGGTGCAGGAGGACTTTTATCAGCCAAACACTCCTCCGTGTGGACAGTGGACACAGAAACGGCTGCTTCCCTGGCAACTGGACACTTGTTGGTGTCCTCTACTGCCTCCCCTGGCAGAGTGTGGACAGTGGAGACGGAAACGGCCGCTTCCCTGGACACTTGACTCTTGGTGGTGTCCTCTACTGCCTCCTCTGGCTGCTTGTGGCCATTGTCTAGAATGTGTGGCAACTTTGAAGGCAGCATTGGAGCCGGGCTTTTATCACCCAACAGGTTCTCTCCCTGGACAATGGATGTGCCTGCAGTGATCGCTGTGGTAACGGAGGACTCGGTGGCATCCTCTTTTGTCTCCTCTGTCAGTTTGTGGTCAGAGTCTCGGATACATGGCGAGCTTGGAGGCAGTGCTGCAGGGTCAGGAGGGCTTTGATCAGCTGCCATGTCCTCTTTGAGGTGAGTGGACACATCATTGTTTGTTTCACTGATAACTGGACACTTGGTGGTGTCCTCTACTGCCTCCCCTGGCAGTTTGTAGTCAACTTCAAAGACAAGTGGCAGACTTGGACGCAGCATTGGGACCGGGCATTTAGCTGCTGATCTGTACACTCCAAAATCAACAGTAGCTGTGCCTGCAGTGGTCTCTGTAGCAACTGAGACCTCATAGGTATCCTCTACTGTCTGCTCTGATGGCATGAAGTCATCGTCAAAGACTGTTGGCAGGCATGTAGGCAGCACTGAAGGAAGACTTCTAGCTGCCCATTGATTCTCTCCCTTGACAGTGGCTGTGGTAGCAGTGGTCTCTGTGGCAACTGGGCACTCTGTGGCTGAAACAGCAGGCTTAGAGGTTTCGAGGAAATTGAATGAATTGCCAATGAACCGCTGAGCCAGGGGTGGGAGGGAGTAATGATAGAATCTGTCCTCTTCCTCAACGTTAGATATTGCCACTGGAGCAACTGAGACCTCAGTGGTGCCCTCTACTGCCTGATGTGGCTGCATGGAGTCTTCGTCAAAGAAGTGTGGCAGGTATCGATGCAGCATTGAGGAAAGATGTATATCTGTCCATAGGTCCTCTCGTATACCTGTAGATACATCTGCAGTGGCCTCTGTGGCAACTGGGCATTCAGCAGACTGGCAGGTTTCAGGGACAAAGTATGAAAATACAATGAACCGCTGTGCATCCTGAGCGCGTATGGCAAATGGAGAGGGGGGATGCAACATGGTAGGTATAGGCCTCTGATTGGTGAAAGCCAGTGGTGGGAGGGAGTCAATACAGGGAGCCATGAACTCAGTGAGAGGACAGTTGCTCACATCTCACACATTCTGCGTGAGAAAAGAAACAGACATGATGAAAGTGATCACATTCAGTACATACATACATACTGTATGAGTCAGCACTACTTACTTATACATCACATATATATATATATAGTGTCCTCTAAGATGCTCTGCACCAGTCTGTCCCAACCCTTGGTCCCCTAGCCAATGGGCCAGCTAAGTGTAAAAATACATGCCCCACACCCAGCATAACATTTGACATTTTAGCCATTTATCAGACGCTTTTATCCAGAACGACTTATAGTTAGTTAGTGCATTCAACTTAAGGTAGCTAGGTGAGACAACCACATAATCCTGATATGAGCGTCTATGATAGAACGGTTGTTTATTTTTTATGACCAGACAACCATAAGAACTGAGGACATAAATTCACTGAAACAGACAGACACGATACAACACATTTAGACAAGAACAGTTATAAGCATTGCCATGGTGTAGCCTAATACAAAAAGAAATAAGGACAAAACATTGTTAGCTTACATTCCATGGCATATGGAACATTTTGCCCTTACAATAACTTATATTTGCTTTAATTAATATTGTTAAACAGAACTCTTGTCGACTTTGTCAAAGTTGGTCTTGTTACCTCCTCAATCAGTCTTGGCATTTTCCTCGTCTTGAACCAAATCCTCTTCATCTTCTTCTCCTGATCCTTCTGGATCTGCAAAACCAGAGCCAACCTGGCTCCCAGCTCCATCACGTAGTCTGTCTAGATCGCCCTTTCCTCCAACCGACACTCACCCCTCCTCTGTGTCAGCGTTGAACCCTCCATGTCTTCCTCTTAGCTAACAATAACTCTGGAAAATACACAACGTTGTAGTAAGTGGGTGTTGCTAACCAAATAATAATGCATCTCTTTACAATGTGCACACGTTTTCTTCCCAGCTACTTACAATTAATCAAGTGAGAATCCTGATCCAGATATGTTTAGGCAATAGGCCTATCTGAATTACTAGTAAAAAGTTGGCTACTGGAAAAGCGACCAAGTTCAAATGAATCGATTTTGGCTGTTCTTATCATTTCGTGAACAATATCCTTCATGACATCATCATTGTGATGCAAGGCGTTGCCATGGCAGATGAAAAAGCACAACACAGACTTTAAAAAGCAAACTTCAGGGTCTTTCTGTACCTTACTATTGAGCCTTATTCAACCCCTCATGTAGCTCAACTCTATATTGGGCCTGGTTTTCACAAACCACACTAATCACTTCCATCATATCATTGAAAACACTGTGTTTTGGGTAGAAAATGACTCTATATCCATGCAGGACCTAACTTGTACAGTTTCATCTATTTTAAAAACCAAGGAGGTAAAAATGCCAGTCTTCTCTTTGAGTGCCCCTGAGTGCACCTCAATTTAAAGAGGTCTATCAATTCAACCATTTGAAATGGATGTCCATTCAATTAAGAACATATTATTCTTATTAGAAATGAATCAGCTACAAATTAGGTAGGCGTACTTGTTTTTTTACACAACCTACTCTTTTGGTACATATTTATTGAGATAATTGATTACAACATATGTTGGTGATTAACACAGAGAGAGGTTTTTTTTCTGTCATCAATAGAATGCATTAGCCATTAGGCTGGCTCACTACAATTGTAACATGACATCTCAGGTGTCAGGATGAAGCATTTTCTCACAAAAAGAGGACTCAAGCAAACTATCTCTCTTCAACAGTTTCACTAGTCATGTTAGGTCTACTTAAAATGTCACATTCATACACAAGTAATTTGAAAATAAGTTATACTACTGAAACACATTCACAATAAGTTATATTACAACCTACCTCTGAAGTAAGCAGTGTGTTCTCTCACTAATGAAATAGGACATTAATAATTTGTCAGTGGTTAGTTGAATCAGTCTCTTTGCACTGTTCAGTTTGTCTGTGCAACAGGTAACCTTCCAGAATCTGAATCTTGTGATGTCACAATGGAGTCCCCATTGCCATGGTTACCCACAGCAGCTTTCATGTGTTATCAAATGCTGGCACAATTTAGTTTATTTATTTTAGATTTTTTGTACCTATGCAGCACAGTCATACCTAATATATACAATGAATCCATATAACCTAATTTTTTATTAAAATAAAATGCTGTAACTCATGTAAAATGGTTGATCATTCAAACGACATGTGTTTTGCCTAATTAAAAGTCTATATGTTTTAGATATCATAAATAGCAGCCAGGCTTACTTAGGTTGTTTGTTCGATCTCAGCCTACCACTAATGCCAATATTTTTCATCATCATCATCATCATCATCAATGAAATACATAGGCTACCTTACTACAGTAAAACAAGTCTTCCATAGTCTATGTCACATCAGTAACAAAGTTCCAAAAAAGAAATGAGGGTTCAAGAAAACATCTCTCTTCAATGGCCTCAGCTATTAGCCATATGATCAACAAGGTCAACTGCAGCACTAAAATCAAGAAGCAGCTCATCCACAAGTTTATCTTGGTCAAGTGATCTGAGCCATTGATCGATTAAATCAACGAGAGCTGTTGCAGTCGAGTGATCCTTACGGTATCTTTACGGTACGCATGCTCATAGAGGGATAAAATTAGCTGGATGTGTAATTATATAGGCCCAAAAAATGTAATTGAAGAGTAGGTGTCATTGATGTTTAGCATTTAAGTTTAATAAATAATTAAATAAAGAAATCAATATCAGCTGACTATAGAAAAGTATTGTTTAAAATTATGTTTGAACATTTTCTTATCCGTGTCTTTCCAGTTGATATAACCAAACAGACAACCTTTGTTGCTCAAGAGCGTCACACATTCCTCCATTCATTCTCTATCATATTCCCCTCCATCAAATTCCTCTATCATATTCCCTCCATCATATTCTCTCTATTATATTTCTCTCCATCATATTCCACTCCATCATAATACTCGCTATCATATTCCCTCTATCATATTCCTCTTTATTTTTACAGGGAATCCCAATTGAGACCAGTGTCTCTTTTTCAATGGTGCCCTGTGTTATATCAATTAACAATCCAAACAGCTTAAACAGATAAAATTACATACAGAGTAGAAAATATATAGAGCAAAATTATTAGACTTGAACACATACATTTCACAATGAACAGGTCTTGTATTTAAAAAAAAAACGAAAAACATTTGTCATAAGAAACTAGCTCCCTGGTATACAGAAAATACCCGAGCTTTGAAGCAAGCTTCCAGGAAATTGGAACAGAAATGGCGCCACACCAAACTGGAAGTCTTCCGACTAGCTTGGAAAGACAGTACCGTGCAGTACCGAAGAGCCCTCACTGCTGCTCGATCATCCTACTTTTCCAACTTAATTGAGGAAAATAAGAACAATCCAAAATTTCTTTTTGATACTGTTGCAAAGCTAACTAAAAAGCAGCATTCCCCAAGAGAGGATGGCTTTCACTTCAGCAGTGATAAATTCATGAACTTCTTTGAGGAAAAGATCATGACCATTAGAAAGCAAATTACGGACTCCTCTTTGAATCTGCGTATTCCTCCAGGGCTTAGCTGTCCTGGATCTGCACAGCTCTGCGAGGGCCTGGGATCGGGAGAGACACTTAAGTGTTTTAGTACTATATCTCTTGACACAATGATGAAAATAATCATGGCCTCTAAACCTTCAAGCTGCATACTGGATCCTATTCCTACTAAACTGCTGAAGGAGCTGCTTCCTGTGCTTGGCCCTCCTATGTTGAACATAATAAACAGCTCTCTATCCACCGGATGTGTACCAAACTCACTAAAAGTGGCAGTGATAAAGCCTCTCTTGAAAAAGCCAAACCTTGACCCGGAAAATATAAAAAACTATCGGCCTATATCGAATCTTCCATTCCTCTCAAAAATTTTAGAAAAAGCTGTTGCGCAGCAACTCACTGCCTTTCTGAAGACAAACAATGTATACGAAATGCTTCAGTCTGGTTTTAGACCCCAAAATAGCACTGAGACTGCACTTGTGAAGGTGGTAAATGACCTTTTAATGGCGTCAGACCGAGGCTCTGCATCTGTCCTCGTGCTACTAGACCTTAGTGCTGCCTTTGACACCATCGATCACCACATTCTTTTGGAGAGACTGGAAACCCAAATTGGTCTACACGGACAAGTTCTGGCCTGGTTTAGATCCTACCTGTCGGAAAGATATCAGTTTGTCTCTGTGAATGGTCTGTCCTCCGACAAATCAACTGTACATTTCGGTGTTCCTCAAGGTTCCGTTTTAGGACCACTATTGTTTTCACTATATATTTTACCTCTTGGGGATGTTATTCGAAAACATAATGTTAACTTTCACTGCTATGCGGATGACACACAGCTGTACATTTCAATGAAACATGGTGAAGCCCCAAAATTGCCCTCGCTAGAAGCCTGTGTTTCAGACATAAGGAAGTGGATGGCTGAAAACTTTTTACTTTTAAACTCGGACAAAACAGAGATGCTTGTTCTAGGTCCCAAGAAACAAAGAGATCTTCTGTTAAATCTGACAATTCATCTTGATGGTTGTAAAGTCGTCTCAAATAAAACTGTGAAGGACCTCGGCGTTACTCTTGACCCTGATCTCTCTTTTGACGAACATATCAAGACTGTTTCAAGGACAGCTTTTTTCCATCTACGTAACATTGCAAAAATCAGAAATTTTCTGTCCAAAAATGATGCAGAAAAATTAATCCATGCATTTGTTACTTCTAGGTTAGACTACTGCAATGCTCTATTTTCCGGCTACCCGGATAAAGCACTAAATAAACTTCAGTTAGTGCTAAATACGGCTGCTAGAATCCTGACTAGAACCAAGAAATTTGATCATATTACTCCAGTGCTAGCTTCCCTACACTGGCTTCCTGTTAAGGCAAGGGCTGATTTCAAGGTTTTACTGTTAACCTATAAAGCGTTACATGGGCTTGCTCCTACCTATCTTTCCGAGTTGGTCCTGTCGTACATACCAATACGTACGCTACGGTCACAAGACGCAGGCCTCCTAATTGTCCCTAGAATTTCTAAGCAAACAGCGGGAGGCAGGGCTTTCTCCTATAGATCTCCATTTTTATGGAACAGTCTGCCTACCCATGTGAGAGACGCAGACTCGGTCTCAACCTTTAAGTCTTTACTGAAGACTTATCTCTTCAGTAGGTCATATGATTGAGTGTAGTCTGGCCCAGGAGTGTGAAGGTGAACGGAAAGGCTGGAGCAACGAACAGCCCTTGCTGTCTCTGCCGGGCCGGTTCCCCTCTCCACTGGGGTTCTCTGCCTCTAACCCTGTTGCAGGGGCTGAGTCACTGGCTTGCTGGTGCTCTTTCATGCCGTCCCTGGGAGGGGTGCGTCACTTGAGTGGGTTGAGTTACTGACGTGATCTTCCTGTCTGGGTTGGCGCCCCCCCCTTGGTTTGTGCTGTGGTGGAGACCTCTGTGGGCTATACTCGGCCTTGTCTCAGGATTGTAAGTTGGTGGTTGGGGATATCCCTCTAGTGGTGCGGGGGCTGTGCTTTGGCGGAGTGGGTGGGGTTATATCCTTCCTGTTTGGCCCTGTCCGGGGGTTTCTTCGGATGGGGCCACAGTGTCTCCGGACCGCTCCTGTCTCAGCCTCCAGTATTTATGCTGCAGTAGTTTATGTGTCGGGGGGCTGGGGTTAGTTGGTTATACCTGGAGTACTTCTCCTGTCTTATCCAGTGTCCTGTGTGAATTTAAGTATGCTCTCTCTAATTCTCTCGTTCTCTCTTTCTCTCTGAAAACCTGAGCCCTAGGACCATACGTCAGGACTACCGGGCATGATGACACCTTGCTGTCCCCAGTCCGCCTGGCCTTGCTGCTATTCCAGTTTCAACTGTTCTGCCTGCGGCTACGAAACCCCTACCTGTCCCAGACCTGCTGTTTTCAACTCTTTAATGATCGGCTATGAAAAGCCAACTGAGAGACCTGAGCCCTAGGACCATACGTCGGGACTACCGGCCGTGGTGACTCCTTGCTGTCCCCAGTCCGCCTGGCCTTGCTGCTATTCCAGTTTCAACTGTTCTGCCTGCGGTTATGGAACCCCTACCTGTCCCAGACCTGCTGTTTTCAACTCTTAATGATCGGCTATGAAAAGCCAACTGAGATTTATTCCTGATTATTATTTGACCATGCTTGTCACTTATGAACATTTTTGAACATCTTGGCATGGTTCTGTTATAATCTCCACCCGGCACAGCCAGAAGAGGACTGGCCACCCCTCATAGCCTGGTTCCTCTCTAGGTTTCTTCCTAGGTTTTCGCCTTTCTAGGGAGTTTTTCCTAGCCACCGTGCTTCTACACCTGCATTACTAGCTGTTTGGGGTTTTAGGCTGGGTTTCTGTACAGCACTTCGAGATATTAGCTGATGTAAGAAGGGCTATATAAAATAAAATTGATTGATTGATTGATTGTATTTAACCAGTTGAGCTGACAACCATTTTGCACTGTTTCACTAGGGCTTTAGTCATCAATCTAGCAAGAGGGAAATATTTTATTAATGTAGTGGTGTCCCTCCCCCCAGGAAGCTACGACCTTTAGCTTTCACCTGGAATTGTTCATTTATGTCTGAGAAAAAAAACACTTTCCAAACCATATGATCTAGTACACAAGAAAAGTATAATACAACCTTCTTTACTACTTTGCCAAACATTTCATGACATTAGTGAGAGTCAAAATCTGTAAAATTTGTGAATGTCTAAATTAACATTTGGGCAATTTGACCAGTGTACATCACTCCTATAGGCAATGAGAGATGGGCTATGTAAAGGTCTCGATTTTGTCGTTCTGAACAAATGTTTGACTTCCACACAAAATTACTTCTTGACTTATTTTAGGTTTAAGGAAGTGTGTAGGTTTAAACTATTGCTTTAAAGGGAAGAGAGGGGGAGGAGGAGAGAGCGCGAGAGATGGGGGGAGTGGGAGAAAGAGGGAAGGGGGGAGGAGGGGGAGGAGGGGGAGGAGGTGGAGGGCAGCTGTGTCCGACACACCATACTTACACCTGCAACAGGTAGGCCAGGGGGCGGGACCTGTAGGTGAGACTCATAACATGATAAGGGGGGCAGGTGAAGAAGGGGTGTTGCTGGAGTCAAGGAAGGGAGGTTGTTCCTACGAGCCCCCTGCCAGCGAGACGGGGAGCAGGGAGGAAGTCTGTCCATGGAGCATTTCTGGGTCATTGGGTCGCCTCCAATGAGATTAGATCACCCTCTACAATGTAAAGCAGTTTGAGTACTGGGGGGTTCTCTGTATAAATCCAAGGTGAAACCTCCAGGGGCTAGCCTTCTCTCAGCGGAGAGTCTGCTCTGGGCTGCCTGCGAAAGGTGCTCCTCTGTGGGAAAGAGGAGAGAACAAGAGGCCCCAGAAGAGATCTCCTTATGGTAGTGATGGACAGATCAACTCTCCTTGTTATCTTCCACCTCTTCCTCTTCCTCTTGCTCGGCCTTCTCCCTCCTTTCCTTCTTACAGTCTTACAGTCCTTCTTACAGTCATTTTCTCCCTTTCCTCCTTCCTCTCCTCCCTCTTTCTCTTCCTCTACCTTCCTCTCCCTCCTTCCCTCTTGGTAAACCTTGTTTAGTCGAGCCAGATTGTGGATAGCTAGCCATGGTTTAGACCACTGTCGCTGTCTGGGTGGGGGGATACAGGACTGGTCCACTGGACTCAGCTCACATGGGGAGAACCTGCTGCTGCTGCCACTCCCCCTCTTACCTGGGATGAGATCACGTTTGGAGGAAACCTGGCACTACGGTGAAGCATGGTGGTGGCAGCATCATGCTCCGGGGAGGATTTTCAGGGACAGGGACTGGGAACACGCCCCATTCACATCGACGGGGCTGTAGTGGAGCAGGTCGAGAGTTTCAAGTTCCTTGGTGTCCACATCACCAACAAACTATCATGGTTCAAACACAACAAGACAGTCGTGAAGAGGGCACGACAACGCCTTTTCCACCTCAGGAGACTGAAAAGATTTGGCATTGGTCCCAAGATCCTCAAAAAGTTCTACAGCTGCACCATCGAGAGCTTCCTGACCAGTTGCATCACCGCCTGGTATGGCAACTGCTCGGCATCCGACCGTAAGGCGCTACAGAGGGTAGTGCGTACGGCCCAGTACATCACTGGAGCCAAGCTTCCTGCCATCCAGGACCTATATACTTGGAGGTGTAAGAGGGAGGCCCAAAAAATTGACAAAGACTCCAGTCACCCAAGTCATAGACTGTTCTCTCTGCTACCGCACAGCAAGCGGTACCAGAGTGCCAAGTCTAGGTCCAAAAGGCTCCTTAACAGCTTCTATCCCCAATTCATAATACTGCTGAACAATCAATCAAATGGCCACCCGGACTATTTACATTGACACCTCCCCCCTTTGTTTTTACACTGGTAATAGGAATCTGGATCGGTTTCCTTTTCTTTTTACCTTGCTTTTGTTATTATTATTATTTTTTAAAGTTTTCTTTTTACATTTCGTAAAATGTTATAATTACAAAAACATTTCATTTTAATTTCAATTTAGTAACATACTGTATCATTCAAATAAATATTATTATTTGTCTAATCATATTTTGCCAGCTAACTGGGTGGCAGGCTGCAATCAGTAGCTGTAATTAAGTACAGCAGCCACCAACCATCTAACGTTAATGCCTCGGATAATGAGGTTAGAAGAACAGCTGAATGGTCGGTAGCTAGCTGGCTCAATTACAGGTACTCTTAAGCGTGAAATAACATTGGAAACAACTAACCACAGTTGCTAAAAGTTACCAGTAGCTACCCACTAGCTAGCTAGCTTTGTTGGTCCAAGTGGTGGGTTAGCTAGCACTCGTGCTTCGCCGGGGTCCACCGAATAGAATACTTACCTACAATAATTACCTACAATAACCTACAATAACTACCTAAGTAAACTACCTATAATACCTGACTACAATACCTACATACAATCTAAATACATGGTTTAAGCTTTACTCAACAACATATAAGAAGCCAGCTTATCTCCTGCTAGAGAAAACACAACCTCTCCCGACAACCTCGAGGCAAGAGACCTTTCTCTCTTTCTCGTCATCTTTCAACTTCTTATTCAGTTCCTTATTTTTCTCTTTTTCCTCCATCTTTAAAAATGTGACTTTCTGCTTGAGGTTCATGGCCAGAAAGCCCACTCTTCCCAGGATGGTCTCTGCTCTCTCTGATGAAACCGTCCCATTGGAGCTCTTGGAATGGGCACGGTCCGCCTCACTCTTCAAACCCTCCCACGGGCTCACCTCCTCCTTGACGCTCCTCTCTTCACTCTCAATGTCAATGCCTGTCCAATAATCCTAACAGGAAGACATTGACTCTAGATGTAATATTGTTCCAATGTGGCACATTCAATACACATTTGAGTGATCAACATACATTGATGGCCTCATGGGGCACACAATTTAGAGGACAGTAATTGAGGTAACTTGTTTATTTGTATCCCAAACCGATTTTGTAATAGCCATAGATGTTCTTCCTGGGTCCACACCAAACGTAATACAAATGTTAACCCTAGTAAGGGGTGATGTTTTATACTATGAGCATAGATTAGCAGGGTTGGGGTCAATTCAATTTCAATTCCAGTCAATTCAGGAAGTACTTAATTCAATGCTTTGAATTGAAATGGAACAGACCCCCAACCCTGTAGAGTAGAAGTGTAAAATAGGACCCCTACCTTTGCCTTTTTCAGCGTCCAGGGCCTGGGTTCCTCATTCTCTGACCTGCATATGGAGGCTCTCACTCTAACAGGCGTCTTAGTGGCCATGCAGAGCAGAGGGGTTGCCAGAGTTAAGTTAGCATCTGGGACCAGCTGGTGAGCATGAGGGCAGCGATCCACCTCTTCACTAGTGCCCTTCCCTTTCTGCTCTGGCTGCTTGTGGTCCTTGTCATGGATGCATGCCAGGCTTGGAGGAAGTGCTAGGACAGGGCTTTTATCACTCATCAGTTCCTCTCTCTTGACAGTGGATGCAACTGCACTTGCCTCTGTGTTAACTGAGCACTATGTGGTGTCCTCAACTGTCTCCTCTGGCTGCTTGTGGTCATTGTTGTTGTGAATGCATTGCAGACCTGGAGGACTTTTATCATCCCAGGTGTAAATAGCAACAGTTGCCTCTGTGTCGACTGAGCACTTTGTAGTGCACTCAACTGTCTTCCATAGCGGTTTGTGGTCATTGTTATGGGTGCAGGTCAGGATTAGAGGCAGTGTTGCAGGTGCAGGAGGACTTTTATCAGCCAAACACTCCTCCGCGTGGACAGTGGACACAAAAACGGCTGCTTCCCTGGCAACTGGACACTTGTTGTTGTCCTCTACTGCCTCCCCTGGCAGAGTGTGGACAGTGGAGACGGAAACGGCCGCTTCCCTGGACACTTGACTCTTGGTGGTGTCCTCTACTGCCTCCTCTGGCTGCTTGTGGCCATTGTCTAGAATGTGTGGCAACTTTGAAGGCAGCATTGGAGCCGGGCTTTTATCACCCAACAGGTTCTCTCCCTGGACAATGGATGTGCCTGCAGTGATCGCTGTGGTAACGGAGGACTCGGTGGCATCCTCTTTTGTCTCCTCTGTCAGTTTGTGGTCAGAGTCTCGGATACATGGCGAGCTTGGAGGCAGTGCTGCAGGGTCAGGAGGGCTTTGATCAGCTGCCATGTCCTCTTTGAGGTGAGTGGACACATCATTGTTTGTTTCACTGATAACTGGACACTTGGTGGTGTCCTCTACTGCCTCCCCTGGCAGTTTGTAGTCAACTTCAAAGACAAGTGGCAGACTTGGAGGCAGCATTGGGACAGGGCATTTAGCTGCTGATCTGTACACTCCAAAATCAACAGTAGCTGTGCCTGCAGTGGTCTCTGTAGCAACTGAGACCTCCTAGGTATCCTCAACTGTCTGCTCTGATGGCATGAAGTCATCGTCAAAGACTGTTGGCAGGCATGTAGGCAGCACTGAAGGAAGACTTCTAGCTGCCCATCGATTCTCTCCCTTGACAGTGGCTGTGGTAGCAGCGGTCTCTGTGGCAACTGGGCACTCTGTGGCTGAAACAGCAGGCTTAGAGGTTTCGAGGAAATTGAATGAATTGCCAATGAACCGCTGAGCCAGGGGTGGGAGGGAGTAATGATAGAATCTGTCCTCTTCCTCAACGTTAGATATTGCCACTGGAGCAACTGAGACCTCAGTGGTGCCCTCTACTGCCTGATGTGGCTGCATGGAGTCTTCGTCAAAGAAGTGTGGCAGGTATCGATGCAGCATTGAGGAAAGATGTATATCTGTCCATAGGTCCTCTCGTATACCTGTAGATACATCTGCAGTGGCCTCTGTGGCAACTGGGCATTCAGCAGACTGGCAGGTTTCAGGGACAAAGTATGAAAATACAATGAACCGCTGTGCATCCTGAGCGCGTATGGCAAATGGAGAGGGGGGATGCAACATGGTAGGTATAGGCCTCTGATTGGTGAAAGCCAGTGGTGGGAGGGAGTCAATACAGGGAGCCATGAACTCAGTGAGAGGACAGTTGCTCACATCTCACACATTCTGCGTGAGAAAAGAAACAGACATGATGAAAGTGATCACATTCAGTACATACATACATACATACTGTATGAGTCAGCACTACTTACTTATACATCACATATATATATATATATATATATATATATATATATATATATATATATAGTGTCCTCTAAGATGCTCTGCACCAGTCTGTCCCAACCCTTGGTCCCCTAGCCAATGGGCCAGCTAAGTGTAAAAATACATGCCCCACACCCAGCATAACATTTGACATTTTAGCCATTTATCAGACGCTTTTATCCAGAACGACTTATAGTTAGTTAGTGCATTCAACTTAAGGTAGCTAGGTGAGACAACCACATAATCCTGATATGAGCGTCTATGATAGAACGGTTGTTTATTTTTTATGACCAGACAACCATAAGAACTGAGGACATAAATTCACTGAAACAGACAGACACGATACAACACATTTAGACAAGAACAGTTATAAGCATTGCCATGGTGTAGCCTAATACAAAAATAAATAAGAACAAAACATTGTTAGCTTACATTCCATGGCATATGGAAAATTTTGCCCTTACAATAACTTATATTTGCTTTAATTAATATTGTTAAACAGAACTCTTGTCGACTTTGTCAAAGTTGGTCTTGTTACCTCCTCAATCAGTCTTGGCATTTTCCTCGTCTTGAACCAAATCCTCTTCATCTTCTTCTCCTGATCCTTCTGGATCTGCAAAACCAGAGCCAACCTGGCTCCCAGCTCCATCACGTAGTCTGTCTAGATCGCCCTTTCCTCCAACCGACACTCACCCCTCCTCTGTGTCAGCGTTGAACCCTCCATGTCTTCCTCTTAGCTAACAATAACTCTGGAAAATACACAACGTTGTAGTAAGTGGGTGTTGCTAACCAAATAATAATGCATCTCTTTACAATGTGCACACGTTTTCTTCCCAGCTACTTACAATTAATCAAGTGAGAATCCTGATCCAGATATGTTTAGGCAATAGGCCTATCTGAATTACTAGTAAAAAGTTGGCTACTGGAAAAGCGACCAAGTTCAAATGAATCGATTTTGGCTGTTCTTATCATTTCGTGAACAATATCCTTCATGACATCATCATTGTGATGCAAGGCGTTGCCATGGCAGATGAAAAAGCACAACACAGACTTTAAAAAGCAAACTTCAGGGTCTTTCTGTACCTTACTATTGAGCCTTATTCAACCCCTCATGTAGCTCTACTCCATATTGGGCCTGGTTCTCACAAACCACACTAATCACTTCCATCATATCATTGAAAACACTGTGTTTTGGGTAGAAAATAATCTATATCCATGCAGGACCTAACTTGTACAGTTTCATCTATTTTAAAAACCAAGGAGGTAAAAATGCCAGTCTTCTCTTTGAGTGCCCTTGAGTGCACCTCAATTTAAAGAGGTCTATCAATTCAACCATTTGAAATGGATGTCCATTCAATTAAGAACATATTATTCTTATTAGAAATGAATCAGCTACAAATTAGGTAGGCGTACTTGTTTTTTTACACAACCTACTCTTTTGGTACATATTTATTGAGATAATTGATTACAACATATGTTGGTGATTAACACAGAGAGAGGTTTTTTTTCTGTCATCAATAGAATGCATTAGCCATTAGGCTGGCTCACTACAATTGTAACATGACATCTCAGGTGTCAGGATGAAGCATTTTCTCACAAAAAGAGGACTCAAGCAAACTATCTCTCTTCAACAGTTTCACTAGTCATGTTAGGTCTACTTAAAATGTCACATTCATACACAAGTAATTTGAAAATAAGTTATACTACTGAAACACATTCACAATAAGTTATATTACAACCTACCTCTGAAGTAAGCAGTGTGTTCTCTCACTAATGAAATAGGACATTAATAATTTGTCAGTGGTTAGTTGAATCAGTCTCTTTGCACTGTTCAGTTTGTCTGTGCAACAGGTAACCTTCCAGAATCGGAATCTTGTGATGTCACAATGGAGTCCCCATTGCCATGGTTACCCACAGCAGCTTTCATGTGTTATCAAATGCTGGCACAATTTAGTTTATTTATTTGAGATTTTTTGTACCTATGCAGCACAGTCATACCTAATATATACCATGAATCCATATAACCTAATTTTTTATTAAAATAAAATGCTGTAACTCATGTAAAATGGTTGACCATTCAAACGACATGTGTTTTGCCTAATTAAAAGTCTATATGTTTTAGATATCATAAATAGCAGCCAGGCTTACTTAGGTTGTTTGTTCGATCTCAGCCTACCACTAATGCCAATATTTTTCATCATCATCATCATCATCAATGAAATACATAGGCTACCTTACTACAGTAAAACAAGTCTTCCATAGTCTATGTCACCTCAGTAACAAAGTTCCAAAAAAGAAATGAGGGTTCAAGAAAACATCTCTCTTCAATGGCCTCAGCTATTAGCCATATAATCAACAAGGTCAACTGCAGCACTAAAATCAAGAAGCAGCTCATCCACAAGTTTATCTTGGTCAAGTGATCTGAGCCATTGATCGATTAAATCAACGAGAGCTGTTGCAGTCGAGTGATCCTTACGGTATCTTTACGGTACGCATGCTCATAGAGGGATAAAATTAGCTGGATGTGTAATTATATAGGCCCAAAAAATGTAATTGAAGAGTAGGTGTCATTGATGTTTAGCATTTAAGTTTAATAAATAATTAAATAAAGAAATCAATATCAGCTGACTATAGAAAAGTATTGTTTAAAATTATGTTTGAACATTTTCTTATCCGTGTCTTTCCAGTTGATATAACCAAACAGACAACCTTTGTTGCTCAAGAGCGTCACACATTCCTCCATTCATTCTCTATCATATTCCCCTCCATCAAATTCCTCTATCATATTCCCTCCATCATATTCTCTCTATTATATTTCTCTCCATCATATTCCACTCCATCATAATACTCGCTATCATATTCCCTCTATCATATTCCTCTTTATTTTTACAGGGAATCCCAATTGAGACCAGTGTCTCTTTTTCAATGGTGCCCTGTGTTATATCAATTAACAATCCAAACAGCTTAAACAGATAAAATTACATACAGAGTAGAAAATATATAGAGCAAAATTATTAGACTTGAACACATACATTTCACAATGAACAGGTCTTGTATTTAACCAGTTGAGCTGACAACCATTTTGCACTGTTTCACTAGGGCTTTAGTCATCAATCTAGCAAGAGGGAAATATTTTATTAATGTAGTGGTGTCCCTCCCCCCAGGAAGCTTCGACCTTTAGCTTTCACCTGGAATTGTTCATTTATGTCTGAGAAAAAAAACACTTTCCAAACCATATGATCTAGTACACAAGAAAAGTATAATACAACCTTCTTTACTACTTTGCCAAACATTTCATGACATTAGTGAGAGTCAAAATCTGTAAAATTTGTGAATGTCTAAATTAACATTTGGGCAATTTGACCAGTGTACATCACTCCTATAGGCAATGAGAGATGGGCTATGTAAAGGTCTCGATTTTGTCGTTCTGAACAAATGTTTGACTTCCACACAAAATTACTTCTTGACTTATTTTAGGTTTAAGGAAGTGTGTAGGTTTAAACTATTGCTTTAAAGGGAAGAGAGGGGGAGGAGGAGAGAGCGCGAGAGATGGGGGGAGTGGGAGAAAGAGGGAAGGGGGGGAGGAGGGGGAGGAGGGGGAGGAGGTGGAGGGCAGCTGTGTCCGACACACCATACTTACACCTGCAACAGGTAGGCCAGGGGGCGGGACCTGTAGGTGAGACTCATAACATGATAAGGGGGGCAGGTGAAGAAGGGGTGTTGCTGGAGTCAAGGAAGGGAGGTTGTTCCTACGAGCCCCCTGCCAGCGAGACGGGGAGCAGGGAGGAAGTCTGTCCATGGAGCATTTCTGGGTCATTGGGTCGCCTCCAATGAGATTAGATCACCCTCTACAATGTAAAGCAGTTTGAGTACTGGGGGGTTCTCTGTATAAATCCAAGGTGAAACCTCCAGGGGCTAGCCTTCTCTCAGCGGAGAGTCTGCTCTGGGCTGCCTGCGAAAGGTGCTCCTCTGTGGGAAAGAGGAGAGAACAAGAGGCCCCAGAAGAGATCTCCTTATGGTAGTGATGGACAGATCAACTCTCCTTGTTATCTTCCACCTCTTCCTCTTCCTCTTGCTCGGCCTTCTCCCTCCTTTCCTTCTTACAGTCTTACAGTCCTTCTTACAGTCATTTTCTCCCTTTCCTCCTTCCTCTCCTCCCTCTTTCTCTTCCTCTACCTTCCTCTCCCTCCTTCCCTCTTGGTAAACCTTGTTTAGTCGAGCCAGATTGTGGATAGCTAGCCATGGTTTAGACCACTGTCGCTGTCTGGGTGGGGGGATACAGGACTGGTCCACTGGACTCAGCTCACATGGGGAGAAGCTGCTGCTGCTGCCACTCCCCCTCTTACCTGGGATGAGATCACGTTTGGAGGAAACCTGGCACTACGGTGAAGCATGGTGGTGGCAGCATCATGCTCCGGGGAGGATTTTCAGGGACAGGGACTGGGAACACGCCCCATTCACATCGACGGGGCTGTAGTGGAGCAGGTCGAGAGTTTCAAGTTCCTTGGTGTCCACATCACCAACAAACTATCATGGTTCAAACACAACAAGACAGTCGTGAAGAGGGCACGACAACGCCTTTTCCACCTCAGGAGACTGAAAAGATTTGGCATTGGTCCCAAGATCCTCAAAAAGTTCTACAGCTGCACCATCGAGAGCTTCCTGACCAGTTGCATCACCGCCTGGTATGGCAACTGCTCGGCATCCGACCGTAAGGCGCTACAGAGGGTAGTGTGTACGGCCCAGTACATCACTGGAGCCAAGCTTCCTGCCATCCAGGACCTATATACTTGGAGGTGTAAGAGGGAGGCCCAAAAAATTGACAAAGACTCCAGTCACCCAAGTCATAGACTGTTCTCTCTGCTACCGCACAGCAAGCGGTACCAGAGTGCCAAGTCTAGGTCCAAAAGGCTCCTTAACAGCTTCTATCCCCAATTCATAAGACTGCTGAACAATCAATCAAATGGCCACCCGGACTATTTACATTGACACCTCCCCCCTTTGTTTTTACACTGGTAATAGGAATCTGGATCGGTTTCCTTTTCTTTTTACCTTGCTTTTGTTATTATTATTATTTTTTAAAGTTTTCTTTTTACATTTCGTAAAATGTTATAATTACAAAAACATTTCATTTTAATTTCAATTTAGTAACATACTGTATCATTCAAATAAATATTATTATTTGTCTAATCATATTTTGCCAGCTAACTGGGTGGCAGGCTGCAATCAGTAGCTGTAATTAAGTACAGCAGCCACCAACCATCTAACGTTAATGCCTCGGATAATGAGGTTAGAAGAACAGCTGAATGGTCGGTAGCTAGCTGGCTCAATTACAGGTACTCTTAAGCGTGAAATAACATTGGAAACAACTAACCACAGTTGCTAAAAGTTACCAGTAGCTACCCACTAGCTAGCTAGCTTTGTTGGTCCAAGTGGTGGGTTAGCTAGCACTCGTGCTTCGCCGGGGTCCACCGAATAGAATACTTACCTACAATAATTACCTACAATAACCTACAATAACTACCTAAGTAAACTACCTATAATACCTGACTACAATACCTACATACAATCTAAATGCATGGTTTAAGCTTTACTCAACAACATATAAGAAGCCAGCTTATCTCCTGCTAGAGAAAACACAACCTCTCCCGACAACCTCGAGGCAAGAGACCTTTCTCTCTTTCTCGTCATCTTTCAACTTCTTATTCAGTTCCTTATTTTTCTCTTTTTCCTCCATCTTTAAAAATGTGACTTTCTGCTTGAGGTTCATGGCCAGAAAGCCCACTCTTCCCAGGATGGTCTCTGCTCTCTCTGATGAAACCGTCCCATTGGAGCTCTTGGAATGGGCACGGTCCGCCTCACTCTTCAAACCCTCCCTCGGGCTCACCTCCTCCTTGACGCTCCTCTCTTCACTCTCAATGTCAATGCCTGTCCAATAATCCTAACAGGAAGACATTGACTCTAGATGTAATATTGTTCCAATGTGGCACATTCAATACACATTTGAGTGATCAACATACATTGATGGCCTCATGGGGCACACAATTTAGAGGACAGTAATTGAGGTAACTTGTTTATTTGTATCCCAAACCGATTTTGTAATAGCCATAGATGTTCTTCCTGGGTCCACACCAAACGTAATACAAATGTTAACCCTAGTAAGGGGTGATGTTTTATACTATGAGCATAGATTAGCAGGGTTGGGGTCAATTCAATTTCAATTCCAGTCAATTCAGGAAGTACTTAATTCAATGCTTTGAATTGAAATGGAACAGACCCCCAACCCTGTAGAGTAGAAGTGTAAAATAGGACCCCTACCTTTGCCTTTTTCAGCGTCCAGGTTCTGGGTTCCTCATTCTCTGACCTGTATATGGAGGCTCTCACTCTAACAGGCGTCTTAGTGGCCATGCAGAGCAGAGGGGTTGCCAGAGTTAAGTTAGCATCTGGGACCAGCTGGTGAGCATGAGGGCAGCGATCCACCTCTTCACTAGTGCCCTTCCCTTTCTGCTCTGGCTGCTTGTGGTCCTTGTCATGGATGCATGCCAGGCTTGGAGGAAGTGCTAGGACAGGGCTTTTATCACTCATCAGTTCCTCTCTCTTGACAGTGGATGCAACTGCACTTGCCTCTGTGTTAACTGAGCACTATGTGGTGTCCTCAACTGTCTCCTCTGGCTGCTTGTGGTCATTGTTGTTGTGAATGCATTGCAGACCTGGAGGACTTTTATCATCCCAGGTGTAAATAGCAACAGTTGTCTCTGTGTCGACTGAGCACTTTGTAGTGCACTCAACTGTCTTCCATAGCGGTTTGTGGTCATTGTTATGGGTGCAGGTCAGGATTAGAGGCAGTGTTGCAGGTGCAGGAGGACTTTTATCAGCCAAACACTCCTCCGTGTGGACAGTGGACACAAAAACGGCTGCTTCCCTGGCAACTGGACACTTGTTGGTGTCCTCTACTGCCTCCCCTGGCAGAGTGTGGACAGTGGAGACGGAAACGGCCGCTTCCCTGGACACTTGACTCTTGGTGGTGTCCTCTACTGCCTCCTCTGGCTGCTTGTGGCCATTGTCTAGAATGTGTGGCAACTTTGAAGGCAGCATTGGAGCCGGGCTTTTATCACCCAACAGGTTCTCTCCCTGGACAATGGATGTGCCTGCAGTGATCGCTGTGGTAACGGAGGACTCGGTGGCATCCTCTTTTGTCTCCTCTGTCAGTTTGTGGTCAGAGTCTCGGATACATGGCGAGCTTGGAGGCAGTGCTGCAGGGTCAGGAGGGATTTGATCAGCTGCCATGTCCTCTTTGAGGTGAGTGGACACATCATTGTTTGTTTAACTGATAACTGGACACTTGGTGGTGTCCTCTACTGCCTCCCCTGGCAGTTTGTAGTCAACTTCAAAGACAAGTGGCAGACTTGGAGGCAGCATTGGGACAGGGCATTTAGCTGCTGATCTGTACACTCCAAAATCAACAGTAGCTGTGCCTGCAGTGGTCTCTGTAGCAACTGAGACCTCCTAGGTATCCTCAACTGTCTGCTCTGATGGCATGAAGTCATCGTCAAAGACTGTTGGCAGGCATGTAGGCAGCACTGAAGGAAGACTTCTAGCTGCCCATCGATTCTCTCCCTTGACAGTGGCTGTGGTAGCAGTGGTCTCTGTGGCAACTGGGCACTCTGTGGCTGAAACAGCAGGCTTAGAGGTTTCGAGGAAATTGAATGAATTGCCAATGAACCGCTGAGCCAGGGGTGGGAGGGAGTAATGATAGAATCTGTCCTCTTCCTCAACATTAGATATTGCCACTGGAGCAACTGAGACCTCAGTGGTGCCCTCTACTGCCTGATGTGGCTGCATGGAGTCTTCGTCAAAGAAGTGTGGCAGGTATCGATGCAGCATTGAGGAAAGATGTATATCTGTCCATAGGTCCTCTCGTATACCTGTAGATACATCTGCAGTGGCCTCTGTGGCAACTGGGCATTCAGCAGACTGGCAGGTTTCAGGGACAAAGTATGAAAATACAATGAACCGCTGTGCATCCTGAGCGCGTATGGCAAATGGAGAGGGGGGATGCAACATGGTAGGTATAGGCCTCTGATTGGTGAAAGCCAGTGGTGGGAGGGAGTCAATACAGGGAGCCATGAACTCAGTGAGAGGACAGTTGCTCACATCTCACACATTCTGCGTGAGAAAAGAAACAGACATGATGAAAGTGATCACATTCAGTACATACATACATACTGTATGAGTCAGCACTACTTACTTATACATCACATATATATATATATATAGTGTCCTCTAAGATGCTCTGCACCAGTCTGTCCCAACCCTTGGTCCCCTAGGCAATGGGCCAGCTAAGTGTAAAAATACATGCCCCACACCCAGCATAACATTTGACATTTTAGCCATTTATCAGACGCTTTTATCCAGAACGACTTATAGTTAGTTAGTGCATTCAACTTAAGGTAGCTAGGTGAGGCAACCACATAATCCTGATATGAGCGTCTATGATAGAACGGTTGTTTATTTTTTATGACCAGACAACCATAAGAACTGAGGACATAAATTCACTGAAACAGACAGACACGATACAACACATTTAGACAAGAACAGTTATAAGCATTGCCATGGTGTAGCCTAATACAAAAAGAAATAAGGACAAAACATTGTTAGCTTACATTCCATGGCATATGGAACATTTTGCCCTTACAATAACTTATATTTGCTTTAATTAATATTGTTAAACAGAACTCTTGTCGACTTTGTCAAAGTTGGTCTTGTTACCTCCTCAATCAGTCTTGGCATTTTCCTCGTCTTGAACCAAATCCTCTTCATCTTCTTCTCCTGATCCTTCTGGATCTGCAAAACCAGAGCCAACCTGGCTCCCAGCTCCATCACGTAGTCTGTCTAGATCGCCCTTTCCTCCAACCGACACTCACCCCTCCTCTGTGTCAGCGTTGAACCCTCCATGTCTTCCTCTTAGCTAACAATAACTCTGGAAAATACACAACGTTGTAGTAAGTGGGTGTTGCTAACCAAATAATAATGCATCTCTTTACAATGTGCACACATTTTCTTCCCAGCTACTTACAATTAATCAAGTGAGAATCCTGATCCAGATATGTTTAGGCAATAGGCCTATCTGAATTACTAGTAAAAAGTTGGCTACTGGAAAAGCGACCAAGTTCAAATGAATCGATTTTGGCTGTTCTTATCATTTCGTGAACAATATCCTTCATGACATCATCATTGTGATGCAAGGCATTGCCATGGCAGATGAAAAAGCACAACACAGACTTTAAAAAGCAAACTTCAGGGTCTTTCTGTACCTTACTATTGAGCCTTATTCAACCCCTCATGTAGCTCTACTCCATATTGGGCCTGGTTCTCACAAACCACACTAATCACTTCCATCATATCATTGAAAACACTGTGTTTTGGGTAGAAAATGACTCTATATCCATGCAGGACCTAACTTGTACAGTTTCATCTATTTTAAAAACCAAGGAGGTAAAAATGCCAGTCTTCTCTTTGAGTGCCCTTGAGTGCACCTCAATTTAAAGAGGTCTATCAATTCAACCATTTGAAATGGATGTCCATTCAATTAAGAACATATTATTCTTATTAGAAATGAATCAGCTACAAATTAGGTAGGCGTACTTGTTTTTTTACACAACCTACTCTTTTGGTACATATTTATTGAGATAATTGATTACAACATATGTTGATGATTAACACAGAGAGAGGTTTTTTTTCTGTCATTAATATAATGCATTAGCCATTAGGCTGGCTCACTACAATTGTAACATGACATCTCAGGTGTCAGGATGAAGCATTTTCTCACAAAAAGAGGACTCAAGCAAACTATCTCTCTTCAACAGTTTCACTAGTCATGTTAGGTCTACTTAAAATGTCACATTCATACACAAGTAATTTGAAAATAAGTTATATAGTACTGAAACACATTCACAATAAGTTATATTACAACCTACCTCTGAAGTAAGCAGTGTGTTCTCTCACTAATGAAATAGGACATTAATAATTTGTCAGTGGTTAGTTGAATCAGTCTCTTTGCACTCTTCAGTTTGTCTGTGCAACAGGTAACCTTCCAGAATCGGAATCTTGTGATGTCACAATGGAGTCCCCATTGCCATGGTTACCCACAGCAGCTTTCATGTGTTATCAAATGCTGGCACAATTTAGTTTATTTATTTTAGATTTTTTGTACCTATGCAGCACAGTCATACCTAATATATACAATGAATCCATATAACCTAATTTTTTATTAAAATAAAATGCTGTAACTCATGTAAAATGGTTGACCATTCAAACGACATGTGTTTTGCCTAATTAAAAGTCTATATGTTTTAGATGTCATAAATAGCAGCCAGGCTTACTTAGGTTGTTTGTTCGATCTCAGCCTACCACTAATGCCAATATTTTTCATCATCATCATCATCATCAATGAAATACATAGGCTACCTTACTACAGTAAAACAAGTCTTCCATAGTCTATGTCACCTCAGTAACAAAGTTCCAAAAAAGAAATGAGGGTTCAAGAAAACATCTCTCTTCAATGGCCTCAGCTATTAGCCATATGATCAACAAGGTCAACTGCAGCACTAAAATCAAGAAGCAGCTCATCCACAAGTTTATCTTGGTCAAGTGATCTGAGCCATTGATCGATTAAATCAACGAGAGCTGTTGCAGTCGAGTGATCCTTACGGTATCTTTACGGTACGCATGCTCATAGAGGGATAAAATTAGCTGGATGTGTAATTATATAGGCCCAAAAAATGTAATTGAAGAGTAGGTGTCATTGATGTTTAGCATTTAAGTTTAATAAATAATTAAATAAAGAAATCAATATCAGCTGACTATAGAAAAGTATTGTTTAAAATTATGTTTGAACATTTTCTTATCCGAGTCTTTCCAGTTGATATAACCAAACAGACAACCTTTGTTGCTCAAGAGCGTCACACATTCCTCCATTCATTCTCTATCATATTCCCCTCCATCAAATTCCTCTATCATATTCCCTCCATCATATTCTCTCTATTATATTTCTCTCCATCATATTCCACTCCATCATAATACTCGCTATCATATTCCCTCTATCATATTCCTCTTTATTTTTACAGGGAATCCCAATTGAGACCAGTGTCTCTTTTTCAATGGTGCCCTGTGTTATATCAATTAACAATCCAAACAGCTTAAACAGATACAATTACATACAGAGTAGAAAATATATAGAGCAAAATTATTAGACTTGAACACATACATTTCACAATGAACAGGTCTTGTATTTAACCAGTTGAGCTGACAACCATTTTGCACTGTTTCACTAGGGCTTTAGTCATCAATCTAGCAAGAGGGAAATATTTTATTAATGTAGTGGTGTCCCTCCCCCCAGGAAGCTACGACCTTTAGCTTTCACCTGGAATTGTTCATTTATGTCTGAGAAAAAAAACACTTTCCAAACCATATGATCTAGTACACAAGAAAAGTATAATACAACCTTCTTTACTACTTTGCCAAACATTTCATGACATTAGTGAGAGTCAAAATCTGTAAAATTTGTGAATGTCTAAATTAACATTTGGGCAATTTGACCAGTGTACATCACTCCTATAGACAATGAGAGATGGGCTATGTAAAGGTCTCGATTTTGTCGTTCTGAACAAATGTTTGACTTCCACACAAAATTACTTCTTGACTTATTTTAGGTTTAAGGAAGTGTGTAGGTTTAAACTATTGCTTTAAAGGGAAGAGAGGGGGAGGAGGAGAGAGCGCGAGAGATGGGGGGAGTGGGAGAAAGAGGGAAGGAGGGGGAGGAGGGGGAGGAGGTGGAGGGCAGCTGTGTCCGACACACCATACTTACACCTGCAACAGGTAGGCCAGGGGGCGGGACCTGTAGGTGAGACTCATAACATGATAAGGGGGGCAGGTGAAGAAGGGGTGTTGCTGGAGTCAAGGAAGGGAGGGTGTTCCTACGAGCCCCCTGCCAGCGAGACGGGGAGCCGGGGGCTAGCCTTCTCTCAGCGGAGAGTCTGCTCTGGGCTGCCTGCGAAAGGTGCTCCTCTGTGGGAAAGAGGAGAGAACAAGAGGCCCCAGAAGAGATCTCCTTATGGTAGTGATGGACAGATCAACTCTCCTTGTTATCTTCCACCTCTTCCTCTTCCTCTTGCTCGGCCTTCTCCCTCCTTTCCTTCTTACAGTCTTACAGTCCTTCTTACAGTCATTTTCTCCCTTTCCTCCTTCCTCTCCTCCCTCTTTCTCTTCCTCTACCTTCCTCTCCCTCCTTCCCTCTTGGTAAACCTTGTTTAGTCGAGCCAGATTGTGGATAGCTAGCCATGGTTTAGACCACTGTCGCTGTCTGGGTGGGGGGATACAGGACTGGTCCACTGGACTCAGCTCACATGGGGAGAACCTGCTGCTGCTGCCACTCCCCCTCTTACCTGGGATGAGATCACGTTTGGAGGAAACCTGGCACCATCCCTACGGTGAAGCATGGTGGTGGCAGCATCATGCTCCGGGGAGGATTTTCAGGGACAGGGACTGGGAACACGCCCCATTCACATCGACGGGGCTGTAGTGGAGCAGGTCGAGAGTTTCAAGTTCCTTGGTGACCACATCACCAACAAACTATCATGGTTCAAACACACCAAGACAGTCGGGAAGAGGGCACCACAACGCCTTTTCCACCTCAGGAGACTGAAAAGATTTGGCATTGGTCCCAAGATCCTCAAAAAGTTATACAGCTGCACCATCGAGAGCTTCCTGACCAGTTGCATCACCGCCTGGTATGGCAACTGCTCGGCATCCGACCGTAAGGCGCTACAGAGGGTAGTGCGTACGGCCCAGTACATCACTGGAGCCAAGCTTCCTGCCATCCAGGACCTATATACTTGGAGGTGTAAGAGGGAGGCCCAAAAAATTGACAAAGACTCCAGTCACCCAAGTCATAGACTGTTCTCTCTGCTACCGCACAGCAAGCGGTACCAGAGTGCCAAGTCTAGGTCCAAAAGGCCCCTTAACAGCTTCTATCCCCAATTCATAAGACTGCTGAACAATTAATCAAATGGCCACCCGGACTATTTACATTGACACCTCCCCCCTTTGTTTTTACACTGGTAATAGGAATCTGGATCGGTTTCCTTTTCTTTTTACCTTGCTTTTGTTATTATTATTTTTTTTTAAAGTTTTCTTTTTACATTTCGTAAAATGTTATAATTACAAAAACATTTCATTTTAATTTCAATTTAGTAACATACTGTATCATTCAAATAAATATTATTATTTGTCTAATCATATTTTGCCAGCTAACTGGGTGGCAGGCTGCAATCAGTAGCTGTAATTAAGTACAGCAGCCACCAACCATCTAACGTTAATGCCTCGGATAATGAGATTAGAAGAACAGCTGAATGGTCGGTAGCTAGCTGGCTCAATTACAGGTACTCTTAAGCGTGAAATAACATTGTAAACAACTAACCACAGTCGCTAAAAGTTACCAGTAGCTACCCACTAGCTAGCTAGCTTTGTTGGTCCAAGTGGTGGGTTAGCTAGCACTCGTGCTTCGCCAGGGTCCACCGAATAGAATACTTACCTACAATAATTACCTACAATAACCTACAATAACTACCTAAGTAAACTACCTATAATACCTGACTACAATACCTACATACAATCTAAATACATGGTTTAAGCTTTACTCAACAACATATAAGAAGCCAGCTTATCTCCTGCTAGAGAAAACACAACCTCTCCCGACAACCTCGAGGCAAGAGACCTTTCTCTCTTTCTCGTCATCTTTCAACTTCTTATTCAGTTCCTTATTTTTCTCTTTTTCCTCCATCTTTAAAAATGTGACTTTCTGCTTGAGGTTCATGGCCAGAAAGCCCACTCTTCCCAGGATGGTCTCTGCTCTCTCTGATGAAACCGTCCCATTGGAGCTCTTGGAATGGGCACGGTCCGCCTCACTCTTCAAACCCTCCCTCGGGCTCACCTCCTCCTTGACGCTCCTCTCTTCACTCTCAATGTCAATGCCTGTCCAATAATCCTAACAGGAAGACATTGACTCTAGATGTAATATTGTTCCAATGTGGCACATTCAATACACATTTGAGTGATCAACATACATTGATGGCCTCATGGGGCACACAATTTAGAGGACAGTAATTGAGGTAACTTGTTTATTTGTATCCCAAACCAATTTTGTAATAGCCATAGATGTTCTTCCTGGGTCCACACCAAACGTAATACAAATGTTAACCCTAGTAAGGGGTGATGTTTTATACTATGAGCATAGATTAGCAGGGTTGGGGTCAATTCAATTTCAATTCCAGTCAATTCAGGAAGTACTTAATTCAATGCTTTGAATTGAAATGGAACAGACCCCCAACCCTGTAGAGTAGAAGTGTAAAATAAGACACCTACCTTTGCCTTTTTCAGCGTCCAGGGCCTGGGTTCCTCATCCTCTGACCTGCATATGGAGGCTCTCACTCTAACAGGCGTCTTAGTGGCCATGCAGAGCAGAGGGGTTGCCAGAGTTAAGTTAGCATCTGGGACCAGCTGGTGAGCATGAGGGCAGCGATCCACCTCTTCACTAGTGCCCTTCCCTTTCTGCTCTGGCTGCTTGTGGTCCTTGTCATGGATGCATGCCAGGCTTGGAGGAAGTGCTAGGACAGGGCTTTTATCACTCATCAGTTCCTCTCTCTTGACAGTGGATGCAACTGCACTTGCCTCTGTGTTAACTGAGCACTATGTGGTGTCCTCAACTGTCTCCTCTGGCTGCTTGTGGTCATTGTTGTTGTGAATGCATTGCAGACCTGGAGGACTTTTATCATCCCAGGTGTAAATAGCAACAGTTGCCTCTGTGTCGACTGAGCACTTTGTAGTGCACTCAACTGTCTTCCATAGCGGTTTGTGGTCATTGTTGTGGGTGCAGGTCAGGATTAGAGGCAGTGTTGCAGGTGCAGGAGGACTTTTTTCAGCCAAACACTCCTCCGTGTGGACAGTGGACACAGAAACGGCTGCTTCCCTGGCAACTGGACACTTGTTGGTGTCCTCTACTGCCTCCCCTGGCAGAGTGTGGACAGTGGAGACGGAAACGGCCGCTTCCCTGGACACTTGACTCTTGGTGGTGTCCTCTACTCCCTCCTCTGGCTGCTTGTGGCCATTGTCTAGAATGTGTGGCAACTTTGAAGGCAGCATTGGAGCCGGGCTTTTATCACCCAACAGGTTCTCTCCCTGGACAATGGATGTGCCTGCAGTGATCGCTGTGGTAACGGAGGACTCGGTGGCATCCTCTTTTGTCTCCTCTGTCAGTTTGTGGTCAGAGTCTCGGATACATGGCGAGCTTGGAGGCAGTGCTGCAGGGTCAGGAGGGCTTTGATCAGCTGCCATGTCCTCTTTGAGGTGAGTGGACACATCATTGTTTGTTTCACTGATAACTGGACACTTGGTGGTGTCCTCTACTGCCTCCCCTGGCAGTTTGTAGTCAACTTCAAAGACAAGTGGCAGACTTGGAGGCAGCATTGGGACAGGGCATTTAGCTGCTGATCTGTACACTCCAAAATCAACAGTAGCTGTGCCTGCAGTGGTCTCTGTAGCAACTGAGACCTCATAGGTATCCTCTACTGTCTGCTCTGATGGCATGAAGTCATCGTCAAAGACTGTTGGCAGGCATGTAGGCAGCACTGAAGGAAGACTTCTAGCTGCCCATCGATTCTCTCCCTTGACAGTGGCTGTGGTAGCAGTGGTCTCTGTGGCAACTGGGCACTCTGTGGCTGAAACAGCAGGCTTAGAGGTTTCGAGGAAATTGAATGAATTGCCAATGAACCGCTGAGCCAGGGGTGGGAGGGAGTAATGATAGAATCTGTCCTCTTCCTCAACATTAGATATTGCCACTGGAGCAACTGAGACCTCAGTGGTGCCCTCTACTGCCTGATGTGGCTGCATGGAGTCTTCGTCAAAGAAGTGTGGCAGGTATCGATGCAGCATTGAGGAAAGATGTATATCTGTCCATAGGTCCTCTCGTATACCTGTAGATACATCTGCAGTGGCCTCTGTGGCAACTGGGCATTCAGCAGACTGGCAGGTTTCAGGGACAAAGTATGAAAATACAATGAACCGCTGTGCATCCTGAGCGTGTATGGCAAATGGAGAGGGGGGATGCAACATGGTAGGTATAGGCCTCTGATTGGTGAAAGCCAGTGGTGGGAGGGAGTCAATACAGGGAGCCATGAACTCAGTGAGAGGACAGTTGCTCACATCTCACACATTCTGCGTGAGAAAAGAAACAGACATGATGAAAGTGATCACATTCAGTACATACATACATACTGTATGAGTCAGCACTACTTACTTATACATCATATATATATATATATATATATATATAGTGTCCTCTAAGATGCTCTGCACCAGTCTGTCCCAACCCTTGGTCCCCTAGCCAATGGGCCAGCTAAGTGTAAAAATACATGCCCCACACCCAGCATAACATTTGACATTTTAGCCGTTTATCAGACGCTTTTATCCAGAACGACTTATAGTTAGTTAGTGCATTCAACTTAAGGTAGTGTCATGAGGTGAGGTGTAAGTGGTGTGGAAGTCAGGCGCAGGACACCGAGGCTCAGTCCAACAGAGTTTACTTAGAAATCCAAAAGGAAACGGTAAACAAACTTCCTCAAAAAATAATCAGAGGCGAGCATTTACGCACCATGCGTAAAACACAAAAACAACAAACAAGAAACAAAACACGCAGCACAACGACAGGCGAACAACAACACACAATCTAAACTCTACAAAACAGGGAACTTATAGGACACGCAATCAGCACACAAACAGACACAGGTGTACAGAACAGACCAAAGCAATCACACATGAAACATCCAACGGTGGCAGCTAGTACTCCGGGGACGGCGAACGCCGATGCCTGCCCGAACCAGGAGGAGGAGCAGTCTCGGCCGAAACCGTGACAGGTAGCTAGGTGAGACAACCACATAATCCTGATATGAGCGTCTATGATAGAACGGTTGTTTATTTTTTATGACCAGACAACCATAAGAACTGAGGACATAAATTCACTGAAACAGACAGACACGATACAACACATTTAGACAAGAACAGTTATAAGCATTGCCATGGTGTAGCCTAATACAAAAAGAAATAAGGACAAAACATTGTTAGCTTACATTCCATGGCATATGGAACATTTTGCCCTTACAATAACTTATATTTGCTTTAATTTAATATTGTTAAACAGAACTCTTGTCGACTTTGTCAAAGTTGGTCTTGTTACCTCCTCAATCAGTCTTGGCATTTTCCTCGTCTTGAACCAAATCCTCTTCATCTTCTTCTCCTGATCCTTCTGATTCTGCAAAACCAGAGCCAACCTGGCTCCCAGCTCCATCACGTAGTCTGTCTAGATCGCCCTTTCCTCCAACCGACACTCACCCCTCCTCTGTGTCAGCGTTGAACCCTCCATGTCTTCCTCTTAGCTAACAATAACTCTGGAAAATACACAACGTTGTAGTAAGTGGGTGTTGCTAACCAAATAATAATGCATCTCTTTACAATGTGCACACGTTTTCTTCCCAGCTACTTACAATTAATCAAGTGAGAATCCTGATCCAGATATGTTTAGGCAATAGGCCTATCTGAATTACTAGTAAAAAGTTGGCTACTGGAAAAGCGACCAAGTTCAAATGAATCGATTTTGGCTGTTCTTATCATTTCGTGAACAATATCCTTCATGACATCATCATTGTGATGCAAGGCGTTGCCATGGCAGATGAAAAAGCACAACACAGACTTTAAAAAGCAAACTTCAGGGTCTTTCTGTACCTTACTATTGAGCCTTATTCAACCCCTCATGTAGCTCTACTCCATATTGGGCCTGGTTCTCACAAACCACACTAATCACTTCCATCATATCATTGAAAACACTGTGTTTTGGGTAGAAAATGACTCTATATCCATGCAGGACCTAACTTGTACAGTTTCATCTATTTTAAAAACCAAGGAGGTAAAAATGCCAGTCTTCTCTTTGAGTGCCCTTGAGTGCACCTCAATTTAAAGAGGTCTATCAATTCAACCATTTGAAATGGATGTCCATTCAAATAAGAACATATTATTCTTATTAGAAATGAATCAGCTACAAATTAGGTAGGCGTACTTGTTTTTTTACACAACCTACTCTTTTGGTACATATTTATTGAGATAATTGATTACAACATATGTTGGTGATTAACAAAGAGAGAGGTTTTTTTTCTGTCATCAATAGAATGCATTAGCCATTAGGCTGGCTCACTACAATTGTAACATGACATCTCAGGTGTCAGGATGAAGCATTTTCTCACAAAAAGAGGACTCAAGCAAACTATCTCTCTTCAACAGTTTCACTAGTCATGTTAGTTCTACTTAAAATGTCACATTCATTCACAAGTAATTTGAAAATAAGTTATACTACTGAAACACATTCACAATAAGTTATATTACAACCTACCTCTGAAGTAAGCAGTGTGTTCTCTCACTAATGAAATAGGACATTAATAATTTGTCAGTGGTTAGTTGAATCAGTCTCTTTGCACTGTTCAGTTTGTCTGTGCAACAGGTAACCTTCCAGAATCGGAATCTTGTGATGTCACAATGGAGTCCCCATTGCCATGGTTACCCACAGCAGCTTTCATGTGTTATCAAATGCTGGCACAATTTAGTTTATTTATTTTAGATTTTTTGTACCTATGCAGCACAGTCATACCTAATATATACAATGAATCCATATAACCTAATTTTTTATTAAAATAAAATGCTGTAACTCATGTAAAATGGTTGACCATTCAAACGACATGTGTTTTGCCTAATTAAAAGTCTATGTTTTAGATATCATAAATAGCAGCCAGGCTTACTTAGGTTGTTTGTTCAATCTCAGCCTACCACTAATGCCAATATTTTTCATCATCATCATCATCATCATCATCATCAATGAAATACATAGGCTACCTTACTACAGTAAAACAAGTCTTCCATAGTCTATGTCACCTCAGTAACAAAGTTCCAAAAAAGAAATGAGGGTTCAAGAAAACATCTCTCTTCAATGGCCTCAGCTATTAGCCATATGATCAACAAGGTCAACTGCAGCACTAAAATCAAGAAGCAGCTCATCCACAAGTTTATCTTGGTCAAGTGATCTGAGCCATTGATCGATTAAATCAACGAGAGCTGTTGCAGTCGAGTGATCCTTACGGTATCTTTACGGTACGCATGCTCATAGAGGGATAAAATTAGCTGGATGTGTAATTATATAGGCCCAAAAAATGTAATTGAAGAGTAGGTGTCATTGATGTTTAGCATTTAAGTTTAATAAATAATTAAATAAAGAAATCAATATCAGCTGACTATAGAAAAGTATTGTTTAAAATTATGTTTGAACATTTTCTTATCCGTGTCTTTCCAGTTGATATAACCAAACAGACAACCTTTGTTGCTCAAGAGCGTCACACATTCCTCCATTCATTCTCTATCATATTCCCCTCCATCAAATTCCTCTATCATATTCCCTCCATCATATTCTCTCTATTATATTTCTCTCCATCATATTCCACTCCATCATAATACTCGCTATCATATTCCCTCTATCATATTCCTCTTTATTTTTACAGGGAATCCCAATTGAGACCAGTGTCTCTTTTTCAATGGTGCCCTGTGTTATATCAATTAACAATCCAAACAGCTTAAACAGATAAAATTACATACAGAGTAGAAAATATATAGAGCAAAATTATTAGACTTGAACACATACATTTCACAATGAACAGGTCTTGTATTTAACCAGTTGAGCTGACAACCATTTTGCACTGTTTCACTAGGGCTTTAGTCATCAATCTAGCAAGAGGGAAATATTTTATTAATGTAGTGGTGTCCCTCCCCCCAGGAAGCTACGACCTTTAGCTTTCACCTGGAATTGTTCATTTATGTCTGAGAAAAAAAACACTTTCCAAACCATATGATCTAGTACACAAGAAAAGTATAATACAACCTTCTTTACTACTTTGCCAAACATTTCATGACATTAGTGAGAGTCAAAATCTGTAAAATTTGTGAATGTCTAAATTAACATTTGGGCAATTTGACCAGTGTACATCACTCCTATAGACAATGAGAGATGGGCTATGTAAAGGTCTCGATTTTGTCGTTCTGAACAAATGTTTGACTTCCACACAAAATTACTTCTTGACTTATTTTAGGTTTAAGGAAGTGTGTAGGTTTAAACTATTGCTTTAAAGGGAAGAGAGGGGGAGGAGGAGAGAGCGCGAGAGATGGGGGGAGTGGGAGAAAGAGGGAAGGAGGGGGAGGAGGGGGAGGAGGTGGAGGGCAGCTGTGTCCGACACACCATACTTACACCTGCAACAGGTAGGCCAGGGGGCGGGACCTGTAGGTGAGACTCATAACATGATAAGGGGGGCAGGTGAAGAAGGGGTGTTGCTGGAGTCAAGGAAGGTAGGGTGTTCCTACGAGCCCCCTGCCAGCGAGACGGGGAGCAGGGAGGAAGTCTGTCCATGGAGCATTTCTGGGTCATTGGGTCGCCTCCAATGAGATTAGATCACCCTCTACAATGTAAAGCAGTTTGAGTACTGGGGGGTTCTCTGTATAAATCCAAGGTGAAACCTCCAGGGGCTAGCCTTCTCTCAGCGGAGAGTCTGCTCTGGGCTGCCTGCGAAAGGTGCTCCTCTGTGGGAAAGAGGAGAGAACAAGAGGCCCCAGAAGAGATCTCCTTATGGTAGTGATGGACGGATCAACTCTCCTTGTTATCTTCCACCTCTTCCTCTTCCTCTTGCTCGGCCTTCTCCCTCCTTTCCTTCTTACAGTCTTACAGTCCTTCTTACAGTCATTTTCTCCCTTTCCTCCTTCCTCTCCTCCCTCTCTCTTCCTCTACCTTCCTCTCCCTCCTTCCCTCTTGGTAAACCTTGTTTAGTCGAGCCAGATTGTGGATAGCTAGCCATGGTTTAGACCACTGTCGCTGTCTGGGTGGGGGGATACAGGACTGGTCCACTGGACTCAGCTCACATGGGGAGAACCTGCTGCTGCTGCCACTCCCCCTCTTACCTGGGATGAGATCACGTTTGGAGGAAACCTGGCACCATCACTACGGTGAAGCATGGTGGTGGCAGCATCATGCTCCGGGGAGGATTTTCAGGGACAGGGACTGGGAACACGCCCCATTCACATCGACGGGGCTGTAGTGGAGCAGGTCGAGAGTTTCAAGTTCCTTGGTGTCCACATCACCAACAAACTATCATGGTTCAAACACACCAAGACAGTCGGGAAGAGGGCACGACAACGCCTTTTCCACCTCAGGAGACTGAAAAGATTTGGCATTGGTCCCAAGATCCTCAAAAAGTTATACAGCTGCACCATCGAGAGCTTCATGACCAGTTGCATCACCGCCTGGTATGGCAACTGCTCGGCATCCGACCGTAAGGCGCTACAGAGGGTAGTGCGTACGGCCCAGTACATCACTGGAGCCAAGCTTCCTGCCATCCAGGACCTATATACTTGGAGGTGTAAGAGGGAGGCCCAAAAAATTGACAAAGACTCCAGTCACCCAAGTCATAGACTGTTCTCTCTGCTACTGCACAGCAAGCGGTACCAGAGTGCCAAGTCTAGGTCCAAAAGGCCCCTTAACAGCTTCTATCCCCAATTCATAAGACTGCTGAACAATTAATCAAATGGCCACACGGACTATTTACATTGACACCTCCCCCCTTTGTTTTTACACTGGTAATAGGAATCTGGATCGGTTTCCTTTTCTTTTTACCTTGCTTTCGTTATTATTATTATTTTTTAAAGTTTTCTTTTTACATTTCGTAAAATGTTATAATTACAAAAACATTTCATTTTAATTTCAATTTAGTAACATACTGTATCATTCAAATAAATATTATTATTTGTCTAATCATATTTTGCCAGCTAACTGGGTGGCAGGCTGCAATCAGTAGCTGTAATTAAGTACAGCAGCCACCAACCATCTAACGTTAATGCCTCGGATAATGAGGTTAGAAGAACAGCTGAATGGTCGGTAGCTAGCTGGCTCAATTACAGGTACTCTTAAGCGTGACATAACATTGGAAACAACTAACCACAGTTGCTAAAAGTTACCAGTAGCTACCCACTAGCTAGCTAGCTTTGTTGGTCCAAGTGGTGGGTTAGCTAGCACTCGTGCTTCGCCGGGGTCCACCGAATAGAATACTTACCTACAATAATTACCTACAATAACCTACAATAACTACCTAAGTAAACTACCTATAATACCTGACTACAATACCTACATACAATCTAAATACATGGTTTAAGCTTTACTCAACAACATATAAGAAGCCAGCTTATCTCCTGCTAGAGAAAACACAACCTCTCCCGACAACCTCGAGGCAAGAGACCTTTCTCTCTTTCTCGTCATCTTTCAACTTCTTATTCAGTTCCTTATTTTTCTCTTTTTCCTCCATCTTTAAAAATGTGACTTTCTGCTTGAGGTTCATGGCCAGAAAGCCCACTCTTCCCAGGATGGTCTCTGCTCTCTCTGATGAAACCGTCCCATTGGAGCTCTTGGAATGGGCACGGTCCGCCTCACTCTTCAAACCCTCCCTCGGGCTCACCTCCTCCTTGACGCTCCTCTCTTCACTCTCAATGTCAATGCCTGTCCAATAATCCTAACAGGAAGACATTGACTCTAGATGTAATATTGTTCCAATGTGGCACATTCAATACACATTTGAGTGATCAACATACATTGATGGCCTCATGGGGCACACAATTTAGAGGACAGTAATTGAGGTAACTTGTTTATTTGTATCCCAAACCGATTTTGTAATAGCCATAGATGTTCTTCCTGGGTCCACACCAAACGTAATACAAATGTTAACCCTAGTAAGGGGTGATGTTTTATACTATGAGCATAGATTAGCAGGGTTGGGGTCAATTCAATTTCAATTCCAGTCAATTCAGGAAGTACTTAATTCAATGCTTTGAATTGAAATGGAACAGACCCCCAACCCTGTAGAGTAGAAGTGTAAAATAGGACACCTACCTTTGCCTTTTTCAGCGTCCAGGGCCTGGGTTCCTCATCCTCTGACCTGCATATGGAGGCTCTCACTCTAACAGGCGTCTTAGTGGCCATGCAGAGCAGAGGGGTTGCCAGAGTTAAGTTAGCATCTGGGACCAGCTGGTGAGCATGAGGGCAGCGATCCACCTCTTCACTAGTGCCCTTCCCTTTCTGCTCTGGCTGCTTGTGGTCCTTGTCATGGATGCATGCCAGGCTTGGAGGAAGTGCTAGGACAGGGCTTTTATCACTCATCAGTTCCTCTCTCTTGACAGTGGATGCAACTGCACTTGCCTCTGTGTTAACTGAGCACTATGTGGTGTCCTCAACTGTCTCCTCTGGCTGCTTGTGGTCATTGTTGTTGTGAATGCATTGCAGACCTGGAGGACTTTTATCATCCCAGGTGTAAATAGCAACAGTTGCCTCTGTGTCGACTGAGCACTTTGTAGTGCACTCAACTGTCTTCCATAGCGGTTTGTGGTCATTGTTGTGGGTGCAGGTCAGGATTAGAGGCAGTGTTGCAGGTGCAGGAGGACTTTTATCAGCCAAACACTCCTCCGTGTGGACAGTGGACACAGAAACGGCTGCTTCCCTGGCAACTGGACACTTGTTGGTGTCCTCTACTGCCTCCCCTGGCAGAGTGTGGACAGTGGAGACGGAAACGGCCGCTTCCCTGGACACTTGACTCTTGGTGGTGTCCTCTACTGCCTCCTCTGGCTGCTTGTGGCCATTGTCTAGAATGTGTGGCAACTTTGAAGGCAGCATTGGAGCCGGGCTTTTATCACCCAACAGGTTCTCTCCCTGGACAATGGATGTGCCTGCAGTGATCGCTGTGGTAACGGAGGACTCGGTGGCATCCTCTTTTGTCTCCTCTGTCAGTTTGTGGTCAGAGTCTCGGATACATGGCGAGCTTGGAGGCAGTGCTGCAGGGTCAGGAGGGCTTTGATCAGCTGCCATGTCCTCTTTGAGGTGAGTGGACACATCATTGTTTGTTTCACTGATAACTGGACACTTGGTGGTGTCCTCTACTGCCTCCCCTGGCAGTTTGTAGTCAACTTCAAAGACAAGTGGCAGACTTGGAGGCAGCATTGGGACCGGGCATTTAGCTGCTGATCTGTACACTCCAAAATCAACAGTAGCTGTGCCTGCAGTGGTCTCTGTAGCAACTGAGACCTCATAGGTATCCTCTACTGTCTGCTCTGATGGCATGAAGTCATCGTCAAAGACTGTTGGCAGGCATGTAGGCAGCACTGAAGGAAGACTTCTAGCTGCCCATCGATTCTCTCCCTTGACAATGGCTGTGGTAGCAGTGGTCTCTGTGGCAACTGGGCACTCTGTGGCTGAAACAGCAGGCTTAGAGGTTTCGAGGAAATTGAATGAATTGCCAATGAACCGCTGAGCCAGGGGTGGGAGGGAGTAATGATAGAATCTGTCCTCTTCCTCAACATTAGATATTGCCACTGGAGCAACAGACCTCAGTGGTGCCCTCTACTGCCTGATGTGGCTGCATGGAGTCTTCGTCAAAGAAGTGTGGCAGGTATCGATGCAGCATTGAGGAAAGATGTATATCTGTCCATAGGTCCTCTCGTATACCTGTAGATACATCTGCAGTGGCCTCTGTGGCAACTGGGCATTCAGCAGACTGGCAGGTTTCAGGGACAAAGTATGAAAATACAATGAACCGCTGTGCATCCTGAGCGCGTATGGCAAATGGAGAGGGGGGATGCAACATGGTAGGTATAGGCCTCTGATTGGTGAAAGCCAGTGGTGGGAGGGAGTCAATACAGGGAGCCATGAACTCAGTGAGAGGACAGTTGCTCACATCTCACACATTCTGCGTGAGAAAAGAAACAGACATGATGACAGTGATCACATTCAGTACATACATACATACTGTATGAGTCAGCACTACTTACTTATACATCACATATATATATATATATATATATATATATATATAGTGTCCTCTAAGATGCTCTGCACCAGTCTGTCCCAACCCTTGGTCCCCTAGCCAATGGGCCAGCTAAGTGTAAAAATACATGCCCCACACCCAGCATAACATTTGACATTTTAGCAATTTATCAGACGCTTTTACCCAGAACGACTTATAGTTAGTTAGTGCATTCAACTTAAGGTAGCTAGGTGAGACAACCACATAATCCTGATATGAGCGTCTATGAAAGAAACGGTTGTTTATTTTTTATGACCAGACAACCATAAGAACTGAGGACATAAATTCACTGAAACAGACAGACACGATACAACACATTTAGACAAGAACAGTTATAAGCATTGCCATGGTGTAGCCTAATACAAAAAGAAATAAGGACAAAACATTGTTAGCTTACATTCCATGGCATATGGAACATTTTGCCCTTACAATAACTTATATTTGCTTTAATTAATATTGTTAAACAGAACTCTTGTCGACTTTGTCAAAGTTGGTGTTGTTACCTCCTCAATCAGTCTTGGCATTTTCCTCGACTTGAACCAAATCCTCTTCATCTTCTTCTCCTGATCCTTCTGGATCTGCAAAACCAGAGCCAACCTGGCTCCCAGCTCCATCACGTAGTCTGTCTAGATCGCCCTTTCCTCCAACCGACACTCACCCCTCCTCTGTGTCAGCGTTGAACCCTCCATGTCTTCCTCTTAGCTAACAATAACTCTGGAAAATACACAACGTTGTAGTAAGTGGGTGTTGCTAACCAAATAATAATGCATCTCTTTACAATGTGCACACGTTTTCTTCCCAGCTACTTACAATTAAGCAAGTGAAAATCCTGATCCAGATATGTTTAGGCAATAGGCCTATCTGAATTACTAGTAAAAAGTTGGCTACTGGAAAAGCGACCAAGTTCAAATGAATCGATTTTGGCTGTTCTTATCATTTCGTGAACAATATCCTTCATGACATCATCATTGTGATGCAAGGCGTTGCCATGGCAGATGAAAAAGCACAACACAGACTTTAAAAAGCAAACTTCAGGGTCTTTCTGTACCTTACTATTGAGCCTTATTCAACCCCTCATGTAGCTCAACTCTATATTGGGCCTGGTTTTCACAAACCACACTAATCACTTCCATCATATCATTGAAAACACTGTGTTTTGGGTAGAAAATGACTCTATATCCATGCAGGACCTAACTTGTACAGTTTCATCTATTTTAAAAACCAAGGAGGTAAAAATGCCAGTCTTCTCTTTGAGTGCCCTTGAGTGCACCTCAATTTAAAGAGGTCTATCAATTCAACCATTTGAAATGGATGTCCATTCAATTAAGAACATATTATTCTTATTAGAAATGAATCAGCTACAAATTAGGTAGGCGTACTTGTTTTTTTACACAACCTACTCTTTTGGTACATATTTATTGAGATAATTGATTACAACATATGTTGGTGATTAACACAGAGAGAGGTTTTTTTTCTGTCATCAATAGAATGCATTAGCCATTAGGCTGGCTCACTACAATTGTAACATTACATTTACATTTTACATTTTAGTCATTTAGCAGACGCTCTTATCCAGAGCGACTTACAGGAGCAATTAGGGTTAAGTGCCTTGCTCAAGGGCACATTTACCCCATTTAGCAGACGCTCTTATCCAGAGTGACTTACAAATTGGTGCATTCACTTTATAGCTAGTGGGATAACCACTTTACAATTTTCTTTTTTCTTTTTTTTTTCTCTTTTTTTTTTTTTTTTTTTTTTTTGGGGGGGGTGGGTTGGGGTACGGGGGGTAGAAGGATTACATTATCCTATCCCAGGTATTCCTTAAAGATGTGGGGTTTCAAATGTCTCCGGAAGGTGGTGAGTGACTCCGCTGTCCTGGCGTCGTGAGGGAGCTTGTTCCACCATTGGGGTGCCAGAGCAGCGAACAGTTTTGACTGGGCTGAGCGGGAGCTATGCTTCCGCAGAGGAAGGGGAGCCAGCAGGCCAGAGGTGGATGAACGCAATGCCCTCGTTTGGGTGTAGGGACTGATCAGAGCCTGAAGGTACGGCGGTGCCGTTCCCCTCACTGCTCCATAAGCAAGCACCATGGTCTTGTAACGGATGCGAGCTTCAACTGGAAGCCAGTGGAGTGTGCGGAGGAGGGGGGTGACGTGAGAGAACTTGGGAAGGTTGAACACCAGACGGGCGGCGGCATTCTGGATGAGTTGTAGGGGTTTAATGGCACAGGCAGGGAGCCCAGCCAACAGCGAGTTGCAGTAATCCAGACGGGAGATGACAAGTGCCTGGATTAGGACCTGTGCCACTTCCTGTGTAAGGCAGGGTCGTACTCTCCGAATGTTGTAGAGCGTGGATCTGCAGGATCGGGTCACCGCCTTGATGTTAGCGGAGAACGACAGGGTGTTGTCCAGGGTCACGCCAAGGCTCTTCGCACTCTGGGAGGAGGACACAACGGAGTTGTCAATCGTGATGGCGAGGTCATGGAACGGGCAGTCCTTCCCCGGGAGGAAGAGCAGCTCCGTCTTGCCAGGGTTCAGCTTGAGGTGGTGATCCGACATCCATACTGATATGTCTGCCAGACATGCAGAGATGCGATTCGCCACCTGGTTATCAGAAGGGGGAAAGGAGAAGATTAGTTGTGTATCGTCAGCGTAGCAATGATAGGAGAGGCCATGTGAGGATATGACAGAGCCAAGTGACTTGGTGTATAGGGAGAATAGGAGAGGGCCTAGAACTGAGCCCTGGGGGACACCAGTGGTGAGAGCACGTGGTGCGGAGACAGCTTCTCGCCACGCCACTTGGTAGGAGCGACCGGTCAGGTAGGACGCAATCCAGGAGTGAGCCGCGCCGGAGATGCCCAGCTCGGAGAGGGTGGAGAGGAGGATCTGATGGTTCACAGTATCAAAGGCAGCAGACAGGTCTAGAAGGACAAGAGCAGAGGAGAGAGAGTTAGCTTTAGCAGTGCGGAGAGCCTCCGTGACACAGAGAAGAGCAGTCTCAGTTGAATGACCAGTCCTGAAACCTGACTGGTTTGGATCAAGAAGGTCATTCTGAGAGAGATAGCAAGAGAGTTGGCTAAAGACGGCACGCTCAATAGTTTTGGAAAGAAAAGAAAGAAGGGATACTGGTCTGTAGTTGTTGACGTCAGTGGGATTGAGTGTTGGTTTTTTGAGAAGGGGTGCAACTCTCGCTCTCTTGAAGACGGAAGGGACATAGCCAGCGGTCAAGGATGAGTTGATCAGCGAGGTGAGGTAGGGGAGAAGGTCACCGGAGATGGTCTGGAGAAGAGAGGAGGGGATGGGGTCAAGCGGGCAGGTTGTTGGGCGGCCTGCAGTCACAAGTCGCAGGATTTTATCTGGAGAGAGAGGGGAGAAAGAAGTCAAAGCATAGGGTAGGGAAGTGTGAGTAGGACCAGCAGTGTCATTAGACTTAACAAACGAGGATCGGATGTCGTCAACCTTCTTTTCAAAGTGGTTGACGAAGTCATCCACCGAGAGAGAGGAGGGGGGGAGGGGGGGGGGGGATTCAGCAGGGAGGAGAATGTGGCAAAGAGCTTCCTAGGGTTAGAGGCAGATGCTTGGAATTTAGAGTGGTAGAAAGTGTCTTAGCAGCAGAAACAGATGAAGAAAATGTAGAGAGGAGGGAGTGAAAAGATGCCAGGTCGGCAGGGAGTTTCGTTTTCTTCCATTTCCGCTCCGCTGCCCGGAGCTCTGTTCTGTGAGCTCGCAATGAGTCATCAAGCCACGGAGCTGGAGGGGAGGACCGAGCCGGCCGGGAGGATAGGGGACACAGAGAGTCAAAGGATGCAGAAAGGGAGGAGAGGAGGGTTGAGGAGGCAGAATCAGGAGATTGGAGGGAGAAGGATTGAGCAGAGGGAAGTGATGATAGGATGGAAGAGGAGAGAGTAGTGGGAGAGAGAGAGCGAAGGTTGCGGCGGCGCATTACCATCTGTGTAGGGGCAGAGTGAGTAGTGTTGGAGGAGAGCGAGAGAGAAAAGGACACAAAGTAGTGGTCGGAGACATGGAGGGGAGTTGCAGTGAGATTAGTAGAAGAGCAGCATCTAGTAAAGATGAGGTCAAGCGTATTGCCTGCCTTGTGAGTAGGGAGGGGCGGTGAGAGGGTGAGGTCAAAAGAGGAGAGGAGTGGAAAGAAGGAGGCAGAGAGAAATGAGTCAAATGTAGACGTAGGGAGGTTGAAATCCCCCAAAACTGTGAGGGGTGAGCCATCCTCAGGAAAGGAGCTTATCAAGGCGTCAAGCTCATTGATGAACTCTCCAAGGGAACCTGGAGGGCGATAGATTACAAGGATATTAAGCTTAGATGGGCTAGTGACTGTGACAGCATGGAATTCAAATGAGGAGATAGACAGATGGGTTAGGGGAAAAATTGAGAATGTCCACTTGGGAGAGATGAGGATTCCTGTGCCACCACCCCTCTGACCAGATGCTCTCGGGGTATGCGAGAACACATGGTCAGACGAGGAGAGAGCAGTAGGAGTAGCAGTGTTTTCAGTGGTAATCCATGTTTCCGTCAGCGCCAGGAAGTCGAGGGAATGGAGGTTAGCATAGGCTGGGATGAAGTCAGCTTTGTTGGCAGCAGAACGGCAGTTCCAGAGGCTGCCTGAGACCTGGAACTCCAGGTGTGGGGTGCGTGCAGGGACCACCAGGTTAGAGGCAGCAGCCACGCGGTGTGAGGCGTTTGTGTGGCCTGTGCGGAGAGGAGAGAACAGGGATAGGCAGAGGCATAGTTGACAGGCTGTAGCAAATGGCTACAATAATGCAGAGGAGATCGGAATGAAATGAATTAAACATCAGGAAAAGGAGTGAGTAGGGCCTCCCTCGCCAAAACTTACACCTCAGAAACTATAATTGTTTCACTGAACCATCCAGATAAAAACTCTCCCAACTTCCACTTTTAGAAATTAGAATTGTTGTGAACTACAGCAGTTCAATGTTTCAAGGAATAGACTCAACTTGCTTTGTTCAGCTAGCTAAATATGACACCATGGCTGACTAGCATGCTAGCATCCAATAACACACAGTTTAGCACCAATGGCACCATTGCTGACTAGCATGCTAGCATCCAATAACACACAGTTTAGCACAAATGGCACCATGGCTGACCAGCATGCTAGCATCCAATAACACACAGTTTAGCACCAATACTTGGTTACAACAAACTAACAGTAGTGAGCTAACACACTAAACAGATAATTTGTGTGTTAACGAATTACGTTGGCTAGCTAGCACAAATATATTGTATTTAGCAGCTACAGTACAGTTGGCTGGTCATGTTGGCTAACTAGCAATGGCTACTGTGTTGACTTTGTTTAGAAAACGGCTAGCTAGCTACGTGCTACCTACAATAGCCACCCACAACAGCCCACGGTGCCTAGCTATGACGCTTTAGCCAACAAGCATGCTAGCATCCAATAACACACAGTTTAGCACCAATACTTGGTAACAACAAACGACCGATAGTGTTTTAACACGCTAAACAGATAATTCGTGTCTGTGTCTAGTTCCTATCATAACGCAGCAATAATTAAACGTTGGCTAGCTAGTACAAATATATTGTATTTAGCTGCTGCGGTACAGTTAGCTAGTCGTGATTGGCTACTGTGTTGACTTTGTATGAGACACGGCTAGCTAGCTGGCTAGCTTCGTGCTAATCCCCGGCATAGCCGAATATAATGCTAACCTACAATAACTATCCACAACAGCCCGCGATGCCTACTTACAATAACCAACTACGTTCTAAATACATAATTAAGCCTTACTCGACAAAGCCCAAGCTATGTACAAAGCCAAACTTACCCGACGCCAGATGATATTTGTCTTCTGCAATCAGTAGGTGTAATTAAGTACAGTAGGTACTAACTACCTAACGCTGATGCCTCAGATAATGAAGTTAGAAAAACGGCTGAAATGGTAGAAAGCTAGCTGGCTTAATTACAGGTACTCTTAAGCTTGAATAACATTGGAAACAGCTATCCACCGTGGCATGACATCTCAGGTGTCAGGATGAAGCATTTTCTCACAAAAAGAGGACTCAAGCAAACTATCTCTCTTCAACAGTTTCACTAGTCATGTTAGGTCTACTTAAAATGTCACATTCATACACAAGTAATTTGAAAATAAGTTATACTACTGAAACACATTCACAATAAGTTATATTACAACCTACCTCTGAAGTAAGCAGTGTGTTCTCTCACTAATGAAATAGGACATTAATAATTTGTCAGTGGTTAGTTGAATCAGTCTCTTTGCACTGTTCAGTTTGTCTGTGCAACAGGTAACCTTCCAGAATCGGAATCTTGTGATGTCACAATGGAGTCCCCATTGCCATGGTTACCCACAGCAGCTTTCATGTGTTATCAAATGCTGGCACAATTTAGTTTATTTATTTTAGATTTTTTGTACCTATGCAGCACAGTCATACCTAATATATACAATGAATCCATATAACCTAATTTTTTATTAAAATAAAATGCTGTAACTCATGTAAAATGGTTGACCATTCAAACGACATGTGTTTTGCCTAATTAAAAGTCTATATGTTTTAGATATCATAAATAGCAGCCAGGCTTACTTAGGTTGTTTGTTCGATCTCAGCCTACCACTAATGCCAATATTTTTCATCATCATCATCATCATCATCATCAATGAAATACATAGGCTACCTTACTACAGTAAAACAAGTCTTCCATAGTCTATGTCACCTCAGTAACAAAGTTCCAAAAAAGAAATGAGGGTTCAAGAAAACATCTCTCTTCAATGGCCTCAGCTATTAGCCATATGATCAACAAGGTCAACTGCAGCACTAAAATCAAGAAGCAGCTCATCCACAAGTTTATCTTGGTCAAGTGATCTGAGCCATTGATCGATTAAATCAACGAGAGCTGTTGCAGTCGAGTGATCCTTACGGTATCTTTACGGTACGCATGCTCATAGAGGGATAAAATTAGCTGGATGTGTAATTATATAGGCCCAAAAAATGTAATTGAAGAGTAGGTAAGTTTAATAAATAATTAAATAAAGAAATCAATATCAGCTGACTATAGAAAAGTATTGTTTAAAATTATGTTTGAACATTTTCTTATCCGTGTCTTTCCAGTTGATATAACCAAACAGACAACCTTTGTTGCTCAAGAGCGTCACACATTCCTCCATTCATTCTCTATCATATTCCCCTCCATCAAATTCCTCTATCATATTCCCTCCATCATATTCTCTCTATTATATTTCTCTCCATCATATTCCACTCCATCATAATACTCGCTATCATATTCCCTCTATCATATTCCTCTTTATTTTTACAGGGAATCCCAATTGAGACCAGTGTCTCTTTTTCAATGGTGCCCTGTGTTATATCAATTAACAATCCAAACAGCTTAAACAGATAAAATTACATACAGAGTAGAAAATATATAGAGCAAAATTATTAGACTTGAACACATACATTTCACAATGAACAGGTCTTGTATTTAACCAGTTGAGCTGACAACCATTTTGCACTGTTTCACTAGGGCTTTAGTCATCAATCTAGCAAGAGGGAAATATTTTATTAATGTAGTGGTGTCCCTCCCCCCAGGAAGCTACGACCTTTAGCTTTCACCTGGAATTGTTCATTTATGTCTGAGAAAAAAAACACTTTCCAAACCATATGATCTAGTACACAAGAAAAGTATAATACAACCTTCTTTACTACTTTGCCAAACATTTCATGACATTAGTGAGAGTCAAAATCTGTAAAATTTGTGAATGTCTAAATTAACATTTGGGCAATTTGACCAGTGTACATCACTCCTATAGACAATGAGAGATGGGCTATGTAAAGGTCTCGATTTTGTCGTTCTGAACAAATGTTTGACTTCCACACAAAATTACTTCTTGACTTATTTTAGGTTTAAGGAAGTGTGTAGGTTTAAACTATTGCTTTAAAGGGAAGAGAGGGGGAGGAGGAGAGAGCGCGAGAGATGGGGGGAGTGGGAGAAAGAGGGAAGGAGGGGGAGGAGGGGGAGGAGGTGGAGGGCAGCTGTGTCCGACACACCATACTTACACCTGCAACAGGTAGGCCAGGGGGCGGGACCTGTAGGTGAGACTCATAGCATGATAAGGGGGGACAGGTGAAGAAGGGGTGTTGCTGGAGTCAAGGAAGGGAGGGTGTTCCTACGAGCCCCCTGCCAGCGAGACGGGGAGCAGGGAGGAAGTCTGTCCATGGAGCATTTCTGGGTCATTGGGTCGCCTCCAATGAGATTAGATCACCCTCTACAATGTAAAGCAGTTTGAGTACTGGGGGGTTCTCTGTATAAATCCAAGGTGAAACCTCCAGGGGCTAGCCTTCTCTCAGCGGAGAGTCTGCTCTGGGCTGCCTGCGAAAGGTGCTCCTCTGTGGGAAAGAGGAGAGAACAAGAGGCCCCAGAAGAGATCTCCTTATGGTAGTGATGGACAGATCAACTCTCCTTGTTATCTTCCACCTCTTCCTCTTGCTCGGCCTTCTCCCTCCTTTCCTTCTTACAGTCTTACAGTCCTTCTTACAGTCATTTTCTCCCTTTCCTCCTTCCTCTCCTCCCTCTTTCTCTTCCTCTACCTTCCTCCCCCTCCTTCCCTCTTGGTAAACCTTGTTTAGTCGAGCCAGATTGTGGATAGCTAGCCATGGTTTAGACCACTGTCGCTGTCTGGGTGGGGGGATACAGGACTGGTCCACTGGACTCAGCTCACATGGGGAGAACCTGCTGCTGCTGCCACTCCCCCTCTTACCTGGGATGAGATCACGTTTGGAGGAAACCTGGCACCATCCCTACGGTGAAGCATGGTGGTGGCAGCATCATGCTCCGGGGAGGATTTTCAGGGACAGGGACTGGGAACACGCCCCATTCACATCGACGGGGCTGTAGTGGAGCAGGTCGAGAGTTTCAAGTTCCTTGGTGTCCACATCACCAACAAACTATCATGGTTCAAACACACCAAGACAGTCGTGAAGAGGGCACGACAACGCCTTTTCCACCACAGGAGACTGAAAAGATTTGGCATTGGTCCCAAGATCCTCAAAAAGTTCTACAGCTGCACCATCGAGAGCTTCCTGACCAGTTGCATCACCGCCTGGTATGGCAACTGCTCGGCATCCGACCGTAAGGCGCTACAGAGGGTAGTGCGTACGGCCCAGTACATCACTGGAGCCAAGCTTCCTGCCATCCAGGACCTATATACTTGGAGGTGTAAGAGGGAGGCCCAAAAAATTGACAAAGACTCCAGTCACCCAAGTCATAGACTGTTCTCTCTGCTACCGCACAGCAAGCGGTACCAGAGTGCCAAGTCTAGGTCCAAAAGGCTCCTTAACAGCTTCTATCCCCAATTCATAAGACTGCTGAACAATTAATCAAATGGCCACCCGGACTATTTACATTGACACCTCCCCCCTTTGTTTTTACACTGGTAATAGGAATCTGTATCGGTTTCCTTGTCTTTTTACCTTGCTTTTGTTATTATTATTATTTTTTAAACTTTTCTTTTTACATTTCGTAAAATGTTATAATTACAAAAACATTTCATTTTAATTTCAATTTAGTAACATACTGTATCATTCAAATAAATATTATTATTTGTCTAATCATATTTTGCCAGCTAACTGGGTGGCAGGCTGCAATCAGTAGCTGTAATTAAGTACAGCAGCCACCAACCATCTAACGTTAATGCCTCGGATAATGAGGTTAGAAGAACAGCTGAATGGTCGGTAGCTAGCTGGCTCAATTACAGGTACTCTTAAGCGTGAAATAACATTGGAAACAACTAACCACAGTTGCTAAAAGTTACCAGTAGCTACCCACTAGCTAGCTAGCTTTGTTGGTCCAAGTGGTGGGTTAGCTAGCACTCGTGCTTCGCCGGGGTCCACCGAATAGAATACTTACCTACAATAATTACCTACAATAACTACCTAAGTAAACTACCTATAATCAGTGGCGGTTCTAGACACATTTTACTAGGGGGGCCAAGGAGGGGCCAGTGTTTAATCAGGGGGGCACACATAAAAAAACTGGCAACACATGATATTCAAAGATTATAAACTTTATTTTACTTTAAAATCATATGACATTTATTATAAACACGTATTTTGTACAAGAGTGCAGATGCAAGAGAGATAGTGCCATAAAAATGAAAAAAAAAATTTTTTTTAAAAATAAATAAAAAGTACAGGGTACAAATACAGGGTTCATATTCAATGTGAACAAAACTCCAGGATACAACAAAGGGTACAACAATGTGCCATTTCCTATTTATGGAAGCCCCACTACTGTGGACAGTTGATTCCACATTTTGTTTTAAGAAAGAAAACTTTCTGAGTGATTTATAAACAAAACACACTACCCTGTATCCATTTAGGTAAAATAAACCAAATCAGAAAAGAAATTCAATTCAAAGAGGCTTTACTAGCATGACCATATTGACATACAGTATTGCTAAAGCACATAAACAGGGAAACGTGTTACACATTAACATCCAGTAGTCCAATAGGATGCAGACAATAAACATTAACATTCGTTTAAAAGCAACAATCATGTCAACACAATGTAGCAATATGAACAACACTGATGGATATCAGCAACAACATGAAAACAAGAATATTACAGGTGTCTGTGTGTGTGTGTGTCTGTGTCTTTGTGTACTTCACTGTCAGTTGATGAGCAGGTGTACAAAAAAAGGCTTTACAACATATATGGGCAAGTCCATTTAGGACAGCACATTTCCACCATAGTTCACATTAGGAAAAAATGACAGCATGAATGCTCACTAAACAAACATATACTACATATACCTTTTTATACACATTTTTTTCCAGTAATTTTTTAAGAGTGAAAGGGAAGTAAGCAATCGCTCATCATAGGATCATACATATTTCAGTTACAATATTAGTTACAATATTAGTGTTAGTTAGATCATCATGTCAAAGCTGGACCTGCAAGTGTGCAATGATTGGAGTGATTTTGTTTCTTTTTTTTCTTGCTTTGCTTGTTTTCAAAAGGAAAAATCATAGTTGGTAAAAAATAAAATAAACTTTTGTTGAAAGGTATCACACGGTATAATTTACAAATATCTAAAGAGGTTTAGTGGATGCCATAAAACATCTGTGGAGCTTGAAGATTTGTAGTACATAGATGTTTGGCAGAGATAATTCAAAAGAATAAAATCATAAACTCTATCTATCTATCGAGAGAGAGAGAGAGAGAGAGAGAAGTGTTTCCTTAGAGCAGTACATGCAGCAATCACTTAATGGAGTGATGTCATAATGGGCCACAAAACTTTGGGGATGTGGATGGAAAGTTACAGGCAGGAGAGGGGAACCAACAGAAGCAGGTCTTGAGACATGAGTTTTTGAAAACCTCTTGAGAGAGGATTGATGGGATATATATACATACATACAAACATACATACACTCTAGTAGTGTGTGGAACTACTGGTACTGTGAGGAAAAAAAGATAGATGATGTAAAATTAAAAATAAAACAAGCTTCAGCTTCTTAAGACACGGTGGGTTCATCTAAGTAGACACATGTAACTTCATATGGACACCAGACTGTCTTTGTCTACACATGTAACTTCATATGGACCCCAGACCGTCTCTGTTTACACATGTAACTTCATATGGACACCAGACTCTTTGTCTACACATGTAACTTCATATGGGCACCAGACTGTCTCTGTCTACACATGTAACTTCATATGGACACCAGACTCTTTGTCTACACATCTAACTTCATATGGACACCAGACTGTCTCTGTCTACACATGTAACTTCATATGGACACCAGACTGTCTCTGTCTACACATCTAACTTCATATGGACACCAGACTGTCTCTGTCTACACATGTAACTTCATATGGACACCAGACTCTTTGTCTACACATGTAACTTCATGTGGACACCAGACTGTCTCTGTCTACACATGTAACTTCATGTGGACACCAGACTCTTTGTCTACACATCTAACTTCATATGGACACCAGACTGTCTCTGTCTACACATGTAACTTCATATGGACACCAGACTCTTTGTCTACACACGTAACTTCATATGGGCACCAGACTAACTCCATTCATTTTACCGGTGGTATTGAGAACAGATAAACCCACTGTGTCTTAAGAAGCTCAAGCTTGTTGTTTTATTGTTCATTATATCTCTTTTTCCTCACAGCGGCACTCATACGCTACTAGCGTATATATCATATAGATACACTACAGCAACAGGATACGGCGGTTGTGCTGTCTGGCAAAACGGTCCACAAATACATCAAGATCCAGAGCCTTGGCCCTTCTGGACTCTATGCTCAGGACACCAAGATCACTGAGTGTCTCATCACTAGTGGTGGACCGCAGGAAGGTTTTTATCAGTTTCAGTGTGGAGAAACTGCGTTCGCAAGAGGCTGAGCTTACAGGAAGGGTTACAGCAATCTTGCACAGTCTAAAGAGCTCAATGAAAACTTCCCTGTATGGCTCAATAAAACAAACCAGCTCAACTGTACTGCATGGCTTTTTGACTTCACCACTCTGTATTTTTCTGTCCAAAACTCTCTTAAATTGATGGAGCTCATGCCCTAAATCATCAATGTCTGCATTATACAAACGGCCAAATGAAAAAACATTGCTCTCCTTTAAAAAGGTATCACTCTGGGGACTGAGAGACTGTATGCTTCTCATGAGCTCACAGTTTGTATTGGAGAAACGTCTGTTCAACTCATTGAGCATGCTGTCAATTACAGGATAGAAAAATGATGTGAGAAACATATCTTTGTCACGTTCTACCTCCCTCTGACCAACAGTGCTTAGCGTGCAGTAGCCACTGAGTCTAGAGCTCAGCATTTTCTGACGTTTCGCCACTGACCTTGTTGCAGAATCACACTGCTCACAAATATTCAATGCTTCATCCCACAACTCAAAGAAAGACTCCTGCCTGTGGTCTTTCAATGTCAGGACTAAAGCATTTACTAAGTCAACAGCACTTGACAGATCAACAGTTTGTGACTGTAACATGTCAGACAATAGCTTTGTCTCCCCAAACAACTTACGCAGAGTAACAAGATGCACAACAAATTCTAGGTCAATTTGAGCAAGAAGACCTCGGGCCTCAACAGTTCTTTCACCATGACGTTCTTGAGCAATCTCTTGCAGTAGTCGTTTAAGGGCAGGTAGAGTGTCCATGATATTACGTAGGGCTAGAAATCGGCATGACCAACGTGTGTCGCTTAAACGTTGCAGCTCTCTGGTTCTGCCATACATTTCTCTTTGGAGAGACAGCCATTTTGGGTGCACATATGAGGAAGAAGTAAACATATAAAGACTCTGTAACAAAGAAAAAAACTCCTCCGTTTCTGGGACACTTTTGACTACATCAACTAACACTAAATTCAGACAATGAGCACTACAATGGACGTAGAAGGCAAATTTAGCCTGTTCTTTGATCCTTGCCTGAACCCCTGAATGCTTACCGCTCATAACGGCAGCGCCATCGTACGCTTGGCCTACGAGGTTATTTTTGTAGTCCAGGCCATAACGTTCCAGTAAGTGTACTATTTTTCCAGTAAGCCCTGCTGCATCTAACCTCTCTGCAGATTCAAAATGGAGAAAACTCTCCTTAATGGCCCCATTGTAATAGTACCTGAGTGTGAAGGACATCTGTTCTTTTTTTGAAATATCCTTTGTTTCATCTGCCATGACGCTAAAAACCTCACTTTTCTTCACTTCTTCTATGATTTCAGACCGAACCATTTCTGCCAAACAACCCAAAACCTCATTCTGGATGATCTTGCTTGTGTACTTTGCATTGTGAATGGAAGTTATTCTTCTCTTAACAAGTTGGTCGTGGTTAGCAACTGTGTTAAGAATTTCCCTAAAGTTTCCTTTGTTAGTGGACCCTTCAGATTCATCATGTCCTCTTTGTGCTATGTTTTGTGTAGCTGTAAGCAACAGCACTTCCCCAACTGTTTTAATGTATGCCTGATTTTCTTGTACTTGTTTAGTGTGTTCTTTGTCAAGGAGATCTGTTAGTGTTGCGTCAGTTCTAACAGCTCTTTGATAATCCCTCCATGCGATCATTGCACACTTGTGTCGTTCAGACTTTGCATGTAGTGAAAACCCTGCATTTCTCATAGTTGCCTTTTTCCAGTTTGTAAAACCAGGTGTTGAAACAAAAACGGTGTCTGGGGCATTTGGTGTGCTAAAATGTCTACATGCATAGCAACATGTAGAGTCCGTCATTACAGAATACTCAAGCCATGGATGAGTAGTGTACCAGTTTGGTCTGAAGCTTCGTCTTCTGTCCCCCATCAGTGTGGTTGGGAATATCTTCAAGTTCGGCTGTACTGGTACGTCATACTTAGACTTGCTGATATCTGAAGAAGATGGACAGTAAACATAGGGCACAACTACACCATTTATTTACTGTATATCTGCATGTATTTCAAAATGTAGGCAAAGTATTTACTAAAAAAAAAAACAGAGCCATATTGACACAAAAAAGAATTAACAGCAGAAAGCAGCATTTTAAGGACACCCAGCAGGCCTACCATTACATTGTAATTGCATTGCTTTGCAAATAGTAAGAACCTTCCTCATCACAAACCTGATGGTGCAGTACTTGATCCACATGGATCCACTTGCTGTCCCTCTGGCTGTTCATCTCTCTGTCCCTGTATGCTTTCTTCTTCATGCTTCTCACCCTCTTCTTCATTCTCCTCACCCTCTGGAATTTCCCTCTCTTTGTCAGACCCCTCACTTTCATCACATGCTGGCTCTCCCTCTTCCTCAACTTTCTCAAAACCTCGATTTGTTTCTCTCACTTTTTTGTTTGCTGGGGCAAAAAATGACTTTATGTCCCTTCCTCGTTTCATGATAACTATTAGAAGAAGAAAAAATGTAGGGGCATGCATTACATTTTGTTACCTAACCATCCCTCCCTACTTAACACTGGCAGATAACCTGTTGATTACTTTACTAAAAATGTATTTGTTATCGCGATGCAACAGCCAAGACGGATGAAGTGACGTGGTTAACATCACAACATTGTGTAGACCTAGCAAGGATAGCCTACTAACATTTGGATATTTGCTTCTGCTTCGATGAGTTTGCTTAGATATGATTACATTTCTAAACAAATCGAGACCAGACATTTAAAAACTTGATTTGATTTATGTGTGAGGAACAAAAGGAACATGTAGGCTATGTGCAAGAACAACAAGTCACTTATGATATTAAATCGTTTTTCTTACCTTCGACTCCTGCAAATCGTAGCTCCTCTCACAAATAGTAGTTGCTGAGCTCTCATTCACCGAAGCAGCACCACACGTGGCAGGCAGGCAGATGGCAGGATACAGTTTTTGGGTGCGCCACTCTAATTTACCCGTGTAGAACGTTGCCGTGTAGAGCGTTGCATTAGTTCCGCTTTTGGCGCTCGCGTGTAAAATAGTTATAAATTCATAATTTTTTATTTGGTCAGCACGGGGGGGCCACAGGGGTGGCCAGGGACATTTCTCCCCCGGCCTCCGTGTAAAACCGCCACTGCCTATAATACCTGACTACAATACCTACATACAATCTAAATACATGGTTTAAGCTTTACTCAACAACATATAAGAAGCCAGCTTATCTCCTGCTAGAGAAAACACAACCTCTCCCGACAACCTCGAGGCAAGAGACCTTTCTCTCTTTCTCGTCATCTTTCAACTTCTTATTCAGTTCCTTATTTTTCTCTTTTTCCTCCATCTTTAAAAATGTGACTTTCTGCTTGAGGTTCATGGCCAGAAAGCCCACTCTTCCCAGGATGGTCTCTGCTCTCTCTGATGAAACCGTCCCATTGGAGCTCTTGGAATGGGCACGGTCCGCCTCACTCTTCAAACCCTCCCTCGGGCTCACCTCCTCCTTGACGCTCCTCTCTTCACTCTCAATGTCAATGCCTGTCCAATAATCCTAACAGGAAGACATTGACTCTAGATGTAATATTGTTCCAATGTGGCACATTCAATACACATTTGAGTGATCAACATACATTGATGGCCTCATGGGGCACACAATTTAGAGGACAGTAATTGAGGTAACTTGTTTATTTGTATCCCAAACCGATTTTGTAATAGCCATAGATGTTCTTCCTGGGTCCACACCAAACGTAATACAAATGTTAACCCTAGTAAGGGGTGATGTTTTATACTATGAGCATAGATTAGCAGGGTTGGGGTCAATTCAATTTCAATTCCAGTCAATTCAGGAAGTACTTAATTCAATGCTTTGAATTGAAATGGAACAGACCCCCAACCCTGTAGAGTAGAAGTGTAAAATAGGACACCTACCTTTGCCTTTTTCAGCGTCCAGGGCCTGGGTTCCTCATCCTCTGACCTGCATATGGAGGCTCTCACTCTAACAGGCGTCTTAGTGGCCATGCAGAGCAGAGGGGTTGCCAGAGTTAAGTTAGCATCTGGGACCAGCTGGTGAGCATGAGGGCAGCGATCCACCTCTTCACTAGTGCCCTTCCCTTTCTGCTCTGGCTGCTTGTGGTCCTTGTCATGGATGCATGCCAGGCTTGGAGGAAGTGCTAGGACAGGGCTTTTATCACTCATCAGTTCCTCTCTCTTGACAGTGGATGCAACTGCACTTGCCTCTGTGTTAACTGAGCACTATGTGGTGTCCTCAACTGTCTCCTCTGGCTGCTTGTGGTCATTGTTGTTGTGAATGCATTGCAGACCTGGAGGACTTTTATCATCCCAGGTGTAAATAGCAACAGTTGCCTCTGTGTCGACTGAGCACTTTGTAGTGCACTCAACTGTCTTCCATAGCGGTTTGTGGTCATTGTTGTGGGTGCAGGTCAGGATTAGAGGCAGTGTTGCAGGTGCAGGAGGACTTTTATCAGCCAAACACTCCTCCGTGTGGACAGTGGACACAGAAACGGCTGCTTCCCTGGCAACTGGACACTTGTTGGTGTCCTCTACTGCCTCCCCTGGCAGAGTGTGGACAGTGGAGACGGAAACGGCCGCTTCCCTGGACACTTGACTCTTGGTGGTGTCCTCTACTGCCTCCTCTGGCTGCTTGTGGCCATTGTCTAGAATGTGTGGCAACTTTGAAGGCAGCATTGGAGCCGGGCTTTTATCACCCAACAGGTTCTCTCCCTGGACAATGGATGTGCCTGCAGTGATCGCTGTGGTAACGGAGGACTCGGTGGCATCCTCTTTTGTCTCCTCTGTCAGTTTGTGGTCAGAGTCTCGGATACATGGCGAGCTTGGAGGCAGTGCTGCAGGGTCAGGAGGGCTTTGATCAGCTGCCATGTCCTCTTTGAGGTGAGTGGACACATCATTGTTTGTTTCACTGATAACTGGACACTTGGTGGTGTCCTCTACTGCCTCCCCTGGCAGTTTGTAGTCAACTTCAAAGACAAGTGGCAGACTTGGAGGCAGCATTGGGACAGGGCATTTAGCTGCTGATCTGTACACTCCAAAATCAACAGTAGCTGTGCCTGCAGTGGTCTCTGTAGCAACTGAGACCTCATAGGTATCCTCTACTGTCTGCTCTGATGGCATGAAGTCATCGTCAAAGACTGTTGGCAGGCATGTAGGCAGCACTGAAGGAAGACTTCTAGCTGCCCATCGATTCTCTCCCTTGACAGTGGCTGTGGTAGCAGTGGTCTCTGTGGCAACTGGGCACTCTGTGGCTGAAACAGCAGGCTTAGAGGTTTCGAGGAAATTGAATGAATTGCCAATGAACCGCTGAGCCAGGGGTGGGAGGGAGTAATGATAGAATCTGTCCTCTTCCTCAACATTAGATATTGCCACTGGAGCAACTGAGACCTGTGGTGCCCTCTACTGCCTGATGTGGCTGCATGGAGTCTTCGTCAAAGAAGTGTGGCAGGTATCGATGCAGCATTGAGGAAAGATGTATATCTGTCCATAGGTCCTCTCGTATACCTGTAGATACATCAGCAGTGGCCTCTGTGGCAACTGGGCATTCAGCAGACTGGCAGGTTTCAGGGACAAAGTATGAAAATACAATGAACCGCTGTGCATCCTGAGCGCGTATGGCAAATGGAGAGGGGGATGCAACATGGTAGGTATAGGCCTCTGATTGGTGAAAGCCAGTGGTGGGAGGGAGTCAATACAGGGAGCCATGAACTCAGTGAGAGGACAGTTGCTCACATCTCACACATTCTGCGTGAGAAAAGAAACAGACATGATGAAAGTGATCACATTCAGTACATACATACATACTGTATGAGTCAGCACTACTTACTTATACATCACATATATATATATATATATATATATATAGTGTCCTCTAAGATTCTCTGCACCAGTCTGTCCCAACCCTTGGTCCCCTAGCCAATGGGCCAGCTAAGTGTAAAAATACATGACCCACACCCAGCATAACATTTGACATTTTAGCCATTTATCAGACGCTTTTATCCAGAACGACTTATAGTTAGTTAGTGCATTCAACTTAAGGTAGCTAGGTGAGACAACCACATAATCCTGATATGAGCGTCTATGATAGAACAGTTGTTTATTTTTTATGACCAGACAACCATAAGAACTGAGGACATAAATTCACTGAAACAGACAGACACGATACAACACATTTAGACAAGAACAGTTATAAGCATTGCCATGGTGTAGCCTAATACAAAAAGAAATAAGGACAAAACATTGTTAGCTTACATTCCATGGCATATGGAACATTTTGCCCTTACAATAACTTATATTTGCTTTAATTAATATTGTTAAACAGAACTCTTGTCGACTTTGTCAAAGTTGGTCTTGTTACCTCCTCAATCAGTCTTGGCATTTTCCTCGACTTGAACCAAATCCTCTTCATCTTCTTCTCCTGATCCTTCTGGATCTGCAAAACCAGAGCCAACCTGGCTCCCAGCTCCATCACGTAGTCTGTCTAGATCGCCCTTTCCTCCAACCGACACTCACCCCTCCTCTGTGTCAGCGTTGAACCCTCCATGTCTTCCTCTTAGCTAACAATAACTCTGGAAAATACACAACGTTGTAGTAAGTGGGTGTTGCTAACCAAATAATAATGCATCTCTTTACAATGTGCACACGTTTTCTTCCCAGCTACTTACAATTAAGCAAGTGAGAATCCTGATCCAGATATGTTTAGGCAATAGGCCTATCTGAATTACTAGTAAAAAGTTGGCTACTGGAAAAGCGACCAAGTTCAAATGAATCGATTTTGGCTGTTCTTATCATTTCGTGAACAATATCCTTCATGACATCATCATTGTGATGCAAGGCGTTGCCATGGCAGATGAAAAAGCACAACACAGACTTTAAAAAGCAAACTTCAGGGTCTTTCTGTACCTTACTATTGAGCCTTATTCAACCCCTCATGTAGCTCTACTCCATATTGGGCCTGGTTCTCACAAACCACACTAATCACTTCCATCATATCATTGAAAACACTGTGTTTTGGGTAGAAAATGACTCTATATCCATGCAGGACCTAACTTGTACAGTTTCATCTATTTTAAAAACCAAGGAGGTAAAAATGACAGTTTTCTCTTTGAGTGCCCTTGAGTGCACCTCAATTTAAAGAGGTCTATCAATTCAACCATTTGAAATGGATGTCCATTCAATTAAGAACATATTATTCTTATTAGAAATGAATCAGTTACAAATTAGGTAGGCGTACTTGTTTTTTTACACAACCTACTCTTTTGGTACATATTTATTGAGATAATTGATTACAACATATGTTGGTGATTAACACAGAGAGAGGTTTTTTTTCTGTCATCAATAGAATGTATTAGCCATTAGGCTGGCTCACTACAATTGTAACATTACATTTACATTTTACATTTTAGTCATTTAGCAGACGCTCTTATCCAGAGCGACTTACAGGAGCAATTAGGGTTAAGTGCCTTGCTCAAGGGCACATTTACCCCATTTAGCAGACGCTCTTATCCAGAGTGACTTACAAATTGGTGCATTCACCCTATAGCTAGTGGGATAACCACTTTACAATTTTTTTTTTTTTTTTTTTTTTTTTTTGGGGGGGGGGTGGTGGGTTGGGGTACGGGGGGTAGAAGGATTACATTATCCTATCCCAGGTATTCCTTAAAGAAGTGGGGTTTCAAATGTCTCCGGAAGGTGGTGAGTGACTCCGCTGTCCTGGCGTCGTGAGGGAGCTTGTTCCACCATTGGGGTGCCAGAGCAGCGAACAGTTTTGACTGGGCTGAGCGGGAGCTATGCTTCCGCAGAGGAAGGGGAGCCAGCAGGCCAGAGGTGGATGAACGCAATGCCCTCGTTTGGGTGTAGGGACTGATCAGAGCCTGAAGGTACGGCGGTGCCGTTCCCCTCACTGCTCCATAAGCAAGCACCATGGTCTTGTAACGGATGCGAGCTTCAACTGGAAGCCAGTGGAGTGTGCGGAGGAGGGGGGTGACGTGAGAGAACTTGGGAAGGTTGAACACCAGACGGGCGGCGGCATTCTGGATGAGTTGTAGGGGTTTAATGGCACAGGCAGGGAGCCCAGCCAACAGCGAGTTGCAGTAATCCAGACGGGAGATGACAAGTGCCTGGATTAGGACCTGTGCCGCTTCCTGTGTAAGGCAGGGTCGTACTCTCCGAATGTTGTAGAGCGTGGATCTGCAGGATCGGGTCACCGCCTTGATGTTAGCGGAGAACGACAGGGTGTTGTCCAGGGTCACGCCAAGGCTCTTCGCACTCTGGGAGGAGGACACAACGGAGTTCTCAATCGTGATGGCGAGGTCATGGAACGGGCAGTCCTTCCCCGGGAGGAAGAGCAGCTCCGTCTTGCCAGGGTTCAGCTTGAGGTGGTGATCCGACATCCATACTGATATGTCTGCCAGACATGCAGAGATGCGATTCGCCACCTGGTTATCAGAAGGGGGAAAGGAGAAGATTAGTTGTGTATCGTCAGCGTAGCAATGATAGGAGAGGCCATGTGAGGATATGACAGAGCCAAGTGACTTGGTGTATAGGGAGAATAGGAGAGGGCCTAGAACTGAGCCCTGGGGGACACCAGTGGTGAGAGCACGTGGTGCGGAGACAGCTTCTCGCCACGCCACTTGGTAGGAGCGACCGGTCAGGTAGGACGCAATCCAGGAGTGAGCCGCGCCGGAGATGCCCAGCTCGGAGAGGGTGGAGAGGAGGATCTGATGGTTCACAGTATCAAAGGCAGCAGACAGGTCTAGAAGGACAAGAGCAGAGGAGAGAGAGTTAGCTTTAGCAGTGCGGAGAGCCTCCGTGACACAGAGAAGAGCAGTCTCAGTTGAATGACCAGTCCTGAAACCTGACTGGTTTGGATCAAGAAGGTCATTCTGAGAGAGATAGCAAGAGAGTTGGCTAAAGACGGCACGCTCAATAGTTTTGGAAAGAAAAGAAAGAAGGGATACTGGTCTGTAGTTGTTGACGTCAGTGGGATCGAGTGTTGGTTTTTTGAGAAGGGGTGCAACTCTCGCTCTCTTGAAGACGGAAGGGACATAGCCAGCGGTCAAGGATGAGTTGATCAGCGAGGTGAGGTAGGGGAGAAGGTCACCGGAGATGGTCTGGAGAACAGAGGAGGGGATGGGGTCAAGCGGGCAGGTTGTTGGGCGGCCTGCAGTCACAAGTCGCAGGATTTTATCTGGAGAGAGAGGGGAGAAAGAAGTAAAAGCATAGGGTAGGGCAGTGTGAGTAGGACCAGCAGTGTCATTAGACTTAACAAACGAGGATCGGATGTCGTCAACCTTCTTTTCAAAGTGGTTGACGAAGTCATCCACCGAGAGAGAGGAGGGGGGGAGGGGGGGGGATTCAGCAGGGAGGAGAATGTGGCAAAGAGCTTCCTAGGGTTAGAGGCAGATGCTTGGAATTTAGAGTGGTAGAAAGTGCCTTAGCAGCAGAAACAGATGAAGAAAATGTAGAGAGGAGGGAGTGAAAAGATGCCAGGTCGGCAGGGAGTTTAGTTTTCTTCCATTTCCGCTCCGCTGCCCGGAGCTCTGTTCTGTGAGCTCGCAATGAGTCATCAAGCCACGGAGCTGGAGGGGAGGACCGAGCCGGCCGGGAGGATAGGGGACACAGAGAGTCAAAGGATGCAGAAAGGGAGGAGAGGGGGGTTGAGGAGGCAGAATCAGGAGATTGGAGGGAGAAGGATTGAGCAGAGGGAAGTGATGATAGGATGGAAGAGGAGAGAGTAGTGGGAGAGAGAGAGCGCAGTGAGATTAGTAGAAGAGCAGCATCTAGTAAAGATGAGGTCAAGCGTATTGCCTGCCTTGTGAGTAGGGAGGGACGGTGAGAGGGTGAGGTCAAAAGAGGAGAGGAGTGGAAAGAAGGAGGCAGAGAGAAATGAGTCAAATGTAGACGTAGGGAGGTTGAAATCCCCCAAAACTGTGAGGGGTGAGCCATCCTCAGGAAAGGAGCTTATCAAGGCGTCAAGCTCATTGATGAACTCTCCAAGGGAACCTGGAGGGCGATAGATGACAAGGATATTAAGCTTAGATGGGCTAGTGACTGTGACAGCATGGAATTCAAATGAGGAGATAGACAGATGGGTTAGGGGAAAAATTGAGAATGTCCACTTGGGAGAGATGAGGATTCCTGTGCCACCACCCCTCTGACCAGATGCTCTCGGGGTATGCGAGAACACATGGTCAGACGAGGAGAGAGCAGTAGGAGTAGCAGTGTTTTCAGTGGTAATCCATGTTTCCGTCAGCGCCAGGAAGTCGAGGGAATGGAGGTTAGCATAGGCTGGGATGAAGTCAGCTTTGTTGGCAGCAGAACGGCGGTTCCAGAGGCTGCCTGAGACCTGGAACTCCAGGTGTGGGGTGCGTGCAGGGACCACCAGGTTAGAGAGGCAGCAGCCACGCGGTGTGAGGCGTTTGTGTGGCCTGTGCGGAGAGGAGAGAACAGGGATAGGCAGAGGCATAGTTGACAGGCTGTAGCAAATGGCTACAATAATGCAGAGGAGATCGGAATGAAATGAATTAAACATCAGGAAAAGGAGTGAGTAGGGCCTCCCTCGCCAAAACTTACACCTCAGAAACTATAATTGTTTCACTGAACCATCCAGATAAAAACTCTCCCAACTTCCACTTTTAGAAATTAGAATTGTTGTGAACTACAGCAGTTCAATGTTTCAAGGAATAGACTCAACTTGCTTTGTTCAGCTAGCTAAATATGACACCATGGCTGACTAGCATGCTAGCATCCAATAACACACAGTTTAGCACCAATGGCACCATTGCTGACTAGCATGCTAGCATCCAATAACACACAGTTTAGCACAAATGGCACCATGGCTGACCAGCATGCTAGCATCGAATAACACACAGTTTAGCACCAATACTTGGTTACAACAAACTAACAGTAGTGAGCTAACACACTAAACAGATAATTTGTGTGTTAACGAATTACGTTGGCTAGCTAGCACAAATATATTGTATTTAGCAGCTACAGTACAGTTGGCTGGTCATGTTGGCTAACTAGCAATCGCTACTGTGTTGACTTTGTTTGGAAAACGGCTAGCTACCTACGTGCTACCTACAATAGCCACCCACAACAGCCCACGGTGCCTAGCTATGACGCTTTAGCCAACAAGCATGCTAGCATCCAATAACACACAGTTTAGCACCAATACTTGGTAACAACAAACGACCGATAGTGTTTTAACACGCTAAACAGATAATTCGTGTCTGTGTCTAGTTCCTATCATAACGCAGCAATAATTAAACGTTGGCTAGCTAGTACAAATATATTGTATTTAGCTGCTGCGGTACAGTTAGCTAGTCGTGATTGGCTACTGTGTTGACTTTGTATGAGACACGGCTAGCTAGCTGGCTAGCTTCGTGCTAATCCCCGGCATAGCCGAATATAATGCTAACCTACAATAACTATCCACAACAGCCCGCGATGCCTACTTACAATAACCAACTACGTTCTAAATACATAATTGAGCCTTACTCGACAAAGCCCAAGCTATGTACAAAGCCAAACTTACCCGACGCCAGCTGATATTTGTCTTCTGCAATCAGTAGGTGTAATTAAGTACAGTAGGTACTAACTACCTAACGCTGATGCCTCAGATAATGAAGTTAGAAAAACGGCTGAAATGGTAGAAAGCTAGCTGGCTTAATTACAGGTACTCTTAAGCGTGAATAACATTGTAAACAGCTATCCACCGTGGCATGACATCTCAGGTGTCAGGATGAAGCATTTTCTCACAAAAAGAGGACTCAAGCAAACTATCTCTCTTCAACAGTTTCACTAGTCATGTTAGGTCTACTTAAAATGTCACATTCATACACAAGTAATTTGAAAATAAGTTATACTACTGAAACACATTCACAATAAGTTATATTACAACCTACCTCTGAAGTAAGCAGTGTGTTCTCTCACTAATGAAATAGGACATTAATAATTTGTCAGTGGTTAGTTGAATCAGTCTCTTTGCACTGTTCAGTTTGTCTGTGCAACAGGTAACCTTCCAGAATCGGAATCTTGTGATGTCACAATGGAGTCCCCATTGCCATGGTTACCCACAGCAGCTTTCATGTGTTATCAAATGCTGGCACAATTTAGTTTATTTATTTTAGATTTTTTGTACCTATGCAGCACAGTCATACCTAATATATACAATGAATCCATATAACCTAATTTTTTATTAAAATAAAATGCTGTAACTCATGTAAAATGGTTGACCATTCAAACGACATGTGTTTTGCCTAATTAAAAGTCTATATGTTTTAGATATCATAAATAGCAGCCAGGCTTACTTAGGTTGTTTGTTCGATCTCAGCCTACCACTAATGCCAATATTTTTCATCATCATCATCATCATCATCATCAATGAAATACATAGGCTACCTTACTACAGTAAAACAAGTCTTCCATAGTCTATGTCACCTCAGTAACAAAGTTCCAAAAAAGAAATGAGGGTTCAAGAAAACATCTCTCTTCAATGGCCTCAGCTATTAGCCATATGATCAACAAGGTCAACTGCAGCACTAAAATCAAGAAGCAGCTCATCCACAAGTTTATCTTGGTCAAGTGATCTGAGCCATTGATCGATTAAATCAACGAGAGCTGTTGCAGTCGAGTGATCCTTACGGTATCTTTACGGTACGCATGCTCATAGAGGGATAAAATTAGCTGGATGTGTAATTATATAGGCCCAAAAAATGTAATTGAAGAGTAGGTGTCATTGATGTTTAGCATTTAAGTTTAATAAATAATTAAATAAAGAAATCAATATCAGCTGACTATAGAAAAGTATTGTTTAAAATTATGTTTGAACATTTTCTTATCCGTGTCTTTCCAGTTGATATAACCAAACAGACAACCTTTGTTGCTCAAGAGCGTCACACATTCCTCCATTCATTCTCTATCATATTCCCCTCCATCAAATTACTCTATCATATTCCCTCCATCATATTCTCTCTATTATATTTCTCTCCATCATATTCCACTCCATCATAATACTCGCTATCATATTCCCTCTATCATATTCCTCTTTATTTTTACAGGGAATCCCAATTGAGACCAGTGTCTCTTTTTCAATGGTGCCCTGTGTTATATCAATTAACAATCCAAACAGCTTAAACAGATAAAATTACATACAGAGTAGAAAATATATAGAGCAAAAATATTAGACTTGAACACATACATTTCACAATGAACAGGTCTTGTATTTAACCAGTTGAGCTGACAACCATTTTGCACTGTTTCACTAGGGCTTTAGTCATCAATCTAGCAAGAGGGAAATATTTTATTAATGTAGTGGTGTCCCTCCCCCCAGGAAGCTACGACCTTTAGCTTTCACCTGGAATTGTTCATTTATGTCTGAGAAAAAAAAACACTTTCCAAACCATATGATCTAGTACACAAGAAAAGTATAATACAACCTTCTTTACTACTTTGCCAAACATTTCATGACATTAGTGAGAGTCAAAATCTGTAAAATTTGTGAATGTCTAAATTAACATTTGGGCAATTTGACCAGTGTACATCACTCCTATAGACAATGAGAGATGGGCTATGTAAAGGTCTCGAGTTTGTCGTTCTGAACAAATGTTTGACTTCCACACAAAATTACTTCTTGACTTATTTTAGGTTTAAGGAAGTGTGTAGGTTTAAACTATTGCTTTAAAGGGAAGAGAGGGGGAGGAGGAGAGAGCGCGAGAGATGGGGGGAGTGGGAGAAAGAGGGAAGGAGGGGGAGGAGGGGGAGGAGGGGGAGGAGGTGGAGGGCAGCTGTGTCCGACACACCATACTTACACCTGCAACAGGTAGGCCAGGGGGCGGGACCTGTAGGTGAGACTCATAACATGATAAGGGGGGCAGGTGAAGAAGGGGTGTTGCTGGAGTCAAGGAAGGGAGGGTGTTCCTACGAGCCCCCTGCCAGCGAGACGGGGAGCAGGGAGGAAGTCTGTCCATGGAGCATTTCTGGGTCATTGGGTCGCCTCCAATGAGATTAGATCACCCTCTACAATGTAAAGCAGTTTGAGTACTGGGGGGTTCTCTGTATAAATCCAAGGTGAAACCTCCAGGGGCTAGCCTTCTCTCAGCGGAGAGTCTGCTCTGGGCTGCCTGCGAAAGGTGCTCCTCTGTGGGAAAGAGGAGAGAACAAGAGGCCCCAGAAGAGATCTCCTTATGGTAGTGATGGACAGATCAACTCTCCTTGTTATCTTCCACCTCTTCCTCTTCCTCTTGCTCGGCCTTCTCCCTCCTTTCCTTCTTACAGTCTTACAGTCATTTTCTCCCTTTCCTCCTTCCTCTCCTCCCTCTTTCTCTTCCTCTACCTTCCTCTCCCTCCTTCCCTCTTGGTAAACCTTGTTTAGTCGAGCCAGATTGTGGATAGCTAGCCATGGTTTAGACCACTGTCGCTGTCTGGGTGGGGGGATACAGGACTGGTCCACTGGACTCAGCTCACATGGGGAGAACCTGCTGCTGCTGCCACTCCCCCTCTTACCTGGGATGAGATCACGTTTGGAGGAAACCTGGCACCATCCCTACGGTGAAGCATGGTGGTGGCAGCATCATGCTCCGGGGAGGATTTTCAGGGACAGGGACTGGGAACACGCCCCATTCACATCGACGGGGCTGTAGTGGAGCAGGTCGAGAGTTTCAAGTTCCTTGGTGTCCACATCACCAACAAACTATCATGGTTCAAACACACCAAGACAGTCGTGAAGAGGGCACGACAACGCCTTTTCCACCTCAGGAGACTGAAAAGATTTGGCATTGGTCCCAAGATCCTCAAAAAGTTCTACAGCTGCACCATCGAGAGCTTCCTGACCAGTTGCATCACCGCCTAGTATGGCAACTGCTCGGCATCCGACCGTAAGGCGCTACAGAGGGTAGTGCGTACGGCCCAGTACATCACTGGAGCCAAGCTTCCTGCCATCCAGGACCTATATACTTGGAGGTGTAAGAGGGAGGCCCAAAAAATTGACAAAGACTCCAGTCACCCAAGTCATAGACTGTTCTCTCTGCTACCGCACAGCAAGCGGTACCAGAGTGCCAAGTCTAGGTCCAAAAGGCTCCTTAACAGCTTCTATCCCCAATTCATAAGACTGCTGAACAATTAATCAAATGGCCACCCGGACTATTTACATTGACACCTCCACCCTTTGTTTTTACACTGGTAATAGGAATCTGGATCGGTTTCCTTTTCTTTTTACCTTGCTTTTGTTATTATTATTATTTTTTAAAGTTTTCTTTTTACATTTCGTAAAATGTTATAATTACAAAAACATTTCATTTTAATTTCAATTTAGTAACATACTGTATCATTCAAATAAATATTATTATTTGTCTAATCATATTTTGCCAGCTAACTGGGTGGCAGGCTGCAATCAGTAGCTGTAATTAAGTACAGCAGCCACCAACCATCTAACGTTAATGCCTCGGATAATGAGGTTAGAAGAACAGCTGAATGGTCGGTAGCTAGCTGGCTCAATTACAGGTACTCTTAAGCGTGAAATAACATTGGAAACAACTAACCACAGTTGCTAAAAGTTACCAGTAGCTACCCACTAGCTAGCTAGCTTTGTTGGTCCAAGTGGTGGGTTAGCTAGCACTCGTGCTTCGCCGGGGTCCACCGAATAGAATACTTACCTACAATAATTACCTACAATAACCTACAATAACTACCTAAGTAAACTACCTATAATACCTGACTACAATACCTACATACAATCTAAATACATGGTTTAAGCTTTACTCAACAACATATAAGAAGCCAGCTTATCTCCTGCTAGAGAAAACACAACCTCTCCCGACAACCTCGAGGCAAGAGACCTTTCTCTCTTTCTCGTCATCTTTCAACTTCTTATTCAGTTCCTTATTTTTCTCTTTTTCCTCCATCTTTAAAAATGTGACTTTCTGCTTGAGGTTCATGGCCAGAAAGCCCACTCTTCCCAGGATGGTCTCTGCTCTCTCTGATGAAACCGTCCCATTGGAGCTCTTGGAATGGGCACGGTCCGCCTCACTCTTCAAACCCTCCCTCGGGCTCACCTCCTCCTTGACGCTCCTCTCTTCACTCTCAATGTCAATGCCTGTCCAATAATCCTAACAGGAAGACATTGACTCTAGATGTAATATTGTTCCAATGTGGCACATTCAATACACATTTGAGTGATCAACATACATTGATGGCCTCATGGGGCACACAATTTAGAGGACAGTAATTGAGGTAACTTGTTTATTTGTATCCCAAACCGATTTTGTAATAGCCATAGATGTTCTTCCTGGGTCCACACCAAACGTAATACAAATGTTAACCCTAGTAAGGGGTGATGTTTTATACTATGAGCATAGATTAGCAGGGTTGGGGTCAATTCAATTTCAATTCCAGTCAATTCAGGAAGTACTTAATTCAATGCTTTGAATTGAAATGGAACAGACCCCCAACCCTGTAGAGTAAAAGTGTAAAATAGGACACCTACCTTTCCCTTTTTCAGCGTCCAGGGCCTGGGTTCCTCATCCTCTGACCTGCATATGGAGGCTCTCACTCTAACAGGCGTCTTAGTGGCCATGCAGAGCAGAGGGGTTGCCAGAGTTAAGTTAGCATCTGGGACCAGCTGGTGAGCATGAGGGCAGCGATCCACCTCTTCACTAGTGCCCTTCCCTTTCTGCTCTGGCTGCTTGTGGTCCTTGTCATGGATGCATGCCAGGCTTGGAGGAAGTGCTAGGACAGGGCTTTTATCACTCATCAGTTCCTCTCTCTTGACAGTGGATGCAACTGCACTTGCCTCTGTGTTAACTGAGCACTATGTGGTGTCCTCAACTGTCTCCTCTGGCTGCTTGTGGTCATTGTTGTTGTGAATGCATTGCAGACCTGGAGGACTTTTATCATCCCAGGTGTAAATAGCAACAGTTGCCTCTGTGTCGACTGAGCACTTTGTAGTGCACTCAACTGTCTTCCATAGCGGTTTGTGGTCATTGTTGTGGGTGCAGGTCAGGATTAGAGGCAGTGTTGCAGGTGCAGGAGGACTTTTATCAGCCAAACACTCCTCCGTGTGGACAGTGGACACAGAAATGGCTGCTTCCCTGGCAACTGGACACTTGTTGGTGTCCTCTACTGCCTCCCCTGGCAGAGTGTGGACAGTGGAGACGGAAACGGCCGCTTCCCTGGACACTTGACTCTTGGTGGTGTCCTCTACTGCCTCCTCTGGCTGCTTGTGGCCATTGTCTAGAATGTGTGGCAACTTTGAAGGCAGCATTGGAGCCGGGCTTTTATCACCCAACAGGTTCTCTCCCTGGACAATGGATGTGCCTGCAGTGATCGCTGTGGTAACGGAGGACTCGGTGGCATCCTCTTTTGTCTCCTCTGTCAGTTTGTGGTCAGAGTCTCGGATACATGGCGAGCTTGGAGGCAGTGCTGCAGGGTCAGGAGGGCTTTGATCAGCTGCCATGTCCTCTTTGAGGTGAGTGGACACATCATTGTTTGTTTCACTGATAACTGGACACTTGGTGGTGTCCTCTACTGCCTCCCCTGGCAGTTTGTAGTCAACTTCAAAGACAAGTGGCAGACTTGGAGGCAGCATTGGGACAGGGCATTTAGCTGCTGATCTGTACACTCCAAAATCAACAGTAGCTGTGCCTGCAGTGGTCTCTGTAGCAACTGAGACCTCATAGGTATCCTCTACTGTCTGCTCTGATGGCATGAAGTCATCGTCAAAGACTGTTGGCAGGCATGTAGGCAGCACTGAAGGAAGACTTCTAGCTGCCCATCGATTCTCTCCCTTGACAGTGGCTGTGGTAGCAGTGGTCTCTGTGGCAACTGGGCACTCTGTGGCTGAAACAGCAGGCTTAGAGGTTTCGAGGAAATTGAATGAATTGCCAATGAACCGCTGAGCCAGGGGTGGGAGGGAGTAATGATAGAATCTGTCCTCTTCCTCAACATTAGATATTGCCACTGGAGCAACTGAGACCTCAGTGTTGCCCTCTACTGCCTGATGTGGCTGCATGGAGTCTTCGTCAAAGAAGTGTGGCAGGTATCGATGCAGCATTGAGGAAAGATGTATATCTGTCCATAGGTCCTCTCGTATACCTGTAGATACATCTGCAGTGGCCTCTGTGGCAACTGGGCATTCAGCAGACTGGCAGGTTTCAGGGACAAAGTATGAAAATACAATGAACCGCTGTGCATCCTGAGCGCGTATGGCAAATGGAGAGGGGGGATGCAACATGGTAGGTATAGGCCTCTGATTGGTGAAAGCCAGTGGTGGGAGGGAGTCAATACAGGGAGCCATGAACTCAGTGAGAGGACAGCTGCTCACATCTCACACATTCTGCGTGAGAAAAGAAACAGACATGATGAAAGTGATCACATTCAGTACATACATACATACTGTATGAGTCAGCACTACTTACTTATACATCACATATACATATATATATATAAAGTGTCCTCTAAGATGCTCTGCACCAGTCTGTCCCAACCCTTGGTCCCCTAGCCAATGGGCCAGCTAAGTGTAAAAATACATGCCCCACACCCAGCATAACATTTGACATTTTAGCCATTTATCAGACGCTTTTATCCAGAACGACTTATAGTTAGTTAGTGCATTCAACTTAAGGTAGCTAGGTGAGACAACCACGTAATCCTGATATGAGCGTCTATGATAGAACGGTTGTTTATTTTTTATGACCAGACAACCATAAGAACTGAGGACATAAATTCACTGAAACAGACAGACACGATACAACACATTTAGACAAGAACAGTTATAAGCATTGCCATGGTGTAGCCTAATACAAAAAGAAATAAGGACAAAACATTGTTAGCTTACATTCCATGGCATATGGAAAATTTTGCCCTTACAATAACTTATATTTGCTTTAATTTAATATTGTTAAACAGAACTCTTGTCGACTTTGTCAAAGTTGGTCTTGTTACCTCCTCAATCAGTCTTGGCATTTTCCTCGTCTTGAACCAAATCCTCTTCATCTTCTTCTCCTGATCCTTCTGCAAAACCAGAGCCAACCTGGCTCCCAGCTCCATCACGTAGTCTGTCTAGATCGCCCTTTCCTCCAACCGACACTCACCCCTCCTCTGTGTCAGCGTTGAACCCTCCATGTCTTCCTCTTAGCTAACAATAACTCTGGAAAATACACAACGTTGTAGTAAGTGGGTGTTGCTAACCAAATAATAATGCATCTCTTTACAATGTGCACACGTTTTCTTCCCAGCTACTTACAATTAATCAAGTGAGAATCCTGATCCAGATATGTTTAGGCAATAGGCCTATCTGAATTACTAGTAAAAAGTTGGCTACTGGAAAAGCGACCAAGTTCAAATGAATCAATTTTGGCTGTTCTTATCATTTCGTGAACAATATCCTTCATGACATCATCATTGTGATGCAAGGCGTTGCCATGGCAGATGAAAAAGCACAACACAGACTTTAAAAAGCAAACTTCAGGGTCTTTCTGTACCTTACTATTGAGCCTTATTCAACCCCTCATGTAGCTCTACTCCATATTGGGCCTGGTTCTCACAAACCACACTAATCACTTCCATCATATCATTGAAAACACTGTGTTTTGGGTAGAAAATGACTCTATATCCATGAAGGACCTAACTTGTACAGTTTCATCTATTTTAAAAACCAAGGAGGTAAAAATGCCAGTCTTCTCTTTGAGTGCCCTTGAGTGCACCTCAATTTAAAGAGGTCTATCAATTCAACCATTTGAAATGGATGTCCATTCAATTAAGAACATATTATTCTTATTAGAAATGAATCAGCTACAAATTAGGTAGGCGTACTTGTTTTTTTACACAACCTACTCTTTTGGTACATATTTATTGAGATAATTGATTACAACATATGTTGGTGATTAACACAGAGAGAGGTTTTTTTTCTGTCATCAATAGAATGCATTAGCCATTAGGCTGGCTCACTACAATTGTAACATGACATCTCAGGTGTCAGGATGAAGCATTTTCTCACAAAAAGAGGACTCAAGCAAACTATCTCTCTTCAACAGTTTCACTAGTCATGTTAGGTCTACTTAAAATGTCACATTCATTCACAAGTAATTTGAAAATAAGTTATACTACTGAAACACATTCACAATAAGTTATATTACAACCTACCTCTGAAGTAAGCAGTGTGTTCTCTCACTAATGAAATAGGACATTAATAATTTGTCAGTGGTTAGTTGAATCAGTCTCTTTGCACTGTTCAGTTTGTCTGTGCAACAGGTAACCTTCCAGAATCGGAATCTTGTGATGTCACAATGGAGTCCCCATTGCCATGGTTACCCACAGCAGCTTTCATGTGTTATCAAATGCTGGCACAATTTCGTTTATTTATTTTAGATTTTTTGTACCTATGCAGCACAGTCATACCTAATATATACAATGAATCCATATAACCTAATTTTTTATTAAAATAAAATGCTGTAACTCATGTAAAATGGTTGACCATTCAAACGACATGTGTTTTGCCTAATTAAAAGTCTATATGTTTTAGATATCATAAATAGCAGCCAGGCTTACTTAGGTTGTTTGTTCGATCTCAGCCTACCACTAATGCCAATATTTTTCATCATCATCATCATCATCATCAATGAAATACATAGGCTACCTTACTACAGTAAAACAAGTCTTCCATAGTCTATGTCACCTCAGTAACAAAGTTCCAAAAAAGAAATGAGGGTTCAAGAAAACATCTCTCTTCAATGGCCTCAGCTATTAGCCATATGATCAACAAGGTCAACTGCAGCACTAAAATCAAGAAGCAGCTCATCCACAAGTTTATCTTGGTCAAGTGATCTGAGCCATTGATCGATTAAATCAACGAGAGCTGTTGCAGTCGAGTGATCCTTACGGTATCTTTACGGTACGCATGCTCATAGAGGGATAAAATTAGCTGGATGTGTAATTATATAGGCCCAAAAAATGTAATTGAAGAGTAGGTGTCATTGATGTTTAGCATTTAAGTTTAATAAATAATTAAATAAAGAAATCAATATCAGCTGACTATAGAAAAGTATTGTTTAAAATTATGTTTGAACATTTTCTTATCCGTGTCTTTCCAGTTGATATAACCAAACAGACAACCTTTGTTGCTCAAGAGCGTCACACATTCCTCCATTCATTCTCTATCATATTCCCCTCCATCAAATTCCTCTATCATATTCCCTCCATCATATTCTCTCTATTATATTTCTCTCCATCATATTCCACTCCATCATAATACTCGCTATCATATTCCCTCTATCATATTCCTCTTTATTTTTACAGGGAATCCCAATTGAGACCAGTGTCTCTTTTTCAATGGTGCCCTGTGTCAATTAACAATCCAAACAGCTTAAACAGATAAAATTACATACAGAGTAGAAAATATATAGAGCAAAATTATTAGACTTGAACACATACATTTCACAATGAACAGGTCTTGTATTTAACCAGTTGAGCTGACAACCATTTTGCACTGTTTCACTAGGGCTTTAGTCATCAATCTAGCAAGAGGGAAATATTTTATTAATGTAGTGGTGTCCCTCCCCCCAGGAAGCTACGACCTTTAGCTTTCACCTGGAATTGTTCATTTATGTCTGAGAAAAAAAACACTTTCCAAACCATATGATCTAGTACACAAGAAAAGTATAATACAACCTTCTTTACTACTTTGCCAAACATTTCATGACATTAGTGAGAGTCAAAATCTGTAAAATTTGTGAATGTCTAAATTAACATTTGGGCAATTTGACCAGTGTACATCACTCCTATAGACAATGAGAGATGGGCTATGTAAAGGTCTCGATTTTGTCGTTCTGAACAAATGTTTGACTTCCACACAAAATTACTTCTTGACTTTTTTTAGGTTTAAGGAAGTGTGTAGGTTTAAACTATTGCTTTAAAGGGAAGAGAGGGGGAGGAGGAGAGAGCGCGAGAGATGGGGGGAGTGGGAGAAAGAGGGAAGGAGGGGGAGGAGGGGGAGGAGGTGGAGGGCAGCTGTGTCCGACACACCATACTTACACCTGCAACAGGTAGGCCAGGGGGCGGGACCTGTAGGTGAGACTCATAACATGATAAGGGGGGCAGGTGAAGAAGGGGTGTTGCTGGAGTCAAGGAAGGGAGGGTGTTCCTACGAGCCCCCTGCCAGCGAGACGGGGAGCAGGGAGGAAGTCTGTCCATGGAGCATTTCTGGGTCATTGGGTCGCCTCCAATGAGATTAGATCACCCTCTACAATGTAAAGCAGTTTGAGTACTGGGGGGTTCTCTGTATAAATCCAAGGTGAAACCTCCAGGGGCTAGCCTTCTCTCAGCGGAGAGTCTGCTCTGGGCTGCCTGCGAAAGGTGCTCCTCTGTGGGAAAGAGGAGAGAACAAGAGGCCCCAGAAGAGATCTCCTTATGGTAGTGATGGACAGATCAACTCTCCTTGTTATCTTCCACCTCTTCCTCTTCCTCTTGCTCGGCCTTCTCCCTCCTTTCCTTCTTACAGTCCTTCTTACAGTCATTTTCTCCCTTTCCTCCTTCCTCTCCTCCCTCTTTCTCTTCCTCTACCTTCCTCTCCCTCCTTCCCTCTTGGTAAACCTTGTTTAGTCGAGCCAGATTGTGGATAGCTAGCCATGGTTTAGACCACTGTCGCTGTCTGGGTGGGGGGATACAGGACTGGTCCACTGGACTCAGCTCACATGGGGAGAACCTGCTGCTGCTGCCACTCCCCCTCTTACCTGGGATGAGATCACGTTTGGAGGAAACCTGGCACCATCCCTACGGTGAAGCAAGGTGGTGGCAGCATCATGCTCCGGGGAGGATTTTCAGGGACAGGGACTGGGAACACGCCCCATTCACATCGACGGGGCTGTAGTGGAGCAGGTCGAGAGTTTCAAGTTCCTTGGTGTCCACATCACCAACAAACTATCATGGTTCAAACACACCAAGACAGTCGTGAAGAGGGCACGACAACGCCTTTTCCACCTCAGGAGACTGAAAAGATTTGGCATTGGTCCCAAGATCCTCAAAAAGTTCTACAGCTGCACCATCGAGAGCTTCCTGACCAGTTGCATCACCGCCTGGTATGGCAACTGCTCGGCATCCGACCGTAAGGCGCTACAGAGGGTAGTGCGTACGGCCCAGTACATCACTGGAGCCAAGCTTCCTGCCATCCAGGACCTATATACTTGGAGGTGTAAGAGAGAGGCCCAAAAAATTGAAAAAGACTCCAGTCACCCAAGTCATAGACTGTTCTCTCTGCTACCGCACAGCAAGCGGTACCAGAGTGCCAAGTCTAGGTCCAAAAGGCTCCTTAACAGCTTCTATCCCCAATTCATAAGACTGCTGAACAATTAATCAAATGGCCACCCGGACTATTTACATTGACACCTCCCCCCTTTGTTTTTACACTGGTAATAGGAATCTGGATCGGTTTCCTTTTCTTTTTACCTTGCTTTTGTTATTATTATTATTTTTTAAAGTTTTCTTTTTACATTTCGTAAAATGTTATAATTACAAAAACATTTCATTTTAATTTCAATTTAGTAACATACTGTATCATTCAAATAAATATTATTATTTGTCTAATCATATTTTGCCAGCTAACTGGGTGGCAGGCTGCAATCAGTAGCTGTAATTAAGTACAGCAGCCACCAACCATCTAACGTTAATGCCTCGGATAATGAGGTTAGAAGAACAGCTGAATGGTCGGTAGCTAGCTGGCTCAATTACAGGTACTCTTAAGCGTGAAATAACATTGGAAACAACTAACCACAGTTGCTAAAAGTTACCAGTAGCTACCCACTAGCTAGCTAGCTTTGTTGGTCCAAGTGGTGGGTTAGCTAGCACTCGTGCTTCGCCGGGGTCCACCGAATAGAATACTTACCTACAATAATTACCTACAATAACCTACAATAACTACCTAAGTAAACTACCTATAATACCTGACTACAATACCTACATACAATCTAAATACATGGTTTAAGCTTTACTCAACAACATATAAGAAGCCAGCTTATCTCCTGCTAGTGAAAACACAACCTCTCCCGACAACCTCGAGGCAAGAGACCTTTCTCTCTTTCTCGTCATCTTTCAACTTCTTATTCAGTTCCTTATTTTTCTCTTTTTCCTCCATCTTTAAAAATGTGACTTTCTGCTTGAGGTTCATGGCCAGAAAGCTCACTCTTCCCAGGATGGTCTCTGCTCTCTCTGATGAAACCGTCCCATTGGAGCTCTTGGAATGGGCACGGTCCGCCTCACTCTTCAAACCCTCCCTCGGGCTCACCTCCTCCTTGACGCTCCTCTCTTCACTCTCAATGTCAATGCCTGTCCAATAATCCTAACAGGAAGACATTGACTCTAGATGTAATATTGTTCCAATGTGGCACATTCAATACACATTTGAGTGATCAACATACATTGATGGCCTCATGGGGCACACAATTTAGAGGACAGTAATTGAGGTAACTTGTTTATTTGTATCCCAAACCGATTTTGTAATAGCCATAGATGTTCTTCCTGGGTCCACACCAAACGTAATACACATGTTAACCCTAGTAAGGGGTGATGTTTTATACTATGAGCATAGATTAGCAGGGTTGGGGTCAATTCAATTTCAATTCCAGTCAATTCAGGAAGTACTTAATTCAATGCTTTGAATTGAAATGGAACAGACCCCCAACCCTGTAGAGTAGAAGTGTAAAATAGGACACCTACCTTTGCCTTTTTCAGCGTCCAGGGCCTGGGTTCCTCATCCTCTGACCTGCATATGGAGGCTCTCACTCTAACAGGCGTCTTAGTGGCCATGCAGAGCAGAGGGGTTGCCAGAGTTAAGTTAGCATCTGGGACCAGCTGGTGAGCATGAGGGCAGCGATCCACCTCTTCACTAGTGCCCTTCCCTTTCTGCTCTGGCTGCTTGTGGTCCTTGTCATGGATGCATGCCAGGCTTGGAGGAAGTGCTAGGACAGGGCTTTTATCACTCATCAGTTCCTCTCTCTTGACAGTGGATGCAACTGCACTTGCCTCTGTGTTAACTGAGCACTATGTGGTGTCCTCAACTGTCTCCTCTGGCTGCTTGTGGTCATTGTTGTTGTGAATGCATTGCAGACCTGGAGGACTTTTATCATCCCAGGTGTAAATAGCAACAGTTGCCTCTGTGTCGACTGAGCACTTTGTAGTGCACTCAACTGTCTTCCATAGCGGTTTGTGGTCATTGTTGTGGGTGCATGTCAGGATTAGAGGCAGTGTTGCAGGTGCAGGAGGACTTTTATCAGCCAAACACTCCTCCGTGTGGACAGTGGACACAGAAACGGCTGCTTCCCTGGCAACTGGACACTTGTTGGTGTCCTCTACTGCCTCCCCTGGCAGAGTGTGGACAGTGGAGACGGAAACGGCCGCTTCCCTGGACACTTGACTCTTGGTGGTGTCCTCTACTGCCTCCTCTGGCTGCTTGTGGCCATTGTCTAGAATGTGTGGCAACTTTGAAGGCAGCATTGGAGCCGGGCTTTTATCACCCAACAGGTTCTCTCCCTGGACAATGGATGTGCCTGCAGTGATCGCTGTGGTAACGGAGGATTCGGTGGCATCCTCTTTTGTCTCCTCTGTCAGTTTGTGGTCAGAGTCTCGGATACATGGCGAGCTTGGAGGCAGTGCTGCAGGGTCAGGAGGGCTTTGATCAGCTGCCATGTCCTCTTTGAGGTGAGTGGACACATCATTGTTTGTTTCACTGATAACTGGACACTTGGTGGTGTCCTCTACTGCCTCCCCTGGCAGTTTGTAGTCAACTTCAAAGACAAGTGGCAGACTTGGAGGCAGCATTGGGACAGGGCATTTAGCTGCTGATCTGTACACTCCAAAATCAACAGTAGCTGTGCCTGCAGTGGTCTCTGTAGCAACTGAGACCTCATAGGTATCCTCTACTGTCTGCTCTGATGGCATGAAGTCATCGTCAAAGACTGTTGGCAGGCATGTAGGCAGCACTGAAGGAAGACTTCTAGCTGCCCATCGATTCTCTCCCTTGACAGTGGCTGTGGTAGCAGTGGTCTCTGTGGCAACTGGGCACTCTGTGGCTGAAACAGCAGGCTTAGAGGTTTCGAGGAAATTGAATGAATTGCCAATGAACCGCTGAGCCAGGGGTGGGAGGGAGTAATGATAGAATCTGTCCTCTTCCTCAACATTAGATATTGCCACTGGAGCAACTGAGACCTCAGTGGTGCCCTCTACTGCCTGATGTGGCTGCATGGAGTCTTCGTCAAAGAAGTGCGGCAGGTATCGATGCAGCATTGAGGAAAGATGTATATCTGTCCATAGGTCCTCTCGTATACCTGTAGATACATCTGCAGTGGCCTCTGTGGCAACTGGGCATTCAGCAGACTGGCAGGTTTCAGGGACAAAGTATGAAAATACAATGAACCGCTGTGCATCCTGAGCGCGTATGGCAAATGGAGAGGGGGGATGCAACATGGTAGGTATAGGCCTCTGATTGGTGAAAGCCAGTGGTGGGAGGGAGTCAATACAGGGAGCCATGAACTCAGTGAGAGGACAGTTGCTCACATCTCACACATTCTGCGTGAGAAAAGAAACAGACATGATGAAAGTGATCACATTCAGTACATACATACATACTGTATGAGTCAGCACTACTTACTTATACATCATATATATATATATATATATATATATATATAGTGTCCTCTAAGATGCTCTGCACCAGTCTGTCCCAACCCTTGGTCCCCTAGCCAATGGGCCAGCTAAGTGTAAAAGTACATGCCCCACACCCAGCATAACATTTGACATTTTAGCCATTTATCAGACGCTTTTATCCAGAATGACTTATAGTTAGTTAGTGCATTCAACTTAAGGTAGCTAGGTGAGACAACCACATAATCCTGATATGAGCGTCTATGATAGAACGGTTGTTTATTTTTTATGACCAGACAACCATAAGAACTGAGGACATAAATTCACTGAAACAGACAGACACGATACAACACATTTAGACAAGAACAGTTATAAGCATTGCCATGGTGTAGCCTAATACAAAAAGAAATAAGGACAAAACATTGTTAGCTTACATTCCATGGCATATGGAACATTTTGCCCTTACAATAACTTATATTTGCTTTAATTAATATTGTTAAACAGAACTCTTGTCGACTTTGTCAAAGTTGGTCTTGTTACCTCCTCAATCAGTCTTGGCATTTTCCTCGTCTTGAACCAAATCCTCTTCATCTTCTTCTCCTGATCCTTCTGGATCTGCAAAACCAGAGCCAACCTGGCTCCCAGCTCCATCACGTAGTCTGTCTAGATCGCCCTTTCCTCCAACCGACACTCACCCCTCCTCTGTGTCAGCGTTGAACCCTCCATGTCTTCCTCTTAGCAAGGCGTTGCCATGGCAGATGAAAAAGCACAACACAGACTTTAAAAAGCAAACTTCAGGGTCTTTCTGTACCTTACTATTGAGCCTTATTCAACCCCTCATGTAGCTCTACTCCATATTGGGCCTGGTTCTCACAAACCACACTAATCACTTCCATCATATCATTGAAAACACTGTGTTTTGGGTAGAAAATAATCTATATCCATGCAGGACCTAACTTGTACAGTTTCATCTATTTTAAAAACCAAGGAGGTAAAAATGCCAGTCTTCTCTTTGAGTGCCCTTGAGTGCACCTCAATTTAAAGAGGTCTATCAATTCAACCATTTGAAATGGATGTCCATTCAATTAAGAACATATTATTCTTATTAGAAATGAATCAGCTACAAATTAGGTAGGCGTACTTGTTTTTTTACACAACCTACTCTTTTGGTACATATTTATTGAGATAATTGATTACAACATATGTTGGTGATTAACACAGAGAGAGGTTTTTTTTCTGTCATCAATAGAATGCATTAGCCATTAGGCTGGCTCACTACAATTGTAACATGACATCTCAGGTGTCAGGATGAAGCATTTTCTCACAAAAAGAGGACTCAAGCAAACTATCTCTCTTCAACAGTTTCACTAGTCATGTTAGGTCTACTTAAAATGTCACATTCATACACAAGTAATTTGAAAATAAGTTATACTACTGAAACACATTCACAATAAGTTATATTACAACCTACCTCTGAAGTAAGCAGTGTGTTCTCTCACTAATGAAATAGGACATTAATAATTTGTCAGTGGTTAGTTGAATCAGTCTCTTTGCACTGTTCAGTTTGTCTGTGCAACAGGTAACCTTCCAGAATCGGAATCTTGTGATGTCACAATGGAGTCCCCATTGCCATGGTTACCCACAGCAGCTTTCATGTGTTATCAAATGCTGGCACAATTTAGTTTATTTATTTGAGATTTTTTGTACCTATGCAGCACAGTCATACCTAATATATACCATGAATCCATATAACCTAATTTTTTATTAAAATAAAATGCTGTAACTCATGTAAAATGGTTGACCATTCAAACGACATGTGTTTTGCCTAATTAAAAGTCTATATGTTTTAGATATCATAAATAGCAGCCAGGCTTACTTAGGTTGTTTGTTTGATCTCAGCCTACCACTAATGCCAATATTTTTCATCATCATCATCATCATCAATGAAATACATAGGCTACCTTACTACAGTAAAACAAGTCTTCCATAGTCTATGTCACCTCAGTAACAAAGTTCCAAAAAAGAAATGAGGGTTCAAGAAAACATCTCTCTTCAATGGCCTCAGCTATTAGCCATATAATCAACAAGGTCAACTGCAGCACTAAAATCAAGAAGCAGCTCATCCACAAGTTTATCTTGGTCAAGTGATCTGAGCCATTGATCGATTAAATCAACGAGAGCTGTTGCAGTCGAGTGATCCTTACGGTATCTTTACGGTACGCATGCTCATAGAGGGATAAAATTAGCTGGATGTGTAATTATATAGGCCCAAAAAATGTAATTGAAGAGTAGGTGTCATTGATGTTTAGCATTTAAGTTTAATAAATAATTAAATAAAGAAATCAATATCAGCTGACTATAGAAAAGTATTGTTTAAAATTATGTTTGAACATTTTCTTATCCGTGTCTTTCCAGTTGATATAACCAAACAGACAACCTTTGTTGCTCAAGAGCGTCACACATTCCTCCATTCATTCTCTATCATATTCCCCTCCATCAAATTCCTCTATCATATTCCCTCCATCATATTCTCTCTATTATATTTCTCTCCATCATATTCCACTCCATCATAATACTCGCTATCATATTCCCTCTATCATATTCCTCTTTATTTTTACAGGGAATCCCAATTGAGACCAGTGTCTCTTTTTCAATGGTGCCCTGTGTTATATCAATTAACAATCCAAACAGCTTAAACAGATAAAATTACATACAGAGTAGAAAATATATAGAGCAAAATTATTAGACTTGAACACATACATTTCACAATGAACAGGTCTTGTATTTAACCAGTTGAGCTGACAACCATTTTGCACTGTTTCACTAGGGCTTTAGTCATCAATCTAGCAAGAGGGAAATATTTTATTAATGTAGTGGTGTCCCTCCCCCCAGGAAGCTACGACCTTTAGCTTTCACCTGGAATTGTTCATTTATGTCTGAGAAAAAAAACACTTTCCAAACCATATGATCTAGTACACAAGAAAAGTATAATACAACCTTCTTTACTACTTTGCCAAACATTTCATGACATTAGTGAGAGTCAAAATCTGTAAAATTTGTGAATGTCTAAATTAACATTTGGGCAATTTGACCAGTGTACATCACTCCTATAGGCAATGAGAGATGGGCTATGTAAAGGTCTCGATTTTGTCGTTCTGAACAAATGTTTGACTTCCACACAAAATTACTTCTTGACTTATTTTAGGTTTAAGGAAGTGTGTAGGTTTAAACTATTGCTTTAAAGGGAAGAGAGGGGGAGGAGGAGAGAGCGCGAGAGATGGGGGGAGTGGGAGAAAGAGGGAAGGGGGGGAGGAGGGGGAGGAGGGGGAGGAGGTGGAGGGCAGCTGTGTCCGACACACCATACTTACACCTGCAACAGGTAGGCCAGGGGGCGGGACCTGTAGGTGAGACTCATAACATGATAAGGGGGGCAGGTGAAGAAGGGGTGTTGCTGGAGTCAAGGAAGGGAGGTTGTTCCTACGAGCCCCCTGCCAGCGAGACGGGGAGCAGGGAGGAAGTCTGTCCATGGAGCATTTCTGGGTCATTGGGTCGCCTCCAATGAGATTAGATCACCCTCTACAATGTAAAGCAGTTTGAGTACTGGGGGGTTCTCTGTATAAATCCAAGGTGAAACCTCCAGGGGCTAGCCTTCTCTCAGCGGAGAGTCTGCTCTGGGCTGCCTGCGAAAGGTGCTCCTCTGTGGGAAAGAGGAGAGAACAAGAGGCCCCAGAAGAGATCTCCTTATGGTAGTGATGGACAGATCAACTCTCCTTGTTATCTTCCACCTCTTCCTCTTCCTCTTGCTCGGCCTTCTCCCTCCTTTCCTTCTTACAGTCTTACAGTCCTTCTTACAGTCATTTTCTCCCTTTCCTCCTTCCTCTCCTCCCTCTTTCTCTTCCTCTACCTTCCTCTCCCTCCTTCCCTCTTGGTAAACCTTGTTTAGTCGAGCCAGATTGTGGATAGCTAGCCATGGTTTAGACCACTGTCGCTGTCTGGGTGGGGGGATACAGGACTGGTCCACTGGACTCAGCTCACATGGGGAGAACCTGCTGCTGCTGCCACTCCCCCTCTTACCTGGGATGAGATCACGTTTGGAGGAAACCTGGCACTACGGTGAAGCATGGTGGTGGCAGCATCATGCTCCGGGGAGGATTTTCAGGGACAGGGACTGGGAACACGCCCCATTCACATCGACGGGGCTGTAGTGGAGCAGGTCGAGAGTTTCAAGTTCCTTGGTGTCCACATCACCAACAAACTATCATGGTTCAAACACAACAAGACAGTCGTGAAGAGGGCACGACAACGCCTTTTCCACCTCAGGAGACTGAAAAGATTTGGCATTGGTCCCAAGATCCTCAAAAAGTTCTACAGCTGCACCATCGAGAGCTTCCTGACCAGTTGCATCACCGCCTGGTATGGCAACTGCTCGGCATCCGACCGTAAGGCGCTACAGAGGGTAGTGCGTACGGCCCAGTACATCACTGGAGCCAAGCTTCCTGCCATCCAGGACCTATATACTTGGAGGTGTAAGAGGGAGGCCCAAAAAATTGACAAAGACTCCAGTCACCCAAGTCATAGACTGTTCTCTCTGCTACCGCACAGCAAGCGGTACCAGAGTGCCAAGTCTAGGTCCAAAAGGCTCCTTAACAGCTTCTATCCCCAATTCATAAGACTGCTGAACAATCAATCAAATGGCCACCCGGACTATTTACATTGACACCTCCCCCCTTTGTTTTTACACTGGTAATAGGAATCTGGATCGGTTTCCTTTTCTTTTTACCTTGCTTTTGTTATTATTATTATTTTTTAAAGTTTTCTTTTTACATTTCGTAAAATGTTATAATTACAAAAACATTTCATTTTAATTTCAATTTAGTAACATACTGTATCATTCAAATAAATATTATTATTTGTCTAATCATATTTTGCCAGCTAACTGGGTGGCAGGCTGCAATCAGTAGCTGTAATTAAGTACAGCAGCCACCAACCATCTAACGTTAATGCCTCGGATAATGAGGTTAGAAGAACAGCTGAATGGTCGGTAGCTAGCTGGCTCAATTACAGGTACTCTTAAGCGTGAAATAACATTGGAAACAACTAACCACAGTTGCTAAAAGTTACCAGTAGCTACCCACTAGCTAGCTAGCTTTGTTGGTCCAAGTGGTGGGTTAGCTAGCACTCGTGCTTCGCCGGGGTCCACCGAATAGAATACTTACCTACAATAATTACCTACAATAACCTACAATAACTACCTAAGTAAACTACCTATAATACCTGACTACAATACCTACATACAATCTAAATGCATGGTTTAAGCTTTACTCAACAACATATAAGAAGCCAGCTTATCTCCTGCTAGAGAAAACACAACCTCTCCCGACAACCTCGAGGCAAGAGACCTTTCTCTCTTTCTCGTCATCTTTCAACTTCTTATTCAGTTCCTTATTTTTCTCTTTTTCCTCCATCTTTAAAAATGTGACTTTCTGCTTGAGGTTCATGGCCAGAAAGCCCACTCTTCCCAGGATGGTCTCTGCTCTCTCTGATGAAACCGTCCCATTGGAGCTCTTGGAATGGGCACGGTCCGCCTCACTCTTCAAACCCTCCCTCGGGCTCACCTCCTCCTTGACGCTCCTCTCTTCACTCTCAATGTCAATGCCTGTCCAATAATCCTAACAGGAAGACATTGACTCTAGATGTAATATTGTTCCAATGTGGCACATTCAATACACATTTGAGTGATCAACATACATTGATGGCCTCATGGGGCACACAATTTAGAGGACAGTAATTGAGGTAACTTGTTTATTTGTATCCCAAACCGATTTTGTAATAGCCATAGATGTTCTTCCTGGGTCCACACCAAACGTAATACAAATGTTAACCCTAGTAAGGGGTGATGTTTTATACTATGAGCATAGATTAGCAGGGTTGGGGTCAATTCAATTTCAATTCCAGTCAATTCAGGAAGTACTTAATTCAATGCTTTGAATTGAAATGGAACAGACCCCCAACCCTGTAGAGTAAAAGTGTAAAATAGGACACCTACCTTTCCCTTTTTCAGCGTCCAGGGCCTGGGTTCCTCATCCTCTGACCTGCATATGGAGGCTCTCACTCTAACAGGCGTCTTAGTGGCCATGCAGAGCAGAGGGGTTGCCAGAGTTAAGTTAGCATCTGGGACCAGCTGGTGAGCATGAGGGCAGCGATCCACCTCTTCACTAGTGCCCTTCCCTTTCTGCTCTGGCTGCTTGTGGTCCTTGTCATGGATGCATGCCAGGCTTGGAGGAAGTGCTAGGACAGGGCTTTTATCACTCATCAGTTCCTCTCTCTTGACAGTGGATGCAACTGCACTTGCCTCTGTGTTAACTGAGCACTATGTGGTGTCCTCAACTGTCTCCTCTGGCTGCTTGTGGTCATTGTTGTTGTGAATGCATTGCAGACCTGGAGGACTTTTATCATCCCAGGTGTAAATAGCAACAGTTGCCTCTGTGTCGACTGAGCACTTTGTAGTGCACTCAACTGTCTTCCATAGCGGTTTGTGGTCATTGTTGTGGGTGCAGGTCAGGATTAGAGGCAGTGTTGCAGGTGCAGGAGGACTTTTATCAGCCAAACACTCCTCCGTGTGGACAGTGGACACAGAAATGGCTGCTTCCCTGGCAACTGGACACTTGTTGGTGTCCTCTACTGCCTCCCCTGGCAGAGTGTGGACAGTGGAGACGGAAACGGCCGCTTCCCTGGACACTTGACTCTTGGTGGTGTCCTCTACTGCCTCCTCTGGCTGCTTGTGGCCATTGTCTAGAATGTGTGGCAACTTTGAAGGCAGCATTGGAGCCGGGCTTTTATCACCCAACAGGTTCTCTCCCTGGACAATGGATGTGCCTGCAGTGATCGCTGTGGTAACGGAGGACTCGGTGGCATCCTCTTTTGTCTCCTCTGTCAGTTTGTGGTCAGAGTCTCGGATACATGGCGAGCTTGGAGGCAGTGCTGCAGGGTCAGGAGGGCTTTGATCAGCTGCCATGTCCTCTTTGAGGTGAGTGGACACATCATTGTTTGTTTCACTGATAACTGGACACTTGGTGGTGTCCTCTACTGCCTCCCCTGGCAGTTTGTAGTCAACTTCAAAGACAAGTGGCAGACTTGGAGGCAGCATTGGACAGGGCATTTAGCTGCTGATCTGTACACTCCAAAATCAACAGTAGCTGTGCCTGCACTGGTCTCTGTAGCAACTGAGACCTCATAGGTATCCTCTACTGTCTGCTCTGATGGCATGAAGTCATCGTCAAAGACTGTTGGCAGGCATGTAGGCAGCACTGAAGGAAGACTTCTAGCTGCCCATCGATTCTCTCCCTTGACAGTGGCTGTGGTAGCAGTGGTCTCTGTGGCAACTGGGCACTCTGTGGCTGAAACAGCAGGCTTAGAGGTTTCGAGGAAATTGAATGAATTGCCAATGAACCGCTGAGCCAGGGGTGGGAGGGAGTAATGATAGAATCTGTCCTCTTCCTCAACATTAGATATTGCCACTGGAGCAACTGAGACCTCAGTGTTGCCCTCTACTGCCTGATGTGGCTGCATGGAGTCTTCGTCAAAGAAGTGTGGCAGGTATCGATGCAGCATTGAGGAAAGATGTATATCTGTCCATAGGTCCTCTCGTATACCTGTAGATACATCTGCAGTGGCCTCTGTGGCAACTGGGCATTCAGCAGACTGGCAGGTTTCAGGGACAAAGTATGAAAATACAATGAACCGCTGTGCATCCTGAGCGCGTATGGCAAATGGAGAGGGGGGATGCAACATGGTAGGTATAGGCCTCTGATTGGTGAAAGCCAGTGGTGGGAGGGAGTCAATACAGGGAGCCATGAACTCAGTGAGAGGACAGTTGCTCACATCTCACACATTCTGCGTGAGAAAAGAAACAGACATGATGAAAGTGATCACATTCAGTACATACATACATACTGTATGAGTCAGCACTACTTACTTATACATCACATATACATATATATATATAAAGTGTCCTCTAAGATGCTCTGCACCAGTCTGTCCCAACCCTTGGTCCCCTAGCCAATGGGCCAGCTAAGTGTAAAAATACATGCCCCACACCCAGCATAACATTTGACATTTTAGCCATTTATCAGACGCTTTTATCCAGAACGACTTATAGTTAGTTAGTGCATTCAACTTAAGGTAGCTAGGTGAGACAACCACGTAATCCTGATATGAGCGTCTATGATAGAACGGTTGTTTATTTTTTATGACCAGACAACCATAAGAACTGAGGACATAAATTCACTGAAACAGACAGACACGATACAACACATTTAGACAAGAACAGTTATAAGCATTGCCATGGTGTAGCCTAATACAAAAAGAAATAAGGACAAAACATTGTTAGCTTACATTCCATGGCATATGGAAAATTTTGCCCTTACAATAACTTATATTTGCTTTAATTTAATATTGTTAAACAGAACTCTTGTCGACTTTGTCAAAGTTGGTCTTGTTACCTCCTCAATCAGTCTTGGCATTTTCCTCGTCTTGAACCAAATCCTCTTCATCTTCTTCTCCTGATCCTTCTGGATCTGCAAAACCAGAGCCAACCTGGCTCCCAGCTCCATCACGTAGTCTGTCTAGATCGCCCTTTCCTCCAACCGACACTCACCCCTCCTCTGTGTCAGCGTTGAACCCTCCATGTCTTCCTCTTAGCTAACAATAACTCTGGAAAATACACAACGTTGTAGTAAGTGGGTGTTGCTAACCAAATAATAATGCATCTCTTTACAATGTGCACACGTTTTCTTCCCAGCTACTTACAATTAATCAAGTGAGAATCCTGATCCAGATATGTTTAGGCAATAGGCCTATCTGAATTACTAGTAAAAAGTTGGCTACTGGAAAAGCGACCAAGTTCAAATGAATCAATTTTGGCTGTTCTTATCATTTCGTGAACAATATCCTTCATGACATCATCATTGTGATGCAAGGCGTTGCCATGGCAGATGAAAAAGCACAACACAGACTTTAAAAAGCAAACTTCAGGGTCTTTCTGTACCTTACTATTGAGCCTTATTCAACCCCTCATGTAGCTCTACTCCATATTGGGCCTGGTTCTCACAAACCACACTAATCACTTCCATCATATCATTGAAAACACTGTGTTTTGGGTAGAAAATGACTCTATATCCATGAAGGACCTAACTTGTACAGTTTCATCTATTTTAAAAACCAAGGAGGTAAAAATGCCAGTCTTCTCTTTGAGTGCCCTTGAGTGCACCTCAATTTAAAGAGGTCTATCAATTCAACCATTTGAAATGGATGTCCATTCAATTAAGAACATATTATTCTTATTAGAAATGAATCAGCTACAAATTAGGTAGGCGTACTTGTTTTTTTACACAACCTACTCTTTTGGTACATATTTATTGAGATAATTGATTACAACATATGTTGGTGATTAACACAGAGAGAGGTTTTTTTTCTGTCATCAATAGAATGCATTAGCCATTAGGCTGGCTCACTACAATTGTAACATGACATCTCAGGTGTCAGGATGAAGCATTTTCTCACAAAAAGAGGACTCAAGCAAACTATCTCTCTTCAACAGTTTCACTAGTCATGTTAGGTCTACTTAAAATGTCACATTCATTCACAAGTAATTTGAAAATAAGTTATACTACTGAAACACATTCACAATAAGTTATATTACAACCTACCTCTGAAGTAAGCAGTGTGTTCTCTCACTAATGAAATAGGACATTAATAATTTGTCAGTGGTTAGTTGAATCAGTCTCTTTGCACTGTTCAGTTTGTCTGTGCAACAGGTAACCTTCCAGAATCGGAATCTTGTGATGTCACAATGGAGTCCCCATTGCCATGGTTACCCACAGCAGCTTTCATGTGTTATCAAATGCTGGCACAATTTCGTTTATTTATTTTAGATTTTTTGTACCTATGCAGCACAGTCATACCTAATATATACAATGAATCCATATAACCTAATTTTTTATTAAAATAAAATGCTGTAACTCATGTAAAATGGTTGACCATTCAAACGACATGTGTTTTGCCTAATTAAAAGTCTATATGTTTTAGATATCATAAATAGCAGCCAGGCTTACTTAGGTTGTTTGTTCGATCTCAGCCTACCACTAATGCCAATATTTTTCATCATCATCATCATCATCATCAATGAAATACATAGGCTACCTTACTACAGTAAAACAAGTCTTCCATAGTCTATGTCACCTCAGTAACAAAGTTCCAAAAAAGAAATGAGGGTTCAAGAAAACATCTCTCTTCAATGGCCTCAGCTATTAGCCATATGATCAACAAGGTCAACTGCAGCACTAAAATCAAGAAGCAGCTCATCCACAAGTTTATCTTGGTCAAGTGATCTGAGCCATTGATCGATTAAATCAACGAGAGCTGTTGCAGTCGAGTGATCCTTACGGTATCTTTACGGTACGCATGCTCATAGAGGGATAAAATTAGCTGGATGTGTAATTATATAGGCCCAAAAAATGTAATTGAAGAGTAGGTGTCATTGATGTTTAGCATTTAAGTTTAATAAATAATTAAATAAAGAAATCAATATCAGCTGACTATAGAAAAGTATTGTTTAAAATTATGTTTGAACATTTTCTTATCCGTGTCTTTCCAGTTGATATAACCAAACAGACAACCTTTGTTGCTCAAGAGCGTCACACATTCCTCCATTCATTCTCTATCATATTCCCCTCCATCAAATTCCTCTATCATATTCCCTCCATCATATTCTCTCTATTATATTTCTCTCCATCATATTCCACTCCATCATAATACTCGCTATCATATTCCCTCTATCATATTCCTCTTTATTTTTACAGGGAATCCCAATTGAGACCAGTGTCTCTTTTTCAATGGTGCCCTGTGTCAATTAACAATCCAAACAGCTTAAACAGATAAAATTACATACAGAGTAGAAAATATATAGAGCAAAATTATTAGACTTGAACACATACATTTCACAATGAACAGGTCTTGTATTTAACCAGTTGAGCTGACAACCATTTTGCACTGTTTCACTAGGGCTTTAGTCATCAATCTAGCAAGAGGGAAATATTTTATTAATGTAGTGGTGTCCCTCCCCCCAGGAAGCTACGACCTTTAGCTTTCACCTGGAATTGTTCATTTATGTCTGAGAAAAAAAACACTTTCCAAACCATATGATCTAGTACACAAGAAAAGTATAATACAACCTTCTTTACTACTTTGCCAAACATTTCATGACATTAGTGAGAGTCAAAATCTGTAAAATTTGTGAATGTCTAAATTAACATTTGGGCAATTTGACCAGTGTACATCACTCCTATAGACAATGAGAGATGGGCTATGTAAAGGTCTCGATTTTGTCGTTCTGAACAAATGTTTGACTTCCACACAAAATTACTTCTTGACTTTTTTTAGGTTTAAGGAAGTGTGTAGGTTTAAACTATTGCTTTAAAGGGAAGAGAGGGGGAGGAGGAGAGAGCGCGAGAGATGGGGGGAGTGGGAGAAAGAGGGAAGGAGGGGGAGGAGGGGGAGGAGGTGGAGGGCAGCTGTGTCCGACACACCATACTTACACCTGCAACAGGTAGGCCAGGGGGCGGGACCTGTAGGTGAGACTCATAACATGATAAGGGGGGCAGGTGAAGAAGGGGTGTTGCTGGAGTCAAGGAAGGGAGGGTGTTCCTACGAGCCCCCTGCCAGCGAGACGGGGAGCAGGGAGGAAGTCTGTCCATGGAGCATTTCTGGGTCATTGGGTCGCCTCCAATGAGATTAGATCACCCTCTACAATGTAAAGCAGTTTGAGTACTGGGGGGTTCTCTGTATAAATCCAAGGTGAAACCTCCAGGGGCTAGCCTTCTCTCAGCGGAGAGTCTGCTCTGGGCTGCCTGCGAAAGGTGCTCCTCTGTGGGAAAGAGGAGAGAACAAGAGGCCCCAGAAGAGATCTCCTTATGGTAGTGATGGACAGATCAACTCTCCTTGTTATCTTCCACCTCTTCCTCTTCCTCTTGCTCGGCCTTCTCCCTCCTTTCCTTCTTACAGTCCTTCTTACAGTCATTTTCTCCCTTTCCTCCTTCCTCTCCTCCCTCTTTCTCTTCCTCTACCTTCCTCTCCCTCCTTCCCTCTTGGTAAACCTTGTTTAGTCGAGCCAGATTGTGGATAGCTAGCCATGGTTTAGACCACTGTCGCTGTCTGGGTGGGGGGATACAGGACTGGTCCACTGGACTCAGCTCACATGGGGAGAACCTGCTGCTGCTGCCACTCCCCCTCTTACCTGGGATGAGATCACGTTTGGAGGAAACCTGGCACCATCCCTACGGTGAAGCAAGGTGGTGGCAGCATCATGCTCCGGGGAGGATTTTCAGGGACAGGGACTGGGAACACGCCCCATTCACATCGACGGGGCTGTAGTGGAGCAGGTCGAGAGTTTCAAGTTCCTTGGTGTCCACATCACCAACAAACTATCATGGTTCAAACACACCAAGACAGTCGTGAAGAGGGCACGACAACGCCTTTTCCACCTCAGGAGACTGAAAAGATTTGGCATTGGTCCCAAGATCCTCAAAAAGTTCTACAGCTGCACCATCGAGAGCTTCCTGACCAGTTGCATCACCGCCTGGTATGGCAACTGCTCGGCATCCGACCGTAAGGCGCTACAGAGGGTAGTGCGTACGGCCCAGTACATCACTGGAGCCAAGCTTCCTGCCATCCAGGACCTATATACTTGGAGGTGTAAGAGGGAGGCCCAAAAAATTGAAAAAGACTCCAGTCACCCAAGTCATAGACTGTTCTCTCTGCTACCGCACAGCAAGCGGTACCAGAGTGCCAAGTCTAGGTCCAAAAGGCTCCTTAACAGCTTCTATCCCCAATTCATAAGACTGCTGAACAATTAATCAAATGGCCACCCGGACTATTTACATTGACACCTCCCCCCTTTGTTTTTACACTGGTAATAGGAATCTGGATCGGTTTCCTTTTCTTTTTACCTTGCTTTTGTTATTATTATTATTTTTTAAAGTTTTCTTTTTACATTTCGTAAAATGTTATAATTACAAAAACATTTCATTTTAATTTCAATTTAGTAACATACTGTATCATTCAAATAAATATTATTATTTGTCTAATCATATTTTGCCAGCTAACTGGGTGGCAGGCTGCAATCAGTAGCTGTAATTAAGTACAGCAGCCACCAACCATCTAACGTTAATGCCTCGGATAATGAGGTTAGAAGAACAGCTGAATGGTCGGTAGCTAGCTGGCTCAATTACAGGTACTCTTAAGCGTGAAATAACATTGGAAACAACTAACCACAGTTGCTAAAAGTTACCAGTAGCTACCCACTAGCTAGCTAGCTTTGTTGGTCCAAGTGGTGGGTTAGCTAGCACTCGTGCTTCGCCGGGGTCCACCGAATAGAATACTTACCTACAATAATTACCTACAATAACCTACAATAACTACCTAAGTAAACTACCTATAATACCTGACTACAATACCTACATACAATCTAAATACATGGTTTAAGCTTTACTCAACAACATATAAGAAGCCAGCTTATCTCCTGCTAGTGAAAACACAACCTCTCCCGACAACCTCGAGGCAAGAGACCTTTCTCTCTTTCTCGTCATCTTTCAACTTCTTATTCAGTTCCTTATTTTTCTCTTTTTCCTCCATCTTTAAAAATGTGACTTTCTGCTTGAGGTTCATGGCCAGAAAGCTCACTCTTCCCAGGATGGTCTCTGCTCTCTCTGATGAAACCGTCCCATTGGAGCTCTTGGAATGGGCACGGTCCGCCTCACTCTTCAAACCCTCCCTCGGGCTCACCTCCTCCTTGACGCTCCTCTCTTCACTCTCAATGTCAATGCCTGTCCAATAATCCTAACAGGAAGACATTGACTCTAGATGTAATATTGTTCCAATGTGGCACATTCAATACACATTTGAGTGATCAACATACATTGATGGCCTCATGGGGCACACAATTTAGAGGACAGTAATTGAGGTAACTTGTTTATTTGTATCCCAAACCGATTTTGTAATAGCCATAGATGTTCTTCCTGGGTCCACACCAAACGTAATACACATGTTAACCCTAGTAAGGGGTGATGTTTTATACTATGAGCATAGATTAGCAGGGTTGGGGTCAATTCAATTTCAATTCCAGTCAATTCAGGAAGTACTTAATTCAATGCTTTGAATTGAAATGGAACAGACCCCCAACCCTGTAGAGTAGAAGTGTAAAATAGGACACCTACCTTTGCCTTTTTCAGCGTCCAGGGCCTGGGTTCCTCATCCTCTGACCTGCATATGGAGGCTCTCACTCTAACAGGCGTCTTAGTGGCCATGCAGAGCAGAGGGGTTGCCAGAGTTAAGTTAGCATCTGGGACCAGCTGGTGAGCATGAGGGCAGCGATCCACCTCTTCACTAGTGCCCTTCCCTTTCTGCTCTGGCTGCTTGTGGTCCTTGTCATGGATGCATGCCAGGCTTGGAGGAAGTGCTAGGACAGGGCTTTTATCACTCATCAGTTCCTCTCTCTTGACAGTGGATGCAACTGCACTTGCCTCTGTGTTAACTGAGCACTATGTGGTGTCCTCAACTGTCTCCTCTGGCTGCTTGTGGTCATTGTTGTTGTGAATGCATTGCAGACCTGGAGGACTTTTATCATCCCAGGTGTAAATAGCAACAGTTGCCTCTGTGTCGACTGAGCACTTTGTAGTGCACTCAACTGTCTTCCATAGCGGTTTGTGGTCATTGTTGTGGGTGCATGTCAGGATTAGAGGCAGTGTTGCAGGTGCAGGAGGACTTTTATCAGCCAAACACTCCTCCGTGTGGACAGTGGACACAGAAACGGCTGCTTCCCTGGCAACTGGACACTTGTTGGTGTCCTCTACTGCCTCCCCTGGCAGAGTGTGGACAGTGGAGACGGAAACGGCCGCTTCCCTGGACACTTGACTCTTGGTGGTGTCCTCTACTGCCTCCTCTGGCTGCTTGTGGCCATTGTCTAGAATGTGTGGCAACTTTGAAGGCAGCATTGGAGCCGGGCTTTTATCACCCAACAGGTTCTCTCCCTGGACAATGGATGTGCATGCAGTGATCGCTGTGGTAACGGAGGACTCGGTGGCATCCTCTTTTGTCTCCTCTGTCAGTTTGTGGTCAGAGTCTCGGATACATGGCGAGCTTGGAGGCAGTGCTGCAGGGTCAGGAGGGCTTTGATCAGCTGCCATGTCCTCTTTGAGGTGAGTGGACACATCATTGTTTGTTTCACTGATAACTGGACACTTGGTGGTGTCCTCTACTGCCTCCCCTGGCAGTTTGTAGTCAACTTCAAAGACAAGTGGCAGACTTGGAGGCAGCATTGGGACAGGGCATTTAGCTGCTGATCTGTACACTCCAAAATCAACAGTAGCTGTGCCTGCAGTGGTCTCTGTAGCAACTGAGACCTCATAGGTATCCTCTACTGTCTGCTCTGATGGCATGAAGTCATCGTCAAAGACTGTTGGCAGGCATGTAGGCAGCACTGAAGGAAGACTTCTAGCTGCCCATCGATTCTCTCCCTTGACAGTGGCTGTGGTAGCAGTGGTCTCTGTGGCAACTGGGCACTCTGTGGCTGAAACAGCAGGCTTAGAGGTTTCGAGGAAATTGAATGAATTGCCAATGAACCGCTGAGCCAGGGGTGGGAGGGAGTAATGATAGAATCTGTCCTCTTCCTCAACATTAGATATTGCCACTGGAGCAACTGAGACCTCAGTGTTGCCCTCTACTGCCTGATGTGGCTGCATGGAGTCTTCGTCAAAGAAGTGTGGCAGGTATCGATGCAGCATTGAGGAAAGATGTATATCTGTCCATAGGTCCTCTCGTATACCTGTAGATACATCTGCAGTGGCCTCTGTGGCAACTGGGCATTCAGCAGACTGGCAGGTTTCAGGGACAAAGTATGAAAATACAATGAACCGCTGTGCATCCTGAGCGCGTATGGCAAATGGAGAGGGGGGATGCAACATGGTAGGTATAGGCCTCTGATTGGTGAAAGCCAGTGGTGGGAGGGAGTCAATACAGGGAGCCATGAACTCAGTGAGAGGACAGTTGCTCACATCTCACACATTCTGCGTGAGAAAAGAAACAGACATGATGAAAGTGATCACATTCAGTACATACATACATACTGTATGAGTCAGCACTACTTACTTATACATCACATATACATATATATATATAAAGTGTCCTCTAAGATGCTCTGCACCAGTCTGTCCCAACCCTTGGTCCCCTAGCCAATGGGCCAGCTAAGTGTAAAAATACATGCCCCACACCCAGCATAACATTTGACATTTTAGCCATTTATCAGACGCTTTTATCCAGAACGACTTATAGTTAGTTAGTGCATTCAACTTAAGGTAGCTAGGTGAGACAACCACGTAATCCTGATATGAGCGTCTATGATAGAACGGTTGTTTATTTTTTATGACCAGACAACCATAAGAACTGAGGACATAAATTCACTGAAACAGACAGACACGATACAACACATTTAGACAAGAACAGTTATAAGCATTGCCATGGTGTAGCCTAATACAAAAAGAAATAAGGACAAAACATTGTTAGCTTACATTCCATGGCATATGGAAAATTTTGCCCTTACAATAACTTATATTTGCTTTAATTTAATATTGTTAAACAGAACTCTTGTCGACTTTGTCAAAGTTGGTCTTGTTACCTCCTCAATCAGTCTTGGCATTTTCCTCGTCTTGAACCAAATCCTCTTCATCTTCTTCTCCTGATCCTTCTGCAAAACCAGAGCCAACCTGGCTCCCAGCTCCATCACGTAGTCTGTCTAGATCGCCCTTTCCTCCAACCGACACTCACCCCTCCTCTGTGTCAGCGTTGAACCCTCCATGTCTTCCTCTTAGCTAACAATAACTCTGGAAAATACACAACGTTGTAGTAAGTGGGTGTTGCTAACCAAATAATAATGCATCTCTTTACAATGTGCACACGTTTTCTTCCCAGCTACTTACAATTAATCAAGTGAGAATCCTGATCCAGATATGTTTAGGCAATAGGCCTATCTGAATTACTAGTAAAAAGTTGGCTACTGGAAAAGCGACCAAGTTCAAATGAATCAATTTTGGCTGTTCTTATCATTTCGTGAACAATATCCTTCATGACATCATCATTGTGATGCAAGGCGTTGCCATGGCAGATGAAAAAGCACAACACAGACTTTAAAAAGCAAACTTCAGGGTCTTTCTGTACCTTACTATTGAGCCTTATTCAACCCCTCATGTAGCTCTACTCCATATTGGGCCTGGTTCTCACAAACCACACTAATCACTTCCATCATATCATTGAAAACACTGTGTTTTGGGTAGAAAATGACTCTATATCCATGAAGGACCTAACTTGTACAGTTTCATCTATTTTAAAAACCAAGGAGGTAAAAATGCCAGTCTTCTCTTTGAGTGCCCTTGAGTGCACCTCAATTTAAAGAGGTCTATCAATTCAACCATTTGAAATGGATGTCCATTCAATTAAGAACATATTATTCTTATTAGAAATGAATCAGCTACAAATTAGGTAGGCGTACTTGTTTTTTTACACAACCTACTCTTTTGGTACATATTTATTGAGATAATTGATTACAACATATGTTGGTGATTAACACAGAGAGAGGTTTTTTTTCTGTCATCAATAGAATGCATTAGCCATTAGGCTGGCTCACTACAATTGTAACATGACATCTCAGGTGTCAGGATGAAGCATTTTCTCACAAAAAGAGGACTCAAGCAAACTATCTCTCTTCAACAGTTTCACTAGTCATGTTAGGTCTACTTAAAATGTCACATTCATTCACAAGTAATTTGAAAATAAGTTATACTACTGAAACACATTCACAATAAGTTATATTACAACCTACCTCTGAAGTAAGCAGTGTGTTCTCTCACTAATGAAATAGGACATTAATAATTTGTCAGTGGTTAGTTGAATCAGTCTCTTTGCACTGTTCAGTTTGTCTGTGCAACAGGTAACCTTCCAGAATCGGAATCTTGTGATGTCACAATGGAGTCCCCATTGCCATGGTTACCCACAGCAGCTTTCATGTGTTATCAAATGCTGGCACAATTTCGTTTATTTATTTTAGATTTTTTGTACCTATGCAGCACAGTCATACCTAATATATACAATGAATCCATATAACCTAATTTTTTATTAAAATAAAATGCTGTAACTCATGTAAAATGGTTGACCATTCAAACGACATGTGTTTTGCCTAATTAAAAGTCTATATGTTTTAGATATCATAAATAGCAGCCAGGCTTACTTAGGTTGTTTGTTCGATCTCAGCCTACCACTAATGCCAATATTTTTCATCATCATCATCATCATCATCAATGAAATACATAGGCTACCTTACTACAGTAAAACAAGTCTTCCATAGTCTATGTCACCTCAGTAACAAAGTTCCAAAAAAGAAATGAGGGTTCAAGAAAACATCTCTCTTCAATGGCCTCAGCTATTAGCCATATGATCAACAAGGTCAACTGCAGCACTAAAATCAAGAAGCAGCTCATCCACAAGTTTATCTTGGTCAAGTGATCTGAGCCATTGATCGATTAAATCAACGAGAGCTGTTGCAGTCGAGTGATCCTTACGGTATCTTTACGGTACGCATGCTCATAGAGGGATAAAATTAGCTGGATGTGTAATTATATAGGCCCAAAAAATGTAATTGAAGAGTAGGTGTCATTGATGTTTAGCATTTAAGTTTAATAAATAATTAAATAAAGAAATCAATATCAGCTGACTATAGAAAAGTATTGTTTAAAATTATGTTTGAACATTTTCTTATCCGTGTCTTTCCAGTTGATATAACCAAACAGACAACCTTTGTTGCTCAAGAGCGTCACACATTCCTCCATTCATTCTCTATCATATTCCCCTCCATCAAATTCCTCTATCATATTCCCTCCATCATATTCTCTCTATTATATTTCTCTCCATCATATTCCACTCCATCATAATACTCGCTATCATATTCCCTCTATCATATTCCTCTTTATTTTTACAGGGAATCCCAATTGAGACCAGTGTCTCTTTTTCAATGGTGCCCTGTGTCAATTAACAATCCAAACAGCTTAAACAGATAAAATTACATACAGAGTAGAAAATATATAGAGCAAAATTATTAGACTTGAACACATACATTTCACAATGAACAGGTCTTGTATTTAACCAGTTGAGCTGACAACCATTTTGCACTGTTTCACTAGGGCTTTAGTCATCAATCTAGCAAGAGGGAAATATTTTATTAATGTAGTGGTGTCCCTCCCCCCAGGAAGCTACGACCTTTAGCTTTCACCTGGAATTGTTCATTTATGTCTGAGAAAAAAAACACTTTCCAAACCATATGATCTAGTACACAAGAAAAGTATAATACAACCTTCTTTACTACTTTGCCAAACATTTCATGACATTAGTGAGAGTCAAAATCTGTAAAATTTGTGAATGTCTAAATTAACATTTGGGCAATTTGACCAGTGTACATCACTCCTATAGACAATGAGAGATGGGCTATGTAAAGGTCTCGATTTTGTCGTTCTGAACAAATGTTTGACTTCCACACAAAATTACTTCTTGACTTTTTTTAGGTTTAAGGAAGTGTGTAGGTTTAAACTATTGCTTTAAAGGGAAGAGAGGGGGAGGAGGAGAGAGCGCGAGAGATGGGGGGAGTGGGAGAAAGAGGGAAGGAGGGGGAGGAGGGGGAGGAGGTGGAGGGCAGCTGTGTCCGACACACCATACTTACACCTGCAACAGGTAGGCCAGGGGGCGGGACCTGTAGGTGAGACTCATAACATGATAAGGGGGGCAGGTGAAGAAGGGGTGTTGCTGGAGTCAAGGAAGGGAGGGTGTTCCTACGAGCCCCCTGCCAGCGAGACGGGGAGCAGGGAGGAAGTCTGTCCATGGAGCATTTCTGGGTCATTGGGTCGCCTCCAATGAGATTAGATCACCCTCTACAATGTAAAGCAGTTTGAGTACTGGGGGGTTCTCTGTATAAATCCAAGGTGAAACCTCCAGGGGCTAGCCTTCTCTCAGCGGAGAGTCTGCTCTGGGCTGCCTGCGAAAGGTGCTCCTCTGTGGGAAAGAGGAGAGAACAAGAGGCCCCAGAAGAGATCTCCTTATGGTAGTGATGGACAGATCAACTCTCCTTGTTATCTTCCACCTCTTCCTCTTCCTCTTGCTCGGCCTTCTCCCTCCTTTCCTTCTTACAGTCCTTCTTACAGTCATTTTCTCCCTTTCCTCCTTCCTCTCCTCCCTCTTTCTCTTCCTCTACCTTCCTCTCCCTCCTTCCCTCTTGGTAAACCTTGTTTAGTCGAGCCAGATTGTGGATAGCTAGCCATGGTTTAGACCACTGTCGCTGTCTGGGTGGGGGGATACAGGACTGGTCCACTGGACTCAGCTCACATGGGGAGAACCTGCTGCTGCTGCCACTCCCCCTCTTACCTGGGATGAGATCACGTTTGGAGGAAACCTGGCACCATCCCTACGGTGAAGCAAGGTGGTGGCAGCATCATGCTCCGGGGAGGATTTTCAGGGACAGGGACTGGGAACACGCCCCATTCACATCGACGGGGCTGTAGTGGTGCAGGTCGAGAGTTTCAAGTTCCTTGGTGTCCACATCACCAACAAACTATCATGGTTCAAACACACCAAGACAGTCGTGAAGAGGGCACGACAACGCCTTTTCCACCTCAGGAGACTGAAAAGATTTGGCATTGGTCCCAAGATCCTCAAAAAGTTCTACAGCTGCACCATCGAGAGCTTCCTGACCAGTTGCATCACCGCCTGGTATGGCAACTGCTCGGCATCCGACCGTAAGGCGCTACAGAGGGTAGTGCGTACGGCCCAGTACATCACTGGAGCCAAGCTTCCTGCCATCCAGGACCTATATACTTGGAGGTGTAAGAGGGAGGCCCAAAAAATTGAAAAAGACTCCAGTCACCCAAGTCATAGACTGTTCTCTCTGCTACCGCACAGCAAGCGGTACCAGAGTGCCAAGTCTAGGTCCAAAAGGCTCCTTAACAGCTTCTATCCCCAATTCATAAGACTGCTGAACAATTAATCAAATGGCCACCCGGACTATTTACATTGACACCTCCCCCCTTTGTTTTTACACTGGTAATAGGAATCTGGATCGGTTTCCTTTTCTTTTTACCTTGCTTTTGTTATTATTATTATTTTTTAAAGTTTTCTTTTTACATTTCGTAAAATGTTATAATTACAAAAACATTTCATTTTAATTTCAATTTAGTAACATACTGTATCATTCAAATAAATATTATTATTTGTCTAATCATATTTTAACAGCTAACTGGGTGGCAGGCTGCAATCAGTAGCTGTAATTAAGTACAGCAGCCACCAACCATCTAACGTTAATGCCTCGGATAATGAGGTTAGAAGAACAGCTGAATGGTCGGTAGCTAGCTGGCTCAATTACAGGTACTCTTAAGCGTGAAATAACATTGGAAACAACTAACCACAGTTGCTAAAAGTTACCAGTAGCTACCCACTAGCTAGCTAGCTTTGTTGGTCCAAGTGGTGGGTTAGCTAGCACTCGTGCTTCGCCGGGGTCCACCGAATAGAATACTTACCTACAATAATTACCTACAATAACCTACAATAACTACCTAAGTAAACTACCTATAATACCTGACTACAATACCTACATACAATCTAAATACATGGTTTAAGCTTTACTCAACAACATATAAGAAGCCAGCTTATCTCCTGCTAGTGAAAACACAACCTCTCCCGACAACCTCGAGGCAAGAGACCTTTCTCTCTTTCTCGTCATCTTTCAACTTCTTATTCAGTTCCTTATTTTTCTCTTTTTCCTCCATCTTTAAAAATGTGACTTTCTGCTTGAGGTTCATGGCCAGAAAGCTCACTCTTCCCAGGATGGTCTCTGCTCTCTCTGATGAAACCGTCCCATTGGAGCTCTTGGAATGGGCACGGTCCGCCTCACTCTTCAAACCCTCCCTCGGGCTCACCTCCTCCTTGACGCTCCTCTCTTCACTCTCAATGTCAATGCCTGTCCAATAATCCTAACAGGAAGACATTGACTCTAGATGTAATATTGTTCCAATGTGGCACATTCAATACACATTTGAGTGATCAACATACATTGATGGCCTCATGGGGCACACAATTTAGAGGACAGTAATTGAGGTAACTTGTTTATTTGTATCCCAAACCGATTTTGTAATAGCCATAGATGTTCTTCCTGGGTCCACACCAAACGTAATACACATGTTAACCCTAGTAAGGGGTGATGTTTTATACTATGAGCATAGATTAGCAGGGTTGGGGTCAATTCAATTTCAATTCCAGTCAATTCAGGAAGTACTTAATTCAATGCTTTGAATTGAAATGGAACAGACCCCCAACCCTGTAGAGTAGAAGTGTAAAATAGGACACCTACCTTTGCCTTTTTCAGCGTCCAGGGCCTGGGTTCCTCATCCTCTGACCTGCATATGGAGGCTCTCACTCTAACAGGCGTCTTAGTGGCCATGCAGAGCAGAGGGGTTGCCAGAGTTAAGTTAGCATCTGGGACCAGCTGGTGAGCATGAGGGCAGCGATCCACCTCTTCACTAGTGCCCTTCCCTTTCTGCTCTGGCTGCTTGTGGTCCTTGTCATGGATGCATGCCAGGCTTGGAGGAAGTGCTAGGACAGGGCTTTTATCACTCATCAGTTCCTCTCTCTTGACAGTGGATGCAACTGCACTTGCCTCTGTGTTAACTGAGCACTATGTGGTGTCCTCAACTGTCTCCTCTGGCTGCTTGTGGTCATTGTTGTTGTGAATGCATTGCAGACCTGGAGGACTTTTATCATCCCAGGTGTAAATAGCAACAGTTGCCTCTGTGTCGACTGAGCACTTTGTAGTGCACTCAACTGTCTTCCATAGCGGTTTGTGGTCATTGTTGTGGGTGCATGTCAGGATTAGAGGCAGTGTTGCAGGTGCAGGAGGACTTTTATCAGCCAAACACTCCTCCGTGTGGACAGTGGACACAGAAACGGCTGCTTCCCTGGCAACTGGACACTTGTTGGTGTCCTCTACTGCCTCCCCTGGCAGAGTGTGGACAGTGGAGACGGAAACGGCCGCTTCCCTGGACACTTGACTCTTGGTGGTGTCCTCTACTGCCTCCTCTGGCTGCTTGTGGCCATTGTCTAGAATGTGTGGCAACTTTGAAGGCAGCATTGGAGCCGGGCTTTTATCACCCAACAGGTTCTCTCCCTGGACAATGGATGTGCCTGCAGTGATCGCTGTGGTAACGGAGGATTCGGTGGCATCCTCTTTTGTCTCCTCTGTCAGTTTGTGGTCAGAGTCTCGGATACATGGCGAGCTTGGAGGCAGTGCTGCAGGGTCAGGAGGGCTTTGATCAGCTGCCATGTCCTCTTTGAGGTGAGTGGACACATCATTGTTTGTTTCACTGATAACTGGACACTTGGTGGTGTCCTCTACTGCCTCCCCTGGCAGTTTGTAGTCAACTTCAAAGACAAGTGGCAGACTTGGAGGCAGCATTGGGACAGGGCATTTAGCTGCTGATCTGTACACTCCAAAATCAACAGTAGCTGTGCCTGCAGTGGTCTCTGTAGCAACTGAGACCTCATAGGTATCCTCTACTGTCTGCTCTGATGGCATGAAGTCATCGTCAAAGACTGTTGGCAGGCATGTAGGCAGCACTGAAGGAAGACTTCTAGCTGCCCATCGATTCTCTCCCTTGACAGTGGCTGTGGTAGCAGTGGTCTCTGTGGCAACTGGGCACTCTGTGGCTGAAACAGCAGGCTTAGAGGTTTCGAGGAAATTGAATGAATTGCCAATGAACCGCTGAGCCAGGGGTGGGAGGGAGTAATGATAGAATCTGTCCTCTTCCTCAACATTAGATATTGCCACTGGAGCAACTGAGACCTCAGTGGTGCCCTCTACTGCCTGATGTGGCTGCATGGAGTCTTCGTCAAAGAAGTGCGGCAGGTATCGATGCAGCATTGAGGAAAGATGTATATCTGTCCATAGGTCCTCTCGTATACCTGTAGATACATCTGCAGTGGCCTCTGTGGCAACTGGGCATTCAGCAGACTGGCAGGTTTCAGGGACAAAGTATGAAAATACAATGAACCGCTGTGCATCCTGAGCGCGTATGGCAAATGGAGAGGGGGGATGCAACATGGTAGGTATAGGCCTCTGATTGGTGAAAGCCAGTGGTGGGAGGGAGTCAATACAGGGAGCCATGAACTCAGTGAGAGGACAGTTGCTCACATCTCACACATTCTGCGTGAGAAAAGAAACAGACATGATGAAAGTGATCACATTCAGTACATACATACATACTGTATGAGTCAGCACTACTTACTTATACATCATATATATATATATATATATATATAGTGTCCTCTAAGATGCTCTGCACCAGTCTGTCCCAACCCTTGGTCCCCTAGCCAATGGGCCAGCTAAGTGTAAAAGTACATGCCCCACACCCAGCATAACATTTGACATTTTAGCCATTTATCAGACGCTTTTATCCAGAATGACTTATAGTTAGTTAGTGCATTCAACTTAAGGTAGCTAGGTGAGACAACCACATAATCCTGATATGAGCGTCTATGATAGAACGGTTGTTTATTTTTTATGACCAGACAACCATAAGAACTGAGGACATAAATTCACTGAAACAGACAGACACGATACAACACATTTAGACAAGAACAGTTATAAGCATTGCCATGGTGTAGCCTAATACAAAAAGAAATAAGGACAAAACATTGTTAGCTTACATTCCATGGCATATGGAACATTTTGCCCTTACAATAACTTATATTTGCTTTAATTAATATTGTTAAACAGAACTCTTGTCGACTTTGTCAAAGTTGGTCTTGTTACCTCCTCAATCAGTCTTGGCATTTTCCTCGTCTTGAACCAAATCCTCTTCATCTTCTTCTCCTGATCCTTCTGGATCTGCAAAACCAGAGCCAACCTGGCTCCCAGCTCCATCACGTAGTCTGTCTAGATCGCCCTTTCCTCCAACCGACACTCACCCCTCCTCTGTGTCAGCGTTGAACCCTCCATGTCTTCCTCTTAGCTAACAATAACTCTGGAAAATACACAACGTTGTAGTAAGTGGGTGTTGCTAACCAAATAATAATGCATCTCTTTACAATGTGCACACGTTTTCTTCCCAGCTACTTACAATTAATCAAGTGAGAATCCTGATCCAGATATGTTTAGGCAATAGGCCTATCTGAATTACTAGTAAAAAGTTGGCTACTGGAAAAGCGACCAAGTTCAAATGAATCGATTTTGGCTGTTCTTATCATTTCGTGAACAATATCCTTCATGACATCATCATTGTGATGCAAGGCGTTGCCATGGCAGATGAAAAAGCACAACACAGACTTTAAAAAGCAAACTTCAGGGTCTTTCTGTACCTTACTATTGAGCCTTATTCAACCCCTCATGTAGCTCTACTCCATATTGGGCCTGGTTCTCACAAACCACACTAATCACTTCCATCATATCATTGAAAACACTGTGTTTTGGGTAGAAAATGACTCTATATCCATGCAGGACCTAACTTGTACAGTTTCATCTATTTTAAAAACCAAGGAGGTAAAAACGCCAGTCTTCTCTTTGAGTGCCCCTGAGTGCACCTCAATTTAAAGAGGTCTATCAATTCAACCATTTGAAATGGATGTCCATTCAATTAAGAACATATTATTCTTATTAGAAATTAATCAGCTACAAATTAGGTAGGCGTACTTGTTTTTTTACACAACCTACTCTTTTGGTACATATTTATTGAGATAATTGATTACAACATATGTTGGTGATTAACACAGAGAGAGGTTTTTTTTCTGTCATCAATAGAATGCATTAGCCATTAGGCTGGCTCACTACAATTGTAACATGACATCTCAGGTGTCAGGATGAAGCATTTTCTCACAAAAAGAGGACTCAAGCAAACTATCTCTCTTCAACAGTTTCACTAGTCATGTTAGGTCTACTTAAAATGTCACATTCATACACAAGTAATTTGAAAATAAGTTATACTACTGAAACACATTCACAATAAGTTATATTACAACCTACCTCTGAAGTAAGCAGTGTGTTCTCTCACTAATGAAATAGGACATTAATAATTTGTCAGTGGTTAGTTGAATCAGTCTCTTTGCACTGTTCAGTTTGTCTGTGCAACAGGTAACCTTCCAGAATCGGAATCTTGTGATGTCACAATGGAGTCCCCATTGCCATGGTTACCCACAGCAGCTTTCATGTGTTATCAAATGCTGGCACAATTTCGTTTATTTATTTTAGATTTTTTGTACCTATGCAGCACAGTCATACCTAATATATACAATGAATCCATATAACCTAATTTTTTATTAAAATAAAATGCTGTAACTCATGTAAAATGGTTGACCATTCAAACGACATGTGTTTTGCCTAATTAAAAGTCTATATGTTTTAGATATCATAAATAGCAGCCAGGCTTACTTAGGTTGTTTGTTCGATCTCAGCCTACCACTAATGCCAATATTTTTCATCATCATCATCATCATCATCATCAATGAAATACATAGGCTACCTTACTACAGTAAAACAAGTCTTCCATAGTCTATGTCACCTCAGTAACAAAGTTCCAAAAAAGAAATGAGGGTTCAAGAAAACATCTCTCTTCAATGGCCTCAGCTATTAGCCATATGATCAACAAGGTCAACTGCAGCACTAAAATCAAGAAGCAGCTCATCCACAAGTTTATCTTGGTCAAGTGATCTGAGCCATTGATCGATTAAATCAACGAGAGCTGTTGCAGTCGAGTGATCCTTACGGTATCTTTACGGTACGCATGCTCATAGAGGGATAAAATTAGCTGGATGTGTAATTATATAGGCCCAAAAAATGTAATTGAAGAGTAGGTGTCATTGATGTTTAGCATTTAAGTTTAATAAATAATTAAATAAAGAAATCAATATCAGCTGACTATAGAAAAGTATTGTTTAAAATTATGTTTGAACATTTTCTTATCCGTGTCTTTCCAGTTGATATAACCAAACAGACAACCTTTGTTGCTCAAGAGCGTCACACATTCCTCCATTCATTCTCTATCATATTCCCCTCCATCAAATTCCTCTATCATATTCCCTCCATCATATTCTCTCTATTATATTTCTCTCCATCATATTCCACTCCATCATAACACTCGCTATCATATTCCCTCTATCATATTCCTCTTTATTTATACAGGGAATCCCAATTGAGACCAGTGTCTCTTTTTCAATGGTGCCCTGTGTTATATCAATTAACAATCCAAACAGCTTAAACAGATAAAATTACATACAGAGTAGAAAATATATAGAGCAAAATTATTAGACTTGAACACATACATTTCACAATGAACAGGTCTTGTATTTAACCAGTTGAGCTGACAACCATTTTGCACTGTTTCACTAGGGCTTTAGTCATCAATCTAGCAAGAGGGAAATATTTTATTAATGTAGTGGTGTCCCTCCCCCCAGGAAGCTACGACCTTTAGCTTTCACCTGGAATTGTTCATTTATGTCTGAAAAAAAAAAACTTTCCAAACCATATGATCTAGTACACAAGAAAAGTATAATACAACCTTCTTTACTACTTTGCCAAACATTTCATGACATTAGTGAGAGTCAAAATCTGTAAAATTTGTGAATGTCTAAATTAACATTTGGGCAATTTGACCAGTGCACATCACTCCTATAGACAATGAGAGATGGGCTATGTAAAGGTCTCGATTTTGTCGTTCTGAACAAATGTTTGACTTCCACACAAAATTACTTCTTGACTTTTTTTAGGTTTAAGGAAGTGTGTAGGTTTAAACTATTGCTTTAAAGGGAAGAGAGGGGGAGGAGGAGAGAGCGCGAAAGATGGGGGGAGTGGGAGAAAGAGGGAAGGAGGGGGAGGAGGGGGAGGAGGTGGAGGGCAGCTGTGTCCGACACACCATACTTACACCTGCAACAGGTAGGCCAGGGGGCGGGACCTGTAGGTGAGACTCATAACATGATAAGGGGGGCAGGTGAAGAAGGGGTGTTGCTGGAGTCAAGGAAGGGAGGGTGTTCCTACGAGCCCCCTGCCAGCGAGACGGGGAGCAGGGAGGAAGTCTGTCCATGGAGCATTTCTGGGTCATTGGGTCGCCTCCAATGAGATTAGATCACCCTCTACAATGTAAAGCAGTTTGAGTACTGGGGGGTTCTCTGTATAAATCCAAGGTGAAACCTCCAGGGGCTAGCCTTCTCTCAGCGGAGAGTCTGCTCTGGGCTGCCTGCGAAAGGTGCTCCTCTGTGGGAAAGAGGAGAGAACAAGAGGCCCCAGAAGAGATCTCCTTATGGTAGTGATGGACAGATCAACTCTCCTTGTTATCTTCCACCTCTTCCTCTTCCTCTTGCTCGGCCTTCTCCCTCCTTTCCTTCTTACAGTCTTACAGTCCTTCTTACAGTCATTTTCTCCCTTTCCTCCTTCCTCTCCTCCCTCTTTCTCTTCCTCTACCTTCCTCTCCCTCCTTCCCTCTTGGTAAACCTTGTTTAGTCGAGCCAGATTGTGGATAGCTAGCCATGGTTTAGACCACTGTCGCTGTCTGGGTGGGGGGATACAGGACTGGTCCACTGGACTCAGCTCACATGGGGAGAACCTGCTGCTGCTGCCACTCCCCCTCTTACCTGGGATGAGATCACGTTTGGAGGAAACCTGGCACCATCCCTACGGTGAAGCATGGTGGTGGCAGCATCATGCTCCGGGGAGGATTTTCAGGGACAGGGACTGGGAACACGCCCCATTCACATCGACGGGGCTGTAGTGGAGCAGGTCGAGAGTTTCAAGTTCCTTGGTGTCCACATCACCAACAAACTATCATGGTTCAAACACACCAAGACAGTCGTGAAGAGGGCACGACAACGCCTTTTCCACCTCAGGAGACTGAAAAGATTTGGCATTGGTCCCAAGATCCTCAAAAAGTTCTACAGCTGCACCATCGAGAGCTTCCTGACCAGTTGCATCACCGCCTAGTATGGCAACTGCTCGGCATCCGACCGTAAGGCGCTACAGAGGGTAGTGCGTACGGCCCAGTACATCACTGGAGCCAAGCTTCCTGCCATCCAGGACCTATATACTTGGAGGTGTAAGAGGGAGGCCCAAAAAATTGACAAAGACTCCAGTCACCCAAGTCATAGACTGTTCTCTCTGCTACCGCACAGCAAGCGGTACCAGAGTGCCAAGTCTAGGTCCAAAAGGCTCCTTAACAGCTTCTATCCCCAATTCATAAGACTGCTGAACAATTAATCAAATGGCCACCCGGACTATTTACATTGATAGGTATAGGCCTCTGATTGGTGAAAGCCAGTGGTGGGAGGGAGTCAATACAGGGAGCCATGAACTCAGTGAGAGGACAGTTGCTCACATCTCACACATTCTGCGTGAGAAAAGAAACAGACATGATGAAAGTGATCACATTCAGTACATACATACATACTGTATGAGTCAGCACTACTTACTTATACATCATATATATATATACAGTGGGGAGAACAAGTATTTGATACACTGCCGATTTTGCAGGTTTTCCTACTTACAAAGCATGTAGAGGTCTGTAATTTTTATCATAGGTACACTTCAACTGTGAGAGACGGAATCTAAAACAAAAATCCAGAAAATCACATTGTATGATTTTTAAGTAATTAATTTGCATTTTATTGCATGACATAAGTATTTGATACATCAGAAAAGCAGAACTTAATATTTGGTACAGAAACCTTTGTTTGCAATTACAGAGATCATATGTTTCCTGTAGGTCTTGACCAGGTTTGCACACACTGCAGCAGGGATTTTGGCCCACTCCTCCATACAGACCTTCTCCAGATCCTTCAGGTTTCGGGGCTGTCGCTGGGCAATACAGACTTTCAGCTCCCTCCAAAGATTTTCTATTGGGTTCAGGTCTGGAGACTGGCTAGGCCACTCCAGGACCTTGAGATGCTTCTTACGGAGCCACTCCTTAGTTGCCCTGGCTGTGTGTTTCGGGTCGTTGTCATGCTGGAAGACCCAGCCATGACCCATCTTCAATGCTCTTACTGAGGGAAGGAGGTTGTTGGCCAAGATCTCGCAATACATAGCCCCATCCATCCTCCCCTCAATACGGTTCAGTCGTCCTGTCCCCTTTGCAGAAAAGCATCCCCAAAGAATGATGTTTCCACCACCATGCTTCACGGTTGGGATGGTGTTCTTGGGATTGTACTCATTCTTCTTCTTCCTCCAAACACGGCGAGTGGAGTTTAGACCAAAAAGCTATATTTATGTCTCATCAGACCACATGACCTTCTCCCATTCCTCCTCTGGATCATCCAGATGGTCATTGGCAAACTTCAGATGGGCCTGGACATGCGCTGGCTTGAGCAGGGGAACCTTGTGTGCGCTGCAGGATTTTAATCCATGACGGCGTAGTGTGTTACTAATGGTTTTCTTTGAGACTGTGGTCCCAGCTCTCTTCAGGTCATTGACCAGGTCCTGCCGTGTAGTTCTGGGCTGATCCCTCACCTTCCTCATGATCATTGATGCCCCACGAGGTGAGATCTTGCATGGAGCCCCAGACCGAGGTTGATTGACCGTCATCTTGAACTTCTTCCATTTTCTAATAATTGCGCCAACAGTTGTTGCCTTCTCACCAAGCTGCTTGCCTATTGTCCTGTAGCCCATCCCAGCCTTGTGCAGGTCTACAATTTTATCCCTGATGTCCTTACACAGCTCTCTGGTCTTGGCTATAGTGGAGAGGTTGGAGTCTGTTTGATTGAGTGTGTGGACAGGTGTCTTTTATACAGGTAACGAGTTCAAACAGGTGCAGTTAATACAGGTAATGAGTGGAGAACAGGAGGGCTTCTTAAAGAAAAACTAACAGGTCTGTGAGAGCTGGAATTCTTACTGGTTGGTAGGTGATCAAATACTTATGTCATGCCATAACATGCAAATTAATTACTTAAAAATCATACAATGTGATTTTCTGGATTTTTGTTTTAGATTCCGTCTCTCAGAGTTTAAGTGTACCTATGATAAAAATTACAGACCTCTACATGCTTTGTAAGTAGGAAAACGTGCAAAATCGGCAGTGTATCAAATACTTGTTCTCCCCACTGTATATATATATATAGTGTCCTCTAAGATGCTCTGCACCAGTCTGTCCCAACCCTTGGTCCCCTAGCCAATGGGCCAGCTAAGTGTAAAAGTACATGCCCCACACCCAGCATAACATTTGACATTTTAGCCATTTATCAGACGCTTTTATCCAGAATGACTTATAGTTAGTTAGTGCATTCAACTTAAGGTAGCTAGGTGAGACAACCACATAATCCTGATATGAGCGTCTATGATAGAACGGTTGTTTATTTTTTATGACCAGACAACCATAAGAACTGAGGACATAAATTCACTGAAACAGACAGACACGATACAACACATTTAGACAAGAACAGTTATAAGCATTGCCATGGTGTAGCCTAATACAAAAAGAAATAAGGACAAAACATTGTTAGCTTACATTCCATGGCATATGGAACATTTTGCCCTTACAATAACTTATATTTGCTTTAATTAATATTGTTAAACAGAACTCTTGTCGACTTTGTCAAAGTTGGTCTTGTTACCTCCTCAATCAGTCTTGGCATTTTCCTCGTCTTGAACCAAATCCTCTTCATCTTCTTCTCCTGATCCTTCTGGATCTGCAAAACCAGAGCCAACCTGGCTCCCAGCTCCATCACGTAGTCTGTCTAGATCGCCCTTTCCTCCAACCGACACTCACCCCTCCTCTGTGTCAGCGTTGAACCCTCCATGTCTTCCTCTTAGCAAGGCGTTGCCATGGCAGATGAAAAAGCACAACACAGACTTTAAAAAGCAAACTTCAGGGTCTTTCTGTACCTTACTATTGAGCCTTATTCAACCCCTCATGTAGCTCTACTCCATATTGGGCCTGGTTCTCACAAACCACACTAATCACTTCCATCATATCATTGAAAACACTGTGTTTTGGGTAGAAAATAATCTATATCCATGCAGGACCTAACTTGTACAGTTTCATCTATTTTAAAAACCAAGGAGGTAAAAATGCCAGTCTTCTCTTTGAGTGCCCTTGAGTGCACCTCAATTTAAAGAGGTCTATCAATTCAACCATTTGAAATGGATGTCCATTCAATTAAGAACATATTATTCTTATTAGAAATGAATCAGCTACAAATTAGGTAGGCGTACTTGTTTTTTTACACAACCTACTCTTTTGGTACATATTTATTGAGATAATTGATTACAACATATGTTGGTGATTAACACAGAGAGAGGTTTTTTTTCTGTCATCAATAGAATGCATTAGCCATTAGGCTGGCTCACTACAATTGTAACATGACATCTCAGGTGTCAGGATGAAGCATTTTCTCACAAAAAGAGGACTCAAGCAAACTATCTCTCTTCAACAGTTTCACTAGTCATGTTAGGTCTACTTAAAATGTCACATTCATACACAAGTAATTTGAAAATAAGTTATATAGTACTGAAACACATTCAAAATAATTTATATTACAACCTACCTCTGAAGTAAGCAGTGTGTTCTCTCACTAATGAAATAGGACATTAATAATTTGTCAGTGGTTAGTTGAATCAGTCTCTTTGCACTGTTCAGTTTGTCTGTGCAACAGGTAACCTTCCAGAATCTGAATCTTGTGATGTCACAATGGAGTCCCCATTGCCATGGTTACCCACAGCAGCTTTCATGTGTTATCAAATGCTGGCACAATTTCGTTTATTTATTTTAGATTTTTTGTACCTATGCAGCACAGTCATACCTAATATATACAATGAATCCATATAACCTAATTTTTTATTAAAATAAAATGCTGTAACTCATGTAAAATGGTTGACCATTCAAACGACATGTGTTTTGCCTAATTAAAAGTCTATATGTTTTAGATGTCATAAATAGCAGCCAGGCTTACTTAGGTTGTTTGTTCGATCTCAGCCTACCACTAATGCCAATATTTTTCATCATCATCATCATCATCAATGAAATACATAGGCTACCTTACTACAGTAAAACAAGTCTTCCATAGTCTATGTCACCTCAGTAACAAAGTTCCAAAAAAGAAATGAGGGTTCAAGAAAACATCTCTCTTCAATGGCCTCAGCTATTAGCCATATGATCAACAAGGTCAACTGCAGCACTAAAATCAAGAAGCAGCTCATCCACAAGTTTATCTTGGTCAAGTGATCTGAGCCATTGATCGATTAAATCAACGAGAGCTGTTGCAGTCGAGTGATCCTTACGGTATCTTTACGGTACGCATGCTCATAGAGGGATAAAATTAGCTGGATGTGTAATTATATAGGCCCAAAAAATGTAATTGAAGAGTAGGTGTCATTGATGTTTAGCATTTAAGTTTAATAAATAATTAAATAAAGAAATCAATATCAGCTGACTATAGAAAAGTATTGTTTAAAATTATGTTTGAACATTTTCTTATCCGTGTCTTTCCAGTTGATATAACCAAACAGACAACCTTTGTTGCTCAAGAGCGTCACACATTCCTCCATTCATTCTCTATCATATTCCCCTCCATCAAATTCCTCTATCATATTCCCTCCATCATATTCTCTCTATTATATTTCTCTCCATCATATTCCACTCCATCATAATACTCGCTATCATATTCCCTCTATCATATTCCTCTTTATTTTTACAGGGAATCCCAATTGAGACCAGTGTCTCTTTTTCAATGGTGCCCTGTGTTATATCAATTAACAATCCAAACAGCTTAAACAGATACAATTACATACAGAGTAGAAAATATATAGAGCAAAATTATTAGACTTGAACACATACATTTCACAATGAACAGGTCTTGTATTTAACCAGTTGAGCTGACAACCATTTTGCACTGTTTCACTAGGGCTTTAGTCATCAATCTAGCAAGAGGGAAATATTTTATTAATGTAGTGGTGTCCCTCCCCCCAGGAAGCTACGACCTTTAGCTTTCACCTGGAATTGTTCATTTATGTCTGAGAAAAAAAACACTTTCCAAACCATATGATCTAGTACACAAGAAAAGTATAATACAACCTTCTTTACTACTTTGCCAAACATTTCATGACATTAGTGAGAGTCAAAATCTGTAAAATTTGTGAATGTCTAAATTAACATTTGGGCAATTTGACCAGTGTACATCACTCCTATAGACAATGAGAGATGGGCTATGTAAAGGTCTCGATTTTGTCGTTCTGAACAAATGTTTGACTTCCACACAAAATTACTTCTTGACTTTTTTTAGGTTTAAGGAAGTGTGTAGGTTTAAACTATTGCTTTAAAGGGAAGAGAGGGGGAGGAGGAGAGAGCGCGAGAGATGGGGGGAGTGGGAGAAAGAGGGAAGGAGGGGGAGGAGGGGGAGGAGGTGGAGGGCAGCTGTGTCCGACACACCATACTTACACCTGCAACAGGTAGGCCAGGGGGCGGGACCTGTAGGTGAGACTCATAACATGATAAGGGGGGCAGGTGAAGAAGGGGTGTTGCTGGAGTCAAGGAAGGGAGGGTGTTCCTACGAGCCCCCTGCCAGCGAGACGGGGAGCCGGGGGCTAGCCTTCTCTCAGCGGAGAGTCTGCTCTGGGCTGCCTGCGAAAGGTGCTCCTCTGTGGGAAAGAGGAGAGAACAAGAGGCCCCAGAAGAGATCTCCTTATGGTAGTGATGGACAGATCAACTCTCCTTGTTATCTTCCACCTCTTCCTCTTCCTCTTGCTCGGCCTTCTCCCTCCTTTCCTTCTTACAGTCTTACAGTCCTTCTTACAGTCATTTTCTCCCTTTCCTCCTTCCTCTCCTCCCTCTTTCTCTTCCTCTACCTTCCTCTCCCTCCTTCCCTCTTGGTAAACCTTGTTTAGTCGAGCCAGATTGTGGATAGCTAGCCATGGTTTAGACCACTGTCGCTGTCTGGGTGGGGGGATACAGGACTGGTCCACTGGACTCAGCTCACATGGGGAGAACCTGCTGCTGCTGCCACTCCCCCTCTTACCTGGGATGAGATCACGTTTGGAGGAAACCTGGCACCATCCCTACGGTGAAGCATGGTGGTGGCAGCATCATGCTCCGGGGAGGATTTTCAGGGACAGGGACTGGGAACACGCCCCATTCACATCGACGGGGCTGTAGTGGAGCAGGTCGAGAGTTTCAAGTTCCTTGGTGACCACATCACCAACAAACTATCATGGTTCAAACACACCAAGACAGTCGGGAAGAGGGCACCACAACGCCTTTTCCACCTCAGGAGACTGAAAAGATTTGGCATTGGTCCCAAGATCCTCAAAAAGTTATACAGCTGCACCATCGAGAGCTTCCTGACCAGTTGCATCACCGCCTGGTATGGCAACTGCTCGGCATCCGACCGTAAGGCGCTACAGAGGGTAGTGCGTACGGCCCAGTACATCACTGGAGCCAAGCTTCCTGCCATCCAGGACCTATATACTTGGAGGTGTAAGAGGGAGGCCCAAAAAATTGACAAAGACTCCAGTCACCCAAGTCATAGACTGTTCTCTCTGCTACCGCACAGCAAGCGGTACCAGAGTGCCAAGTCTAGGTCCAAAAGGCCCCTTAACAGCTTCTATCCCCAATTCATAAGACTGCTGAACAATTAATCAAATGGCCACCCGGACTATTTACATTGACACCTCCCCCCTTTGTTTTTACACTGGTAATAGGAATCTGGATCGGTTTCCTTTTCTTTTTACCTTGCTTTTGTTATTATTATTATTTTTTAAAGTTTTCTTTTTACATTTCGTAAAATGTTATAATTACAAAAACATTTCATTTTAATTTCAATTTAGTAACATACTGTATCATTCAAATAAATATTATTATTTGTCTAATCATATTTTGCCAGCTAACTGGGTGGCAGGCTGCAATCAGTAGCTGTAATTAAGTACAGCAGCCACCAACCATCTAACGTTAATGCCTCGGATAATGAGGTTAGAAGAACAGCTGAATGGTCGGTAGCTAGCTGGCTCAATTACAGGTACTCTTAAGCGTGAAATAACATTGTAAACAACTAACCACAGTCGCTAAAAGTTACCAGTAGCTACCCACTAGCTAGCTAGCTTTGTTGGTCCAAGTGGTGGGTTAGCTAGCACTCGTGCTTCGCCAGGGTCCACCGAATAGAATACTTACCTACAATAATTACCTACAATAACCTACAATAACTACCTAAGTAAACTACCTATAATACCTGACTACAATACCTACATACAATCTAAATACATGGTTTAAGCTTTACTCAACAACATATAAGAAGCCAGCTTATCTCCTGCTAGAGAAAACACAACCTCTCCCGACAACCTCGAGGCAAGAGACCTTTCTCTCTTTCTCGTCATCTTTCAACTTCTTATTCAGTTCCTTATTTTTCTCTTTTTCCTCCATCTTTAAAAATGTGACTTTCTGCTTGAGGTTCATGGCCAGAAAGCCCACTCTTCCCAGGATGGTCTCTGCTCTCTCTGATGAAACCGTCCCATTGGAGCTCTTGGAATGGGCACGGTCCGCCTCACTCTTCAAACCCTCCCTCGGGCTCACCTCCTCCTTGACGCTCCTCTCTTCACTCTCAATGTCAATGCCTGTCCAATAATCCTAACAGGAAGACATTGACTCTAGATGTAATATTGTTCCAATGTGGCACATTCAATACACATTTGAGTGATCAACATACATTGACGGCCTCATGGGGCACACAATTTAGAGGACAGTAATTGAGGTAACTTGTTTATTTGTATCCCAAACCGATTTTGTAATAGCCATAGATGTTCTTCCTGGGTCCACACCAAACGTAATACAAATGTTAACCCTAGTAAGGGGTGATGTTTTATACTATGAGCATAGATTAGCAGGGTTGGGGTCAATTCAATTTCAATTCCAGTCAATTCAGGAAGTACTTAATTCAATGCTTTGAATTGAAATGGAACAGACCCCCAACCCTGTAGAGTAGAAGTGTAAAATAGGACACCTACCTTTGCCTTTTTCAGCGTCCAGGGCCTGGGTTCCTCATCCTCTGACCTGCATATGGAGGCTCTCACTCTAACAGGCGTCTTAGTGGCCATGCAGAGCAGAGGGGTTGCCAGAGTTAAGTTAGCATCTGGGACCAGCTGGTGAGCATGAGGGCAGCGATCCACCTCTTCACTAGTGCCCTTCCCTTTCTGCTCTGGCTGCTTGTGGTCCTTGTCATGGATGCATGCCAGGCTTGGAGGAAGTGCTAGGACAGGGCTTTTATCACTCATCAGTTCCTCTCTCTTGACAGTGGATGCAACTGCACTTGCCTCTGTGTTAACTGAGCACTATGTGGTGTCCTCAACTGTCTCCTCTGGCTGCTTGTGGTCATTGTTGTTGTGAATGCATTGCAGACCTGGAGGACTTTTATCATCCCAGGTGTAAATAGCAACAGTTGCCTCTGTGTCGACTGAGCACTTTGTAGTGCACTCAACTGTCTTCCATAGCGGTTTGTGGTCATTGTTGTGGGTGCAGGTCAGGATTAGAGGCAGTGTTGCAGGTGCAGGAGGACTTTTTTCAGCCAAACACTCCTCCGTGTGGACAGTGGACACAGAAACGGCTGCTTCCCTGGCAACTGGACACTTGTTGGTGTCCTCTACTGCCTCCCCTGGCAGAGTGTGGACAGTGGAGACGGAAACGGCCGCTTCCCTGGACACTTGACTCTTGGTGGTGTCCTCTACTGCCTCCTCTGGCTGCTTGTGGCCATTGTCTAGAATGTGTGGCAACTTTGAAGGCAGCATTGGAGCCGGGCTTTTATCACCCAACAGGTTCTCTCCCTGGACAATGGATGTGCCTGCAGTGATCGCTGTGGTAACGGAGGACTCGGTGGCATCCTCTTTTGTCTCCTCTGTCAGTTTGTGGTCAGAGTCTCGGATACATGGCGAGCTTGGAGGCAGTGCTGCAGGGTCAGGAGGGCTTTGATCAGCTGCCATGTCCTCTTTGAGGTGAGTGGACACATCATTGTTTGTTTCACTGATAACTGGACACTTGGTGGTGTCCTCTACTGCCTCCCCTGGCAGTTTGTAGTCAACTTCAAAGACAAGTGGCAGACTTGGAGGCAGCATTGGGACAGGGCATTTAGCTGCTGATCTGTACACTCCAAAATCAACAGTAGCTGTGCCTGCAGTGGTCTCTGTAGCAACTGAGACCTCATAGGTATCCTCTACTGTCTGCTCTGATGGCATGAAGTCATCGTCAAAGACTGTTGGCAGGCATGTAGGCAGCACTGAAGGAAGACTTCTAGCTGCCCATCGATTCTCTCCCTTGACAGTGGCTGTGGTAGCAGTGGTCTCTGTGGCAACTGGGCACTCTGTGGCTGAAACAGCAGGCTTAGAGGTTTCGAGGAAATTGAATGAATTGCCAATGAACCGCTGAGCCAGGGGTGGGAGGGAGTAATGATAGAATCTGTCCTCTTCCTCAACATTAGATATTGCCACTGGAGCAACTGAGACCTCAGTGGTGCCCTCTACTGCCTGATGTGGCTGCATGGAGTCTTCGTCAAAGAAGTGTGGCAGGTATCGATGCAGCATTGAGGAAAGATGTATATCTGTCCATAGGTCCTCTCGTATACCTGTAGATACATCTGCAGTGGCCTCTGTGGCAACTGGGCATTCAGCAGACTGGCAGGTTTCAGGGACAAAGTATGAAAATACAATGAACCGCTGTGCATCCTGAGCGTGTATGGCAAATGGAGAGGGGGGATGCAACATGGTAGGTATAGGCCTCTGATTGGTGAAAGCCAGTGGTGGGAGGGAGTCAATACAGGGAGCCATGAACTCAGTGAGAGGACAGTTGCTCACATCTCACACATTCTGCGTGAGAAAAGAAACAGACATGATGAAAGTGATCACATTCAGTACATACATACATACTGTATGAGTCAGCACTACTTACTTATACATCATATATATATATATATATATATATATATATATATATAGTGTCCTCTAAGATGCTCTGCACCAGTCTGTCCCAACCCTTGGTCCCCTAGCCAATGGGCCAGCTAAGTGTAAAAATACATGCCCCACACCCAGCATAACATTTGACATTTTAGCCGTTTATCAGACGCTTTTATCCAGAACGACTTATAGTTAGTTAGTGCATTCAACTTAAGGTAGTGTCATGAGGTGAGGTGTAAGTGGTGTGGAAGTCAGGCGCAGGACACCGAGGCTCAGTCCAACAGAGTTTACTTAGAAATCCAAAAGGAAACGGTAAACAAACTTCCTCAAAAAATAATCAGAGGCGAGCATTTACGCACCATGCGTAAAACACAAAAACAACAAACAAGAAACAAAACACGCAGCACAACGACAGGCGAACAACAACACACAATCTAAACTCTACAAAACAGGGAACTTATAGGACACGCAATCAGCACACAAACAGACACAGGTGTACAGAACAGACCAAAGCAATCACACATGAAACATCCAACGGTGGCAGCTAGTACTCCGGGGACGGCGAACGCCGATGCCTGCCCGAACCAGGAGGAGGAGCAGTCTCGGCCGAAACCGTGACAGGTAGCTAGGTGAGACAACCACATAATCCTGATATGAGCGTCTATGATAGAACGGTTGTTTATTTTTTATGACCAGACAACCATAAGAACTGAGGACATAAATTCACTGAAACAGACAGACACGATACAACACATTTAGACAAGAACAGTTATAAGCATTGCCATGGTGTAGCCTAATACAAAAAGAAATAAGGACAAAACATTGTTAGCTTACATTCCATGGCATATGGAACATTTTGCCCTTACAATAACTTATATTTGCTTTAATTTAATATTGTTAAACAGAACTCTTGTCGACTTTGTCAAAGTTGGTCTTGTTACCTCCTCAATCAGTCTTGGCATTTTCCTCGTCTTGAACCAAATCCTCTTCATCTTCTTCTCCTGATCCTTCTGATTCTGCAAAACCAGAGCCAACCTGGCTCCCAGCTCCATCACGTAGTCTGTCTAGATCGCCCTTTCCTCCAACCGACACTCACCCCTCCTCTTTGTCAGCGTTGAACCCTCCATGTCTTCCTCTTAGCTAACAATAACTCTGGAAAATACACAACGTTGTAGTAAGTGGGTGTTGCTAACCAAATAATAATGCATCTCTTTACAATGTGCACACGTTTTCTTCCCAGCTACTTACAATTAATCAAGTGAGAATCCTGATCCAGATATGTTTAGGCAATAGATATATCTGAATTACTAGTAAAAAGTTGGCTACTGGAAAAGCGACCAAGTTCAAATGAATCGATTTTGGCTGTTCTTATCATTTCGTGAACAATATCCTTCATGACATCATCATTGTGATGCAAGGCGTTGCCATGGCAGATGAAAAAGCACAACACAGACTTTAAAAAGCAAACTTCAGGGTCTTTCTGTACCTTACTATTGAGCCTTATTCAACCCCTCATGTAGCTCTACTCCATATTGGGCCTGGTTCTCACAAACCACACTAATCACTTCCATCATATCATTGAAAACACTGTGTTTTGGGTAGAAAATGACTCTATATCCATGCAGGACCTAACTTGTACAGTTTCATCTATTTTAAAAACCAAGGAGGTAAAAATGCCAGTCTTCTCTTTGAGTGCCCTTGAGTGCACCTCAATTTAAAGAGGTCTATCAATTCAACCATTTGAAATGGATGTCCATTCAAATAAGAACATATTATTCTTATTAGAAATGAATCAGCTACAAATTAGGTAGGCGTACTTGTTTTTTTACACAACCTACTCTTTTGGTACATATTTATTGAGATAATTGATTACAACATATGTTGGTGATTAACAAAGAGAGAGGTTTTTTTTCTGTCATCAATAGAATGCATTAGCCATTAGGCTGGCTCACTACAATTGTAACATGACATCTCAGGTGTCAGGATGAAGCATTTTCTCACAAAAAGAGGACTCAAGCAAACTATCTCTCTTCAACAGTTTCACTAGTCATGTTAGTTCTACTTAAAATGTCACATTCATTCACAAGTAATTTGAAAATAAGTTATACTACTGAAACACATTCACAATAAGTTATATTACAACCTACCTCTGAAGTAAGCAGTGTGTTCTCTCACTAATGAAATAGGACATTAATAATTTGTCAGTGGTTAGTTGAATCAGTCTCTTTGCACTGTTCAGTTTGTCTGTGCAACAGGTAACCTTCCAGAATCGGAATCTTGTGATGTCACAATGGAGTCCCCATTGCCATGGTTACCCACAGCAGCTTTCATGTGTTATCAAATGCTGGCACAATTTAGTTTATTTATTTTAGATTTTTTGTACCTATGCAGCACAGTCATACCTAATATATACAATGAATCCATATAACCTAATTTTTTATTAAAATAAAATGCTGTAACTCATGTAAAATGGTTGACCATTCAAACGACATGTGTTTTGCCTAATTAAAAGTCTATGTTTTAGATATCATAAATAGCAGCCAGGCTTACTTAGGTTGTTTGTTCAATCTCAGCCTACCACTAATGCCAATATTTTTCATCATCATCATCATCATCATCATCATCAATGAAATACATAGGCTACCTTACTACAGTAAAACAAGTCTTCCATAGTCTATGTCACCTCAGTAACAAAGTTCCAAAAAAGAAATGAGGGTTCAAGAAAACATCTCTCTTCAATGGCCTCAGCTATTAGCCATATGATCAACAAGGTCAACTGCAGCACTAAAATCAAGAAGCAGCTCATCCACAAGTTTATCTTGGTCAAGTGATCTGAGCCATTGATCGATTAAATCAACGAGAGCTGTTGCAGTCGAGTGATCCTTACGGTATCTTTACGGTACGCATGCTCATAGAGGGATAAAATTAGCTGGATGTGTAATTATATAGGCCCAAAAAATGTAATTGAAGAGTAGGTGTCATTGATGTTTAGCATTTAAGTTTAATAAATAATTAAATAAAGAAATCAATATCAGCTGACTATAGAAAAGTATTGTTTAAAATTATGTTTGAACATTTTCTTATCCGTGTCTTTCCAGTTGATATAACCAAACAGACAACCTTTGTTGCTCAAGAGCGTCACACATTCCTCCATTCATTCTCTATCATATTCCCCTCCATCAAATTCCTCTATCATATTCCCTCCATCATATTCTCTCTATTATATTTCTCTCCATCATATTCCACTCCATCATAATACTCGCTATCATATTCCCTCTATCATATTCCTCTTTATTTTTACAGGGAATCCCAATTGAGACCAGTGTCTCTTTTTCAATGGTGCCCTGTGTTATATCAATTAACAATCCAAACAGCTTAAACAGATAAAATTACATACAGAGTAGAAAATACATAGAGCAAAATTATTAGACTTGAACACATACATTTCACAATGAACAGGTCTTGTATTTAACCAGTTGAGCTGACAACCATTTTGCACTGTTTCACTAGGGCTTTAGTCATCAATCTAGCAAGAGGGAAATATTTTATTAATGTAGTGGTGTCCCTCCCCCCAGGAAGCTACGACCTTTAGCTTTCACCTGGAATTGTTCATTTATGTCTGAGAAAAAAAACACTTTCCAAACCATATGATCTAGTACACAAGAAAAGTATAATACAACCTTCTTTACTACTTTGCCAAACATTTCATGACATTAGTGAGAGTCAAAATCTGTAAAATTTGTGAATGTCTAAATTAACATTTGGGCAATTTGACCAGTGTACATCACTCCTATAGACAATGAGAGATGGGCTATGTAAAGGTCTCGATTTTGTCGTTCTGAACAAATGTTTGACTTCCACACAAAATTACTTCTTGACTTATTTTAGGTTTAAGGAAGTGTGTAGGTTTAAACTATTGCTTTAAAGGGAAGAGAGGGGGAGGAGGAGAGAGCGCGAGAGATGGGGGGAGTGGGAGAAAGAGGGAAGGAGGGGGAGGAGGGGGAGGAGGTGGAGGGCAGCTGTGTCCGACACACCATACTTACACCTGCAACAGGTAGGCCAGGGGGCGGGACCTGTAGGTGAGACTCATAACATGATAAGGGGGGCAGGTGAAGAAGGGGTGTTGCTGGAGTCAAGGAAGGTAGGGTGTTCCTACGAGCCCCCTGCCAGCGAGACGGGGAGCAGGGAGGAAGTCTGTCCATGGAGCATTTCTGGGTCATTGGGTCGCCTCCAATGAGATTAGATCACCCTCTACAATGTAAAGCAGTTTGAGTACTGGGGGGTTCTCTGTATAAATCCAAGGTGAAACCTCCAGGGGCTAGCCTTCTCTCAGCGGAGAGTCTGCTCTGGGCTGCCTGCGAAAGGTGCTCCTCTGTGGGAAAGAGGAGAGAACAAGAGGCCCCAGAAGAGATCTCCTTATGGTAGTGATGGACGGATCAACTCTCCTTGTTATCTTCCACCTCTTCCTCTTCCTCTTGCTCGGCCTTCTCCCTCCTTTCCTTCTTACAGTCTTACAGTCCTTCTTACAGTCATTTTCTCCCTTTCCTCCTTCCTCTCCTCCCTCTCTCTTCCTCTACCTTCCTCTCCCTCCTTCCCTCTTGGTAAACCTTGTTTAGTCGAGCCAGATTGTGGATAGCTAGCCATGGTTTAGACCACTGTCGCTGTCTGGGTGGGGGGATACAGGACTGGTCCACTGGACTCAGCTCACATGGGGAGAACCTGCTGCTGCTGCCACTCCCCCTCTTACCTGGGATGAGATCACGTTTGGAGGAAACCTGGCACCATCACTACGGTGAAGCATGGTGGTGGCAGCATCATGCTCCGGGGAGGATTTTCAGGGACAGGGACTGGGAACACGCCCCATTCACATCGACGGGGCTGTAGTGGAGCAGGTCGAGAGTTTCAAGTTCCTTGGTGTCCACATCACCAACAAACTATCATGGTTCAAACACACCAAGACAGTCGGGAAGAGGGCACGACAACGCCTTTTCCACCTCAGGAGACTGAAAAGATTTGGCATTGGTCCCAAGATCCTCAAAAAGTTATACAGCTGCACCATCGAGAGCTTCATGACCAGTTGCATCACCGCCTGGTATGGCAACTGCTCGGCATCCGACCGTAAGGCGCTACAGAGGGTAGTGCGTACGGCCCAGTACATCACTGGAGCCAAGCTTCCTGCCATCCAGGACCTATATACTTGGAGGTGTAAGAGGGAGGCCCAAAAAATTGACAAAGACTCCAGTCACCCAAGTCATAGACTGTTCTCTCTGCTACCGCACAGCAAGCGGTACCAGAGTGCCAAGTCTAGGTCCAAAAGGCCCCTTAACAGCTTCTATCCCCAATTCATAAGACTGCTGAACAATTAATCAAATGGCCACACGGACTATTTACATTGACACCTCCCCCCTTTGTTTTTACACTGGTAATAGGAATCTGGATCGGTTTCCTTTTCTTTTTACCTTGCTTTCGTTATTATTATTATTTTTTAAAGTTTTATTTTTACATTTCGTAAAATGTTATAATTACAAAAACATTTCATTTTAATTTCAATTTAGTAACATACTGTATCATTCAAATAAATATTATTATTTGTCTAATCATATTTTGCCAGCTAACTGGGTGGCAGGCTGCAATCAGTAGCTGTAATTAAGTACAGCAGCCACCAACCATCTAACGTTAATGCCTCGGATAATGAGGTTAGAAGAACAGCTGAATGGTCGGTAGCTAGCTGGCTCAATTACAGGTACTCTTAAGCGTGACATAACATTGGAAACAACTAACCACAGTTGCTAAAAGTTACCAGTAGCTACCCACTAGCTAGCTAGCTTTGTTGGTCCAAGTGGTGGGTTAGCTAGCACTCGTGCTTCGCCGGGGTCCACCGAATAGAATACTTACCTACAATAATTACCTACAATAACCTACAATAACTACCTAAGTAAACTACCTATAATACCTGACTACAATACCTACATACAATCTAAATACATGGTTTAAGCTTTACTCAACAACATATAAGAAGCCAGCTTATCTCCTGCTAGAGAAAACACAACCTCTCCCGACAACCTCGAGGCAAGAGACCTTTCTCTCTTTCTCGTCATCTTTCAACTTCTTATTCAGTTCCTTATTTTTCTCTTTTTCCTCCATCTTTAAAAATGTGACTTTCTGCTTGAGGTTCATGGCCAGAAAGCCCACTCTTCCCAGGATGGTCTCTGCTCTCTCTGATGAAACCGTCCCATTGGAGCTCTTGGAATGGGCACGGTCCGCCTCACTCTTCAAACCCTCCCTTGGGCTCACCTCCTCCTTGACGCTCCTCTCTTCACTCTCAATGTCAATGCCTGTCCAATAATCCTAACAGGAAGACATTGACTCTAGATGTAATATTGTTCCAATGTGGCACATTCAATACACATTTGAGTGATCAACATACATTGATGGCCTCATGGGGCACACAATTTAGAGGACAGTAATTGAGGTAACTTGTTTATTTGTATCCCAAACCGATTTTGTAATAGCCATAGATGTTCTTCCTGGGTCCACACCAAACGTAATACAAATGTTAACCCTAGTAAGGGGTGATCCCGAGTGGCGCAGTGGTCTAAGGCACTGCATCGCAGTGCTAAACTGTGCCACTAGAGATCCTGGTTCGTATCCAGGCTCTGTCGTAGCCGGCCGCGACCGGGAGACCCATGGGGCGGCGCGCACAATTGGCCCAGCGTCGTCCAGGGTAGGGGAGGGATTTGGCCGGCAGGGGATGTAGCTCAGTTGGTAGAGCATGGCGTTTGCAACGCCAGGGTTGTGGGTTCGATAAAATAATAATGTATGCACTAACTGTAAGTCGCTCTGGATAAGAGCGTCTGCTAAATGACTAAAATGTAAATGTAAAATGTGATGTTTTATACTATGAGCATAGATTAGCAGGGTTGGGGTCAATTCAATTTCAATTCCAGTCAATTCAGGAAGTACTTAATTCAATGCTTTGAATTGAAATGGAACAGACCCCCAACCCTGTAGAGTAGAAGTGTAAAATAGGACACCTACCTTTGCCTTTTTCAGCGTCCAGGGCCTGGGTTCCTCATCCTCTGACCTGCATATGGAGGCTCTCACTCTAACAGGCGTCTTAGTGGCCATGCAGAGCAGAGGGGTTGCCAGAGTTAAGTTAGCATCTGGGACCAGCTGGTGAGCATGAGGGCAGCGATCCACCTCTTCACTAGTGCCCTTCCCTTTCTGCTCTGGCTGCTTGTGGTCCTTGTCATGGATGCATGCCAGGCTTGGAGGAAGTGCTAGGACAGGGCTTTTATCACTCATCAGTTCCTCTCCTTGACAGTGGATGCAACTGCACTTGCCTCTGTGTTAACTGAGCACTATGTGGTGTCCTCAACTGTCTCCTCTGGCTGCTTGTGGTCATTGTTGTTGTGAATGCATTGCAGACCTGGAGGACTTTTATCATCCCAGGTGTAAATAGCAACAGTTGCCTCTGTGTCGACTGAGCACTTTGTAGTGCACTCAACTGTCTTCCATAGCGGTTTGTGGTCATTGTTGTGGGTGCAGGTCAGGATTAGAGGCAGTGTTGCAGGTGCAGGAGGACTTTTATCAGCCAAACACTCCTCCGTGTGGACAGTGGACACAGAAACGGCTGCTTCCCTGGCAACTGGACACTTGTTGGTGTCCTCTACTGCCTCCCCTGGCAGAGTGTGGACAGTGGAGACGGAAACGGCCGCTTCCCTGGACACTTGACTCTTGGTGGTGTCCTCTACTGCCTCCTCTGGCTGCTTGTGGCCATTGTCTAGAATGTGTGGCAACTTTGAAGGCAGCATTGGAGCCGGGCTTTTATCACCCAACAGGTTCTCTCCCTGGACAATGGATGTGCCTGCAGTGATCGCTGTGGTAACGGAGGACTCGGTGGCATCCTCTTTTGTCTCCTCTGTCAGTTTGTGGTCAGAGTCTCGGATACATGGCGAGCTTGGAGGCAGTGCTGCAGGGTCAGGAGGGCTTTGATCAGCTGCCATGTCCTCTTTGAGGTGAGTGGACACATCATTGTTTGTTTCACTGATAACTGGACACTTGGTGGTGTCCTCTACTGCCTCCCCTGGCAGTTTGTAGTCAACTTCAAAGACAAGTGGCAGACTTGGAGGCAGCATTGGGACCGGGCATTTAGCTGCTGATCTGTACACTCCAAAATCAACAGTAGCTGTGCCTGCAGTCGTCTCTGTAGCAACTGAGACCTCATAGGTATCCTCTACTGTCTGCTCTGATGGCATGAAGTCATCGTCAAAGACTGTTGGCAGGCATGTAGGCAGCACTGAAGGAAGACTTCTAGCTGCCCATCGATTCTCTCCCTTGACAATGGCTGTGGTAGCAGTGGTCTCTGTGGCAACTGGGCACTCTGTGGCTGAAACAGCAGGCTTAGAGGTTTCGAGGAAATTGAATGAATTGCCAATGAACCGCTGAGCCAGGGGTGGGAGGGAGTAATGATAGAATCTGTCCTCTTCCTCAACATTAGATATTGCCACTGGAGCAACTGAGACCTCAGTGGTGCCCTCTACTGCCTGATGTGGCTGCATGGAGTCTTCGTCAAAGAAGTGTGGCAGGTATCGATGCAGCATTGAGGAAAGATGTATATCTGTCCATAGGTCCTCTCGTATACCTGTAGATACATCTGCAGTGGCCTCTGTGGCAACTGGGCATTCAGCAGACTGGCAGGTTTCAGGGACAAAGTATGAAAATACAATGAACCGCTGTGCATCCTGAGCGCGTATGGCAAATGGAGAGGGGGGATGCAACATGGTAGGTATAGGCCTCTGATTGGTGAAAGCCAGTGGTGGGAGGGAGTCAATACAGGGAGCCATGAACTCAGTGAGAGGACAGTTGCTCACATCTCACACATTCTGCGTGAGAAAAGAAACAGACATGATGAAAGTGATCACATTCAGTACATACATACATACTGTATGAGTCAGCACTACTTACTTATACATCACATATATATATATATATATATATATATATATATATATATATATATATATATATATAGTGTCCTCTAAGATGCTCTGCACCAGTCTGTCCCAACCCTTGGTCCCCTAGCCAATGGGCCAGCTAAGTGTAAAAATACATGCCCCACACCCAGCATAACATTTGACATTTTAGCAATTTATCAGACGCTTTTACCCAGAACGACTTATAGTTAGTTAGTGCATTCAACTTAAGGTAGCTAGGTGAGACAACCACATAATCCTGATATGAGCGTCTATGAAAGAAACGGTTGTTTATTTTTTATGACCAGACAACCATAAGAACTGAGGACATAAATTCACTGAAACAGACAGACACGATACAACACATTTAGACAAGAACAGTTATAAGCATTGCCATGGTGTAGCCTAATACAAAAAGAAATAAGGACAAAACATTGTTAGCTTACATTCCATGGCATATGGAACATTTTGCCCTTACAATAACTTATATTTGCTTTAATTAATATTGTTAAACAGAACTCTTGTCGACTTTGTCAAAGTTGGTGTTGTTACCTCCTCAATCAGTCTTGGCATTTTCCTCGACTTGAACCAAATCCTCTTCATCTTCTTCTCCTGATCCTTCTGGATCTGCAAAACCAGAGCCAACCTGGCTCCCAGCTCCATCACGTAGTCTGTCTAGATCGCCCTTTCCTCCAACCGACACTCACCCCTCCTCTGTGTCAGCGTTGAACCCTCCATGTCTTCCTCTTAGCTAACAATAACTCTGGAAAATACACAACGTTGTAGTAAGTGGGTGTTGCTAACCAAATAATAATGCATCTCTTTACAATGTGCACACGTTTTCTTCCCAGCTACTTACAATTAAGCAAGTGAAAATCCTGATCCAGATATGTTTAGGCAATAGGCCTATCTGAATTACTAGTAAAAAGTTGGCTACTGGAAAAGCGACCAAGTTCAAATGAATCGATTTTGGCTGTTCTTATCATTTCGTGAACAATATCCTTCATGACATCATCATTGTGATGCAAGGCGTTGCCATGGCAGATGAAAAAGCACAACACAGACTTTAAAAAGCAAACTTCAGGGTCTTTCTGTACCTTACTATTGAGCCTTATTCAACCCCTCATGTAGCTCTACTCCATATTGGGCCTGGTTCTCACAAACCACACTAATCACTTCCATCATATCATTGAAAACACTGTGTTTTGGGTAGAAAATGACTCTATATCCATGAAGGACCTAACTTGTACAGTTTCATCTATTTTAAAAACCAAGGAGGTAAAAATGCCAGTCTTCTCTTTGAGTGCCCTTGAGTGCACCTCAATTTAAAGAGGTCTATCAATTCAACCATTTGAAATGGATGTCCATTCAATTAAGAACATATTATTCTTATTAGAAATGAATCAGCTACAAATTAGGTAGGCGTACTTGTTTTTTTACACAACCTACTCTTTTGGTACATATTTATTGAGATAATTGATTACAACATATGTTGGTGATTAACACAGAGAGAGGTTTTTTTTCTGTCATCAATAGAATGCATTAGCCATTAGGCTGGCTCACTACAATTGTAACATTACATTTACATTTTACATTTTAGTCATTTAGCAGACGCTCTTATCCAGAGCGACTTACAGGAGCAATTAGGGTTAAGTGCCTTGCTCAAGGGCACATTTACCCCATTTAGCAGACGCTCTTATCCAGAGTGACTTACAAATTGGTGCATTCACTTTATAGCTAGTGGGATAACCACTTTACAATTTTCTTTTTTCTTTTTTTTTTCTCTTTTTTTTTTTTTTTTTTTTTTTTGGGGGGGGTGGGTTGGGGTACGGGGGGTAGAAGGATTACATTATCCTATCCCAGGTATTCCTTAAAGATGTGGGGTTTCAAATGTCTCTGGAAGGTGGTGAGTGACTCCGCTGTCCTGGCGTCGTGAGGGAGCTTGTTCCACCATTGGGGTGCCAGAGCAGCGAACAGTTTTGACTGGGCTGAGCGGGAGCTATGCTTCCGCAGAGGAAGGGGAGCCAGCAGGCCAGAGGTGGATGAACGCAATGCCCTCGTTTGGGTGTAGGGACTGATCAGAGCCTGAAGGTACGGCGGTGCCGTTCCCCTCACTGCTCCATAAGCAAGCACCATGGTCTTGTAACGGATGCGAGCTTCAACTGGAAGCCAGTGGAGTGTGCGGAGGAGGGGGGTGACGTGAGAGAACTTGGGAAGGTTGAACACCAGACGGGCGGCGGCATTCTGGATGAGTTGTAGGGGTTTAATGGCACAGGCAGGGAGCCCAGCCAACAGCGAGTTGCAGTAATCCAGACGGGAGATGACAAGTGCCTGGATTAGGACCTGTGCCACTTCCTGTGTAAGGCAGGGTCGTACTCTCCGAATGTTGTAGAGCGTGGATCTGCAGGATCGGGTCACCGCCTTGATGTTAGCGGAGAACGACAGGGTGTTGTCCAGGGTCACGCCAAGGCTCTTCGCACTCTGGGAGGAGGACACAACGGAGTTGTCAATCGTGATGGCGAGGTCATGGAACGGGCAGTCCTTCCCCGGGAGGAAGAGCAGCTCCGTCTTGCCAGGGTTCAGCTTGAGGTGGTGATCCGACATCCATACTGATATGTCTGCCAGACATGCAGAGATGCGATTCGCCACCTGGTTATCAGAAGGGGGAAAGGAGAAGATTAGTTGTGTATCGTCAGCGTAGCAATGATAGGAGAGGCCATGTGAGGATATGACAGAGCCAAGTGACTTGGTGTATAGGGAGAATAGGAGAGGGCCTAGAACTGAGCCCTGGGGGACACCAGTGGTGAGAGCACGTGGTGCGGAGACAGCTTCTCGCCACGCCACTTGGTAGGAGCGACCGGTCAGGTAGGACGCAATCCAGGAGTGAGCCGCGCCGGAGATGCCCAGCTCGGAGAGGGTGGAGAGGAGGATCTGATGGTTCACAGTATCAAAGGCAGCAGACAGGTCTAGAAGGACAAGAGCAGAGGAGAGAGAGTTAGCTTTAGCAGTGCGGAGAGCCTCCGTGACACAGAGAAGAGCAGTCTCAGTTGAATGACCAGTCCTGAAACCTGACTGGTTTGGATCAAGAAGGTCATTCTGAGAGAGATAGCAAGAGAGTTGGCTAAAGACGGCACGCTCAATAGTTTTGGAAAGAAAAGAAAGAAGGGATACTGGTCTGTAGTTGTTGACGTCAGTGGGATTGAGTGTTGGTTTTTTGAGAAGGGGTGCAACTCTCGCTCTCTTGAAGACGGAAGGGACATAGCCAGCGGTCAAGGATGAGTTGATCAGCGAGGTGAGGTAGGGGAGAAGGTCACCGGAGATGGTCTGGAGAAGAGAGGAGGGGATGGGGTCAAGCGGGCAGGTTGTTGGGCGGCCTGCAGTCACAAGTCGCAGGATTTTATCTGGAGAGAGAGGGGAGAAAGAAGTCAAAGCATAGGGTAGGGAAGTGTGAGTAGGACCAGCAGTGTCATTAGACTTAACAAACGAGGATCGGATGTCGTCAACCTTCTTTTCAAAGTGGTTGACGAAGTCATCCACCGAGAGAGAGGAGGGGGGGAGGGGGGGGGGGGATTCAGCAGGGAGGAGAATGTGGCAAAGAGCTTCCTAGGGTTAGAGGCAGATGCTTGGAATTTAGAGTGGTAGAAAGTGTCTTAGCAGCAGAAACAGATGAAGAAAATGTAGAGAGGAGGGAGTGAAAAGATGCCAGGTCGGCAGGGAGTTTCGTTTTCTTCCATTTCCGCTCCGCTGCCCGGAGCTCTGTTCTGTGAGCTCGCAATGAGTCATCAAGCCACGGAGCTGGAGGGGAGGACCGAGCCGGCCGGGAGGATAGGGGACACAGAGAGTCAAAGGATGCAGAAAGGGAGGAGAGGAGGGTTGAGGAGGCAGAATCAGGAGATTGGAGGGAGAAGGATTGAGCAGAGGGAAGTGATGATAGGATGGAAGAGGAGAGAGTAGTGGGAGAGAGAGAGCGAAGGTTGCGGCGGCGCATTACCATCTGTGTAGGGGCAGAGTGAGTAGTGTTGGAGGAGAGCGAGAGAGAAAAGGACACAAAGTAGTGGTCGGAGACATGGAGGGGAGTTGCAGTGAGATTAGTAGAAGAGCAGCATCTAGTAAAGATGAGGTCAAGCGTATTGCCTGCCTTGTGAGTAGGGAGGGGCGGTGAGAGGGTGAGGTCAAAAGAGGAGAGGAGTGGAAAGAAGGAGGCAGAGAGAAATGAGTCAAATGTAGACGTAGGGAGGTTGAAATCCCCCAAAACTGTGAGGGGTGAGCCATCCTCAGGAAAGGAGCTTATCAAGGCGTCAAGCTCATTGATGAACTCTCCAAGGGAACCTGGAGGGCGATAGATTACAAGGATATTAAGCTTAGATGGGCTAGTGACTGTGACAGCATGGAATTCAAATGAGGAGATAGACAGATGGGTTAGGGGAAAAATTGAGAATGTCCACTTGGGAGAGATGAGGATTCCTGTGCCACCACCCCTCTGACCAGATGCTCTCGGGGTATGCGAGAACACATGGTCAGACGAGGAGAGAGCAGTAGGAGTAGCAGTGTTTTCAGTGGTAATCCATGTTTCCGTCAGCGCCAGGAAGTCGAGGGAATGGAGGTTAGCATAGGCTGGGATGAAGTCAGCTTTGTTGGCAGCAGAACGGCAGTTCCAGAGGCTGCCTGAGACCTGGAACTCCAGGTGTGGGGTGCGTGCAGGGACCACCAGGTTAGAGGCAGCAGCCACGCGGTGTGAGGCGTTTGTGTGGCCTGTGCGGAGAGGAGAGAACAGGGATAGGCAGAGGCATAGTTGACAGGCTGTAGCAAATGGCTACAATAATGCAGAGGAGATCGGAATGAAATGAATTAAACATCAGGAAAAGGAGTGAGTAGGGCCTCCCTCGCCAAAACTTACACCTCAGAAACTATAATTGTTTCACTGAACCATCCAGATAAAAACTCTCCCAACTTCCACTTTTAGAAATTAGAATTGTTGTGAACTACAGCAGTTCAATGTTTCAAGGAATAGACTCAACTTGCTTTGTTCAGCTAGCTAAATATGACACCATGGCTGACTAGCATGCTAGCATCCAATAACACACAGTTTAGCACCAATGGCACCATTGCTGACTAGCATGCTAGCATCCAATAACACACAGTTTAGCACAAATGGCACCATGGCTGACCAGCATGCTAGCATCCAATAACACACAGTTTAGCACCAATACTTGGTTACAACAAACTAACAGTAGTGAGCTAACACACTAAACAGATAATTTGTGTGTTAACGAATTACGTTGGCTAGCTAGCACAAATATATTGTATTTAGCAGCTACAGTACAGTTGGCTGGTCATGTTGGCTAACTAGCAATGGCTACTGTGTTGACTTTGTTTAGAAAACGGCTAGCTAGCTACGTGCTACCTACAATAGCCACCCACAACAGCCCACGGTGCCTAGCTATGACGCTTTAGCCAACAAGCATGCTAGCATCCAATAACACACAGTTTAGCACCAATACTTGGTAACAACAAACGACCGATAGTGTTTTAACACGCTAAACAGATAATTCGTGTCTGTGTCTAGTTCCTATCATAACGCAGCAATAATTAAACGTTGGCTAGCTAGTACAAATATATTGTATTTAGCTGCTGCGGTACAGTTAGCTAGTCGTGATTGGCTACTGTGTTGACTTTGTATGAGACACGGCTAGCTAGCTGGCTAGCTTCGTGCTAATCCCCGGCATAGCCGAATATAATGCTAACCTACAATAACTATCCACAACAGCCCGCGATGCCTACTTACAATAACCAACTACGTTCTAAATACATAATTAAGCCTTACTCGACAAAGCCCAAGCTATGTACAAAGCCAAACTTACCCGACGCCAGCTGATATTTGTCTTCTGCAATCAGTAGGTGTAATTAAGTACAGTAGGTACTAACTACCTAACGCTGATGCCTCAGATAATGAAGTTAGAAAAACGGCTGAAATGGTAGAAAGCTAGCTGGCTTAATTACAGGTACTCTTAAGCTTGAATAACATTGGAAACAGCTATCCACCGTGGCATGACATCTCAGGTGTCAGGATGAAGCATTTTCTCACAAAAAGAGGACTCAAGCAAACTATCTCTCTTCAACAGTTTCACTAGTCATGTTAGGTCTACTTAAAATGTCACATTCATACACAAGTAATTTGAAAATAAGTTATACTACTGAAACACATTCACAATAAGTTATATTACAACCTACCTCTGAAGTAAGCAGTGTGTTCTCTCACTAATGAAATAGGACATTAATAATTTGTCAGTGGTTAGTTGAATCAGTCTCTTTGCACTGTTCAGTTTGTCTGTGCAACAGGTAACCTTCCAGAATCGGAATCTTGTGATGTCACAATGGAGTCCCCATTGCCATGGTTACCCACAGCAGCTTTCATGTGTTATCAAATGCTGGCACAATTTAGTTTATTTATTTTAGATTTTTTGTACCTATGCAGCACAGTCATACCTAATATATACAATGAATCCATATAACCTAATTTTTTATTAAAATAAAATGCTGTAACTCATGTAAAATGGTTGACCATTCAAACGACATGTGTTTTGCCTAATTAAAAGTCTATATGTTTTAGATATCATAAATAGCAGCCAGGCTTACTTAGGTTGTTTGTTCGATCTCAGCCTACCACTAATGCCAATATTTTTCATCATCATCATCATCATCATCATCAATGAAATACATAGGCTACCTTACTACAGTAAAACAAGTCTTCCATAGTCTATGTCACCTCAGTAACAAAGTTCCAAAAAAGAAATGAGGGTTCAAGAAAACATCTCTCTTCAATGGCCTCAGCTATTAGCCATATGATCAACAAGGTCAACTGCAGCACTAAAATCAAGAAGCAGCTCATCCACAAGTTTATCTTGGTCAAGTGATCTGAGCCATTGATCGATTAAATCAACGAGAGCTGTTGCAGTCGAGTGATCCTTACGGTATCTTTACGGTACGCATGCTCATAGAGGGATAAAATTAGCTGGATGTGTAATTATATAGGCCCAAAAAATGTAATTGAAGAGTAGGTAAGTTTAATAAATAATTAAATAAAGAAATCAATATCAGCTGACTATAGAAAAGTATTGTTTAAAATTATGTTTGAACATTTTCTTATCCGTGTCTTTCCAGTTGATATAACCAAACAGACAACCTTTGTTGCTCAAGAGCGTCACACATTCCTCCATTCATTCTCTATCATATTCCCCTCCATCAAATTCCTCTATCATATTCCCTCCATCATATTCTCTCTATTATATTTCTCTCCATCATATTCCACTCCATCATAATACTCGCTATCATATTCCCTCTATCATATTCCTCTTTATTTTTACAGGGAATCCCAATTGAGACCAGTGTCTCTTTTTCAATGGTGCCCTGTGTTATATCAATTAACAATCCAAACAGCTTAAACAGATAAAATTACATACAGAGTAGAAAATATATAGAGCAAAATTATTAGACTTGAACACATACATTTCACAATGAACAGGTCTTGTATTTAACCAGTTGAGCTGACAACCATTTTGCACTGTTTCACTAGGGCTTTAGTCATCAATCTAGCAAGAGGGAAATATTTTATTAATGTAGTGGTGTCCCTCCCCCCAGGAAGCTACGACCTTTAGCTTTCACCTGGAATTGTTCATTTATGTCTGAGAAAAAAAACACTTTCCAAACCATATGATCTAGTACACAAGAAAAGTATAATACAACCTTCTTTACTACTTTGCCAAACATTTCATGACATTAGTGAGAGTCAAAATCTGTAAAATTTGTGAATGTCTAAATTAACATTTGGGCAATTTGACCAGTGTACATCACTCCTATAGACAATGAGAGATGGGCTATGTAAAGGTCTCGATTTTGTCGTTCTGAACAAATGTTTGACTTCCACACAAAATTACTTCTTGACTTATTTTAGGTTTAAGGAAGTGTGTAGGTTTAAACTATTGCTTTAAAGGGAAGAGAGGGGGAGGAGGAGAGAGCGCGAGAGATGGGGGGAGTGGGAGAAAGAGGGAAGGAGGGGGAGGAGGGGGAGGAGGTGGAGGGCAGCTGTGTCCGACACACCATACTTACACCTGCAACAGGTAGGCCAGGGGGCGGGACCTGTAGGTGAGACTCATAGCATGATAAGGGGGGACAGGTGAAGAAGGGGTGTTGCTGGAGTCAAGGAAGGGAGGGTGTTCCTACGAGCCCCCTGCCAGCGAGACGGGGAGCAGGGAGGAAGTCTGTCCATGGAGCATTTCTGGGTCATTGGGTCGCCTCCAATGAGATTAGATCACCCTCTACAATGTAAAGCAGTTTGAGTACTGGGGGGTTCTCTGTATAAATCCAAGGTGAAACCTCCAGGGGCTAGCCTTCTCTCAGCGGAGAGTCTGCTCTGGGCTGCCTGCGAAAGGTGCTCCTCTGTGGGAAAGAGGAGAGAACAAGAGGCCCCAGAAGAGATCTCCTTATGGTAGTGATGGACAGATCAACTCTCCTTGTTATCTTCCACCTCTTCCTCTTCCTCTTGCTCGGCCTTCTCCCTCCTTTCCTTCTTACAGTCTTACAGTCCTTCTTACAGTCATTTTCTCCCTTTCCTCCTTCCTCTCCTCCCTCTTTCTCTTCCTCTACCTTCCTCCCCCTCCTTCCCTCTTGGTAAACCTTGTTTAGTCGAGCCAGATTGTGGATAGCTAGCCATGGTTTAGACCACTGTCGCTGTCTGGGTGGGGGGATACAGGACTGGTCCACTGGACTCAGCTCACATGGGGAGAACCTGCTGCTGCTGCCACTCCCCCTCTTACCTGGGATGAGATCACGTTTGGAGGAAACCTGGCACCATCCCTACGGTGAAGCATGGTGGTGGCAGCATCATGCTCCGGGGAGGATTTTCAGGGACAGGGACTGGGAACACGCCCCATTCACATCGACGGGGCTGTAGTGGAGCAGGTCGAGAGTTTCAAGTTCCTTGGTGTCCACATCACCAACAAACTATCATGGTTCAAACACACCAAGACAGTCGTGAAGAGGGCACGACAACGCCTTTTCCACCACAGGAGACTGAAAAGATTTGGCATTGGTCCCAAGATCCTCAAAAAGTTCTACAGCTGCACCATCGAGAGCTTCCTGACCAGTTGCATCACCGCCTGGTATGGCAACTGCTCGGCATCCGACCGTAAGGCGCTACAGAGGGTAGTGCGTACGGCCCAGTACATCACTGGAGCCAAGCTTCCTGCCATCCAGGACCTATATACTTGGAGGTGTAAGAGGGAGGCCCAAAAAATTGACAAAGACTCCAGTCACCCAAGTCATAGACTGTTCTCTCTGCTACCGCACAGCAAGCGGTACCAGAGTGCCAAGTCTAGGTCCAAAAGGCTCCTTAACAGCTTCTATCCCCAATTCATAAGACTGCTGAACAATTAATCAAATGGCCACCCGGACTATTTACATTGACACCTCCCCCCTTTGTTTTTACACTGGTAATAGGAATCTGTATCGGTTTCCTTGTCTTTTTACCTTGCTTTTGTTATTATTATTATTTTTTAAACTTTTCTTTTTACATTTCGTAAAATGTTATAATTACAAAAACATTTCATTTTAATTTCAATTTAGTAACATACTGTATCATTCAAATAAATATTATTATTTGTCTAATCATATTTTGCCAGCTAACTGGGTGGCAGGCTGCAATCAGTAGCTGTAATTAAGTACAGCAGCCACCAACCATCTAACGTTAATGCCTCGGATAATGAGGTTAGAAGAACAGCTGAATGGTCGGTAGCTAGCTGGCTCAATTACAGGTACTCTTAAGCGTGAAATAACATTGGAAACAACTAACCACAGTTGCTAAAAGTTACCAGTAGCTACCCACTAGCTAGCTAGCTTTGTTGGTCCAAGTGGTGGGTTAGCTAGCACTCGTGCTTCGCCGGGGTCCACCGAATAGAATACTTACCTACAATAATTACCTACAATAACCTACAATAACTACCTAAGTAAACTACCTATAATCAGTGGCGGTTCTAGACACATTTTACTAGGGGGGCCAAGGAGGGGCCAGTGTTTAATCAGGGGGGCACACATAAAAAAACTGGCAACACATGATATTCAAAGATTATAAACTTTATTTTACTTTAAAATCATATGACATTTATTATAAACACGTATTTTGTACAAGAGTGCAGATGCAAGAGAGATAGTGCCATAAAAATGAAAAAAAATTTTTTTTTAAAAAATAAATAAAAAGTACAGGGTACAAATACAGGGTTCATATTCAATGTGAACAAAACTCCAGGATACAACAAAGGGTACAACAATGTGCCATTTCCTATTTATGGAAGCCCCACTACTGTGGACAGTTGATTCCACATTTTGTTTTAAGAAAGAAAACTTTCTGAGTGATTTATAAACAAAACACACTACCCTGTATCCATTTAGGTAAAATAAACCAAATCAGAAAAGAAATTCAATTCAAAGAGGCTTTACTAGCATGACCATATTGACATACAGTATTGCTAAAGCACATAAACAGGGAAACGTGTTACACATTAACATCCAGTAGTCCAATAGGATGCAGACAATAAACATTAACATTCGTTTAAAAGCAACAATCATGTCAACACAATGTAGCAATATGAACAACACTGATGGATATCAGCAACAACATGAAAACAAGAATATTACAGGTGTCTGTGTGTGTGTGTGTCTGTGTCTTTGTGTACTTCACTGTCAGTTGATGAGCAGGTGTACAAAAAAAGGCTTTACAACATATATGGGCAAGTCCATTTAGGACAGCACATTTCCACCATAGTTCACATTAGGAAAAAATGACAGCATGAATGCTCACTAAACAAACATATACTACATATACCTTTTTATACACATTTTTTTCCAGTAATTTTTTAAGAGTGAAAGGGAAGTAAGCAATCGCTCATCATAGGATCATACATATTTCAGTTACAATATTAGTTACAATATTAGTGTTAGTTAGATCATCATGTCAAAGCTGGACCTGCAAGTGTGCAATGATTGGAGTGATTTTGTTTCTTTTTTTTCTTGCTTTGCTTGTTTTCAAAAGGAAAAATCATAGTTGGTAAAAAATAAAATAAACTTTTGTTGAAAGGTATCACACGGTATAATTTACAAATATCTAAAGAGGTTTAGTGGATGCCATAAAACATCTGTGGAGCTTGAAGATTTGTAGTACATAGATGTTTGGCAGAGATAATTCAAAAGAATAAAATCATAAACTCTATCTATCTATCGAGAGAGAGAGAGAGAGAGAGAGAAGTGTTTCCTTAGAGCAGTACATGCAGCAATCACTTAATGGAGTGATGTCATAATGGGCCACAAAACTTTGGGGATGTGGATGGAAAGTTACAGGCAGGAGAGGGGAACCAACAGAAGCAGGTCTTGAGACATGAGTTTTTGAAAACCTCTTGAGAGAGGATTGATGGGATATATATACATACATACAAACATACATACACTCTAGTAGTGTGTGGAACTACTGGTACTGTGAGGAAAAAAAGATAGATGATGTAAAATTAAAAATAAAACAAGCTTCAGCTTCTTAAGACACGGTGGGTTCATCTAAGTAGACACATGTAACTTCATATGGACACCAGACTGTCTTTGTCTACACATGTAACTTCATATGGACCCCAGACCGTCTCTGTTTACACATGTAACTTCATATGGACACCAGACTCTTTGTCTACACATGTAACTTCATATGGGCACCAGACTGTCTCTGTCTACACATGTAACTTCATATGGACACCAGACTCTTTGTCTACACATCTAACTTCATATGGACACCAGACTGTCTCTGTCTACACATGTAACTTCATATGGACACCAGACTGTCTCTGTCTACACATCTAACTTCATATGGACACCAGACTGTCTCTGTCTACACATGTAACTTCATATGGACACCAGACTCTTTGTCTACACATGTAACTTCATGTGGACACCAGACTGTCTCTGTCTACACATGTAACTTCATGTGGACACCAGACTCTTTGTCTACACATCTAACTTCATATGGACACCAGACTGTCTCTGTCTACACATGTAACTTCATATGGACACCAGACTCTTTGTCTACACACGTAACTTCATATGGGCACCAGACTAACTCCATTCATTTTACCGGTGGTATTGAGAACAGATAAACCCACTGTGTCTTAAGAAGCTCAAGCTTGTTGTTTTATTGTTCATTATATCTCTTTTTCCTCACAGCGGCACTCATACGCTACTAGCGTATATATCATATAGATACACTACAGCAACAGGATACGGCGGTTGTGCTGTCTGGCAAAACGGTCCACAAATACATCAAGATCCAGAGCCTTGGCCCTTCTGGACTCTATGCTCAGGACACCAAGATCACTGAGTGTCTCATCACTAGTGGTGGACCGCAGGAAGGTTTTTATCAGTTTCAGTGTGGAGAAACTGCGTTCGCAAGAGGCTGAGCTTACAGGAAGGGTTACAGCAATCTTGCACAGTCTAAAGAGCTCAATGAAAACTTCCCTGTATGGCTCAATAAAACAAACCAGCTCAACTGTACTGCATGGCTTTTTGACTTCACCACTCTGTATTTTTCTGTCCAAAACTCTCTTAAATTGATGGAGCTCATGCCCTAAATCATCAATGTCTGCATTATACAAACGGCCAAATGAAAAAACATTGCTCTCCTTTAAAAAGGTATCACTCTGGGGACTGAGAGACTGTATGCTTCTCATGAGCTCACAGTTTGTATTGGAGAAACGTCTGTTCAACTCATTGAGCATGCTGTCAATTACAGGATAGAAAAATGATGTGAGAAACATATCTTTGTCACGTTCTACCTCCCTCTGACCAACAGTGCTTAGCGTGCAGTAGCCACTGAGTCTAGAGCTCAGCATTTTCTGACGTTTCGCCACTGACCTTGTTGCAGAATCACACTGCTCACAAATATTCAATGCTTCATCCCACAACTCAAAGAAAGACTCCTGCCTGTGGTCTTTCAATGTCAGGACTAAAGCATTTACTAAGTCAACAGCACTTGACAGATCAACAGTTTGTGACTGTAACATGTCAGACAATAGCTTTGTCTCCCCAAACAACTTACGCAGAGTAACAAGATGCACAACAAATTCTAGGTCAATTTGAGCAAGAAGACCTCGGGCCTCAACAGTTCTTTCACCATGACGTTCTTGAGCAATCTCTTGCAGTAGTCGTTTAAGGGCAGGTAGAGTGTCCATGATATTACGTAGGGCTAGAAATCGGCATGACCAACGTGTGTCGCTTAAACGTTGCAGCTCTCTGGTTCTGCCATACATTTCTCTTTGGAGAGACAGCCATTTTGGGTGCACATATGAGGAAGAAGTAAACATATAAAGACTCTGTAACAAAGAAAAAAACTCCTCCGTTTCTGGGACACTTTTGACTACATCAACTAACACTAAATTCAGACAATGAGCACTACAATGGACGTAGAAGGCAAATTTAGCCTGTTCTTTGATCCTTGCCTGAACCCCTGAATGCTTACCGCTCATAACGGCAGCGCCATCGTACGCTTGGCCTACGAGGTTATTTTTGTAGTCCAGGCCATAACGTTCCAGTAAGTGTACTATTTTTCCAGTAAGCCCTGCTGCATCTAACCTCTCTGCAGATTCAAAATGGAGAAAACTCTCCTTAATGGCCCCATTGTAATAGTACCTGAGTGTGAAGGACATCTGTTCTTTTTTTGAAATATCCTTTGTTTCATCTGCCATGACGCTAAAAACCTCACTTTTCTTCACTTCTTCTATGATTTCAGACCGAACCATTTCTGCCAAACAACCCAAAACCTCATTCTGGATGATCTTGCTTGTGTACTTTGCATTGTGAATGGAAGTTATTCTTCTCTTAACAAGTTGGTCGTGGTTAGCAACTGTGTTAAGAATTTCCCTAAAGTTTCCTTTGTTAGTGGACCCTTCAGATTCATCATGTCCTCTTTGTGCTATGTTTTGTGTAGCTGTAAGCAACAGCACTTCCCCAACTGTTTTAATGTATGCCTGATTTTCTTGTACTTGTTTAGTGTGTTCTTTGTCAAGGAGATCTGTTAGTGTTGCGTCAGTTCTAACAGCTCTTTGATAATCCCTCCATGCGATCATTGCACACTTGTGTCGTTCAGACTTTGCATGTAGTGAAAACCCTGCATTTCTCATAGTTGCCTTTTTCCAGTTTGTAAAACCAGGTGTTGAAACAAAAACGGTGTCTGGGGCATTTGGTGTGCTAAAATGTCTACATGCATAGCAACATGTAGAGTCCGTCATTACAGAATACTCAAGCCATGGATGAGTAGTGTACCAGTTTGGTCTGAAGCTTCGTCTTCTGTCCCCCATCAGTGTGGTTGGGAATATCTTCAAGTTCGGCTGTACTGGTACGTCATACTTAGACTTGCTGATATCTGAAGAAGATGGACAGTAAACATAGGGCACAACTACACCATTTATTTACTGTATATCTGCATGTATTTCAAAATGTAGGCAAAGTATTTACTTAAAAAAAAAACAGAGCCATATTGACACAAAAAAGAATTAACAGCAGAAAGCAGCATTTTAAGGACACCCAGCAGGCCTACCATTACATTGTAATTGCATTGCTTTGCAAATAGTAAGAACCTTCCTCATCACAAACCTGATGGTGCAGTACTTGATCCACATGGATCCACTTGCTGTCCCTCTGGCTGTTCATCTCTCTGTCCCTGTATGCTTTCTTCTTCATGCTTCTCACCCTCTTCTTCATTCTCCTCACCCTCTGGAATTTCCCTCTCTTTGTCAGACCCCTCACTTTCATCACATGCTGGCTCTCCCTCTTCCTCAACTTTCTCAAAACCTCGATTTGTTTCTCTCACTTTTTTGTTTGCTGGGGCAAAAAATGACTTTATGTCCCTTCCTCGTTTCATGATAACTATTAGAAGAAGAAAAAATGTAGGGGCATGCATTACATTTTGTTACCTAACCATCCCTCCCTACTTAACACTGGCAGATAACCTGTTGATTACTTTACTAAAAATGTATTTGTTATCGCGATGCAACAGCCAAGACGGATGAAGTGACGTGGTTAACATCACAACATTGTGTAGACCTAGCAAGGATAGCCTACTAACATTTGGATATTTGCTTCTGCTTCGATGAGTTTGCTTAGATATGATTACATTTCTAAACAAATCGAGACCAGACATTTAAAAACTTGATTTGATTTATGTGTGAGGAACAAAAGGAACATGTAGGCTATGTGCAAGAACAACAAGTCACTTATGATATTAAATCGTTTTGCTTACCTTCGACTCCTGCAAATCGTAGCTCCTCTCACAAATAGTAGTTGCTGAGCTCTCATTCACCGAAGCAGCACCACACGTGGCAGGCAGGCAGATGGCAGGATACAGTTTTTGGGTGCGCCACTCTAATTTACCCGTGTAGAACGTTGCCGTGTAGAGCGTTGCATTAGTTCCGCTTTTGGCGCTCGCGTGTAAAATAGTTATAAATTCATAATTTTTTATTTGGTCAGCACGGGGGGGCCACAGGGGTGGCCAGGGACATTTCTCCCCCGGCCTCCGTGTAAAACCGCCACTGCCTATAATACCTGACTACAATACCTACATACAATCTAAATACATGGTTTAAGCTTTACTCAACAACATATAAGAAGCCAGCTTATCTCCTGCTAGAGAAAACACAACCTCTCCCGACAACCTCGAGGCAAGAGACCTTTCTCTCTTTCTCGTCATCTTTCAACTTCTTATTCAGTTCCTTATTTTTCTCTTTTTCCTCCATCTTTAAAAATGTGACTTTCTGCTTGAGGTTCATGGCCAGAAAGCCCACTCTTCCCAGGATGGTCTCTGCTCTCTCTGATGAAACCGTCCCATTGGAGCTCTTGGAATGGGCACGGTCCGCCTCACTCTTCAAACCCTCCCTCGGGCTCACCTCCTCCTTGACGCTCCTCTCTTCACTCTCAATGTCAATGCCTGTCCAATAATCCTAACAGGAAGACATTGACTCTAGATGTAATATTGTTCCAATGTGGCACATTCAATACACATTTGAGTGATCAACATACATTGATGGCCTCATGGGGCACACAATTTAGAGGACAGTAATTGAGGTAACTTGTTTATTTGTATCCCAAACCGATTTTGTAATAGCCATAGATGTTCTTCCTGGGTCCACACCAAACGTAATACAAATGTTAACCCTAGTAAGGGGTGATGTTTTATACTATGAGCATAGATTAGCAGGGTTGGGGTCAATTCAATTTCAATTCCAGTCAATTCAGGAAGTACTTAATTCAATGCTTTGAATTGAAATGGAACAGACCCCCAACCCTGTAGAGTAGAAGTGTAAAATAGGACACCTACCTTTGCCTTTTTCAGCGTCCAGGGCCTGGGTTCCTCATCCTCTGACCTGCATATGGAGGCTCTCACTCTAACAGGCGTCTTAGTGGCCATGCAGAGCAGAGGGGTTGCCAGAGTTAAGTTAGCATCTGGGACCAGCTGGTGAGCATGAGGGCAGCGATCCACCTCTTCACTAGTGCCCTTCCCTTTCTGCTCTGGCTGCTTGTGGTCCTTGTCATGGATGCATGCCAGGCTTGGAGGAAGTGCTAGGACAGGGCTTTTATCACTCATCAGTTCCTCTCTCTTGACAGTGGATGCAACTGCACTTGCCTCTGTGTTAACTGAGCACTATGTGGTGTCCTCAACTGTCTCCTCTGGCTGCTTGTGGTCATTGTTGTTGTGAATGCATTGCAGACCTGGAGGACTTTTATCATCCCAGGTGTAAATAGCAACAGTTGCCTCTGTGTCGACTGAGCACTTTGTAGTGCACTCAACTGTCTTCCATAGCGGTTTGTGGTCATTGTTGTGGGTGCAGGTCAGGATTAGAGGCAGTGTTGCAGGTGCAGGAGGACTTTTATCAGCCAAACACTCCTCCGTGTGGACAGTGGACACAGAAACGGCTGCTTCCCTGGCAACTGGACACTTGTTGGTGTCCTCTACTGCCTCCCCTGGCAGAGTGTGGACAGTGGAGACGGAAACGGCCGCTTCCCTGGACACTTGACTCTTGGTGGTGTCCTCTACTGCCTCCTCTGGCTGCTTGTGGCCATTGTCTAGAATGTGTGGCAACTTTGAAGGCAGCATTGGAGCCGGGCTTTTATCACCCAACAGGTTCTCTCCCTGGACAATGGATGTGCCTGCAGTGATCGCTGTGGTAACGGAGGACTCGGTGGCATCCTCTTTTGTCTCCTCTGTCAGTTTGTGGTCAGAGTCTCGGATACATGGCGAGCTTGGAGGCAGTGCTGCAGGGTCAGGAGGGCTTTGATCAGCTGCCATGTCCTCTTTGAGGTGAGTGGACACATCATTGTTTGTTTCACTGATAACTGGACACTTGGTGGTGTCCTCTACTGCCTCCCCTGGCAGTTTGTAGTCAACTTCAAAGACAAGTGGCAGACTTGGAGGCAGCATTGGGACAGGGCATTTAGCTGCTGATCTGTACACTCCAAAATCAACAGTAGCTGTGCCTGCAGTGGTCTCTGTAGCAACTGAGACCTCATAGGTATCCTCTACTGTCTGCTCTGATGGCATGAAGTCATCGTCAAAGACTGTTGGCAGGCATGTAGGCAGCACTGAAGGAAGACTTCTAGCTGCCCATCGATTCTCTCCCTTGACAGTGGCTGTGGTAGCAGTGGTCTCTGTGGCAACTGGGCACTCTGTGGCTGAAACAGCAGGCTTAGAGGTTTCGAGGAAATTGAATGAATTGCCAATGAACCGCTGAGCCAGGGGTGGGAGGGAGTAATGATAGAATCTGTCCTCTTCCTCAACATTAGATATTGCCACTGGAGCAACTGAGACCTGTGGTGCCCTCTACTGCCTGATGTGGCTGCATGGAGTCTTCGTCAAAGAAGTGTGGCAGGTATCGATGCAGCATTGAGGAAAGATGTATATCTGTCCATAGGTCCTCTCGTATACCTGTAGATACATCAGCAGTGGCCTCTGTGGCAACTGGGCATTCAGCAGACTGGCAGGTTTCAGGGACAAAGTATGAAAATACAATGAACCGCTGTGCATCCTGAGCGCGTATGGCAAATGGAGAGGGGGATGCAACATGGTAGGTATAGGCCTCTGATTGGTGAAAGCCAGTGGTGGGAGGGAGTCAATACAGGGAGCCATGAACTCAGTGAGAGGACAGTTGCTCACATCTCACACATTCTGCGTGAGAAAAGAAACAGACATGATGAAAGTGATCACATTCAGTACATACATACATACTGTATGAGTCAGCACTACTTACTTATACATCACATATATATATATATATATATATATATAGTGTCCTCTAAGATTCTCTGCACCAGTCTGTCCCAACCCTTGGTCCCCTAGCCAATGGGCCAGCTAAGTGTAAAAATACATGACCCACACCCAGCATAACATTTGACATTTTAGCCATTTATCAGACGCTTTTATCCAGAACGACTTATAGTTAGTTAGTGCATTCAACTTAAGGTAGCTAGGTGAGACAACCACATAATCCTGATATGAGCGTCTATGATAGAACAGTTGTTTATTTTTTATGACCAGACAACCATAAGAACTGAGGACATAAATTCACTGAAACAGACAGACACGATACAACACATTTAGACAAGAACAGTTATAAGCATTGCCATGGTGTAGCCTAATACAAAAAGAAATAAGGACAAAACATTGTTAGCTTACATTCCATGGCATATGGAACATTTTGCCCTTACAATAACTTATATTTGCTTTAATTAATATTGTTAAACAGAACTCTTGTCGACTTTGTCAAAGTTGGTCTTGTTACCTCCTCAATCAGTCTTGGCATTTTCCTCGACTTGAACCAAATCCTCTTCATCTTCTTCTCCTGATCCTTCTGGATCTGCAAAACCAGAGCCAACCTGGCTCCCAGCTCCATCACGTAGTCTGTCTAGATCGCCCTTTCCTCCAACCGACACTCACCCCTCCTCTGTGTCAGCGTTGAACCCTCCATGTCTTCCTCTTAGCTAACAATAACTCTGGAAAATACACAACGTTGTAGTAAGTGGGTGTTGCTAACCAAATAATAATGCATCTCTTTACAATGTGCACACGTTTTCTTCCCAGCTACTTACAATTAAGCAAGTGAGAATCCTGATCCAGATATGTTTAGGCAATAGGCCTATCTGAATTACTAGTAAAAAGTTGGCTACTGGAAAAGCGACCAAGTTCAAATGAATCGATTTTGGCTGTTCTTATCATTTCGTGAACAATATCCTTCATGACATCATCATTGTGATGCAAGGCGTTGCCATGGCAGATGAAAAAGCACAACACAGACTTTAAAAAGCAAACTTCAGGGTCTTTCTGTACCTTACTATTGAGCCTTATTCAACCCCTCATGTAGCTCTACTCCATATTGGGCCTGGTTCTCACAAACCACACTAATCACTTCCATCATATCATTGAAAACACTGTGTTTTGGGTAGAAAATGACTCTATATCCATGCAGGACCTAACTTGTACAGTTTCATCTATTTTAAAAACCAAGGAGGTAAAAATGACAGTTTTCTCTTTGAGTGCCCTTGAGTGCACCTCAATTTAAAGAGGTCTATCAATTCAACCATTTGAAATGGATGTCCATTCAATTAAGAACATATTATTCTTATTAGAAATGAATCAGTTACAAATTAGGTAGGCGTACTTGTTTTTTTACACAACCTACTCTTTTGGTACATATTTATTGAGATAATTGATTACAACATATGTTGGTGATTAACACAGAGAGAGGTTTTTTTTCTGTCATCAATAGAATGTATTAGCCATTAGGCTGGCTCACTACAATTGTAACATTACATTTACATTTTACATTTTAGTCATTTAGCAGACGCTCTTATCCAGAGCGACTTACAGGAGCAATTAGGGTTAAGTGCCTTGCTCAAGGGCACATTTACCCCATTTAGCAGACGCTCTTATCCAGAGTGACTTACAAATTGGTGCATTCACCCTATAGCTAGTGGGATAACCACTTTACAATTTTTTTTTTTTTTTTTTTTTTTTTTTGGGGGGGGGGTGGTGGGTTGGGGTACGGGGGGTAGAAGGATTACATTATCCTATCCCAGGTATTCCTTAAAGAAGTGGGGTTTCAAATGTCTCCGGAAGGTGGTGAGTGACTCCGCTGTCCTGGCGTCGTGAGGGAGCTTGTTCCACCATTGGGGTGCCAGAGCAGCGAACAGTTTTGACTGGGCTGAGCGGGAGCTATGCTTCCGCAGAGGAAGGGGAGCCAGCAGGCCAGAGGTGGATGAACGCAATGCCCTCGTTTGGGTGTAGGGACTGATCAGAGCCTGAAGGTACGGCGGTGCCGTTCCCCTCACTGCTCCATAAGCAAGCACCATGGTCTTGTAACGGATGCGAGCTTCAACTGGAAGCCAGTGGAGTGTGCGGAGGAGGGGGGTGACGTGAGAGAACTTGGGAAGGTTGAACACCAGACGGGCGGCGGCATTCTGGATGAGTTGTAGGGGTTTAATGGCACAGGCAGGGAGCCCAGCCAACAGCGAGTTGCAGTAATCCAGACGGGAGATGACAAGTGCCTGGATTAGGACCTGTGCCGCTTCCTGTGTAAGGCAGGGTCGTACTCTCCGAATGTTGTAGAGCGTGGATCTGCAGGATCGGGTCACCGCCTTGATGTTAGCGGAGAACGACAGGGTGTTGTCCAGGGTCACGCCAAGGCTCTTCGCACTCTGGGAGGAGGACACAACGGAGTTCTCAATCGTGATGGCGAGGTCATGGAACGGGCAGTCCTTCCCCGGGAGGAAGAGCAGCTCCGTCTTGCCAGGGTTCAGCTTGAGGTGGTGATCCGACATCCATACTGATATGTCTGCCAGACATGCAGAGATGCGACTCGCCACCTGGTTATCAGAAGGGGGAAAGGAGAAGATTAGTTGTGTATCGTCAGCGTAGCAATGATAGGAGAGGCCATGTGAGGATATGACAGAGCCAAGTGACTTGGTGTATAGGGAGAATAGGAGAGGGCCTAGAACTGAGCCCTGGGGGACACCAGTGGTGAGAGCACGTGGTGCGGAGACAGCTTCTCGCCACGCCACTTGGTAGGAGCGACCGGTCAGGTAGGACGCAATCCAGGAGTGAGCCGCGCCGGAGATGCCCAGCTCGGAGAGGGTGGAGAGGAGGATCTGATGGTTCACAGTATCAAAGGCAGCAGACAGGTCTAGAAGGACAAGAGCAGAGGAGAGAGAGTTAGCTTTAGCAGTGCGGAGAGCCTCCGTGACACAGAGAAGAGCAGTCTCAGTTGAATGACCAGTCCTGAAACCTGACTGGTTTGGATCAAGAAGGTCATTCTGAGAGAGATAGCAAGAGAGTTGGCTAAAGACGGCACGCTCAATAGTTTTGGAAAGAAAAGAAAGAAGGGATACTGGTCTGTAGTTGTTGACGTCAGTGGGATCGAGTGTTGGTTTTTTGAGAAGGGGTGCAACTCTCGCTCTCTTGAAGACGGAAGGGACATAGCCAGCGGTCAAGGATGAGTTGATCAGCGAGGTGAGGTAGGGGAGAAGGTCACCGGAGATGGTCTGGAGAACAGAGGAGGGGATGGGGTCAAGCGGGCAGGTTGTTGGGCGGCCTGCAGTCACAAGTCGCAGGATTTTATCTGGAGAGAGAGGGGAGAAAGAAGTAAAAGCATAGGGTAGGGCAGTGTGAGTAGGACCAGCAGTGTCATTAGACTTAACAAACGAGGATCGGATGTCGTCAACCTTCTTTTCAAAGTGGTTGACGAAGTCATCCACCGAGAGAGAGGAGGGGGGGAGGGGGGGGGATTCAGCAGGGAGGAGAATGTGGCAAAGAGCTTCCTAGGGTTAGAGGCAGATGCTTGGAATTTAGAGTGGTAGAAAGTGCCTTAGCAGCAGAAACAGATGAAGAAAATGTAGAGAGGAGGGAGTGAAAAGATGCCAGGTCGGCAGGGAGTTTAGTTTTCTTCCATTTCCGCTCCGCTGCCCGGAGCTCTGTTCTGTGAGCTCGCAATGAGTCATCAAGCCACGGAGCTGGAGGGGAGGACCGAGCCGGCCGGGAGGATAGGGGACACAGAGAGTCAAAGGATGCAGAAAGGGAGGAGAGGAGGGTTGAGGAGGCAGAATCAGGAGATTGGAGGGAGAAGGATTGAGCAGAGGGAAGTGATGATAGGATGGAAGAGGAGAGAGTAGTGGGAGAGAGAGAGCGCAGTGAGATTAGTAGAAGAGCAGCATCTAGTAAAGATGAGGTCAAGCGTATTGCCTGCCTTGTGAGTAGGGAGGGACGGTGAGAGGGTGAGGTCAAAAGAGGAGAGGAGTGGAAAGAAGGAGGCAGAGAGAAATGAGTCAAATGTAGACGTAGGGAGGTTGAAATCCCCCAAAACTGTGAGGGGTGAGCCATCCTCAGGAAAGGAGCTTATCAAGGCGTCAAGCTCATTGATGAACTCTCCAAGGGAACCTGGAGGGCGATAGATGACAAGGATATTAAGCTTAGATGGGCTAGTGACTGTGACAGCATGGAATTCAAATGAGGAGATAGACAGATGGGTTAGGGGAAAAATTGAGAATGTCCACTTGGGAGAGATGAGGATTCCTGTGCCACCACCCCTCTGACCAGATGCTCTCGGGGTATGCGAGAACACATGGTCAGACGAGGAGAGAGCAGTAGGAGTAGCAGTGTTTTCAGTGGTAATCCATGTTTCCGTCAGCGCCAGGAAGTCGAGGGAATGGAGGTTAGCATAGGCTGGGATGAAGTCAGCTTTGTTGGCAGCAGAACGGCGGTTCCAGAGGCTGCCTGAGACCTGGAACTCCAGGTGTGGGGTGCGTGCAGGGACCACCAGGTTAGAGAGGCAGCAGCCACGCGGTGTGAGGCGTTTGTGTGGCCTGTGCGGAGAGGAGAGAACAGGGATAGGCAGAGGCATAGTTGACAGGCTGTAGCAAATGGCTACAATAATGCAGAGGAGATCGGAATGAAATGAATTAAACATCAGGAAAAGGAGTGAGTAGGGCCTCCCTCGCCAAAACTTACACCTCAGAAACTATAATTGTTTCACTGAACCATCCAGATAAAAACTCTCCCAACTTCCACTTTTAGAAATTAGAATTGTTGTGAACTACAGCAGTTCAATGTTTCAAGGAATAGACTCAACTTGCTTTGTTCAGCTAGCTAAATATGACACCATGGCTGACTAGCATGCTAGCATCCAATAACACACAGTTTAGCACCAATGGCACCATTGCTGACTAGCATGCTAGCATCCAATAACACACAGTTTAGCACAAATGGCACCATGGCTGACCAGCATGCTAGCATCGAATAACACACAGTTTAGCACCAATACTTGGTTACAACAAACTAACAGTAGTGAGCTAACACACTAAACAGATAATTTGTGTGTTAACGAATTACGTTGGCTAGCTAGCACAAATATATTGTATTTAGCAGCTACAGTACAGTTGGCTGGTCATGTTGGCTAACTAGCAATCGCTACTGTGTTGACTTTGTTTGGAAAACGGCTAGCTACCTACGTGCTACCTACAATAGCCACCCACAACAGCCCACGGTGCCTAGCTATGACGCTTTAGCCAACAAGCATGCTAGCATCCAATAACACACAGTTTAGCACCAATACTTGGTAACAACAAACGACCGATAGTGTTTTAACACGCTAAACAGATAATTCGTGTCTGTGTCTAGTTCCTATCATAACGCAGCAATAATTAAACGTTGGCTAGCTAGTACAAATATATTGTATTTAGCTGCTGCGGTACAGTTAGCTAGTCGTGATTGGCTACTGTGTTGACTTTGTATGAGACACGGCTAGCTAGCTGGCTAGCTTCGTGCTAATCCCCGGCATAGCCGAATATAATGCTAACCTACAATAACTATCCACAACAGCCCGCGATGCCTACTTACAATAACCAACTACGTTCTAAATACATAATTGAGCCTTACTCGACAAAGCCCAAGCTATGTACAAAGCCAAACTTACCCGACGCCAGCTGATATTTGTCTTCTGCAATCAGTAGGTGTAATTAAGTACAGTAGGTACTAACTACCTAACGCTGATGCCTCAGATAATGAAGTTAGAAAAACGGCTGAAATGGTAGAAAGCTAGCTGGCTTAATTACAGGTACTCTTAAGCGTGAATAACATTGTAAACAGCTATCCACCGTGGCATGACATCTCAGGTGTCAGGATGAAGCATTTTCTCACAAAAAGAGGACTCAAGCAAACTATCTCTCTTCAACAGTTTCACTAGTCATGTTAGGTCTACTTAAAATGTCACATTCATACACAAGTAATTTGAAAATAAGTTATACTACTGAAACACATTCACAATAAGTTATATTACAACCTACCTCTGAAGTAAGCAGTGTGTTCTCTCACTAATGAAATAGGACATTAATAATTTGTCAGTGGTTAGTTGAATCAGTCTCTTTGCACTGTTCAGTTTGTCTGTGCAACAGGTAACCTTCCAGAATCGGAATCTTGTGATGTCACAATGGAGTCCCCATTGCCATGGTTACCCACAGCAGCTTTCATGTGTTATCAAATGCTGGCACAATTTAGTTTATTTATTTTAGATTTTTTGTACCTATGCAGCACAGTCATACCTAATATATACAATGAATCCATATAACCTAATTTTTTATTAAAATAAAATGCTGTAACTCATGTAAAATGGTTGACCATTCAAACGACATGTGTTTTGCCTAATTAAAAGTCTATATGTTTTAGATATCATAAATAGCAGCCAGGCTTACTTAGGTTGTTTGTTCGATCTCAGCCTACCACTAATGCCAATATTTTTCATCATCATCATCATCATCATCATCAATGAAATACATAGGCTACCTTACTACAGTAAAACAAGTCTTCCATAGTCTATGTCACCTCAGTAACAAAGTTCCAAAAAAGAAATGAGGGTTCAAGAAAACATCTCTCTTCAATGGCCTCAGCTATTAGCCATATGATCAACAAGGTCAACTGCAGCACTAAAATCAAGAAGCAGCTCATCCACAAGTTTATCTTGGTCAAGTGATCTGAGCCATTGATCGATTAAATCAACGAGAGCTGTTGCAGTCGAGTGATCCTTACGGTATCTTTACGGTACGCATGCTCATAGAGGGATAAAATTAGCTGGATGTGTAATTATATAGGCCCAAAAAATGTAATTGAAGAGTAGGTGTCATTGATGTTTAGCATTTAAGTTTAATAAATAATTAAATAAAGAAATCAATATCAGCTGACTATAGAAAAGTATTGTTTAAAATTATGTTTGAACATTTTCTTATCCGTGTCTTTCCAGTTGATATAACCAAACAGACAACCTTTGTTGCTCAAGAGCGTCACACATTCCTCCATTCATTCTCTATCATATTCCCCTCCATCAAATTACTCTATCATATTCCCTCCATCATATTCTCTCTATTATATTTCTCTCCATCATATTCCACTCCATCATAATACTCGCTATCATATTCCCTCTATCATATTCCTCTTTATTTTTACAGGGAATCCCAATTGAGACCAGTGTCTCTTTTTCAATGGTGCCCTGTGTTATATCAATTAACAATCCAAACAGCTTAAACAGATAAAATTACATACAGAGTAGAAAATATATAGAGCAAAAATATTAGACTTGAACACATACATTTCACAATGAACAGGTCTTGTATTTAACCAGTTGAGCTGACAACCATTTTGCACTGTTTCACTAGGGCTTTAGTCATCAATCTAGCAAGAGGGAAATATTTTATTAATGTAGTGGTGTCCCTCCCCCCAGGAAGCTACGACCTTTAGCTTTCACCTGGAATTGTTCATTTATGTCTGAGAAAAAAAAACACTTTCCAAACCATATGATCTAGTACACAAGAAAAGTATAATACAACCTTCTTTACTACTTTGCCAAACATTTCATGACATTAGTGAGAGTCAAAATCTGTAAAATTTGTGAATGTCTAAATTAACATTTGGGCAATTTGACCAGTGTACATCACTCCTATAGACAATGAGAGATGGGCTATGTAAAGGTCTCGAGTTTGTCGTTCTGAACAAATGTTTGACTTCCACACAAAATTACTTCTTGACTTATTTTAGGTTTAAGGAAGTGTGTAGGTTTAAACTATTGCTTTAAAGGGAAGAGAGGGGGAGGAGGAGAGAGCGCGAGAGATGGGGGGAGTGGGAGAAAGAGGGAAGGAGGGGGAGGAGGGGGAGGAGGGGGAGGAGGTGGAGGGCAGCTGTGTCCGACACACCATACTTACACCTGCAACAGGTAGGCCAGGGGGCGGGACCTGTAGGTGAGACTCATAACATGATAAGGGGGGCAGGTGAAGAAGGGGTGTTGCTGGAGTCAAGGAAGGGAGGGTGTTCCTACGAGCCCCCTGCCAGCGAGACGGGGAGCAGGGAGGAAGTCTGTCCATGGAGCATTTCTGGGTCATTGGGTCGCCTCCAATGAGATTAGATCACCCTCTACAATGTAAAGCAGTTTGAGTACTGGGGGGTTCTCTGTATAAATCCAAGGTGAAACCTCCAGGGGCTAGCCTTCTCTCAGCGGAGAGTCTGCTCTGGGCTGCCTGCGAAAGGTGCTCCTCTGTGGGAAAGAGGAGAGAACAAGAGGCCCCAGAAGAGATCTCCTTATGGTAGTGATGGACAGATCAACTCTCCTTGTTATCTTCCACCTCTTCCTCTTCCTCTTGCTCGGCCTTCTCCCTCCTTTCCTTCTTACAGTCTTACAGTCATTTTCTCCCTTTCCTCCTTCCTCTCCTCCCTCTTTCTCTTCCTCTACCTTCCTCTCCCTCCTTCCCTCTTGGTAAACCTTGTTTAGTCGAGCCAGATTGTGGATAGCTAGCCATGGTTTAGACCACTGTCGCTGTCTGGGTGGGGGGATACAGGACTGGTCCACTGGACTCAGCTCACATGGGGAGAACCTGCTGCTGCTGCCACTCCCCCTCTTACCTGGGATGAGATCACGTTTGGAGGAAACCTGGCACCATCCCTACGGTGAAGCATGGTGGTGGCAGCATCATGCTCCGGGGAGGATTTTCAGGGACAGGGACTGGGAACACGCCCCATTCACATCGACGGGGCTGTAGTGGAGCAGGTCGAGAGTTTCAAGTTCCTTGGTGTCCACATCACCAACAAACTATCATGGTTCAAACACACCAAGACAGTCGTGAAGAGGGCACGACAACGCCTTTTCCACCTCAGGAGACTGAAAAGATTTGGCATTGGTCCCAAGATCCTCAAAAAGTTCTACAGCTGCACCATCGAGAGCTTCCTGACCAGTTGCATCACCGCCTAGTATGGCAACTGCTCGGCATCCGACCGTAAGGCGCTACAGAGGGTAGTGCGTACGGCCCAGTACATCACTGGAGCCAAGCTTCCTGCCATCCAGGACCTATATACTTGGAGGTGTAAGAGGGAGGCCCAAAAAATTGACAAAGACTCCAGTCACCCAAGTCATAGACTGTTCTCTCTGCTACCGCACAGCAAGCGGTACCAGAGTGCCAAGTCTAGGTCCAAAAGGCTCCTTAACAGCTTCTATCCCCAATTCATAAGACTGCTGAACAATTAATCAAATGGCCACCCGGACTATTTACATTGACACCTCCACCCTTTGTTTTTACACTGGTAATAGGAATCTGGATCGGTTTCCTTTTCTTTTTACCTTGCTTTTGTTATTATTATTATTTTTTAAAGTTTTCTTTTTACATTTCGTAAAATGTTATAATTACAAAAACATTTCATTTTAATTTCAATTTAGTAACATACTGTATCATTCAAATAAATATTATTATTTGTCTAATCATATTTTGCCAGCTAACTGGGTGGCAGGCTGCAATCAGTAGCTGTAATTAAGTACAGCAGCCACCAACCATCTAACGTTAATGCCTCGGATAATGAGGTTAGAAGAACAGCTGAATGGTCGGTAGCTAGCTGGCTCAATTACAGGTACTCTTAAGCGTGAAATAACATTGGAAACAACTAACCACAGTTGCTAAAAGTTACCAGTAGCTACCCACTAGCTAGCTAGCTTTGTTGGTCCAAGTGGTGGGTTAGCTAGCACTCGTGCTTCGCCGGGGTCCACCGAATAGAATACTTACCTACAATAATTACCTACAATAACCTACAATAACTACCTAAGTAAACTACCTATAATACCTGACTACAATACCTACATACAATCTAAATACATGGTTTAAGCTTTACTCAACAACATATAAGAAGCCAGCTTATCTCCTGCTAGAGAAAACACAACCTCTCCCGACAACCTCGAGGCAAGAGACCTTTCTCTCTTTCTCGTCATCTTTCAACTTCTTATTCAGTTCCTTATTTTTCTCTTTTTCCTCCATCTTTAAAAATGTGACTTTCTGCTTGAGGTTCATGGCCAGAAAGCCCACTCTTCCCAGGATGGTCTCTGCTCTCTCTGATGAAACCGTCCCATTGGAGCTCTTGGAATGGGCACGGTCCGCCTCACTCTTCAAACCCTCCCTCGGGCTCACCTCCTCCTTGACGCTCCTCTCTTCACTCTCAATGTCAATGCCTGTCCAATAATCCTAACAGGAAGACATTGACTCTAGATGTAATATTGTTCCAATGTGGCACATTCAATACACATTTGAGTGATCAACATACATTGATGGCCTCATGGGGCACACAATTTAGAGGACAGTAATTGAGGTAACTTGTTTATTTGTATCCCAAACCGATTTTGTAATAGCCATAGATGTTCTTCCTGGGTCCACACCAAACGTAATACAAATGTTAACCCTAGTAAGGGGTGATGTTTTATACTATGAGCATAGATTAGCAGGGTTGGGGTCAATTCAATTTCAATTCCAGTCAATTCAGGAAGTACTTAATTCAATGCTTTGAATTGAAATGGAACAGACCCCCAACCCTGTAGAGTAAAAGTGTAAAATAGGACACCTACCTTTCCCTTTTTCAGCGTCCAGGGCCTGGGTTCCTCATCCTCTGACCTGCATATGGAGGCTCTCACTCTAACAGGCGTCTTAGTGGCCATGCAGAGCAGAGGGGTTGCCAGAGTTAAGTTAGCATCTGGGACCAGCTGGTGAGCATGAGGGCAGCGATCCACCTCTTCACTAGTGCCCTTCCCTTTCTGCTCTGGCTGCTTGTGGTCCTTGTCATGGATGCATGCCAGGCTTGGAGGAAGTGCTAGGACAGGGCTTTTATCACTCATCAGTTCCTCTCTCTTGACAGTGGATGCAACTGCACTTGCCTCTGTGTTAACTGAGCACTATGTGGTGTCCTCAACTGTCTCCTCTGGCTGCTTGTGGTCATTGTTGTTGTGAATGCATTGCAGACCTGGAGGACTTTTATCATCCCAGGTGTAAATAGCAACAGTTGCCTCTGTGTCGACTGAGCACTTTGTAGTGCACTCAACTGTCTTCCATAGCGGTTTGTGGTCATTGTTGTGGGTGCAGGTCAGGATTAGAGGCAGTGTTGCAGGTGCAGGAGGACTTTTATCAGCCAAACACTCCTCCGTGTGGACAGTGGACACAGAAATGGCTGCTTCCCTGGCAACTGGACACTTGTTGGTGTCCTCTACTGCCTCCCCTGGCAGAGTGTGGACAGTGGAGACGGAAACGGCCGCTTCCCTGGACACTTGACTCTTGGTGGTGTCCTCTACTGCCTCCTCTGGCTGCTTGTGGCCATTGTCTAGAATGTGTGGCAACTTTGAAGGCAGCATTGGAGCCGGGCTTTTATCACCCAACAGGTTCTCTCCCTGGACAATGGATGTGCCTGCAGTGATCGCTGTGGTAACGGAGGACTCGGTGGCATCCTCTTTTGTCTCCTCTGTCAGTTTGTGGTCAGAGTCTCGGATACATGGCGAGCTTGGAGGCAGTGCTGCAGGGTCAGGAGGGCTTTGATCAGCTGCCATGTCCTCTTTGAGGTGAGTGGACACATCATTGTTTGTTTCACTGATAACTGGACACTTGGTGGTGTCCTCTACTGCCTCCCCTGGCAGTTTGTAGTCAACTTCAAAGACAAGTGGCAGACTTGGAGGCAGCATTGGGACAGGGCATTTAGCTGCTGATCTGTACACTCCAAAATCAACAGTAGCTGTGCCTGCAGTGGTCTCTGTAGCAACTGAGACCTCATAGGTATCCTCTACTGTCTGCTCTGATGGCATGAAGTCATCGTCAAAGACTGTTGGCAGGCATGTAGGCAGCACTGAAGGAAGACTTCTAGCTGCCCATCGATTCTCTCCCTTGACAGTGGCTGTGGTAGCAGTGGTCTCTGTGGCAACTGGGCACTCTGTGGCTGAAACAGCAGGCTTAGAGGTTTCGAGGAAATTGAATGAATTGCCAATGAACCGCTGAGCCAGGGGTGGGAGGGAGTAATGATAGAATCTGTCCTCTTCCTCAACATTAGATATTGCCACTGGAGCAACTGAGACCTCAGTGTTGCCCTCTACTGCCTGATGTGGCTGCATGGAGTCTTCGTCAAAGAAGTGTGGCAGGTATCGATGCAGCATTGAGGAAAGATGTATATCTGTCCATAGGTCCTCTCGTATACCTGTAGATACATCTGCAGTGGCCTCTGTGGCAACTGGGCATTCAGCAGACTGGCAGGTTTCAGGGACAAAGTATGAAAATACAATGAACCGCTGTGCATCCTGAGCGCGTATGGCAAATGGAGAGGGGGGATGCAACATGGTAGGTATAGGCCTCTGATTGGTGAAAGCCAGTGGTGGGAGGGAGTCAATACAGGGAGCCATGAACTCAGTGAGAGGACAGCTGCTCACATCTCACACATTCTGCGTGAGAAAAGAAACAGACATGATGAAAGTGATCACATTCAGTACATACATACATACTGTATGAGTCAGCACTACTTACTTATACATCACATATACATATATATATATAAAGTGTCCTCTAAGATGCTCTGCACCAGTCTGTCCCAACCCTTGGTCCCCTAGCCAATGGGCCAGCTAAGTGTAAAAATACATGCCCCACACCCAGCATAACATTTGACATTTTAGCCATTTATCAGACGCTTTTATCCAGAACGACTTATAGTTAGTTAGTGCATTCAACTTAAGGTAGCTAGGTGAGACAACCACGTAATCCTGATATGAGCGTCTATGATAGAACGGTTGTTTATTTTTTATGACCAGACAACCATAAGAACTGAGGACATAAATTCACTGAAACAGACAGACACGATACAACACATTTAGACAAGAACAGTTATAAGCATTGCCATGGTGTAGCCTAATACAAAAAGAAATAAGGACAAAACATTGTTAGCTTACATTCCATGGCATATGGAAAATTTTGCCCTTACAATAACTTATATTTGCTTTAATTTAATATTGTTAAACAGAACTCTTGTCGACTTTGTCAAAGTTGGTCTTGTTACCTCCTCAATCAGTCTTGGCATTTTCCTCGTCTTGAACCAAATCCTCTTCATCTTCTTCTCCTGATCCTTCTGCAAAACCAGAGCCAACCTGGCTCCCAGCTCCATCACGTAGTCTGTCTAGATCGCCCTTTCCTCCAACCGACACTCACCCCTCCTCTGTGTCAGCGTTGAACCCTCCATGTCTTCCTCTTAGCTAACAATAACTCTGGAAAATACACAACGTTGTAGTAAGTGGGTGTTGCTAACCAAATAATAATGCATCTCTTTACAATGTGCACACGTTTTCTTCCCAGCTACTTACAATTAATCAAGTGAGAATCCTGATCCAGATATGTTTAGGCAATAGGCCTATCTGAATTACTAGTAAAAAGTTGGCTACTGGAAAAGCGACCAAGTTCAAATGAATCAATTTTGGCTGTTCTTATCATTTCGTGAACAATATCCTTCATGACATCATCATTGTGATGCAAGGCGTTGCCATGGCAGATGAAAAAGCACAACACAGACTTTAAAAAGCAAACTTCAGGGTCTTTCTGTACCTTACTATTGAGCCTTATTCAACCCCTCATGTAGCTCTACTCCATATTGGGCCTGGTTCTCACAAACCACACTAATCACTTCCATCATATCATTGAAAACACTGTGTTTTGGGTAGAAAATGACTCTATATCCATGAAGGACCTAACTTGTACAGTTTCATCTATTTTAAAAACCAAGGAGGTAAAAATGCCAGTCTTCTCTTTGAGTGCCCTTGAGTGCACCTCAATTTAAAGAGGTCTATCAATTCAACCATTTGAAATGGATGTCCATTCAATTAAGAACATATTATTCTTATTAGAAATGAATCAGCTACAAATTAGGTAGGCGTACTTGTTTTTTTACACAACCTACTCTTTTGGTACATATTTATTGAGATAATTGATTACAACATATGTTGGTGATTAACACAGAGAGAGGTTTTTTTTCTGTCATCAATAGAATGCATTAGCCATTAGGCTGGCTCACTACAATTGTAACATGACATCTCAGGTGTCAGGATGAAGCATTTTCTCACAAAAAGAGGACTCAAGCAAACTATCTCTCTTCAACAGTTTCACTAGTCATGTTAGGTCTACTTAAAATGTCACATTCATTCACAAGTAATTTGAAAATAAGTTATACTACTGAAACACATTCACAATAAGTTATATTACAACCTACCTCTGAAGTAAGCAGTGTGTTCTCTCACTAATGAAATAGGACATTAATAATTTGTCAGTGGTTAGTTGAATCAGTCTCTTTGCACTGTTCAGTTTGTCTGTGCAACAGGTAACCTTCCAGAATCGGAATCTTGTGATGTCACAATGGAGTCCCCATTGCCATGGTTACCCACAGCAGCTTTCATGTGTTATCAAATGCTGGCACAATTTCGTTTATTTATTTTAGATTTTTTGTACCTATGCAGCACAGTCATACCTAATATATACAATGAATCCATATAACCTAATTTTTTATTAAAATAAAATGCTGTAACTCATGTAAAATGGTTGACCATTCAAACGACATGTGTTTTGCCTAATTAAAAGTCTATATGTTTTAGATATCATAAATAGCAGCCAGGCTTACTTAGGTTGTTTGTTCGATCTCAGCCTACCACTAATGCCAATATTTTTCATCATCATCATCATCATCATCAATGAAATACATAGGCTACCTTACTACAGTAAAACAAGTCTTCCATAGTCTATGTCACCTCAGTAACAAAGTTCCAAAAAAGAAATGAGGGTTCAAGAAAACATCTCTCTTCAATGGCCTCAGCTATTAGCCATATGATCAACAAGGTCAACTGCAGCACTAAAATCAAGAAGCAGCTCATCCACAAGTTTATCTTGGTCAAGTGATCTGAGCCATTGATCGATTAAATCAACGAGAGCTGTTGCAGTCGAGTGATCCTTACGGTATCTTTACGGTACGCATGCTCATAGAGGGATAAAATTAGCTGGATGTGTAATTATATAGGCCCAAAAAATGTAATTGAAGAGTAGGTGTCATTGATGTTTAGCATTTAAGTTTAATAAATAATTAAATAAAGAAATCAATATCAGCTGACTATAGAAAAGTATTGTTTAAAATTATGTTTGAACATTTTCTTATCCGTGTCTTTCCAGTTGATATAACCAAACAGACAACCTTTGTTGCTCAAGAGCGTCACACATTCCTCCATTCATTCTCTATCATATTCCCCTCCATCAAATTCCTCTATCATATTCCCTCCATCATATTCTCTCTATTATATTTCTCTCCATCATATTCCACTCCATCATAATACTCGCTATCATATTCCCTCTATCATATTCCTCTTTATTTTTACAGGGAATCCCAATTGAGACCAGTGTCTCTTTTTCAATGGTGCCCTGTGTCAATTAACAATCCAAACAGCTTAAACAGATAAAATTACATACAGAGTAGAAAATATATAGAGCAAAATTATTAGACTTGAACACATACATTTCACAATGAACAGGTCTTGTATTTAACCAGTTGAGCTGACAACCATTTTGCACTGTTTCACTAGGGCTTTAGTCATCAATCTAGCAAGAGGGAAATATTTTATTAATGTAGTGGTGTCCCTCCCCCCAGGAAGCTACGACCTTTAGCTTTCACCTGGAATTGTTCATTTATGTCTGAGAAAAAAAACACTTTCCAAACCATATGATCTAGTACACAAGAAAAGTATAATACAACCTTCTTTACTACTTTGCCAAACATTTCATGACATTAGTGAGAGTCAAAATCTGTAAAATTTGTGAATGTCTAAATTAACATTTGGGCAATTTGACCAGTGTACATCACTCCTATAGACAATGAGAGATGGGCTATGTAAAGGTCTCGATTTTGTCGTTCTGAACAAATGTTTGACTTCCACACAAAATTACTTCTTGACTTTTTTTAGGTTTAAGGAAGTGTGTAGGTTTAAACTATTGCTTTAAAGGGAAGAGAGGGGGAGGAGGAGAGAGCGCGAGAGATGGGGGGAGTGGGAGAAAGAGGGAAGGAGGGGGAGGAGGGGGAGGAGGTGGAGGGCAGCTGTGTCCGACACACCATACTTACACCTGCAACAGGTAGGCCAGGGGGCGGGACCTGTAGGTGAGACTCATAACATGATAAGGGGGGCAGGTGAAGAAGGGGTGTTGCTGGAGTCAAGGAAGGGAGGGTGTTCCTACGAGCCCCCTGCCAGCGAGACGGGGAGCAGGGAGGAAGTCTGTCCATGGAGCATTTCTGGGTCATTGGGTCGCCTCCAATGAGATTAGATCACCCTCTACAATGTAAAGCAGTTTGAGTACTGGGGGGTTCTCTGTATAAATCCAAGGTGAAACCTCCAGGGGCTAGCCTTCTCTCAGCGGAGAGTCTGCTCTGGGCTGCCTGCGAAAGGTGCTCCTCTGTGGGAAAGAGGAGAGAACAAGAGGCCCCAGAAGAGATCTCCTTATGGTAGTGATGGACAGATCAACTCTCCTTGTTATCTTCCACCTCTTCCTCTTCCTCTTGCTCGGCCTTCTCCCTCCTTTCCTTCTTACAGTCTTACAGTCATTTTCTCCCTTTCCTCCTTCCTCTCCTCCCTCTTTCTCTTCCTCTACCTTCCTCTCCCTCCTTCCCTCTTGGTAAACCTTGTTTAGTCGAGCCAGATTGTGGATAGCTAGCCATGGTTTAGACCACTGTCGCTGTCTGGGTGGGGGGATACAGGACTGGTCCACTGGACTCAGCTCACATGGGGAGAACCTGCTGCTGCTGCCACTCCCCCTCTTACCTGGGATGAGATCACGTTTGGAGGAAACCTGGCACCATCCCTACGGTGAAGCATGGTGGTGGCAGCATCATGCTCCGGGGAGGATTTTCAGGGACAGGGACTGGGAACACGCCCCATTCACATCGACGGGGCTGTAGTGGAGCAGGTCGAGAGTTTCAAGTTCCTTGGTGTCCACATCACCAACAAACTATCATGGTTCAAACACACCAAGACAGTCGTGAAGAGGGCACGACAACGCCTTTTCCACCTCAGGAGACTGAAAAGATTTGGCATTGGTCCCAAGATCCTCAAAAAGTTCTACAGCTGCACCATCGAGAGCTTCCTGACCAGTTGCATCACCGCCTAGTATGGCAACTGCTCGGCATCCGACCGTAAGGCGCTACAGAGGGTAGTGCGTACGGCCCAGTACATCACTGGAGCCAAGCTTCCTGCCATCCAGGACCTATATACTTGGAGGTGTAAGAGGGAGGCCCAAAAAATTGACAAAGACTCCAGTCACCCAAGTCATAGACTGTTCTCTCTGCTACCGCACAGCAAGCGGTACCAGAGTGCCAAGTCTAGGTCCAAAAGGCTCCTTAACAGCTTCTATCCCCAATTCATAAGACTGCTGAACAATTAATCAAATGGCCACCCGGACTATTTACATTGACACCTCCACCCTTTGTTTTTACACTGGTAATAGGAATCTGGATCGGTTTCCTTTTCTTTTTACCTTGCTTTTGTTATTATTATTATTTTTTAAAGTTTTCTTTTTACATTTCGTAAAATGTTATAATTACAAAAACATTTCATTTTAATTTCAATTTAGTAACATACTGTATCATTCAAATAAATATTATTATTTGTCTAATCATATTTTGCCAGCTAACTGGGTGGCAGGCTGCAATCAGTAGCTGTAATTAAGTACAGCAGCCACCAACCATCTAACGTTAATGCCTCGGATAATGAGGTTAGAAGAACAGCTGAATGGTCGGTAGCTAGCTGGCTCAATTACAGGTACTCTTAAGCGTGAAATAACATTGGAAACAACTAACCAGCCACTGTCAAGGGAGAGAATCGATGGGCAGCTAGAAGTCTTCCTTCAGTGCTGCCTACATGCCTGCCAACAGTCTTTGACGATGACTTCATGCCATCAGAGCAGACAGTAGAGGATACCTATGAGGTCTCAGTTGCTACAGAGACCACTGCAGGCACAGCTACTGTTGATTTTGCAGTGTACAGATCAGCAGCTAAATGCCCTGTCCCAATGCTGCCTCCAAGTCTGCCACTTGTCTTTGAAGTTGACTACAAACTGCCAGGGGAGGCAGTAGAGGACACCACCAAGTGTCCAGTTATCAGTGAAACAAACAATGATGTGTCCACTCACCTCAAAGAGGACATGGCAGCTGATCAAAGCCCTCCTGACCCTGCAGCACTGCCTCCAAGCTCGCCATGTATCCGAGACTCTGACCACAAACTGACAGAGGAGACAAAAGAGGATGCCACCGAGTCCTCCGTTACCACAGCGATCACTGCAGGCACATCCATTGTCCAGGGAGAGAACCTGTTGGGTGATAAAAGCCCGGCTCCAATGCTGCCTTCAAAGTTGCCACACATTCTAGACAATGGCCACAAGCAGCCAGAGGAGGCAGTAGAGGACACCACCAAGAGTCAAGTGTCCAGGGAAGCGGCCGTTTCCGTCTCCACTGTCCACACTCTGCCAGGGGAGGCAGTAGAGGACACCAACAAGTGTCCAGTTGCCAGGGAAGCAGCCGTTTCTGTGTCCACTGTCCACACGGAGGAGTGTTTGGCTGATAAAAGTCCTCCTGCACCTGCAACACTGCCTCTAATCCTGACCTGCACCCACAACAATGACCACAAACCGCTATGGAAGACAGTTGAGTGCACTACAAAGTGCTCAGTCGACACAGAGGCAACTGTTGCTATTTACACCTGGGATGATAAAAGTCCTCCAGGTCTGCAATGCATTCACAACAACAATGACCACAAGCAGCCAGAGGAGACAGTTGAGGACACCACATAGTGCTCAGTTAACACAGAGGCAAGTGCAGTTGCATCCACTGTCAAGAGAGAGGAACTGATGAGTGATAAAAGCCCTGTCCTAGCACTTCCTCCAAGCCTGGCATGCATCCATGACAAGGACCACAAGCAGCCAGAGCAGAAAGGGAAGGGCACTAGTGAAGAGGTGGATCGCTGCCCTCATGCTCACCAGCTGGTCCTAGATGCTAACTTAACTCTGGCAACCCCTCTGCTCTGCATGGCCACTAAGATGCCTGTTAGAGTGAGAGCCTCCATATGCAGGTCAGAGGATGAAGAACCCAGGCCCTGGACGCTGAAAGAGGCAAAGGTAGGTGTCCTATTTTACACTTCTACTCTACAGGGTTGGGGGTCTGTTCCATTTCAATTCAAAGCATTGAATTAAGTACTTCCTGAATTGACTGGAATTGAAATTGAAATGACCCCAACCCTGCTACTCTATGCTCATAGTATAAAACATCACCCCTTACTAGAGTTAACATTTGTATTACGTTTGGTGTGGACCCAGGAAGAACATCTATGGCTATTACAAAATCGGTTTGGGATACAAATAAACAAGTTACCTCAATTACTGTCCTCTAAATTGTGTGCCCCATGAGGCCTTCAATGTATGTTGATCACTCAAATGTGTATTGAATGTGCCACATTGGAACAATATTACATCTAGAGTCAATGTCTTCCTGTTAGGATTATTGGACAGGCATTGACATTGAGCGTGAAGAGAGGAGTGTCAAGGAGGAGGTGAGCCCGAGGGAGGGTTTGAAGAGTGAGGCGGACCGTGCCCATTCCAAGAGCTCCAATGGGACGGTTTCATCAGAGAGAGCAGAGACCATCCTGGGAAGAGTGGGCTTTCTGGCCATGAACCTCAAGCAGAAAGTCACATTTTTAAAGATGGAGGAAAAAGAGAAAAATAAGGAACTGAATAAGAAGTTGAAAGATGACGTGAAAGAGAGAAAGGAGATGAAGGCGAGAGAGAAAGAGCAAAAGAAAGCCATGAAAGCTGAGAAAAAGAGGGACAAGATAGAACAGAAAAAGAGAGAAAAGGAAAGAAAAGAGAAGGAAAAGGCAGAGACAAAGAGGTTAGAGGGGCTGATTAAGATACACAATGCCATGATGAAAGACAGGATTAAGAAAGAGAAGAAGTGGTCTGAGGAGCTGAAAAAGAGAGAGAAAGCTCAAGCTGAGCTCCTGGAGATGGAGCGAAAGATTTAAAAAAAGGAGGAGAATAAGAGAGAAAAGAGGAGGAAAGAGGAGAGGAAGAGACTGGAGAAGAGGAAAAAGAGGGATCCAAGTGGAGGTGGAACTGAGAGGTTGATAGAAGAGCAGGGAAGGGATGAAAGCTTGAAGATGAATGAGTAGACTGGGTAAGAGAGAGAGAGAGAAAAGAGAGATACTGTATTTTTGCATGCAATGAAAAACAAAGAATAAAAAAATAAATATTTACTCTGTTTGTTTTTTGTCAAGGCATACCGTACAAAACATTATAAACACAAAATGTTTACTTTTCGCAAATTTGGGGAGTGTTGCACAGTTTAAATGTTGAATCCTAAATCGACACTAAGCACTCCTACATGTTGAAAGGATTGGATAGGTGTACATATACATTAGGTGTAATATGGCAAACAAAGCCTATCAGAGGGAAAGGTAGAGCCATTACCAGTGTTTATACCTATGGGATAGGTAGAGAAAATTCTAAAACAAATCTCACAAGCTCTCATCCATAGTCAAATGAACTACTGTTGTCTGGAGTAATGCAGGTGTTGGTGACCTAAAGAGACTGCAAATAGCACAAAATTGTTAGGCCTACTGCTGCTAGGTAGCTCTCTCTCTGCTCTCCCCCTCCCCTCTGTATGTTCTTGATAGCAGGAGTGAAGTCTGGTGTGCGGGAGTCAGGGTTCCAGCTACAGCTCATTCACCATAATCACCTCAGCCTTAAAGACCCGGTCAAACTCGCCACTCATCATCAGATCATAGTCAAGACAACCATGTTAGTCTCGCTGCTGATTCAACCTGCTTGTTTTCGCTCTTTGTGTTTTTGGCCTATTCTATTTACATTTTTCCTGTGTCACAGATTATTGGAACCTGACTCCTGCCTCCACTTCACTCCTGCCACCACCATCCCGTTTACCACTACTGGACTTCCCTTTTGGACTCACCCCGGACACTAGGACGTTACGGTACCACTCCTGCTCAGAACCTGGATCTGTTAACCTCCCTGTAGACCTGGACTTGCTCTTCCCCCTTTTTGGAAACCTGGACAATTTTACTTTGCAATAAACTTGTTAAACTTTCTCTGGCTCTGTGTAGTTGTCTACATTTGGGTTCATATCCAGTTAATTCATGACAAAAATACGGCAGCAAGAAAGGGTCTGCAATGTGGTTATGAGATGTTCTCCATAGAATTACATAATGAACTTGAATGGCCGACTGTCAAGGAAATGATAAAAAAACACACCAAACATTTTTTTTCATAAATGTACTGAAAGACCAACAGCTATATGTGATTAACTGGATATGATCAAAGACGACTCGTAAAGGTAATAGGAATCTGGATCTGTTTCCTTTTCTTTTTACCTTGCTTTTGTTATTATTATTATTTTTTAAAGTTTTCTTTTTACATTTCGTAAAATTTTATAATTACAAAATCATTTCATTTTAATTTCAATTTAGTAACATACTGTATCTTTCAAATAAATATTACTATTTGTCTAATCATATTTTTTGCCTTTGAAGCTTAATATTTTGTAATATAATGTATGACTGACATAATCAAAGGTAATCAAAGGGAAAGAGATAAGGGTAACAATGAAGACACTTCCATTACTAAGTGATGAGTGGAAGTGTACAGTGCTCTCCTGAATTATTGGCACCAGAAAGAAATATGAACAAAAAAGGCTGTGAAAACATATCATTGTGGTCTATCAGCTTGATCTTACACTCAAAATATAATATGAATCTACCCTTTAATTTAGTAAAAATTGTTCAAATAAAATAATAATCGTCATCAACAAATCATTATTTTATTCAAAAACATGCGTGTCACAATTATTGGCTGCCCTATATATTATTTTGAACAAAATCTAATTGAGTGCATTTGTAAAGTATTCAGACCCCTTGACTTTTTCCACACTTTGTCTTATTCTAAAATGTATTAAATTGTTTGTTTTTTTCCCTCATCAATCTACACACAATACCCCATAATGACAAAGTGAGAACAGGTTTTTAGACTTTTTTATAAATGTATTAAACATAACAAATGGAAATATTACATTAACATAAGTATTCAGACCCTTTACTCAGTACTTTGTTGAAGCACCTTTTGCAGCGATTACAGCCTCGAGTCTTCTTGGGTATGACGCTACAAGCTTGGCACACCTGTATTTGAGGAGTTTCTCCCATTCTTCTCTGCAGATCCTCTCAAGCTCTGTCAGGTTGGATAGGGCGTGTCGCTGCACAGCTATTTTCCGGTCTCTCCAGAGATGTTAGAACGGGTTCAAGTCCGGTTTCTGGCTGGGCCACTCAAGGACATTCAGAGACTTGTCCCGAAGCCACTCCTGCGCTGTCTTGGCTGTGTGCTTAGGGTCGTTGTCCTGTTGGAAGGTGAACCTTCGCCCCAGTCTGAGGTCCTGAGCGCTCTGGAGCAGGTTTTCATCAAGGATTTCTCTGTACATTGCTCTGTTCATCTTTCCCTTGATCCTGACTAGTCTACAAATCAAATCAAATTGTATTTGTTATATGCCGAATACAACAGGTGTAGACCTTACAGTGAAATGCTTACTTACAAGCCCTTAACCAACAATGCAGTTCAAGAAATAGAGTTAAGAAAATATTTACTAAAAACACTAAAGTAAAAAATAAAATAAAAAGTAACACAATAAAATATTAATGAGGCTATATACAAGGGGTACCGGTACCGAGTCAATGTGTGGTAGTACAGGTTAGTTGAGGTAATTTGTACATGTAGGTAGGGGTAAAGTAACTATGCATAGTTAATAAACAGCGAGTAGCAGCAGTGTAAAAACAAAGGGGGGAGGGTCAATGAAAATAGTCCGGGTGGCCATTTGATTAATTGTTCAGCAGTCTTATGAATTGGGGATAGAAGCTGTTAAGGAGCCTTTTGGACCTAGACTTAGCACTCTGGTACCGCTTGCTGTGCGGTAGCAGAGAGAACAGTCTATGACTTGGGTGACTGGAGTCTTTGTCAATTTTTTGGGTCTCCCTCTTACACCTCCTAGTATATAGGTCCTGGATGGCAGGAAGCTTGGCTCCAGTGATGTACTCGGCCGTACGCACTACCCTCTGTAGCGCCTTACGGTCGGATGCCGAGCAGTTGCCATACTAGGCGGTGATGCAACCGGTCAGGATGCTCTCGATGGTGCAATTGTAGAACTTTTTGAGGATCTTGGGACCAATGCCAAATCTTTTCAGTCTCCAGAGGTGGAAAAGGTGTTGTCGTGCCCTCTTCACGACTGTCTTGGTGTGTTTGAACCATGATAGTTTGTTGGTGATGTGGACACCGAGGAACTTGAAACTCTCGACCTGCTCCACTACAGCCCCGTCGATGTGAATGGGGTGTGTTCCCAGTCCCTGTTCCTGAAAATCCTCCCCACAGCATGATGCTGCAACCACCATGCTTCACCATAGGGATGGTGCCAGGTTTCCTCCAAACGTGATCTCATCCCAGGTAAGAGGGGGAGTGGCAGCAGCAGCAGGTTCTCCCCATGTGAGCTGAGTCCAGTGGACCAGTCCTGTATCCCACCTCCCAGAGAGCGACAGTGGTCTGAACCATGGCTAGCTATCCACAATCTGGCTTGACTAAACAAGGTCTACCAAGAGGGAAGGAGGGAGAGGAAGGTAGCGGAAGAGAAAGAGGGAGGAGAGGAAGGAGGAAAGGGAGAAAAGGGTTCTCTCCATCACGACTGTAAGAAGGAAAGGAGGGAGAAGGCCGAGCAAGAGGAAGAGGAAGAGGTGGAAGATAACAAGGAGAGTTGATCTGTCCATCACTACCATAAGGAGATCTCTTCTGGGGGCTCTTGTTCTCTCCTCTTTCCCACAGAGGAGCACCTTTTGCAGGCAGCCCAGAGCAGACTCTCCGCTGAGAGAAGGCTAGCCCCTGGAGGTTTCACCTTGGATTTATACAGAGAACCCCCCAGGACTCAAACTGCTTTACATTGTAGAGGGGAATCTAATCTCATTGGAGGCGACCCAATGACCCAGAAATGCTCCGTGGACAGACTTCCTCCCTGCTCCCCGTCTCGCTGGCAGGGGGCTCGTAGGAACACCCTCCCCTCCTTGACTCCAGCTCCACCCCTTCTTCACCTGCCCCCCTTATCATGTTATGAGTCTCACCTACAGGTCCCGCCCCCTGGCCTACCTGTTGCAGGTGTAAGTATGGTGTGTCGGACACAGCTGCCCTCCACCTCCTCCTCCCCCTCCTCCCCCTCCTTCCTTCTTTCTCCCACTCCCCCCATCTCTCGCGCTCTCTTCTCCTCCCCCTCTCTTCCCTTTAAAGCAATACTTAGACCAGGCTTTCTGCCTCCTCTACCCCTCTCCACCTCCTCTTCCATTCCTACTCTCTTTCTCTCCACCTCCTCCTCCTCTTTGTTCCCCCTCTCCCGCCCTCCAGTGAGAGAGGCAGGTCACCTCGCCGTCACTCTATCCAGCTGGAGCCACTCCACTGAGAGGGCGAGGAGGAGAGGATAGGTATAGAGGAAGACCAGAGGAGACAAGAGGGAGAGGAGGAGAGGAGGAGAGGGAGTGAGACACTATGTTAGCTGTTGTGGTGTGATATATGTAGTTACTTGTAATAACCACTAGAGCAGGGGTGTCAAACTCATTTTGGTTCAGGGGCCACATACAGCGCAATCTGATCTCAAGTGGGCCGGGCCAGTCAAAAATAATAGCAAAATAACCTATAAATAACGTCAACAAATCTTTACCTTTGTTTTTCAATATTATGCCTTAATTTATCATTTAGCCTACATATGTGCATTATAACTCACAGATCACAGTGGATCTACAAAGGCACAAAACATTTATTCACAGATAGGCCTATGGAACTGAAAAAATTGCATTTCACTTTGATTAAAACAACTTGTTTTATTAACTTATTAACTTAACTTATTTTAATGTACAGTATACATTCTGACCACCTGAACTGACTCACCACACTATGCACAAACTAAAGTCGGAGCAATGAAGAACGTTATCACAATGTTCATGGTCTTTAAATATTACATTACCACAGTAAATGTTATTTTTTCACAGAACTGTATTCTTCAGAGTGAAAAAAGTATCTTAAAGAGCATTACAAGTCTTACAATTAGACTTGATGTCACGGTTTCGGCCGAGGCTGCTCCTCCTCCTGGTTCGGGCAGGCTTCGGCGTTCGCCGTCCCCGGAATACTAGCTGCCACCGTTGTATGTTTCGTGTGTTGATTGCTTTGGTCTGTCTGGTACACCTGTTTCTGTTTGTGTCCTAATTACGTGGCCTATAAGTTCCCTGTTTTGTGTTAGGTATTTTGTGTGTTGTTTTTCGCCAGTCGTTTGTGTTACGTGTCGTGTTTTGTGTATTTTGTAATTACGCTTGTTTGTGCGTAATTGCGCTTAGTCGCCTCCTTTGTTGTTTGAGGCCGTGCCTTTTTGTATATTACATTGTTTCTTTGGGACTTTAGTAAACGCTTTTGGACTAAGCCTCGGTGTCCTGCGCCTGACTTCCACCCCACCTACACCTCACCTTATGACAGAACAACACACCATCATGGAGTCAGCAGGAGCAGTGGCGGCACCCAGGTTGCTGGAGGAGCGGTTACGCTATCAAGACATCTTGTTCCAGCAACTTGAGGCCGCCCTTGACGAGGTGTCCAACAAGCTGAGTCGCTTGGTGACTAGGGAAGTGCCCACGCCATCGCCCACGATCCCATCACCAACGGCCAGTCCTCCTCTCTCAGCACCGGAACCCAGTGGCATTCGGCTCTCGCTCCCGAGGGCATATGACGGTTCTGCAGCCGGGTGTCAGGGGTTCCTCCTGCAGATAGAACTATACCTGGCTACTATACACCCAGCGCCCTTGGGATACGAGAGCGTCTCCGCCCTCATCTCCTGTCTATCCGGTAAGGCGTTGGAATGGGCCAACGCCGAATGGAGGAGAATAGACGCAGCTACCATCACCTACGCTGAGTTCTCCCGCCGCTTCCGGGCAGTCTTCGATCACCCACCTGAAGGGAAGGCGGCGGGGGAGCGTCTGTTCTACCTCCGACAGGAGAAGAGGAGCGCACAGGAGTTCGCACTGGAGTTCCGGACGTTAGCTGCGGATGCGGGATGGAATGAGAGGGCCCTCATCGACCAGTACCGGTGTAGCCTGCGAGAGGACGTTCGTCGTGAGCTGGCCTGCAGGGACACCAACCTATGCTTCGACCAGCTGGTGGACATCTCCATCAGGCTTGACACCCTGCTGGCCGCCCGCGGACGTCCCGAGTGGGGGTCGTCCATTCCATCCTCCAGCACCTCTGAGCCAATTCCTATGGAGCTCGGGGGTGCTGGCGCTAGAGAGAGGAGGAGGGAGAACCCGAGGAGGGCCAACCCCTGCACCAACTGTGGCCGTGGAGGACACACCGCGGCCAGGTGCTGGGGAGGGTTTTCTGAGAGAGGGGACAACAGGTCACGCACTGGGGAGTCATTTCAGGTGAGTAGGCGCCCCACTTACCCAGAGCTCTCTGTTGGTCACATGAGCATTCCTGTGCGTTTTCCACAGGTGGCACCTCATTCCCAGCATAAGGCGCTAGTAGATTCAGGCGCAGCTGGGAACTTTATTGATCGGGCATTTTGTGCTAGGCTAGGAATTCCCCTTCGGCCGGTAGAAGTTCCATTCCCTGTCCATGCATTAGACAGCCGGCCGTTGGGGTCGGGTCTGATCAGGGATGTCACAGCACCGCTGACGATGACTACGCAGGGGGGTCATGAGGAAATCATTCAGTTCTATCTGATTGACTCTCCTGCGTACCCAGTGGTGTTGGGGCTTCCCTGGTTAAGCACCCACGATCCTACCATAGCGTGGCAACAGAGGGCTCTTATGGAGTGGTCTGCCCAGTGTGTAGGGAGATGTCTAGGTGTTTCCATAGGGGCGACCTCGGTAGAGAGTCCGAACCAAGTACCCACACTGCGCATTCCCCCCGAGTATGAGGATTTAGCACTAGCGTTTAGCAAATCGAGGGCAGCACGGCTACCTCCTCATAGACAGGGGGACTGTGCGATAAATCTCCAGACCGGAGCAGCTTTTCCCAGGAGTCATGTGTATCCCCTGTCTCAAGAGGAAACTGCGGCTATGGAGACTTACATAGCCGAGTCCTTGGCACAGGGATACATACGGCCCTCTACTTCTCCGGTCTCCTCGAGTTTCTTCTTTGTGAAGAAGAAGGACGGGGGATTGCGCCCGTGTATTGATTACCGTAGTCTCAATCAGATCACAGTAAAATACAGTTACCCACTTCCACTGATTGCGACGATGACGGAGTCATTACGCGGAGCGCGTTTCTTCACAAAGTTGGATCTCAGGAGCGCGTACAATTTGGTGCGCATTAGGGAGGGGGATGAATGGAAAACAGCATTTAGCACCACCTCGGGTCATTACGAGTATCTCGTCATGCCGTATGGGTTAATGAATGCTCCTTCAGTCTTCCAATCCTTTGTTGATGAGATTTTCCGGGACATGCATGGGCAGGGTGTAGTGGTGTACATTGACGACATTCTAGTGTATTCTTCTACACGAGCCGAGCATGTAGCCCAGGTGCGCCGAGTATTGAGACGACTGTTGGAGCATGACTTGTATGTCAAGGCAGAGAAATGCCTGTTCTTCCAGGAGTCCGTCTCCTTTTTGGGTTATCGGTTGTCCGCGTCTGGCGTGGAGATAGAGGTAGATCGGGTATCAGCTGTGCGTAATTGGCAAACTCCAACCACCGTAAAAGAGGTGCAGCGGTTCTTGGGTTTTGCTAATTACTACCGGAGGTTTATCCGGGGTTTTGGACAGGTTGCAGCTCCCATTACATCACTGCTAAAGGGGGGTCCGGTGCGCTTGCAGTGGTCAGCTGAGGCGGACAGGGCATTTGTCAAGCTGAAGAACCTGTTCGCCTCGGCCCCGGTGCTGGCGCATCCGGATCCCTCTTTGCCTTTCCAAGTAGAGGTGGACGCGTCCGAGACCGGTATTGGGGCAGTCCTGTCACAACGGTCCGGCACGCCACCTAAGCTCCGCCCCTGTGCGTTCTACTCCAAGAAGCTCAGCTCGGCGGAGCGCAATTATGACGTTGGGGACAGGGAGCTGTTAGCTGTAGTCCAGGCCCTAAAGGTGTGGAGGCATTGGCTTGAGGGGGCTCAACACCCTTTTCTCATTCTGACTGATCACCGTAACCTGGAGTACATCCGGGCAGCTAGGAGATTGAACCCTCGTCAGGCTAGGTGGAACATGTTCCTAACCCGGTTTGTTTTTAAGATCACATACATCCCTGGGTCCCAGAACGGTAAGGCAGACGCACTGTCCCGACAGTATGACACGGAGGAGAGGTCCATTGAGCCTACTTCCATACTGCCGAAGTCTTGTCTGGTGGCTCCGGTAGTATGGGAGGTCGATGCGGAAATCGAGCGGGCGCTGCGTACCGACCCTACTCCCCCCGAGTGTCCTGTGGGGCGGACGTACGTTCCGCTCGAGGTTCGTGATCGGCTTATTTCTTGGGCTCATACATCACCCTCCTCTGGACATCCTGGTATTGGTCGGACGGTGCACTGCCTTAGCGTGAAATACTGGTGGCCAACGTTAGCCAGGGATGTGAGGGTTTATGTCTCCTCCTGCTCGGTGTGTGCCCAGTGTAAGGCACCTAGACATTTGCCCAGGGGTAAGTTACATCCTCTGCCCGTTCCACAACGACCATGGTCCCACCTCTCGGTAGATTTTGTGACCGATCTACCCCCTTCCCAGGGTAATACTACCATTTTGGTCGTTGTGGATCGGTTTTCTAAGGCCTGTCGTCTCCTCCCACTGCCGGGTCTCCCTACTGCCCTACAGACCGCCGAGGCCCTCTTTACCCACGTGTTCCGGCACTATGGGGTCCCCGAGGATATTGTGTCCAACCGAGGACCCAGTTCACCTCCAGAGTCTGGGGGGCTTTCATGGAACGCCTGGGGGTCTCGGTTAGCCTTACCTCGGGGTACCACCCAGAGAGCAATGGGCAGGTTGAACGTGTTAACCAGGATGTGGGTAGGTTTTTGAGGTCCTATTGCCGGGACCGGCCGGAGGAGTGGTCGAGGTATATCCCCTGGGCAGAGATGGCCCGGAACTCTCTCCGCCACTCCTCCACCGGATTAACACCTTTCCAGTGTATTTTAGGGTATCAGCCGGTCCTGGCACCGTGGCACGAGAGCCAGACCGAGGCCCCTGCGGTGGACGAGTGGATTCGGCGCTCAGAAGAGACGTGGGACGCTGCCCATGTCCATCTGCAGAGTGCCATCCGTCAACAGAAGGCGAGCGCCGATCGCCACCGCAGTGAGGGGCCGGTGTACGCACCGGGAGATCGAGTCTGGCTCTCGACTCGAAACCTGCCCCTCCGCCTGCCCTGCCGGAAGCTGGGTCGGCGGTTTGTGGGGCCCTTCAAAGTCCTGAGAAGATTGAACGAGGTGTGTTACAGATTACAACTGCCTATTGAGTACAAAAATATTAACCCCTCGTTCCATGTGTCTCTTCTCAGGCCGGTGGTAGCTGGTCCACTCCAAGAGGAGGAGATAGGAGAGACCCCTCCAACCCCTTTGGACATCGAGGGGGCACCGGCGTACAGGGTCCGGACTATATTGGACTCGAGGCGCCGGAGGAGTGGTCTCCAGTATCTCGTGGAGTGGGAGGGGTACGGTCCGGAGGAACGGTGCTGGGTGCCTAGGAGGGACATCCTCGACCCATCCCTCCTGACAGAGTTCCACCGTGGGCATCCCACGCGCCCGGGTCTGCGTCCTCCTGGCCGTCCCCGAAACCGGGGTCGGCGCACGGCTGGAGCCGCGCGTCAAGGGGGGGGGTACTGTCACGGTTTCGGCCGAGGCTGCTCCCCCTCCTGGTTCGGGCAGGCTTCGGCGTTCGCCGTCCCCGGAATACTAGCTGCCACCGTTGTATGTTTCGTGTGTTGATTGCTTTGGTCTGTCTGGTACACCTGTTTCTGTTTGTGTCCTAATTACGTGGCCTATAAGTTCCCTGTTTTGTGTTAGGTATTTTGTGTGTTGTTTTTCGCCAGTCGTTTGTGTTACGTGTCGTGTTTTGTGTATTTTGTAATTACGCTTGTTTGTGCGTAATTGCGCTTAGTCGCCTCCTTTGTTGTTTGAGGCCGTGCCTTTTTGTATATTACATTGTTTCTTTGGGACTTTAGTAAACACTTTTGGACTAAGCCTCGGTGTCCTGCGCCTGACTTCCACCCCACCTACACCTCACCTTATGACACTTGACGTACTCGCTTGTCAATGCTCCGTCGTGGGTGTGGTGGAGGAGTCAGGCGCAGGAGAACAGAGGTATAGTCCAACAAGACTTTTAATAGTCTTAAACATATAAATACAACCTCGACATAAAACAAAAGTAGCGAGGGAGAATTTACGCATACGCGTAAAACACTAAACATGAATAACTAATAAGGAAAAACAACAAACACGTATCAAATACGGAGGCAACAGGAAAAACAACACACAACTAACCTAGATCACACCACTGAACTTATAAGACACGTAATCAACACTAAAACAGACACAGGTGTGACAGACAGACAAAAGCAATCTACCACAGAAACATAGAGCAGTGGCAGCTAGTACTCCGGGGACGGCGAACGCCGAAGCCTGCCCGAACCAGGAGGAGGAGCAGCCTCGGCCGAAACGTGACATCGCTGTTTAACCCCCTCCCCTCTCTTTCTCTCACTGCGGCCTACCGGCTGCTCCTGAAACTTGGCATCTTTTAGCCTTCACGATTGCATCAATATCAGGTGTCAAATCCTGAATAGCAGCCAATTTCATAATGTCATTTAAGTGCTTGTGTGTTAGCCTTGAGCGCAGCTTTGTTTTATTAATGTTCATTACAGAGAAAACCTGTTCACAAAGATAGGTAGTCCCAAACATGCATAAAACCTTTGCAGCCAGGGCTGTTAATTTGGGGCACCCTGGCAAGAGATACTGATAAAATGTGTCCAAGCCCACAGAGGCAAATTTGTCCTTCATACCTGAATCACACTGCAAGTCAATTATTTCGAGTTGGATGTCAGCGGGCAGATCAGAAGCCTTGACTGTGAATGGCGAGCAAAAAACGGCAAATTCTGTCTCAAGTTCACCGAAGACCTGAAACCGTCGCTCAAACTCCCGCAGCAATCCTGTAATCTTGTCTTTGTATTGAGCCATGTCAGCATTAAGTCCGGTCGCACGCACATCTCTTAGACAAGGGAAATGAGCGGTGTCACCGCTAGATAGTTGTGTCTCCCAGAGTGACAGTTTCAACTTGAATGCGCGTATGCTGTCATAATACTGAGTGACAACATTTTTGCGGCCCTGCAACATTTTGTTAAGATTATTCAGGTGCTCTGTAATATCCACCAGAAAGGCAAGATCCTGCACCCATTCTGGGCATTTAAGTTCCTTCACTGGTATGCCTTTTTTCTCCATGAACTGTTCAATTTGCTCTCGTAGCTCAAAGAAACGCTTCAGCACGGCACCTCGGCTTAACCACCGTACTTCAGTGTGGTATGGCAAGCCATGCGTAATGTCTTTATCACTGAGAAGACTGTCAAACTGATGGTGATTCAAACCTCTTGCTCGGATGAAATTAACAGTGCGGACAACCACCTCCATGACATGATCCATTTTTAATGATTTGCAACACAATGCTTCCTGGTACAAAATACAGTGAAATGTCCAAAACTCTTGTCCTCCATTTGCGGCCTGTACTTTATCTCTGAATTTTGTCACAACGCCTGCTTTTCTCCCAATCATTGATGGCGCACCATCTGTAGCCAGGCTGACGGCACGGGACCAGTCCACTCCGACTCTGTCCAGCGCTCCAACGAGAGAGGTCATAATTTCATCCGCTGTTGTAGTATCCGTCATAGGTACCAACCCAAGGAACTCCTCGGTGACTGTCAAAGTCGCATCAACACCACGAATGAATATGGCCAGTTGAGCAACATCTGTAATATCAGTGCTCTCATCAATTGCAACCGAAAATGCAACAAATAACTTGACTTTGTGATTCATTTGGCTCTCCAAGTCTGCCGAGAGATCTGAAATTCTATCTGCGACAGTGTTTCTCGTTAGGCTAATGTTGGCAAAGGCCTGTCGCTTTTCGGGGCACACGATTTCTGCAGCCTTTAGCATGCATGTTTTCACGAACTCACCCTCAGAAAATGGCTTGGATCCTAACGCTATCTCATTAGCAATAAGGTAGCTAGCTTTCACCGCGCATCACTGACCTCTCGGCTACGGGTAAAAACAGACTGCTGTTTCTTCAGACCCACTAACAATTAAATTATCTTCTCTATTCTCAGTTGTCCTCGCAAATGGTTGTATTTTTCACCATGATGAGTCTCATAGTGGCGCCAAATATTATATCCCTTGAGCACTGAAACTTGCTGATTACACACCAAGCACACAGATTTCCCATTCACTTCTGTGAATAAATATGAATCAGTCCCTTTTTCTTGGAAAACTGCACTCTGTGTCAACTTTTCTCCTTTTTGACAAAGACATTTTGGTAATGTGGGTAATTTTGACAACAAGAGCTTAATAACGATAAGGCAAGATCGGCAGATGGCGCATTCTGGGCGCGTTGCTGTCACGTGCTGTTTATTTCAGGATCTCTCGTTATTTCAGTGACACCTCTGCTGGACAAATTTGGAATATCTGTTCCTTTAAAAAAAAAAAAAGTGGATGTCGTCTCGCGGGCCGGATTGAACCATCTGGCGGGCCGGTTCTGGCCCGCGGGCCGTATGATTGACATCCCTGCACTAGAGCATGCTGGACACTTATTTGGTGCTTGCTGACCTCAATGTGTGCATGCATATCAACAGTCTAAAGCAGTCATCTCCAATCCAAAGAATTAGTTGGAATCATTTGTTTATTAGACATTTCCTATTTATACTGTATGGATAATAAAACCCATCCTTTATTCACTTGTGTTTTAGCTTTTTCCCCACACCCACACTGAAAGATGTTACTATTACTTTAGTCTGTCTTGCTTTATGATAGTCACATGCCTCTACCTTTACAAGATGTCTGCCATTATTCTTCATGAGGGCTTTAAAGCTAATGTTAATTTGACTGTTTACTTCAAGAACATACATGTATTTTCCAAGACAGACCTGTTACTGGCTGTGTCTAAAAATCCATTCTAGCGTAATACATACTTAAACTGCATACTAAATTCGCCTTTGATCTAGTAGAATTCACTCTTCTTTTCTGACTCACTTGTTTGGCAACAGCGGATAGTCAGGTAAATTGACGCGCTGTACCGAAATGAACGAATGACGGGAGTCAATGCAATCGCGCATTAGATGACAAATTCTGAGTACTACTGCCGCATTCACATGCTAGTCGGAACTTGGAACCCCGGAAATGTCAGACTTGCTTACTGGTTGTAGTTATACACGTGTCGCATTCTAAGAACAGCAAGTCGGACATTTCAGAGTTTCATAGGTCCGACTAGAATGTGAACGAGGCATAGTTTCTAAATTTCACATACTATAAAGCTAAATATTTTTACATTCTATTTATTACTCTAATATGGGTATTTGGACACTGCCTCTTTGTCTCTCACACACTGAGCACGAGCACAGTCATTATGGCCACAGCTTCCTCTGACCTGGCAGACCACCTGTGCTGTTCCATCTGCACAGACATCTACACTGAGCCTGTGTCTCTAAGCTATCAGCACACCTTCTGCAAGAGATGCCTCCAAGACAGCCTGAATGCTGGACACCAACTCTGTCAAGTGGGAAGGGCTCTGGTCAGAGACAGAATCTTCCAGATCAACAGACTGATCAGGAACGTGGCCTACCAGCTGAAACTGGAGGAAAATGCTAAAAGACAGAGAGCTACAGCCGAGAGAGGAAACAGTAGAGAGATGAATGTCGTGAACATGGAGAGCTTCTGAAGCTGTTCTGTGAGACGGACAGTAAGCTGATCTCTGTGATCTGCAGAGATGGGTGAGACGACAGAGGACACACATTCAAACCTATAAGAGAAGCACATGAGGATCTGAAAAAAGAGGTAGCCTCAGATTTATGCTACTTCAAGAAGGATATTCGTGTGCTGGAATACTGAAGAGATGAGCAGCAAAGAGAAATGTCTCAAGCAAACGAGACGTCAGATCATCTCAAAGTCCAGATCAGGTTGCTTGGTTGACAGGGAGATAGTACTTGCCAGGCTGGAAGAACAGCTAAAGGAGAAGACAGTTAAAACGGCCTCTCTTCAGTCTGAGCTGGACCTCACTGAGCCCAGAGACTTCCTGCTCTAGTGGATGGAGAGGGGCTGCACTGAGATTAGGGAGAGGAGGAAGGAGGAGCAGTGGGTGGAGAGGAATATGATAGAGGGATTAGGATAGAGGGGAATATGATAGAGGGAATATATTGAGAGGAATGTGACAGGGAGGATTTGTTTCATTAGATCACTTTAAGACTTAAAATCTCTTAGGCTGACAGTCCCCGGAATCGGGCGCTAGAATTTCTTTAAAAAATATGTAAATGTTTACATTACTTATTTGATTGATTTCCCACCGTTTTATATTTCAGAAGACATCCATCCAGACATTCCTAGAACCACGTAAACGTTCTCTGTCGAATAAACTTGTATTTGTCTCCCTCAGGTGTTCGGATGCATCAATACATCCATTTATCACTTAACTGCAACGTTAAGTCAAAGGGGCGTTCCAGGAAAAACATTTATCCATCCTTGACTGCTTCACGGCACAGACATGGCAAAGCAATCACTGAATTTGTCTCGAGCAGGCAGAGCTAAATACATAACTTTCATAGCTCTACTATAAAGAATGTGACCTACACACTTCCTTAAACCTAAAATAAGTCAAGAAGTAATTTTGTGTGGAAGTCAAACATTTGTTCAGAACGACAAAATCGAGACCTTTACATAGCCCATCTCTCATTGTCTATAGGAGTGATGTACACTGGTCAAATTGCCCAAATGTTAATTTAGACATTTACAAATTTTACAGATTTTGACTCTCACTAATGTCATGAAATGTTTGGCAAAGTAGTAAAGAAGGTTGTATTATACTTTTCTTGTGTACTAGATCATATGGTTTGGAAAGTGTTTTTTTTCTCAGACATAAATGAACAATTCCAGGTGAAAGCTAAAGGTCATAGCTTCCTGGGGGGAGGGACACCACTACATTAATAAAATATTTCCCTCTTGCTAGATTGATGACTAAAGCCCTAGTGAAACAGTGCAAAATGGTTGTCAGCTCAACTGATTAAATACAAGACCTGTTCATTGTGAAATGTATGTGTTCAAGTCTAATAATTTTGCTCTATATTTTTTCTGCTCTGTATGTAATTTTATCTGTTTAAGCTGTTTGGATTGTTAATTGATATAACACAGGGCACCATTGAAAAAGAGACACTGGTCTCAATTGGGATTCCCTGTAAAAATAAAGAGGAATATGATAGAGGGAATATGATAGCGAGTATTATGATGGAGTGGAATATGATGGAGAGAAATATAATAGAGAGAATATGATGGAGGGAATATGATAGAGGAATTTGATGGAGGGGAATATGATAGAGAATGAATGGAGGAATGTGTGACGCTCTTGAGCAACAAAGGTTGTCTGTTTGGTTATATCAACGGGAAAGACATGGATAAGAAAATGTTCAAACAATTTTAAACAATACTTTTCTATAGTCAGCTGATATTGATTTCTTTATTTAATTATTTATTAAACTTAAATGCTAAACATCAATGACACCTACTCTTCAATTACATTTGTTGGGCCTATATAATTACACATCCAGCTAATTTCATCCCTCTATGAGCATGCGTACCGTAAAGATACCGTAAGGATCACTCGACTGCAACAGCTCTCGTTGATTTAATCCATCAATGGCTCAGGTCACTTGACCAAGATAAACTTGTGGATGAGCTGCTTCTTGATTTTAGTGCTGCATTTGACCTTGTTGATCATATGGCTAATAGCTGAGGCCATTGAAGAGAGATGTTTTCTTGAACCCTCATTTCTTTTTTGGAACTTTGTTACTGAGGTGACATAGACTATGGAAGACTTGTTTTACTGTAGTAAGGTCGCCTATGTATTTCATTGATGATGATGATGATGATGATGATGAATATTGACATTATTGGTAGGCTCAGATCGAACAAACAACCTAAGTAAGCCTGGCTGCTATTTATGATATCTAAAACATATTGACTTTTAATTAGGCAAAACACATGTAGTTTGAATGGTCAACCATTTTATATGAGTTACAGCATTTTATTTTAATAAAAAATTAGGTTATATGGATTCATTGTATATATTAGGTATGACTGTGCTGCATAGGTACAAAACATCTAAATTAAATAAACGAAATTGTGCCAGCATTTGATAACACATGAAAGCTGCGGTGGGTAACCATGGCAATGGGGACTCCATTGTGACATCACAAGATTCCGATTCTGGAAGGTTACCTGTTGCACAGACAAACTGAACAGTGCAAAGAGACTGATTCAACTAACCACTGACAAATTATTAAACAACCGTTCTATCATAGACGCTCATATCAGGATTATGTGGTTGTCTCACCTAGCTACCTTAAATTGAATGCACTAACTAACTATAAGTCGTTCTGGATAAAAGCGTCTGATAAATGGCTAAAATGTCAAATGTTATGCTGGGTGTGGGGCATGTATTTTTACACTTAGCTGGCCCATTGGCTAGGGGACCCGGGGTTGGGACAGATTGGTGCAGAGCATCTTAGAGGACACTATATATATATATATATATATGTGATGTATAAGTAAATAGTGCTGACTCATACAGTATGTATGTATGTACTGAATGTGATCACTTTCATCATGTCTGTTTCTTTTCTCACGCAGAATGTGAGAGATGTGAGCAACTGTCCTCTCACTGAGTTCATGGCTCCCTGTATTGACTCCCTCCCACCACTGGCTTTCACCAATCAGAGGCCTATACCAACCACGTTGCATCCCCCCTCTCCATTGGCTATACGCGCTCAGGATGCACAGCGGTTGTATTTTCATACTTTGTCCCTGAAACCTGCCAGTCTGCTGAATGCCCAGTTGCCACAGAGGCCACTGCAGATGTATCTACAGGTATGCGAGAGGACCTATGGACAGATATACATCTTTCCTCAATGCTGCATCGATACCTGCCACACTTCTTTGACGAAGACTCCATGCAGCCACATCAGGCAGTAGAGGGCACCACTGAGGTCTCAGTTGCTCCAGTGGTAATATCTAATGTCGAGGAAGAGGACAGATTCTATCCTTACTCCCTCCCACCCCTGGCTCAGCGGTTCATTGGCAATTCATTCAATTTCCTCGAAACCTCCCAGCCTGCTGTTTCAGCCACAGAGTGCCCAGTTGCCACAGAGGCCACTGCTACCACAGCCACTTTCAAGGGAGAGAATCGATGGGCAGCTAGAAGTCTTCCTTCAGTGCTGCCTACATGCCTGCCAACAGTCTTTGACGATGACTTCATGCCACCAGAGCAGACAGTAGAGGATACCTATGAGGTCTCAGTTGCTACAGAGACCACTGCAGGCACAGCTACTGTTGATTTTGGAGTGTACAGATCAGCAGCTAAATGCCCTGTCCCAATGCTGCCTCCAAGTCTGCCACTTGTCTTTGAAGTTGACTACAAACTGCCAGGGGAGGCAGTAGAGGACACCACCAAGTGTCCAGTTATCAGTGAAACAAACAATGATGTGTCCACTCACCTCAAAGAGGACATGGCAGCTGATCAAAGCCCTCCTGACCCTGCAGCACTGCCTCCAAGCTCGCCATGTATCCGAGACTCTGACCACAAACTGACAGAGGAGACAGAAGAGGATGACACCGAGTCCTCCGTTACCACAGCGATCACTACAGGCACATCCATTGTCCAGGGAGAGGACCTGTTGGGTGATAAAAGCCCGGCTCCAATGCTGCCTTCAAAGTTGCCACACATTCTAGACAATGACCACAAGCAGCCAGAGGAGACAGTAGAGGACACCACCAAGAGTCAAGTGTCCAGGGAAGCGGCCGTTTCCGTCTCCACTGTCCACAATCTGCCAGGGGAGGCAGTAGAGGACACCAACAAGTGTCCAGTAGCCATGGAAGCAGCCGTTTCCGTGTCCACTGTCCACACAGAGGAGTGTTTGGCTGATAAAAGTCCTCCTGCACCTGCAACACTGCCTCTAATCCTGACCTGCACCCACAACATTGACCACAAACAGCTATGGAAGACAGTTGAGTGCACTACAAAGTGCTCAGTCGACACAGAGGCAACTGTTGCCATTTACACCTGGGATGATAAAAGTCCTCCAGGTCTGCATTCACAACAACATTGACCACAAGCAGCCAGAGGAGACAGTTGAGGACACCACAGAGTGCTTAGTTAACACAGAGGCAAGTGCAGTTGCATCCACTGTCAAGAGAAAGGAACTGATGAGTGATAAAAGCCCTGTCCTAGCACTTCCTCCAAGCTTGGCATGAATCCATGACAAGGACCACAAGCAGCCAGAGCAGAAAGGGAAGGGCACTAGTGAAGAGGTGGATCGCTGCCCTCATGCTCACCAGCTGGTCCTAGATGCTAACTTAACTCTGGCAACCCCTCTGCTCTGCATGGCCACTAAGATGCCTGTTAGAGTGAGAGCCTCCATATGCAGGTCAGAGGATGAAGAACCCAGGCCCTGGACGCTGAAAGAGGCAAAGGTAGGTGTCCTATTTTACACTTCTACTCTACAGGGTTGGGGGTCTGTTCCATTTCAATTCAAAGCATTGAATTAAGAACTTCCTGAATTGACTGGAATTGAAATGGAATTGACCCCAACCCTGCTACTCTATGCTCATAGTATAAAACATCACCCCTTACTAGAGTTAACATTTGTATTACGTTTGGTGTGGACCCAGGAAGAACATCTATGGCTATTACAAAATCGGTTTGGGATACAAATAAACAAGTTACCTCAATTACTGTCCTCTAAATTGTGTGCCCCATGAGGCCTTCAATGTATGTTGATCACTCAAATGTGTATTGAATGTGCCACATTGGAACAATATTACATCTAGAGTCAATGTCTTCCTGTTAGGATTATTGGACAGGCATTGACATTGAGCGTGAAGAGAGGAGCGTCAAGGAGGAGTGAGCCCGAGGGAGGGTTTGAAGAGTGAGGCGGACCGTGCCCATTCCAAGAGCTCCAATGGGACGGTTTCATCAGAGAGAGCAGAGACCATCCTGGGAAGAGTGGGTTTTCTGGCCATGAACCTCAAGCAGAAAGTCACATTTTTAAAGATGGAGGAAAAAGAGAAAAATAAGGAACTGAATAAGAAGTTGAAAGATGACGTGAAAGAGAGAAAGGAGATGAAGGCGAGAGAGAAAGAGCAAAAGAAAGCCATGAAAGCTGAGAAAAAGAGGGACAAGTTAGAACAGAAAAAGAGAGAAAAGGAAAGAAAAGAGAAGGAAAAGGCAGAGACAAAGAGGTTAGAGGGGCTGATTAAGATACACAATGCCATGATGAAAGACAGGATTAAGAAAGAGAAGAAGTGGTCTGAGGAGCTGAAAAAGAGAGAGAAAGCTCAAGCTGAGCTCCTGGAGATGGAGCGAAAGATTCAAAAAAAGGAGGAGAATAAGAGAGAAAAGAGGAGGAAAGAGGAGAGGAAGAGACTGGAGAAGAGGAAAAAAAGGGATCCAAGTGGAGGTGGAACTGAGAGGGTGATAGAAGAGCAGGGAAGGGATGAAAGCTTGAAGATGAATGAGTAGACTGGGTAAGAGAAAGAGAGAGAAAAGAGAGATACTGTATTTTTGCATGCAATGAAAAACAAAGAATAAAAAAATAAATATTTACTGTTTGTTTTTTGTCAAGGCATACCGTACAAAACATTATAAACACAAAATGTTTACTTTTCGCAAATTTGGGGAGTGTTGCACAGTTTAAATGTTGAATCCTAAATCGACACTAAGCACTCCTACATGTTGAAAGGATTGGATAGGTGTACATATACATTAGGTGTAATATGGCAAACAAAGCCTATCAGAGGGAAAGGTAGAGCCATTACCAGTGTTTATACCTATGGGATAGGTAGAGAAAATTCTAAAACAAATCTCACAAGCTCTCATCCATAGTCAAATGAACTACTGTTGTCTGGAGTAATGCAGGTGTTGGTGACCTAAAGAGACTGCAAATAGCACAAAATTGTTAGGCCTACTGCTGCTAGGTAGCTCTCTCTCTGCTCTCCCCCTCCCCTCTGTATGTTCTTGATAGCAGGAGTGAAGTCTGGTGTGCGGGAGTCAGGGTTCCAGCTACAGCTCATTCACCATAATCACCTCAGCCTTAAAGACCCGGTCAAACTCGCCACTCATCATCAGATCATAGTCAAGACAACCATGTTAGTCTCGCTGCTGATTCAACCTGCTTGTTTTCGCTCTTTGTGTTTTTGGCCTATTCTATTTACATTTTTCCTGTGTCACAGATTATTGGAACCTGACTCCTGCCTCCACTTCACTCCTGCCACCACCATCCCGTTTACCACTACTGGACTTCCCTTTTGGACTCACCCCGGACACTAGGACGTTACGGTACCACTCCTGCTCAGAACCTGGATCTGTTACCCTCCCTGTAGACCTGGACTTGCTCTTCCCCCTTTTTGGAAACCTGGACAATTTTACTTTGCAATAAACTTGTTAAACTTTCTCTGGCTCGGTGTAGTTGTCTACATTTGGGTTCATATCCAGTTAAATCATGACAAACATACGGCAGCAAGAAAGGGTCTGCAATGTGGTTATGAGATGTTCTCCATAGAATTACATAATGCACTCGAATGGCCGACTGTCAAGGAAATGATAAAAAAAACACACAAAAAAACATTTTTCATAAATGTACTGAAAGACCAACCGCTATATGTGATTAACTGGATATGATCAAAGACGACTCGTAAAGGTAATAGGAATCTGGATCTGTTTCCTTTTCTTTTTACCTTGCTTTTGTTATTATTATTATTTTTTAAAGTTTTCTTTTTACATTTCGTAAAATGTTATAATTACAAAAACATTTCATTTTAATTTCAATTTAGTAACATACTGTATCATTCAAATAAATATTATTATTTGTCTAATCATATTTTTTGCTTTTGAAGCTTAATATTTTGTAATATAATGTATGACTGACATGAGGGTAATCAAAGGGAGAGAGATAAGGGTAACAATGAAGACTTCTTCCATTACAGTTTCTAAGTGATGAGTGGAAGTGTACAGTGCCCTCCTGAATTATTGGCACCAGAAAGAAATATGAACAAAAAAGGCTGTGAAAACATGTCATTGTGGTCTATCAGCTTGATCTTACACTCAAAAGATCATATGAATCTACCCTTTAATTGAGTAAAAATTGTTCAAATAAAAAAATAATCGTCATCAACAAATCATTATTTTATTCAAAAACATGCGTGTCACAATTATTGGCTGCCCTATATATTATTTTGAACAAAATCTAATTGAGTGCATTTGTAAAGTGTTCAGACCCCTTGACTTTTTCCCCACTTCGTCTAATTCTAAAATTGATTCAATAGTTTTTTTTCCTCATCAATCTACACACAATACCCCATAATGACAAAGTGAGAACAGGTTTTTAGACTTTTTTATAAATGTATTAAACATAACAAATGGAAATATTACATTAACATAAGTATTCAGACCCTTTACTCAGTACTTTGTTGAAGCACCTTTTGCAGCGATTACAGCCTCGAGTCTTCTTGGGTATGACGCTACAAGCTTGGCACACCTGTATTTGAGGAGTTTCTCCCATTCTTCTCTGCAGATCCTCTCAAGCTCTGTCAGGTTGGATATTGCGTGTCGCTGCACAGCTATTTTCCGGTCTCTCCAGAGATGTTAGATCGGGTTCAAGTCCGGTTTCTGGCTGGGCCACTCAAGGACATTGAGAGACTTGTCCCGAAGCCACTCCTGCGTTGTCTTGGCTGTGTACTTAGGGTTGTTGTCCTGTTGGAAGGTGAACCTTAGCCCCAGTCTGAGGTCCTGAGCGCTCTGGAGCAGGTTCTCATCAAGTATTTCTCTGTACATTGCTCTGTTCATCTTTCCCTTGATCCTGACTAGTCTACAAATCAAATCAAATCAAATTGTATTTGTTATGTGCCGAATAAAACAGGTGTAGACCTTACCGTGAAATGCTTACTTACCAGCCCTTAACCAACAATGCAGTTCAAGAAATAGAGTTAAGAAAATATTTACTAAAAACACGAAATTAAAAAATAAAATAAAAAGTAACACAATAAAATAATAATGAGGCTATATACAAGGGGTAGCGGTCCCGAGTCAATGTGTGGGGGTACAGGTTGGTTGAGGTAATTTGTACATGTAGGTAGGGGTAAAGTAACTATGCATAGATAATAAACAGCGTGTAGCAGCAGTGTAAAAACAAAGGGGGGAGGTGTCAATGTAAATAGTCCGGGTGGCCATTTGATTAATTGTTCAGCAGTCTTATGGCTTGGGGATAGAAGCTGTTAAGGAGCCCTTTGGACCTAGACTTGGCACTCTGGTACCGCTTGCTGTGCGGTAGCAGAGAGAACAGTCCATGACTTTGGTGACTGGAGTCTTTGTCAATTTTTTGGGCCTCCCTCTGACACCGGGCCTCCCTCTGACACCTCCAAGTATATAGGTCCTGGATGGCAGGAAGTTTGGCTCCAGTGATGTACTGGGCCGTACGCACTACCCTCTGTAGCGCCTTACGGTCGGATTCCGAGCAGTTGCCATACTAGGCGGTGATGCAACCGGTCAGGAAGCTCTCGATGGTGCAGCTGTAGAACTTTTTGAGGATCTTGGGACCAATGCCAAATCTTTTCAGTCTCCTGAGGTGGAAAAGGCGTTGTCGTGCCCTCTTCACGACTGTCTTGGTGTGTTTGAACCATGATAGTTTGTTGGTGATGTGGACACCAAGGAACTTGAAACTTTCGACCTGCTCCACTACAGCCCCGTCGATGTGAATGGGGCGTGTTCCCAGTCCCTGTCCCTGAAAATCCTCCCCGGAGCATGATGCTGCCACCACCATGCTTCACCGTAGGGATGGTGCCAGGTTTCCTCCAAACGTGATCTCATCCCAGGTAAGAGGGAGAGTGGCAGCAGCAGCAGGTTCTCCCCATGTGAGCTGAGTCCAGTGGACCAGTCCTGTATCCCCCCACCCAGACAGCGACAGTGGTCTAAACCATGGCTAGCTATCCACAATCTGGCTCGACTAAACAAGGTTTACCAAGAGGGAAGGAGGGAGAGGAAGGTAGAGGAAGAGAAAGAGGGAGGAGAGGAAGGAGGAAAGGGAGAAAAGGGTTCTCTCCATCACGACTGTAAGAAGGAAAGGAGGGAGAAGGCCGAGCAAGAGGAAGAGGAAGAGGTAAAAGATAACAAGGAGAGTTGATCTGTCCATCACTACCATAAGGAGATCTCTCCTGGGGGCTCTTGTTCTCTCCTCTTTCCCACAGAGGAGCACCTTTCGCAGGCAGCCCAGAGCAGACTCTCCAATTAGAGAAGGCTAACCCCTGGAGGTTTCACCTTGGATTTATACAGAGAACCCCCCAGTACTCAAACTGCTTTACATTGTAGAGGGGGATCTAATCTCATTGGAGGCGACCCAATAACCCAGAAATGCTACGTGGACAGACTTCCTCCCTGCTCCCCGTCTCACTGGCAGGGGGCTCGTAGGAACACCCTCCCCTCCTTGACTCCAGCTCCACCCCTTCTTCACCTGCCCCCCTTATCATGTTATGAGTCTCACCTACAGGTCCCGCCCCCTGGCCTACCTGTTGCAGGTGTAAGTATGGTGTGTCGGACACAGATGCCCTCCCCCTCCTCCCCCTCCTGCCCTCTTTCTCCCGCTCCCCCCATCTCTCGCGCTCTCTCCTCCTCCCCCTCTCTTCCCTTTAAAGCAATACTTAGACCAGGCTTTCTGCCTCCTCTACCCCTCTCCACCTCCTCTTCCATTCCTACTCTCTTTCTCTCCACCTCCTCATCTTCCTCTTTGTTCCCCCTCTCCCGACCTCCAGTGAGAGAGGCAGGAGGTCACCTCGCTGTCACTCTATCCAGCTGGAGCCGCTGAGAGGGCGAGGAGGAGAGGAGGAGGAATAGAGGAAGAACAGAGGAGACAAGAGGGAGAGGAGGAGAGGAGGAGAGGGAGTGAGAACCTATGTTAGCTGTTGTGGTGTGATATGTGTAGTTACTTGTAATAACCACTAGAGCAAGCTGGACACTTATTTGGTGCTTGCTGACCTCAATGTGTGCATCAACAGTCTAAAGCATTCATCTCCAATCTAAAGAATTAGTTGGAATAATTTGTTTATTAGACATTTCCTATTTATACTGCATGGATAATAAAACCCATCCTTTATTCACTTGTGTTTTAGCTTTTTCCCTACACCCACAATGAAAGTTTTCACTGACACTGAACTTTAGTCTGTCTTGCTTTATGATAGTCACATGCCTCTACCTTTACAAGAAGTCTGTCAGTGTTCTTCATGAGGGCTTTAAAGCTAATGTTAATTTGACTGTGTACTTCAAGAAGATACATGTATTTTCCAAGACAGACCTGTTACTGGCTGTGTCTGAATATCCATTCTAGCGTGATACTTACTTAAACTGCATACTAATTTTGCCTTTGATAATTCACTCTTATTTTCTGACTCACATGTTTGGCAACAGCTGATAGTCAGATAAATTGACGCGCTGTACCGAAATGAACGAATGACGGGAGTCAATGCAATCGCGCATTAGATGACACATTCTTAGTACTATTGCAGCGTTCACGTGCTAGTCGGAACTTGGAAACCCGGACATTTCAGACTTGCTTACTGGTTGTAGTTATACACGTGCCGCATTCAACGAATCAACAAGTCGGACATTTCAGAGTTTCCTAGGTCCGACTAGCATGTGAACGAGGCAGAATTTCAAAATTTTACATACTAAAAAACTAAATGTTTTTATATACTATTTAGTACACTAATGTGGGTATTCGGACACTGCCTCTTTGTCTCTCACACACTGAGCACGAGCACAGTCATTATGGCCACAGCTTCCTCTGACCTGGCAGACCACCTGTGCTGTTCCATCTGCACAGACATCTACACTGAGCCTGTGTCTCTAAGCTATCAGCACACCTTCTGCAAGAGATGCCTCCAAGACAGGCTGAATGCTGGACACCACCTCTGTCAAGTGGGCAGGGCTCTGGTCAGAGACAGAATCTTCCAGATCAACAGACTGATCAGGAACGTGGCCTACCAGCTGAAACTGGAGGAAGATGCTAAAAGACAGAGAGCTACAGCCGAGAGAGGAAACAGTAGAGAGATGAATGTCGTGAACATGGAGAGCATCTGAAGCTGTTCTGTGAGACGGACAGTAAGCTGATCTCTGTGATCTGCAGAGATGGGTGAGACGACAGAGGACACACATTCAAACCTATAAGAGAAGCACATGAGGATCTGAAAAAAGAGGTAACCTCAGATTTATGCTACTTCAAGATGGACATTAGTGTGCTGGAATACTCAAGAGATGAGCAGCAAAGAGAAATGTCTCAAGCAAAAGAGTCGTCATATCATCTCAAAGTCCAGATCAGGTTGCTTGGTTGACAAGGAGATAGTACTTGCCAGGCTGGAGGAACAGCTAAAGGAGAAGACATTTAAAACGGCCTTTCTTCAGTCTGAGCTGGACCTTACTGAGTCCAGAGACTTCCTGCTCTAGTGGATGGAGAGGGGCTGCACTGATATGATGGAGAGGAGGAAGGAGGAGGAGTGGGTGGAGAGGAATATGATAGAGAGGAATATGATAGAGGGATTAGGGTAGAGGGGAATATGATAGAGGGAATATATTGAGAGGAATGTGACAGAGAGGATTTGTTTCATTAGATCACTTTAAGACTTAAAACCTCTTAGGCTGACAGTCCCCGAAATCGGGCGCTAGAATTTATTTTAAAAATATGTAAATGTTTACATGACTTATTTGATTGATTTCCCACCATTTTATATTTCAGAGGACATCTATCCAGACCTTCCTAGAACCACGTAAACGTCCTCTGTCGAATAAACTTGTATTTGCCTCCCTCTGGTGGTCGGCTGCATCATTACATCCATTTATATCACTTAACTGCAACGTTAAGTCAAAGGGGCATTCCAGGAAAAACATTTATCCAGCTTGACTGTTTCACAGCACAGACATGGCAAAGCAATCACTGAATTTGTCTCAAGCAGGCAGAGCTAAATACATAACTTTCATAGCTCTACTATAAAGAATGCGACCTACACACTTCCTTAAACCTAAAATAAGTCAAGATTTTGTGTGGAAGTCAAACATTTGTTCAGAACAACAAAATCGAGACCTTTACATAGCCCTTCTCCCATTGTCTATAGGCGGGATGCACACTGGTTAAATGGCCCAAATGTTAATTTAGACATTCACAAATTTTACAGATTTTGACTATCCCTAATGTCATGAAATGTTTGGCAAAGTAGTAAAGAAGGTTGTATTATACTTTTCTTGTGTACTAGATCATATGGTTTGAAAAGTCTTTTTTTCTCAGACAGAAATTAACAATTCCAGGTGAAAGCTAAAGGTCATAGCTTCCTGGGGGGAGGGACACCACTACATTAATAAAATATTGCCCTCTTGCTAGATTGATGACTAAAGCCCTAGTGAAACAGTGCAAAATGGTTGTCAGCTCAACTGGTTAAATACAAGACCTGTTCATTGTGAAATGTATGTGTTCAAGTCTAATAATTTTGCTCTATATATTTTCTGCTCTGTATGTAATTTTATCTGTTTAAGCTGTTTGGATTGTTAATTGATATAACACAGGGCACCATTGAAAAAGAGACACTGGTCTCAATTGGGATTCCCTGTATAAATAAAGAGGAACATGATAGAGGTAATATGATAGCGAGTATTATGATGGAGTGGAATATGATGAAGAGGAATATAATAGAGGGAATATAATAGAGGGAATATGATAGAGGGAATATGATAGAGGAATTTGATGGAGGGGAATATGATAGAGAATGAATGGAGGAATGTGTGACGCTCTTGAGCAACAAAGGTTGTCTGTTTGGTTCTATCAACTGGAAAGACATGGATAAGAAAATGTTCAAACATATTTTTAAACAATGGGCGCTGTTGGCAGGTCTACAAATACTTTTCTGTAGTCAGCTGATATTGATTTCCTTATTTAATAATTTATTAAACTAAAATGCTAAACATCAATGACACCTACTCTTCAATTACATTTTTTGGGCCTATATAATTACACATCCAGCTAATTTTATCCCTCTACGAGCATGCGTACCGTAAAGATACCGTAAGGATCACTCAACTGCAACAGCTCTGGTTGATTTAATCGATCAATGGCTCAGGTCACTTGACCAAGATAAACTTGTGGATGAGCTGCTACTTGATTTTAGTACTGCATTTGACCTTGTTGATCATATGGCTAATAGCTGAGGCCATTGAAGAGAGATGTTTTCTTGAACCCTCATTTCTTTTTTGGAACTTTGTTACTGAGGTGGCATAGACTATGGAAGACTTGTTTTACTGTAGTAAAGTAGCCTATGTATTTTATTGATGATGATGATGATGATGATGAATAATATTGACATTAGTGGTAGGCTGAGATCGAACAAAGCCTGGCTGCTAGTTATGATATCTAAAACATATTGACTTTTAATTAGGCAAAACACATGTCGTTTGAATGGTCAACCATTTAATATGAGTTACAGCATTTTATTTTAATAAAAAATTAGGTTATATGGATTCATTGTATATATTAGGTATGACTGTGCTGCATAGGTACAAAAAATAAATAAACTAAATTGTGCCAGAATTTGATTACACATGAAAGCTGCGGTGGGTAACCATGGCAATGGGGACTCCATTGTGACATCACAAGATTCCGATTCTGGAAGGTTACCTGTTGCACAGACAAACTGAACAGTGCAAAGAGACTGATTCAACTAACCACTGACAAATTATTAATGTCCTATTTCATTAGTGAGAGAACACACTGCTTACTTCAGAGGTAGGTTGTAATATAACTTATTGTGAATGTGTTTCAGTAGTATAACTTATTTTCAAATTACTTGTGTATGAATGTGACAATTTAAGTAGACCTAACATGACTAGTGAAACTGTTGAAGAGAGATAGTTTGCTTGAGTCCTCTTTTTGTGAGAAAATGCTTCATCCTGACACCTGAGATGCCATGTTACAATTGTAGTGAGCCAGCCTAATGGCTAATGCATTCTATTGATGACAGAAAAAAAAAACCTTCTCTGTGTTAATCACCAACATATGTTGTAATCAATTATCTCAATAAATATGTACCAAAAGAGTAGGTTGTGTAAAAAAACAAGTACGCCTACCTAATTTGTAGCTGGTTCATTTCTAATAAGAATAATATGTTCTTAATTGAATGGACATCCATTTCAAATGGTTGAATTGATAGACCTCTTTAAATTGAGGTGCACTCAGGGGCACTCAAAGAGAAGACTGGCGTTTTTACCTCCTTGGTTTTTTTAAATAGATGAAACTGTACAAGTTAGGTCCTGCATGGATATAGAGTCATTTTCTACCCAAAACACAGTGTTTTTCATTATATGATGGAACTGATTAGTGTGGCTTGTGAGAACCAAGCCCAATATGGAGTAGAGCTACATGAGGGGTTGAATAAGGCTCAATAGTAAGGTACAGATAGAGCCTGAAGTTTGCTTTTTAAAGTCTGTGTTGTGCTTTTTCATCTGCCATAGCAACGCCTTGCATCAAAATGATGATGCCAAAGAACAGCCAAAATCGATTCATTTGAACTTGGTCGCTTTTCCAGTAGCCAACTTTGTACTAGTAATTCAGATAGGCCTATTGCGTAAACATATCTGGAGCAGAATTCTCACTTGCTTAATTGTAAGTAGGTGGGAAGAAAACGTGTGCACATTGTAAAGAGATGCATTATTATTTGGTTAGCAACACCCACTTACTACAACGTTATGTATTTTCCAGAGTTATTGTTAGCTAAGAGGAAGACATGGAGGGTTCAATGCTGACACAGAGGAGGGGTGAGTGTCGGTTGGAGGAAAGGGCGATCCAGACAGACTACGTGATGGAGCTGGGAGCCAGGTTGGCTCTGGTTTTGCAGATCCAGAGGATCAGGAGAAGAAGATGAAGAGGATTTGGTTCAAGACGAGGAAAATGCCAAGACTGATTGAGGAGGTAACAAGACCAACTTTGACAAAGTCGACTAGAGTTCTCTTTAACAATATTAATTAAAGCAAATATAAGTTATTGTAAGGGCGAAATGTTTCATATGCCATGGAATGTAAGCTAACAATGTTTTGTCCTTATTTCTTTTTGTATTAGGCTACACCATGGCAATGCTTATAACTGTTCTTGTCTAAAAGCGTTGTATCATGTCCGTCTGTTTCAGTGTATTTATGTCCTCAGTTCTTATGGTTGTCTTGTCATAAAAAATAAACAACCGTTCTATCATAGACGCTCATATCAGGAGTATGTGGTTGTCTCACCTGGGCTACCTTAAGTTGAATGCACTAACTAACTATAAGTTGTTCTGGATAAAAGCGTCTGATAAATGGATAAAATGTCAAATGTTATGCTGGGTGTGGGGCATGTATTTTTACACTTAGCTGGCCCATTGGCTAGGGGACCAAGGGTTGGGACAGACTGGTGCAGAGCATCTGAGAGGACACATATATATATATATATATGTGATGTATAAGTAAATAGTGCTGACTCATACAGTATGTATGTATGTACTGAATGTGATCACTTTCATCAGGTCTGTTTCTTTTCTCACGCAGAATGTGAGAGATGTGAGCAACTGTCCTCTCACTGAGTTTATGGCTCCCTGTATTGACTCCCTCCCACCACTGGCTTTCACCAATCAGAGGCCTATACCAATCATGTTGCATCCCTCCTCTCCACTGGCCATACGCACTCAGGATGCACAGCGGTTCATTTTATTTTCATACTTTGTCCCTGAAACCTGCCAGTCTGCTGAATGCCCAGTTGCCACAGAGGCCATTGCAGATGTATCTACAGGTAAACGAGAGGACCTATGGACAGATATACATCTTTCCTCAATGCTGCATCGATACCTGCCACACTTCTTTGATGACGACTCCATGCAGCCACATCAGGCAGTAGAGGGCACCACTGAGGTCTCAGTTGCTCCAGTGGCAATATCTAATGTCGAGAAAGATGACAGATTCGATCCTTACTCCCTCCCACCCCTGGCTCAGCGGTTCATTGGCAATTCATTCAATTTCCTCGAAACCTCCCAGCCTGCTGTTTCAGCCACAGAGTGCCCAGTTGCCACAGAGGCCACTGCAGATGTATCTACAGGTAAACGAGAGGACCTATGGACAGATATACATCTTTCCTCAATACTGCATCGATACCTGCCACACTTCTTTGACGAAGACTCCATGCAGCCACATCAGACAGTAATGGCACCACGGAGGTCTCAGTTGCTCCAGTGGCAATATCTAATGTCAAGGAAGAGGACAGATTCTATCCTTACTCCCTCCCACCACTGGCTCCAATTCATTCAATTTCCTCAAAACCTCCCAGCCTGCTGTTTCAGCCACAGAGTGCCCAGTTGCCACAGAGGCCACTGCTACCACAGCCACTGTCAAGGGAGAGAATCGATGGGCAGCTAGAAGTCTTCCTTCAGTGCTGCCTCCATGCCTGCCAACAGTCTTTGACGAAGACTTCATGCCACCAGAGCAGACAGTAGAGGATACCTATGAGGTCTCAGTTGCTACAGAGACCACTGCAGGCACAGCTACTGTTGATTTTGGAGTGTACAGATCAGCAGCTAAATGCCCTGTCCCAATGCTGCCTCCAAGTCTGCCACTTGTCTTTGAAGTTGACTACAAACTGCCAGGGGAGGCAGTAGAGGGCACCACCAAGTGTCCAGTTATCAGCGAAACAAACAATGATGTGTCCACTCACCTCAAAGAGGACATGGCAGCTGATCAAAGCCGTCCTGACCCTGAAGCACTGCCTCCAAGCTCGCCATGTATCCGAGACTCTGACCACAAACTGACCAAGGAGACGAAAGAGGATGCCACCGAGTCCTCCGTTACCACAGCAATCACTGCAGGCACATCCATTGTCCAGGGAGAGGACCTGTTGGGTGATAAAAGCAAGGCTCCAATGCTGCCTTCAAAGTTGCCACACATTCTAGACAATGACCACAAGCAGCCAGAGGAGGCAGTCGAGGACACTACCAAGAGTCAAGTGTCCAGGGAAGCAGCCGTTTCCGTGTCCACACAGAGGAGTTTTTGGCTGATAAAAGTCCTCCTGCAACACTGCCTCTAATCCTGACCTGCACCCTCAACAATGACCAAAAACAGCTATGGAAGACAGTTGAGTGCACTACAAAGTGCTCAGTCGACACAGAGGCAACTGTTGCCATTTACACCTGGGATGATAAAAGTCTTCCAGGTCTGCAATGCATTCACAACAACAATGACCACAAGCAGCCAGAGGAGACAGTTGAGGACACAACAGAGTGCTCAGTTAACACAGAGGCAAGTGCAGTTGCATCCACTGTCAAGAGAGAGGAACTGATGAGTGATAAAAGCCCTGTCCTAGCACTAGTGAAGAGGTGGATCGCTGCCCTCATGCTCACCAGCTGGTCCCAGATGCTAACTTAACTCTGGCAACCCCTCTGCTCTGCTTGGCCACTAAGACGCATGTTAGAGTGAGAGCCTCCATATGCAGGTCAGAGGATGAGGAACCCAGGCCCTGGGCGCTGGAAGAGGCAAAGGTAGGTGTCCTATTTTAAACTACCGTAATTTCCGCACTATAAGGCGCACCGGAGTATAAGCCGCAGCAGCTAAATTGAATGATGTGTACATATATAAGCCGCACTGGACTATAAACCGCAGGTGTTTTAATGTTTAATTACCATATGTAAGGGTTCGTGCACAGAGGGAATTGTCGGGAAAGAGATGGCTGCTTGAGGAAGCTCCCATTTATTAACATTTCAACAAACAAGTTGCATATTTGCATAATGTATTAAAGTGTTACCATTTAGTGCAATAGTAGCTACAGAACATATACTGTGCTGTGTAAACTGTACTGTATCACATAACGTTTCAGACACATTCAACTTTCAAACTTAAACCGTGCGCTCCCATCGCACATACCGGCAGTGATCTACAGCAGTGGTTTTCAACCAGTGGTCCTTGAGGGAGTGCTAGGGGTTCACCAGCAAAATTAGTTAATAGCGTCACAATCATTTAACAACTTAACTTTGGTTATTTTTGAAAAACCTTGAAAAAGTGTGCACACATCTTTGAATATTTATCTACATTATAGCCTACAGTAGTACCATAACAAAAAACAAAGCTTACAGCGCTTGACGAGGCAATATCAATGGCTAAATTAAATGTGTTTTTTTTTAAGTGCGTAAACCTAAAGTTGCAGCAACACGGCTGCTTAAAATATACGGTAATCAACCTACCATTAATCCTCGTCTTCATCTTTTAGGCTAAGGTGCAGTACACGGCTGTAACCAGAAAAGTCAAGTCATTAATCCTCATCTCAGTCTTCTTCCTGCGTACTAAAACCACCAAAGTCCTCATCTTCAGTGTCGGAAACGAACAGGCTCAGGGTAATGTCTGTATGTCTTGCTCTCGTTCTTTCTCTCGTTCTGTCTCTCGTACCACTCTCGGTTCCACTTTTACTTTTGCGCGCTACCTGTGTCACTCTTTTCCGGCCTCCAGGTTTCCTGCTGGAGCCCGCCGCTTAAAGGTGGTCGGGCGCGGACCGGTCATAGAGCCCATAGAGTTAAAGTTGGTGGACTGTAACCTGTAAAATCCATAGATTTAGGAGGTCTTCTAGTGGCCGTTAGCTGTAAAAATACATAGATTAGCCGCACCGTTATAATATATATATATATATATATATATATATATATATATATATATATATATATATAATATAAGCCGCAGGGTCGAAAAATGGGAAAAAAGGCGCGGCTTATAGTCCGAAAATTACGGTACTACTCTACAGGGTTGAGGGTCTGTTCCATTTCAATTCAAAGCATTGAATTAAGTACTTCCTGAATTGACTGGAATTGAAATGGAATTGACCCCAACCCTGCTACTCTATGCTCATAGTATAAAACATCACCCCTTACTAGGGTTAACATTTGTATTACGTTTGGTGTGGACCCAGGAAGAACATCTATGGCTATTATAAAATTGGTTTGGGATACAAATAAACAAGTTACCTTAATTACTGTCCTCTAAATTGTGTGCCCCGTGAGGCCATCAATGTATGTTGATCACTCAAATGTGTATTGAATGTGCCACATTGGAACAATATTACATCTAGAGTCAATGTCTTCCTGTTAGGATTATTGGACAGGCATTGACATTGAGAGTGAAGAGAGGAGCGTCAAGGAGGAGGTGAGCCCTAGGGAGGGTTTGAAGAGTGAGGCGGACCGTGCCCATTCCAAGAGCTCCAATGGGACGGTTTCATCAGAGAGAGCAGAGACCATCCTGGGAAGAGTGGGCTTTCTGGCCATGAACCTCAAGCAGAAAGTCACATTTTTAAAGATGGAGGAAAAAGAGAAAAATAAGGAACTGAATAAGAAGTTGAAAGATGACGAGAAAGAGAGAAAGGAGATGAAGGCGAGAGAGAAAGAGCAAAAGAAAGCCATGAAAGCTGAGAAAAAGAGGGACAAGATAGAACAGAAAAAGAGAGAAAAGGAAAGAAAAGAGAAGGAAAAGGTAGAGAAAAAGAGGTTAGAGGGGCTGATTAAGATACACAATGCCATGATGAAAGACAGGATTAAGAAAGAGAAGAAGTGGTGTGAGGAGCTGAAAAAGAGAGAGAAAGCTCAAGCTGAGCTCCTGGAGATGGAGCGAAAGATTCAAAAAAAGGAGGAGAATAAGAGAGAAAAGAGGAGGAAAGAGGAGAGGAAGAGACTGGAGAAGAGGAAAAAGAGGGAGCCAGCTGGAGGTGGAACTGAGAGGGTTATAGAAGAGCAGGGAAGGGATGAAAGCTTGAAGATGAATGAGTAGACTGGGTAAGAGAGAGAGAGAAAAGAGAGATACTGTATTTTTGCATGCAATGAAAAACAAAGAATAAAAAAATTAATGTTTACTCTGTTTTTTGTCAAGGCATACCGTACAAAACATTATAAACACAAAATGTTTACTTTTCGCAAATTTGGGGAGTGTTGCACAGTTTAAATGTTGAATCCTAAATCGACACTAAGCACTCCTACATGTTGAAAGGATTGGATAGGTGTACATATACATTAGGTGTAATATGGCAAACAAAGCCTATCAGAGGGAAATGTAGAGCCATTACCAGTGTTTATACCTATGGGATAGGTAGAGAAAATTCTAAAACAAATCTCACAAGCTCTCATCCATGGTCAAATGAACTACTGTTGTCTGGAGTAAAGCAGGTGTTGGTGACCTAAAGAGACTGCAAATAGCATAAAATAAGGCAGCAAGAAAGGTTCTGCAATGTGGTTATGAGATGTTCTCCATAGAATTACATTATGCACTCGAATGGCCGACTGTCAAGGAAATGATAAAAAAAAACACACAAAAAAACATTTTTCATAAAATGTACTGAAAGACCAACCGCCAAATGTGATTAACTGGATATGATCAAAGACGACTCGTAAAGGTAATAGGAATCTGGATCTGTTTCCTTTTCTTTTTACTTTGCTTTTGTTATTATTATTTTTTTTTAAAGTTTTCTTTTTACATTTCGTAAAATGTAATAATTACAAAAACATTTCATTTTAATTTCAATTTAGTAACATACTGTATCATTCAAATAAATATTATTTTTTGTCTAATCATGTTTTTTACCTTTGAAGCTTAATATTTTGTAATATAATGTATGACTGACATGAGGGTAATCAAAGGGAGAGCGATAAGGGTAACAATGAAGACTTCTTCCATTACAGTTTCTAAGTGATGAGTGGAAGTGTACAGTGCCCTCCTGAATTATTGGCACCAGAAAGAAATATGAACAAAAAAGGCTGTGAAAACATGTCATTGTGGTCTATCAGCTGGATCTTACACTCAAAAGATCATATGAATCTACCCTTTAATTGAGTAAAAAATTTTCTAATAAAAAAATAATCGTCATCAACAAATCATTATTTTATTCAAAAACATGCGTGTCACAATTATTGGCTGCCCTATATATTATTTTGATCAAAATCTAATTGAGTGCATTTGTAAAGTATTCAGACCCCTTGACTTTTTCCACACTTTGTCTTATTCTAAAATTGATTAAATTGTGTTTTTTCCTCATCAATCTACACACAATACTCCATAATGACAAAGTGAGAACAGGTTTTTAGAGTTTTTTATAAATGTATTAAAAATAACAAATGGAAATTTCACATTTACATAAGTATTCAGACCCTTTACTCAGTACTTTGATGAAGCACCTTTGGCAGCGATTACAGCCTCGAGTCTTCTTGGGTATGACGCTACAAGCTTGGCACACCTGTATTTGAGGAGTTTCTCCCATTCTTCTCTGCAGATCCTCTCAAGCTCTGTCAGGTTGGATAGGGCGTGTCGCTGCACAGCTATTTTCAGGTCTCTCCAGAGATGTTAGATCGGGTTCAAGTCCGGCTTCTGGCTGGGCCACTCAAGGACATTCAGAAACTTGTCCCGAAGCCACTCCTGCGTTGTCTTGGCTGTGTGCTTAGGGTCGTTGTCCTGTTGGAAGGTGAACCTTAGCCCCAGTCTGAGGTCCTGAGCGCTCTGGAGCAGGTTTTCATCAAGGATTTCTCTGTAAATTGCTCTGTTCATCTTTCCATTGATCCTGAGTAGTCTCCAAATCAAATCAAATCAAATTTTATTTGTCATGTGCCGAATACAACAGGTGTAGACCTTACCGTGAAATGCTTACTTACAAGCCCTTAACCAACAATGCAGTCCAAGAAATAGAGTTAAGAAAATATTTACTAAATACACTAAAGTAAAAAATAAAATAAAAAGTAACAGAATAAAATAATAACGAGGCTATTTACAAGGGGTACCGGTACAGAGTCAATGTGTGGGGGTACAGGTTAGTTGAGGTAATTTGTACATTTAAGTAGGGGTAAAGTAACTATGCATAGATAATAAACAGCGAGTAGCAGAAGTGTAAAAACAAAGGGGGGAGGTGTCAATGTAAATAATCTGGGTGGCCATTTTATTAATTGTTCAGCAGTCTTATGGCTTGGGGGTAGAAGCTGTTAAGGAGCCTTTTGGACCTAGACTTGGCACTCTGGTACCGCTTGCTGTGCTGTAGCAGAGAGAACAGTCTATGACTTGGGTGACTGGAGTCTTTGACAATTTTTTGGGCCTCCCTTCTGACACCGCCTAGTATATAGGTCCTGGATGGCAGGAAGCTTGGCCCCAGTGATGTACTGGGCCGTACGCACTACCCTCTGTAGCGCCTTACGGTCGGACGCCAAGCAGTTGCCATACCAGGCGGTGATGCAACCGGTCAGGATGCTCTCGATGGTGCAGCTGTAGAACTTTTTGAGAATCTTGGGACCAATGTCAAATCTTTTCAGTCTCCTGAGGTGGAAAAGGCGTTGTCGTGCCCTCTTCACGACTGTTTTGGTGTGTTTGGACCATGATAGTTTTTTGGTGATGTGGACACCAAGGAACTTGAAATTCTCGACCCGCTCCACTACAGCCCCGTCGATGTGAATGGGGCGTGTTCACAGTCCCTGTCCCTGAAAATCCTCCCCACAGCATGATGCTGCCACCACCATGCTTCACGGTAGGGATGGTGCCAGGTTTCCTCCAAACGTGATCTCATCCCAGGTAAGAGGGGGAGTGGCAGCAGCAGCAGGTTCTCCCCATGTGAGCTGAGTCCAGTGGACCAGTCCTGTATCCCCCCTCCCAGACAGCGACAGTGGTCTGAACCATGGCTAGCTATCCACAATCTGGCTTGACTAAACAAGGTCTACCAAGAGGGAAGGAGGGAGAGGAAGGTAGAGGAAGAGAAAGAGGGAGGAGAGGAAGGAGGAAAAGGGAGAAAAGGGTTCTCTCCATCACGACTGTAAGAAGGAAAGGAGGGAGAAGGCCGAGCAAGAATAAGAGGAAGAAGTAAAAGATGACAAGGAGAGTTGATCTGTCCATCACTACCATAAAGAGATCTCTTCTGGGGGCTCTTGTTCTCTCCTCTTTCCCACAGAGGAGCACCTTTTGCAGGCAGCCCAGAGCAGACTCTCCGCTGAGAGAAGGCTAGCCCCTGGAGGTTTCACCTTGGATTTATACAGAGAACCCCCCAGTACTCAAACTGCTTTACATTGTAGAGGGGGATCTAATCTCATTGGAAGCGACCCAATGACCCAGAAATGCTCCGTGGACAGACTTCCTCCCTGCTCCCCGTCTCGCTGGCAGGGGGCTCGTAGGAACACCCTCCCCTCCTTGAATCCAGCTCCACCCCTTCTTCACCTGCCCCCCTTTATCATGTTATGAGTCTCACCTACAGGTCCCGCCCCCTGGCCTACCTGTTGCAGGTGTAAGGATGGTGTGTCGGACACAGCTGTCCTCCCCCTCCTCCCCTCTTTCTCCCACTCCCCCATCTCTCGCGCTCTCTCCTCCTCCCCCTCTCTTCCATTTAAAGCAATACTTAGACCAGGCTTTCTGCCTCCTCTACCCCTCTCCACCTCCTCTTCCATTCCTACTCTCTTTCTCTCCACCTCCTCCTCATCCTCTTTGTTCCCCCTCTCCCGCCCTCCAGTGAGAGAGGCAGGAGGACACCTCGCAGTCACTCTATCCAGCTGGAGCCGCTGAGAGGGCGAGGAGGAGAGGAGGAGGAATAGAGGAAGAACAGAGGAGACAAGAGGGAGAGGTGGAGAGGAGGAGAGGGAGTGAGACACTATGTTAGCTGTTGTGGTGTGATATGTGTAGTTACTTGTACTAACCACTAGAGCATGCTGAACACTTATTTGGTGCTCGCTGACCTCAATGTGTGCATCAACAGTCTAAAGCAGTCATCTCCAATGCAAAGAATTAGTTGGAATCATTTGTTTATTAGACATTTCCTATTTATACTGTATGGATAATAAAACCCATCCTTTATTCACTTGTGTTTTAGCTTTTTCCCCACACCCACACTGAAAGTTGTTACTGTTACTTTAGTCTGTCTTGCTTTATGATAGTCACATGCCTCTCCCTTTACAAGAAGTCTATCAGTATTCTTCATGAGGGCTTTAAAGCTAATGTTAATTTGACTGTGTACTTCAAGAATATACATGTATTTTCCAAGACAGACGTGTCTAAATATCCATTCTAGCGTAATACATACTTAAATTGCATACTAATTTCGCCTTTGATCTAGTAGAATTCACTCTTCTTTTCTGACTCACTTGTTTTGCAACAGCTGATAGTCAGATAAATTGACGCGCTGTACCGAAATGAACGAATGACGGGAGTCAATGCAATCGCGCATTAGATGACGAATTCTGAGTACTATTGCCGCGTTCACATGCTAGTCGGAACTTGGAAACCCGGAAATGTCAGACTTGCTTACTGGTTGTAGTTATACACGTGGCGCAATCAACGAACAGCAAGTCAGACATTTCAGAGTTTCCTAGGTCCGACTAGCATGTGAACGCGCATAATTTCTAAATTTCACATACTAAAAAACTAAATGTTTTTATATACTATTTAGTACTCTAATATGGGTATTCGGACACTGCCTCTTTGTCTCTCACACACTGAGCATGAGCACAGTCATTATGGCCACAGCTTCCTCGGACCTGGCAGACCACCTGTGCTGTTCCATCTGCACAGACATCTACACTGAGCATGTGTCTCTAAGCTATCAGCACACCTTCTGCAAGAGATGCCTCCAAGACAGCCTGAATGCTGGACACCAACTCTGTCAAGTGGGCAGGGCTCTGGTCAGAGACAGAATCTTCCAGATCAACAGACTGATCAGGAACGTGGCCTACGAGCTGAAGCTGGAGGAAGATGCTAAAAGACAGAGAGCTACAGCCGAGAGAGGAAACAGTAGAGAGATGAATGTCGTGAACATGGAGAGGCTCTGAAGCTGTTCTGTGAGAAGGACAGTAAGCTGATCTCTGTGATCTGCAGAGATGGGTGAGACGACAGAGGACACACATTCAAACCTATAAGAGAAGCACATGAGGATCTGAAAAAAGAGGTAGCCTCAGATTTATGCCACTTCAAGGATATTCGTGTGCTGGAATACTCAAGAGATGAGCAGCAAAGAGAAATGTCTCAAGCAAAAGAGACGTCAGATCATCTCAAAGTCCAGATCAGGTTGCTTGGTTGACAAGGAGATAGTACTTGCCAGGCTGGAGGAACAGCTAAAGGAGAAGAGAGTTAAAACGGCCTCTCTTCAGTATGAGCTGGACCTCACTGAGCCCAGAGACTTCCTGCTCTAGTGGATGGAGAGGGGCTGCACTGAGATTAGGGAGAGGAGGAAGGAGGAGGAGTGGTTGGAGAGGAATATGATAGAGAGGAATATGATAGAGGGATTAGGATAGAGGGGAATATGATAGAGGGAATATATTGAGAGGAATGTGACAGAGAGGATTTGTTTTTTCATTAGATCACTTTAAGACTTAAAATCTCTTAGGCTGACAGTCCCCGAAATCGGGTGCTAGAATTTCTTTAAAAAATATGTAAATGTTTACATGACTTATTTGATTGATTTCCCACCATTTTATATTTCAGAAGACATCCATCCAGACCTTCCTAGAACCACGTAAACGTTCTCTGTCGAATAAACTTGTATTTGCTTCCCTCTGGTGTTCGGCTGCATCAATACATCCATTTATATCACTTAACTGCAACGTTAAAGAATGCGAGCTACACACTTCCTTAAACCTAAAATAAGTCAAGAAGTAATTTTGTGTGGAAGTCAAACATTTGTTCAGAACGACAAAATTGAGACCTTTTCATAGCCCATCTCTCATTGTCTATAGGAGTGATGTACACTCGTCAAATTGCCCAAATGTTAATTTAGACATTCACAAATTTTACAGATTTTGACTCTCACTAACGTCATGAAATGTTTGGCAAAGTAGTAAAGAATGTTGTATTATACTTTTCTTGTGTACTAGATCATATGGTTTGAAAAGTGTTTTTTTTCTCAGACATAAATGAACAATTCCAGGTGAAAGCTAAAGGTCATAGCTTCCTGGGGGGAGGGACACCACTACATTAATAAAATATTTCCCTCTTGCTAGATTGATGACTAAAGCCCTAGTGAAACATTGCAAAATGGTTGTCAGTTTAACTGGTTAAATACAAGACCTGTTCATTGTGAAATGTATGTGTTCAAGTTTAATAATTTTGCTCTATATATTTTCTGCTCTGTATGTAATTTTATCTGTTTAAGCTGTTTGGATTGTTAATTGATATAACACAGGGCACCATTGAAAAAGAGAAACTGGTCTCAATTGGGATTCCCTGTATAAATAAAGAGGAATATGATAGCGAGTATTATGTTGGAGTGGAATATGATGGAGAGGAATATAATAGAGGGAATATAATAGAGGGAATATGATAGAGGGAATATGATGGAGGGAATATGATAGAGGAATATGATGGAGGGGAATATGATAGAGAATGAACGGAGGAATGTGTGACGCTCTTGAGCAACAAAGGTTGTCTGTTTGGTTATATAATCTGGAAAGACATGGATAAGAAAATGTTCAAACATAATTTTAAACAATACTGTTCTATAGTCAGCTGATATTGATTTCCTTATTTAATAATTGATTAAACTTAAATGCTAAATATCAATGACACCTACTCTTCAATTACATTTTTTTGGGCCTATATAATTACACATCCAGCTAATTTTATTCCTCTATGAGCATGCATACCGTAAAGATACCGTAAGGATCACTCGACTGCAACAGCTCTGGTTGATTTAATCGATCAATGGCTCAGGACACTTGACCAAGATTAACTTGTGGATGAGCTACTTCTTGATTTTAGTACTGCATTTGACCTTGTTGATCATATTGCTAATAGCTGAGGCCATTGAAGAGAGATGTTTTCTTGAACCCTCATTTCTTTTTTGGAACTTTGTTACTGAGGTGACATATCCTATGGAAGACTTGTTTTACTGTAGTAAGGTAGCCTATGTATTTCATTGATGATGATGATGATGATGATGAAAAATATTGACATTAGTGGTAGGCTGAGATCGAACAAACAACCTAAGTAAGCCTGGCTGCTAGTTATGATATCTAAAACAAATTGACTTTTAATTAGGCAAAACACATGTCGTTTGAATGGTCAACCATTTAATATGAGTTACAGCATTATATTTTAATAAAAAAATAGGTTATATGGATTCATTGTATATATTAGGTATGACTGTGCTGCATAGGTACAAAAAATCTAAAATAAATAAACTAAATTGTGCCAGCATTTGATAACACATGAAAGCTGCTGTGGGTAACCATGGCAATGGGGACTCCATTGTGACATCACAAGATTCCGATTCTGGAAGGTTACCTGTTGCACAGACAAACTGAACAGTGCAAAGAGACTGATTCAACTAACCACTGACAGATTATTAATGTCCTATTTCATTAGTGAGAGAACACACTGCTTACTTCAGAGGTAGGTTGTAATATAACTTATTGTGAATGTGTTTCAGTAGTATAACTTATTTTCAAATGACTTGTGTATGAATGTGACATTTTAAGTAGACCTAACATGACTAGTGAAACTGTTGAAGAGAGATAGTTTGCTTGAGTCCTCTTTTTGTGAGAAAATGCTTCATCCTGACACCTGAGATGTCATGTTACAATTGTAGTGAGCCAGCCTAATGGCTAATGCATTCTATTGATGACAGAAAAAAAAAAACCTCTCTCTGTGTTAATCACCAACATATGTTGTAATCAATTATCTCAATAAATATGTACCAAAAGAGTATGTTATGTAAAAAAACAAGTACGCCTACCTAATTTGTAGCTGATTCATTTCTAATAAGAATAATATGTTCTTAATTGAATGGACATCCATTTCAAATGGTTGAATTGATAGACCTCTTTAAATTGAGGTGCACTCAGGGGCACTCAAAGAGAAGACTGGCGTTTTTACCTCCTTGGTTTTTTTAAATAGATGAAACTGTACAAGTTAGGTCCTGTATGGATATAGAGTCATTTTCTACCCTAAACACAGTGTTTTCAATGATATGATGGAACTGATTAGTGTGGTTTGTGAGAACCAAGCCCAATATGGAGTAGAGCTACATGAGGGGTTGAATAAGGCTCAATAGTAAGGTACAGAAAGAGCAAGAAGTTTGCTTTTTAAAGTCTGTGTTGTGCTTTTTCATCTGCCATAGCAACGCCTTGCATCACAATGATGATACCAAAGAACAGCCAAAATCGATTCATTTGAACTTGGTCGCTTTTCCAGTAGCCAACTTTTTACTAGTAATTCAGATAGGCCTATTGCGTAAACATATCTGGAGCAGAATTCTCACTTGCTTAATTGTAAGTAGCTGTGAAGAAAACGTGTGCACATTGTAAAGAGATGCATTATTATTTGGTTAGCAACACCCACTTACTACAACGTTATGTATTTTCCAGAGTTATTGTTAGCTAAGAGGAAGACATGGAGGGTTCAACGCTGACACAGAGGAGGGGTGAGTGTCGGTTGGAGGAAAGGGAGATCTAGACAGACTACGTGATGGAGCTGGGAGCCAGGTTGGCTCTGGTTTTGCAGATCCAGAAGGATCAGGAGAAGAAGATGAAGAGGATTTGGTTCAAGTCGAGGAAAATGCCAAGACTGATTGAGGAGGTAACAAGACCAACTTTGACAAAGTCGACAAGAGTTCTGTTTAACAATATTAATTAAAGCAAATATAAGTTATTGTAAGGGCAAAATGTTCCATATGCCATGGAATGTAAGCTAACAATGTTTTGTCCTTATTTCTTTTTGTATTAGGCCACACCAAGGCAATGCTTATATCTGTTCTTGTCTAAATGTGTTGTATCATGTCTGTCTGTTTCAGTGTATTTATGTCCTCAGTTCTTATGGTTGTCTTGTCATAAAAAATAAACAACCGTTCTATCATAGACGCTCATATCAGGATTATGTGGTTGTCTCACCTAGCTACCTTAAGTTGAATGCACTAACTAACTATAAGTCGTTCTGGATAAAAGCGTCTGATAAATGGCTAAAATGTCAAATGTTATGCTGGGTGTGGGACATGTATTTTTACACTTAGCTGGCCCATTGGCTAGGGGACCCAACTGGCTCCAATTCATTCAATTTCCTCGAAACCTCCCAGCCTGCTGTTTCAGCCACAGAGTGCCCAGTTGCCACAGAGGCCACTGCTACCACAGCCACTGTCAAGGGAGAGAATCGATGGGCAGCTAGAAGCCTTCCTTCAGTGCTGCCTCCATGCCTGCCAACAGTCTTTGACGATGACTTCATGCCACCAGAGCAGACAGTAGAGGATACCTATGAGGTCTCAGTTGCTACAGAGACCACTGCAGGCACAGTTACTGTTGATTTTGGAGAGTACAGATCAGCAGCTAAATGCCCTGTCCCAATGCTGCCTCCAAGTCTGCCACTTGTCTTTGAAGTTGACTACAAACTGCCAGGGGAGGCATTAGAGGGCACCACCAAGTGTCCAGTTATCAGTGAAAAAAACAATGATGTGTCCACTCACCTCAAAAAGGACATGGCAGCTGATCAAAGCCCTCCTGACCCTGCAGCACTGCCTCCAAGCTCGCCATGTATCCGAGACTCTGACCACAAACTGACCGAGGACCAGCAACACTGTCTCTAATCCTGACCTGCACCCACAACAATGCCCATAAACAGCTATGGAAGACAGTTGAGTGGACTACAAAGTGCTCAGTCAACAGAGAGGCAACTGTTTCCATTTACAACTGGGATGATAAAAGTCCTCCAGGTCTGCAATGCATTCACAACAACAATGACCACAAGCAGCCAAAGGAGACAGTTGAGGACACCACAGAGTGCTCAGTTAACACAGAGGCAAGTGCAGTTGCATCCACTGTCAAGAGAAAGGAACTGATGAGTGATAAAAGCCCTGTCCTAGCACTAACTCCAAGCCTGGCATGCATCCATGACAAGGACCACAAGCAGCCAGAGCAGAAAGGGAAGGGCACTAGTGAAGAGGTGGATCGCTGCCCTCATGCTCACCAGCTGGTCCCAGATGCTAACTTAACTCTGGCAACCCCTCTGCTCTGCTTGGCCACTAAGACGCCTGTTAGAGTGAGAGCCTCCATATGCAGGTCAGAGGATGAGGAACCCAGGCCCTGGACGCTGGAAGAGGCAAAGGTAGGTGTCCTATTTTACACTACTACTCTACAGGGTTGGGGGTCTGTTCCATTTCAATTCAAAGCATTGAATTAAGAACTTCCTGAATTGACTGGAATTGAAATGGAATTGACCCCAACCCTGCTACTCTATGCTCATAGTATAAAACATCACCCCTTACTAGGGTTAACATTTGTATTACGTTTGGTGTGGACCCAGGAAGAACATCTATGGCTATTATGAAATCGGTTTGGGATACAAATAAACAAGTTACCTCAATTACTGTCCTCCAAATTGTGTGCCCCATGAGGCCTTCAATGTATGTTGATCACTCAAATGTGTATTGAATGTGCCACATTGGAACAATATTACATCTAGAATCAATGTCTTCCTGTTAGGATTATTGGACAGGCATTGACATTGAGAGTGAAGAGAGGAGCGTCAAGGAGGAGTTGAGCCCAAGGGAGGGATTGAAGCGTGAGGCGGACCGTGCCCATTCCAAGAGCTCCAATGGGACGGTTTCATCAGAGAGAGCAGAGACCATCCTGGGAAGAGTGGGCTTTCTGGCCATGAACCTCAAGCATTAAGTCACGTTTATAAAGATCGAGGAAAAAGAGAAAAATAAGAAACTGAATAAGATGTTGAACGGTGACGAGAAAGAGAGAAATGAGATGAAGGCGAGAGAGAAAGAGCAAAAGAAAGCCATGAAGGCTGAGAAAAAGAGGGACAAGTTAGAACAGAAAAAGAGAGAGAAGGAAAGAAAAGAGAAGGAAAAGGCAGAGAAAAAGAGGTTAATGGGGCTGATTAAGATACACAATGCCATGATGAAAGACAGGATTAAGAAAGAGAAGTAGTGGTCTGAGGAGCTGAAAAAGAGAGAGAAAGCTCAAGCTGAGCTCCTGGAGATGGAGCGAAGATTCAAAAAAAGGAGGAGAAGAAGATGGAAAAGAGGAGGAAAGAAGAGAGGAAGAGACTGGAGAAGAGGAAAAAGAGGGGAGCCAGCTGGAGGTGGAACTGAGAGGGTGATAGAAGAGCAGGGAAGGGATGAAAGCTTGAAGATGGATGAGTAGACTGGGTAAGAAAGAGTGAGAAGGGAGATACTGTATTTTTGCATGCAATGAAAAGCAAAGAATAAAAAATTAAATGTTTCCTCTGTTTGTTTTTTGTCAATGCATACCGTACAAAACATTATAAACACAAAATGTGTACTTTTCTACAGCACAGCAAGCGGTACCAGAGTGCCAAGTCTAGGTCCAAAAGGTTCCTTAACAGCTTCTACCCCCAAGCCATAAGACTGCTGAACAATTAATCAAATGGCCACCCAGACTATTTACATTGACACCTCCCCCCTTTGTTTTTACACTGCTGCTACTTGCTGTTTATTATCTATGTATAGTTACTTTACACCTACCTAAATGTACAAATTACCTCAACTAACCTGTACCCACAAACCTTGACTCGGTACCGGTACCCCTTGTATATAGCCTCGTTATTATTTTATTGTGTTACTTTTTTTTTTTTTTTTACTTTAGTGTATTTAGTAAATATTTTCTTAACTCTATTTCTTGGACTGCATTGTTGGTTAAGGGCTTATAAGTAAGCATTTCACGGTAAGGTCTACACCTCTTGTATTCGGCACATACCAAATACAGTTTGATTTTATTTTATTTGGAGACTAGTAAGGATCAATGAAAAGATGAACAGAGCAATTTACAGAGAAATCCTTGATGAAAACCTGCTCCAGAGCGCTCAGGACCTCAGACTGTGGCTAAGGTTCACCTTCCTACAGGACAACGACCCTAAGCACACAGCCAAGACAACGCAGGAGTGGCTTCGGGACAAGTCTCTGAATGTCCTTGAGTGGCCCAGCGGGGCCAGACCGGACTAGGGGCGCAATGGGGGAATTGTTGGAGGGTGGTGGTCAAGCCCGGAGCCGGAACCGCCTCAGAGGAGGAATGCCCACCTGGCCCTCCCCTGTTCGGTTTATATTTGGCACGGTCGCAGTCCGCGCCTTTGGGGGGGGGGATACTGTCACGCCCTGGCTCTGGGACTCTGTTATGTTGAGCCAGGGTGTGTTGTTTCTATGTGTTTTGTGTTCTAGGTTGATTATCTAGCTCATGTGTTTCTGTGTTGGCCGGGGTGGTTCTCAATCAGAGGCAACGAATATCAGCTGTTGCTTGTTGTCTCTGATTGGGAACCATACTTAGGCAGCCTGTTTTCCACAGTGTTTTGTGGGATCTTGTTCCGTGTATGGTTAATGTCTGTTACCAAGGATGTCAAGTATTGTTTTGTTGTTTTGTTTCGTGTAAAAATAAATAAGTATGTTCGCAAATCACGCTGCGCATTGGTCCACTTCCTCCAACGATCGTGACAGGTGCCAATAATTCAGGAGGGCACTGTACACTTCTACTCATCACTTAGAAACTGTAATGGAAGAAGTCTTCATTGTTACCCTTATCTCTCTCCCTTTGATTACCCTCATGTCAGTCATACATTATATCACAAAATATTAAGCTTCAAAGGCAAAAAATATGATTAGACAAATAATATTTATTTGAATGATACTGTATTTTACTATATTTAAATTTAAATGAAATGTTTTTGTAATTATTACATTTTACGAAATGTAAAAACAAAACATTAAAAAAATTCAAAAATAACAAAAGCAAGGTAAAAAAAAAAGGACACAGAAACAGATCCAGATTCCTATTGATTTTATGAGTTGTCTTTGACCATATCCAGTTAATCACATATAGCGGTTGGTCTTTCAGTACATTTTATGAAAAAAACAATGTTGTGTGTTTTTTTTTGTAATTTCCTTGACAGTCGGCCATTCGAGTGCATTATGTAATTCTATGGAGAACATCTCATAACCACATTGCAGAACCTTTCTTGCTGCCTTATTTTGTGCCTAATTTTCTCTACCTATCCCATAGGTATAAACACTGGTAATGGCTCTACCTTTCCCTCTGATAGGCTTTGTTTGCCATATTACACCTAATTTATGTAGCCATATGATCAACAAGGTCAAATGCAGCACTAAAATCAAGAAGCAGCTCATCCACAAGTTTATCTTGGTCAAGTGACCTGAGCCATTGATGGATTAAATCAACGAGAGCTGTTGCAGTCGAGTGATCCTTACGGTATCTTTACGGTACGCATGCTCATAGAGGGATAAAATTAGCTGGATGTGTAATTATATAGGCCCAAAAAATGTAATTGAAGAGTAGGTGTCATTGATGTTTAGCATTTTAGTTTAATAAATTATTAAATAAGGAAATCAATATCAGCTGACTATAGAACAGTATTTGTAGACCTGCCAACAGCGCCCATTGTTTAAAAATATATTTGTACATTTTCTTATCCATGTCTTTCCAGTTGATATAACCAAACAGACAACCTTTGTTGCTCAAGAGCGTCACACATTCCTCCATTCATTCTCTATAATATTCCCCTCCATCATATTCCTCTATCATATTCCCTCTATCATATTCCCTCTATTATATTCCCTCTGTTATATTCCTCTCCATCATATTCCTCTATCATATTCCTCTATCATATTCCATCTATTATATTCCCTCTATTATATTCCCTCTATTATATTCCTCTCCATCATATTCCACTCCATCATAATACTCGCTATCATATTCCCTCTATCATATTCCTCTTTATTTATACAGGGAATCCCAATTGAGACCAGTGTCTCTTTTTCAATGGTGCCCAGTGTTATATCAATGAACAATCCAAACAGCTTAAATAGATACAATTACATACAGAGCAGAAAATATAAAGAGCAAAATTATTAGACTTGAACACATATATTTCACAATGAACAGGTCTTACATTTACATTACATTTTAGTCATTTAGCAGACGCTCTTATCCAAAGCGACTTACAGTTAGTGGGCCCCCGTGGGAAACGAACCCACAACCCGGGCGTTGCAAGCACTACCAACTGAGCTACAGGAGGGCCTGTCTTATATTTAACCAGTTGAGCTGACAACCATTTTGCACTGTTTCACTAGGGCTATAGTCATCAATCTAGCAAGAGGGCAATATTTTATTAATGTAGTGGTGTCCCTCCCCCCAGGAAGCTATGACCTTTAGCTTTCACCTGGAATTGTTCATTTATGTCTGAGAAAAAAAAAAAACTTTTCAAACCATATGATCTAGTACACAATAAAAGTATAGTACAACCTTCTTTACTACTTTGCCAAACATTTCATGACATTAGTCATAGTCAAAATCTGCTAAATTTGTGGATGTCTAAATTAACATTTGGGCCATTTAACCAGTGTTCATCCCTCCTATAGACAAAGGGAGAAGGGCTATGTAAAGGTCTCGATTTTGTCGTTCTGAACAAATGTTGGACTTCCACACAAAATTACTTCTTGACTTCTTTTAGGTTTAAGGAAGTGTGAAGGTCGCGTTCTTTATCGTTGAGCTATGAAAGTTATGTATTTAGCTCTGCCTGCTCGAGACAAATTCAGTGATTGCTTTGCCATGTCTGTGCCGTGAAGCAGTCAAGCTGGATAAAAGTTTTTCCTGGAACGCCACTTTGATGTAGCGCTGCAGTGAAGTGATATAAATGGATGTAATTATGCAGCCGACCACCAGAGCAAATACAAGTTTATTCGACAGAGGATGTTTACATAGTTCTAGGAAGGTCTGGATGGATGTCTTCTGAAATATAAAACGGTGGGAAATCAATCAAATAAGTCATGTAAACATTTACATATTTTTGAAAGAAATTCTAGCGCCCAATTTCGGGGACTGTCAGCCTAAGAGATTTTATGTCTTAAAGTGATCTAATGAAAAAACAAATCCTCTCTGTCACATTCCTCTCAATATATTCCCTCTATCATATTCCCCTCCATCCTAATCCCTCTATCATATTCCTCTCTATCATATTCCTCTCCAACCACTCATCCTCCTTCCTCCTCTCCCTAATCTCAGTGCAGCCCCTCTCCATCCACTAGAGCAGGAAGTCTCTGGGCTCAGTGAGGTCCAGCTCAGACTGAAGAGAGGCCGTTTTAACTCTCTTCTCCTTTAGCTGTTCCTCCAGCCTGGCAAGTACTATCTCCTTGTCAACCAAGCAACCTGATCTGGACTTTGAGATGATCTGACGTCTCTTTTGCTTGAGACATTTCTCTTTGCTGCTCATCTCTTGAGTATTCCAGTACACGAATATCCTTCTTGAAGTAGCATAAATCTGAGGCTACCTCTTTTTTCAGATCCTCATGTGCTTCTCTTATAGGTTTGAATGTGTGTCCTCTGTCGTCTCACCCATCTCTGCAGATCACAGAGATCAGATTACTGTCCGTCTCACAGAACAGCTTCAGAGCCTCTCCATGTTCATGACATTCATCTCTCTACTGTTTCCTCTCTCGGCTGTAGCTCTCTGTCTTTTAGCATTTTCCTCCAGCTTCAGCTCGAAGGCCACGTTCCTGATCAGTCTGTTGATCTGGAAGATTCTGTCTCTGACCAGAGAGTCTTGGAGGCATCTCTTGCAGAAGGTGTGCTGATAGCTTAGAGACACAGGCTCAGTGTAGATGTCTGTGCAGATGGAACAGCACAGGTGGCCATAATGACTGTGCTCATGCTCAGTGTGTGAGAGACAAAGAGGCAGTGTCCGAATACCCATATTAGAGTACTAAATAGTATATAAAAACATTTAGTTTTTTAGTATGTGAAATTTAGAAATTATGCCGCGTTCACATGCTAGTCGGACCTAGGAAACTCTGAAATGTCTGACTTGCTGTTCGTTGAATGCGCCACGTGTATAACTACAACCAGTAAGCAAGTCTGACATTTCCGGGGTTCCAAGTTCCGACTAGCATGTGAACGCGGCAATAGTACTCAGAATTCGTCATCTAATGCGCGATTGCATTGACTCCCGTCATTCGTTCATTTCGGTACAGCGCGTCAATTTATCTGACTATCAGCTGTTGCAAAACAAGTGAGTCAGAAAAGAAGAGTGCATTCTACTAGATCAAAGGCGAAATTAGTATGCAGTTTAAGTATGTATTACGCTAGAATGGATATTTAGACACGGCCAGTAACAGGTCTGTCTTGGAAAATACATGTATATTCTTGAAGTACACAGTCAAATTAACATTAGCTTTAAAGCCCTCATGAAGAATACTGATAGACTTCTTGTAAAGGTAGAGGCATGTGACTATCATAAAGCAAGACAGACTAAAGTAACAGTAACAACTTTCAGTGTGGGTGTGGGGAAAAAGCTAAAACACAAGTAAATAAAGGATGGGTTTTATTATCCATACAGTATAAATAGGAAATGTCTAATAAACAAATGATTCCAACTAATTCTTTGGATTGGAGATGACTGCTTTAGACTGTTGATATGCATGCACACATTGAGGTCAGCAAGCACCAAATAAGTGTCCAGCATGCTCTAGTGGTTATTACAAGTAACTACACATATCACACCACAACAGCTAACATAGTGTCTCACTCCCTCTCCTCCTCTCCACCTCTCCCTCTTGTCTCCTCTGTTCTTCCTCTATTCCTCCTCCTCTCCTCCTCGCCCTCTCAGCGGCTCCAGCTGGATAGAGTGACGGCGAGGTGGCCTCCTGCCTCTCTCACTGGAGGGCGGGAGAGGGGGAACAAAGAGGAGGAGGAGGAGGTGGAGAGAAAGAGAGTAGGAATGGAAGAGGAGGTGGAGAGGGGTAGAGGAGGCAGAAAGCCTGGTCTAAGTATTGCTTTAAAGGGAAGAAAGGGGGACGAAGAGAGAGTGCGAGAGATGGGGGGAGTGGGAGAAAGAGGGGAGGAGGGGGAGGAGGGGGAGGGCAGCTGTTTCCGACACTCCATCCTTACACCTGCAACAGGTAGGCCAGGGGGTGGGACCTGAAGGTGAGACTCATAACATGATAAGGGGGGCAGGTGAAGAAGGGGTAAAGCTGGAGTCAAGGAGGGGAGGGTGTTCCTACGAGCCCCCTGCCAGCGAGACGGTTGAGCAGGGAGGAAGTCTGTCCACGGAGCATTTCTGGGTCATTGGGTCGCCTCCAATGAGATTACATCCCCCTCTACAATGTAAAGCAGTTTGAGTACTGGGGGGTTCTCTGTATAAATCCAAGGTGAAACCTCCAGGGGCTAGCCTTCTCTCAGGAGAGAGTCTGCTCTGGGCTGCCTGCGAAAGGTGCTCCTCTGTGGGAAAGAGGAGAGAACAAGAGGCCCCAGAAGAGATCTCCTTATGGTAGTGATGGACATATCAACTATCCTTGTCATCTTCCACCTCTTCCTCTTCCTCTTCCTCGGCCTTCTCCCTCCTTTCCTTCTTACAGTCTTACAGTCCTTCTTACAGTCATTTTCTCCCTTTCCTCCTTCCTCTCCTCCCTCTTTCTCTTCCTCTACCTTCCTCTCCCTCCTTCCCTCTTGGTAAACCTTGTTTAGTCGAGCCAGATTGTGGATAGCTAGCCATGGTTTAGACCACTGTCGCTGTCTGGGTGGGGGGATACAGGACTGGTCCACTGGACTCAGCTCACATGGGGAGAACCTGCTGCTGCTGCCACTCCCCCTCTTACCTGGGATGAGATCACGTTTGGAGGAAACCTGGCACCATCCCTACGGTGAAGCATGGTGGTGGCAGCATCATGCTCCGGGGAGGATTTTCAGGGACAGGGACTGGGAACACGCCCCATTCACATCGACGGGGCTGTAGTGGAGCAGGTCGAGAGTTTCAAGTTCCTTGGTGTCCACATCACCAACAAACTATCATGGTTCAAACACACCAAGACAGTCGTGAAGAGGGCACGACAACGCCTTTTCCACCTCAGGAGACTGAAAAGATTTGGCATTGGTCCCAAGATCCTCAAAAAGATCTACAGCTGCACCATCGAGAGCTTCCTGACCAGTTGCATCACCGCCTGGTATGGCAACTTCTCGGCATCCGACCGTAAGGCGCTACAGAGGGTAGTGCGTACGGCCCAGTACATCACTGGAGCCAAGCTTCCTGCCATCCAGGACCTATATACTTGGAGGTGTAAGAGGGAGAGACTCCAGTCACCCAAGTCATAGACAAAGACTCCAGTCACCCAAGTCATAGACTGTTCTCTCTGCTACCGCACAGCAAGCGGTACCAGAGTGCCAAGTCTAGGTCCAAAAGGCTCCTTAACAGCTTCTATCCCCAATTCATAAGACTGCTGAACAATTAATCAAATGGCCACCCGGACTATTTACATTGACACCTCCCCCCTTTGTTTTTACACTGGTAATAGGAATCTGGATCGGTTTCCTTTTCTTTTTACCTTGCTTTTGTTATTATTATTATTTTTTAAAGTTTTCTTTTTACATTTCGTAAAATGTTATAATTACAAAAACATTTCATTTTAATTTCAATTTAGTAACATACTGTATCATTCAAATAAATATTATTATTTGTCTAATCATATTTTGCCAGCTAACTGGGTGGCAGGCTGCAATCAGTAGCTGTAATTAAGTACAGCAGCCACCAACCATCTAACGTTAATGCCTCGGATAATGAGGTTAGAAGAACAGCTGAATGGTCGGTAGCTAGCTGGCTCAATTACAGGTACTCTTAAGCGTGAAATAACATTGGAAACAACTAACCACAGTTGCTAAAAGTTACCAGTAGCTACCCACTAGCTAGCTAGCTTTGTTGGTCCAAGTGGTGGGTTAGCTAGCACTCGTGCTTCGCCGGGGTCCACTGAATAGAATACTTACCTACAATAATTACCTACAATAACCTACAATAACTACCTAAGTAAACTACCTATAATACCTGACTACAATACCTACATACAATCTAAATACATGGTTTAAGCTTTACTCAACAACATATAAGAAGCCAGCTTATCTCCTGCTAGAGAAAACACAACCTCTCCCGACAACCTCGAGGCAAGAGACCTTTCTCTCTTTCTCGTCATCTTTCAACTTCTTATTCAGTTCCTTATTTTTCTCTTTTTCCTCCATCTTTAAAAATGTGACTTTCTGCTTGAGGTTCATGGCCAGAAAGCCCACTCTTCCCAGGATGGTCTCTGCTCTCTCTGATGAAACCGTCCCATTGGAGCTCTTGGAATGGGCACGGTCCGCCTCACTCTTCAAACCCTCCCTCGGGCTCACCTCCTCCTTGACGCTCCTCTCTTCACTCTCAATGTCAATGCCTGTCCAATAATCCTAACAGGAAGACATTGACTCTAGATGTAATATTGTTCCAATGTGGCACATTCAATACACATTTGAGTGATCAACATACATTGATGGCCTCATGGGGCACACAATTTAGAGGACAGTAATTGAGGTAACTTGTTTATTTGTATCCCAAACCGATTTTGTAATAGCCATAGATGTTCTTCCTGGGTCCACACCAAACGTAATACAAATGTTAATCCTAGTAAGGGGTGATGTTTTATACTATGAGCATAGATTAGCAGGGTTGGGGTCAATTCAATTTCAATTCCAGTCAATTCAGGAAGTACTTAATTCAATGCTTTGAATTGAAATGGAACAGACCCCCAACCCTGTAGAGTAGAAGTGTAAAATAGGACACCTACCTTTGCCTTTTTCAGCGTCCAGGGCCTGGGTTCCTCATCCTCTGACCTGCATATGGAGGCTCTCACTCTAACAGGCGTCTTAGTGGCCATGCAGAGCAGAGGGGTTACCAGAGTTAAGTTAGCATCTGGGACCAGCTGGTGAGCATGAGGGCAGCGATCCACCTCTTCACTAGTGCCCTTCCCTTTCTGCTCTGGCTGCTTGTGGTCCTTGTCATGGATGCATGCCAGGCTTGGAGGAAGTGCTAGGACAGGGCTTTTATCACTCATCAGTTCCTCTCTCTTGACAGTGGATGCAACTGCACTTGCCTCTGTGTTAACTGAGCACTATGTGGTGTCCTCAACTGTCTCCTCTGGCTGCTTGTGGTCATTGTTGTTGTGAATGCATTGCAGACCTGGAGGACTTTTATCATCCCAGGTGTAAATAGCAACAGTTGCCTCTGTGTCGACTGAGCACTTTGTAGTGCACTCAACTGTCTTCCATAGCGGTGTGTGGTCATTGTTGTGGGTGCAGGTCAGGATTAGAGGCAGTGTTGCAGGTGCAGGAGGACTTTTATCAGCCAAACACTCCTCCGTGTGGACAGTGGACACAGAAATGGCTGCTTCCCTGGCAACTGGACACTTGTTGGTGTCCTCTACTGCCTCCCCTGGCAGAGTGTGGACAGTGGAGACGGAAACGGCCGCTTCCCTGGACACTTGACTCTTGGTGGTGTCCTCTACTGCCTCCTCTGGCTGCTTGTGGCCATTGTCTAGAATGTGTGGCAACTTTGAAGGCAGCATTGGAGCCGGGCTTTTATCACCCAACAGGTTCTCTCCCTGGACAATGGATGTGCCTGCAGTGATCGCTGTGGTAACGGAGGACTCGGTGGCATCCTCTTTTGTCTCCTCTGTCAGTTTGTGGTCAGAGTCTCGGATACATGGCGAGCTTGGAGGCAGTGCTGCAGGGTCAGGAGGGCTTTGATCAGCTGCCATGTCCTCTTTGAGGTGAGTGGACACATCATTGTTTGTTTCACTGATAACTGGACACTTGGTGGTGTCCTCTACTGCCTCCCCTGGCAGTTTGTAGTCAACTTCAAAGACAAGTGGCAGACTTGGAGGCAGCATTGGGACAGGGCATTTAGCTGCTGATCTGTACACTCCAAAATCAACGGTAGCTGTGCCTGCAGTGGTCTCTGTAGCAACTGAGACCTCATAGGTATCCTCTACTGTCTGCTCTGATGGCATGAAGTCATCGTCAAAGACTGTTGGCAGGCATGTAGGCAGCACTGAAGGAAGACTTCTAGCTGCCCATCGATTCTCTCCCTTGACAGTGGCTGTGGTAGCAGTGGTCTCTGTGGCAACTGGGCACTCTGTGGCTGAAACAGCAGGCTTAGAGGTTTCGAGGAAATTGAATGAATTGCCAATGAACCGCTGAGCCAGGGGTGGGAGGGAGTAATGATAGAATCTGTCCTCTTTCTCAACATTAGATATTGCCACGGGAGCAACTGAGACCTCAGTGGTGCCCTCTACTGCCTGATGTGGCTGCATGGAGTCTTCGTCAAAGAAGTGTGGCAGGTATCGATGCAGCATTGAGGAAAGATGTATATCTGTCCATAGGTCCTCTCGTATACCTGTAGATACATCTGCAGTGGCCTCTGTGGCAACTGGGCATTCAGCAGACTGGCAGGTTTCAGGGACAAAGTATGAAAATACAATGAACCGCTGTGCATCCTGAGCGCGTATGGCAAATGGAGAGGGGGGATGCAACATGGTAGGTATAGGCCTCTGATTGGTGAAAGCCAGTGGTGGGAGGGAGTCAATACAGGGAGCCATGAACTCAGTGAGAGGACAGTTGCTCACATCTCACACATTCTGCGTGAGAAAAGAAACAGACATGATGAAAGTGATCACATTCAGTACATACATACATACTGTATGAGTCAGCACTACTTACTTATACATCACATATATATATATATATATATATATATATATATATAGTGTCCTCTAAGATGCTCTGCACCAGTCTGTCCCAACCCTTGGTCCCCTAGCCAATGGGCCAGCTAAGTGTAAAAATACATGCCCCACACCCAGCATAACATTTGACATTTTAGCCATTTATCAGACGCTTTTATCCAGAACGACTTATAGTTAGTTAGTGCATTCAACTTAAGGTAGCTAGGTGAGACAACCACATAATCCTGATATGAGCGTCTATGATAGAACGGTTGTTTATTTTTTATGACCAGACAACCATAAGAACTGAGGACATAAATTCACTGAAACAGACAGACACGATACAACACATTTAGACAAGAACAGTTATAAGCATTGCCATGGTGTAGCCTAATACAAAAAGAAATAAGGACAAAACATTGTTAGCTTACATTCCATGGCATATGGAACATTTTGCCCTTACAATAACTTATATTTGCTTTAATTAATATTGTTAAACAGAACTCTTGTCGACTTTGTCAAAGTTGGTCTTGTTACCTCCTCAATCAGTCTTGGCATTTTCCTCGTCTTGAACCAAATCCTCTTCATCTTCTTCTCCTGATCCTTCTGGATCTGCAAAACCAGAGCCAACCTGGCTCCCAGCTCCATCACGTAGTCTGTCTAGATCGCCCTTTCCTCCAACCGACACTCACCCCTCCTCTGTGTCAGCGTTGAACCCTCCATGTCTTCCTCTTAGCTAACAATAACTCTGGAAAATACACAACGTTGTAGTAAGTGGGTGTTGCTAACCAAATAATAATGCATCTCTTTACAATGTGCACACGTTTTCTTCCCAGCTACTTACAATTAATCAAGTGAGAATCCTGATCCAGATATGTTTAGGCAATAGGCCTATCTGAATTACTAGTAAAAAGTTGGCTACTGGAAAAGCGACCAAGTTCAAATGAATCGATTTTGGCTGTTCTTATCATTTCGTGAACAATATCCTTCATGACATCATCATTGTGATGCAAGGCGTTGCCATGGCAGATGAAAAAGCACAACACAGACTTTAAAAAGCAAACTTCAGGGTCTTTCTGTACCTTACTATTGAGCCTTATTCAACCCCTCATGTAGCTCTACTCCATATTGGGCCTGGTTCTCACAAACCACACTAATCACTTCCATCATATCATTGAAAACACTGTGTTTTGGGTAGAAAATGACTCTATATCCATGCAGGACCTAACTTGTACAGTTTCATCTATTTTAAAAACCAAGGAGGTAAAAATGCCAGTCTTCTCTTTGAGTCCCCTTGAGTGCACCTCAATTTAAAGAGGTCTATCAATTCAACCATTTGAAATGGATGTCCATTCAATTAAGAACATATTATTCTTATTAGAAATGAATCAGCTACAAATTAGGTAGGCGTACTTGTTTTTTTACACAACCTACTCTTTTGGTACATATTTATTGAGATAATTGATTACAACATATGTTGGTGATTAACACAGAGAGAGGTTTTTTTTCTGTCATCAATAGAATGCATTAGCCATTAGGCTGGCTCACTACAATTGTAACATGACATCTCAGGTGTCAGGATGAAGCATTTTCTCACAAAAAGAGGACTCAAGCAAACTATCTCTCTTCAACAGTTTCACTAGTCATGTTAGGTCTACTTAAAATGTCACATTCATACACAAGTAATTTGAAAATAAGTTATACTACTGAAACACATTCACAATAAGTTATATTACAACCTACCTCTGAAGTAAGCAGTGTGTTCTCTCACTAATGAAATAGGACATTAATAATTTGTCAGTGGTTAGTTGAATCAGTCTCTTTGCACTGTTCAGTTTGTCTGTGCAACAGGTAACCTTCCAGAATCGGAATCTTGTGATGTCACAATGGAGTCCCCATTGCCATGGTTACCAACAGCAGCTTTCATGTGTAATCAAATGCTGGCACAATTTAGTTTATTCATTTTAGATTTTTTGTACCTATGCAGCACAGTCATACCTAATATATACAATGAATCCATATAACCTAATTTTTTATTAAAATAAAATGCTATAACTCATGTAAAATGGTTGACCATTCAAACAACATGTGTTTTGCCTAATTAAAAGTCTATATGTTTTAGATATCATAAATAGCAGCCAGGCTTACTTAGGTTGTTTTTTCGATCTCAGCCTACCACTAATGCCAATATTTTTCATCATCATCATCATCATCAATGAAATACATAGGCTACCTTACTACAGTAAAACAAGTCTTCCATAGTCTATGTCACCTCAGTAACAAAGTTCCAAAAAAGAAATGAGGGTTCAAGAAAACATCTCTCTTCAATGGCCTCAGCTATTAGCCATATGATCAACAAGGTCAACTGCAGCACTAAAATCAAGAAGCAGCTCATCCACAAGTTTATCTTGGTCAAGTGATCTGAGCCATTGATCGATTAAATCAACGAGAGCTGTTGCAGTCGAGTGATCCTTACGGTATCTTTACGGTACGCATGCTCATAGAGGGATAAAATTAGCTGGATGTGTAATTATATAGGCCCAAAAAATTTAATTGAAGAGTAGGTGTCATTGATGTTTAGCATTTAAGTTTAATAAGTAATTAAATAAAGAAATCAATATCAGCTGACTATAGAAAAGTATTGTTTAAAATTATGTTTGAACATTTTCTTATCCGTGTCTTTCCAGTTGATATAACCAAACAGACAACCTTTGTTGCTCAAGAGCGTCACACATTCCTCCATTCATTCTCTATCATATTCCCCTCCATCAAATTCCTCTATCATATTCCCTCCATCATATTCTCTCTATTATATTTCTCTCCATCATATTCCACTCCATCATAATACTCGCTATCATATTCCCTCTATCATATTCCTCTTTATTTTTACAGGGAATCCCAATTGAGACCAGTGTCTCTTTTTCAATGGTGCCCTGTGTTATATCAATTAACAATCCAAACAGCTTAAACAGATAAAATTACATACAGAGTAGAAAATATATAGAGCAAAATTATTAGACTTGAACACATACATTTCACAATGAACAGGTCTTGTATTTAACCAGTTGAGCTGACAACCATTTTGCACTGTTTCACTAGGGCTTTAGTCATCAATCTAGCAAGAGGGAAATATTTTATTAATGTAGTGGTGTCCCTCCCCCCAGGAAGCTACGACCTTTAGCTTTCACCTGGAATTGTTCATTTATGTCTGAGAAAAAAAACACTTTCCAAACCATATGATCTAGTACACAAGAAAAGTATAATACAACATTCTTTACTACTTTGCCAAACATTTCATGACATTAGTGAGAGTCAAAATCTGTAAAATTTGTGAATGTCTAAATTAACATTTGGGCAATTTGACCAGTGTACATCACTCCTATAGACAATGAGAGATGGGCTATGTAAAGGTCTCGATTTTGTCGTTCTGAACAAATGTTTGACTTCCACACAAAATTACTTCTTGACTTATTTTAGGTTTAAGGAAGTGTGTAGGTTTAAACTATTGCTTTAAAGGGAAGAGAGGGGGAGGAGGAGAGAGCGCGAGAGATGGGGGGAGTGGGAGAAAGAGGGAAGGAGGGGGAGGAGGGGGAGGAGGTGGAGGGCAGCTGTGTCCGACACACCATACTTACACCTGCAACAGGTAGGCCAGGGGGCGGGACCTGTAGGTGAGACTCATAACATGATAAGGGGGGCAGGTGAAGAAGGGGTGTTGCTGGAGTCAAGGAAGGGAGGGTGTTCCTACGAGCCCCCTGCCAGCGAGACGGGGAGCAGGGAGGAAGTCTGTCCATGGAGCATTTCTGGGTCATTGGGTCGCCTCCAATGAGATTAGATCACCCTCTACAATGTAAAGCAGTTTGAGTACTGGGGGGTTCTCTGTATAAATCCAAGGTGAAACCTCCAGGGGCTAGCCTTCTCTCAGCAGAGAGTCTGCTCTGGGCTGCCTGCGAAAGGTGCTCCTCTGTGGGAAAGAGGAGAGAACAAGAGGCCCCAGAAGAGATCTCCTTATGGTAGTGATGGACAGATCAACTCTCCTTGTTATCTTCCACCTCTTCCTCTTCCTCTTGCTCGGCCTTCTCCCTCCTTTCCTTCTTACAGTCTTACAGTCCTTCTTACAGTCATTTTCTCCCTTTCCTCCTTCCTCTCCTCCCTCTTTCTCTTCCTCTACCTTCCTCTCCCTCCTTCCCTCTTGGTAAACCTTGTTTAGTCGAGCCAGATTGTGGATAGCTAGCCATGGTTTAGACCACTGTCGCTGTCTGGGTGGGGGGATACAGGACTGGTCCACTGGACTCAGCTCACATGGGGAGAACCTGCTGCTGCTGCCACTCCCCTTCTTACCTGGGATGAGATCACGTTTGGAGGAAACCTGGCACCATCCCTACGGTGAAGCATGGTGGTGGCAGCATCATGCTCCGGGGAGGATTTTCAGGGACAGGGACTGGGAACACGCCCCATTCACATCGACGGGGCTGTAGTGGAGCAGGTCGAGAGTTTCAAGTTCCTTGGTGTCCACATCACCAACAAACTATCATGGTTCAAACACACCAAGACAGTCGTGAAGAGGGCACGACAACGCCTTTTCCACCTCAGGAGACTGAAAAGATTTGGCATTGGTCCCAAGATCCTCAAAAAGTTCTACAGCTGCACCATCGAGAGCTTCCTGACCAGTTGCATCACCGCCTGGTATGGCAACTGCTCGGCATCCGACCGTAAGGCGCTACAGAGGGTAGTGCGTACGGCCCAGTACATCACTGGAGCCAAGCTTCCTGCCATCCAGGACCTATATACTTGGAGGTGTAAGAGGGAGGCCCAAAAAATTGACAAAGACTCCAGTCACCCAAGTCATAGACTGTTCAGCAAGCGGTACCAGAGTGCCAAGTCTAGGTCCAAAAGGCTCCTTAACAGCTTCTATCCCCAATTCATAAGACTGCTGAACAATTAATCAAATGGCCACCCGGACTATTTACATTGACACCCCCCCCCTTTGTTTTTACACTGGTAATAGGAATCTGGATCGGTTTCCTTTTCTTTTTACCTTGCTTTTGTTATTATTATTATTTTTTAAAGTTTTCTTTTTACATTTCGTAAAATGTTATAATTACAAAAACATTTCATTTTAATTTCAATTTAGTAACATACTGTATCATTCAAATAAATATTATTATTTGTCTAATCATATTTTGCCAGCTAACTGGGTGGCAGGCTGCAATCAGTAGCTGTAATTAAGTACAGCAGCCACCAACCATCTAACGTTAATGCCTCGGATAATGAGGTTAGAAGAACAGCTGAATGGTCGGTAGCTAGCTGGCTCAATTACAGGTACTCTTAAGCGTGAAATAACATTGGAAACAACTAACCACAGTTGCTAAAAGTTACTAGTAACTAGCTAGCTAGCTAGCTAGCTTTGTTGGTCCAAGTGGTGGGTTAGCTAGCACTCGTGCTTCGCCGGGGTCCACCGAATAGAATACTTACCTACAATAATTACCTACAATAACCTACAATAACTACCTAAGTAAACTACCTATAATACCTGACTACAATACCTACATACAATCTAAATACATGGTTTAAGCTTTACTCAACAACATATAAGAAGCCAGCTTATCTCCTGCTAGAGAAAACACAACCCCTCCCGACAACCTCGAGGCAAGAGACCTTTCTCTCTTTCTCGTCATCTTTCAACTTCTTATTCAGTTCCTTATTTTTCTCTTTTTCCTCCATCTTTAAAAATGTGACTTTCTGCTTGAGGTTCATGGCCAGAAAGCCCACTCTTCCCAGGATGGTCTCTGCTCTCTCTGATGAAACCGTCCCATTGGAGCTCTTGGAATGGGCACGGTCCGCCTCACTCTTCAAACCCTCCCTCGGGCTCACCTCCTCCTTGACGCTCCTCTCTTCACTCTCAATGTCAATGCCTGTCCAATAATCCTAACAGGAAGACATTGACTCTAGATGTAATATTGTTCCAATGTGGCACATTCAATACACATTTGAGTGATCAACATACATTGATGGCCTCATGGGGCACACAATTTAGAGGACAGTAATTGAGGTAACTTGTTTATTTGTATCCCAAACCGATTTTGTAATAGCCATAGATGTTCTTCCTGGGTCCACACCAAACGTAATACAAATGTTAACCCTAGTAAGGGGTGATGTTTTATACTATGAGCATAGATTAGCAGGGTTGGGGTCAATTCAATTTCAATTCCAGTCAATTCAGGAAGTACTTAATTCAATGCTTTGAATTGAAATGGAACAGACCCCCAACCCTGTAGAGTAGAAGTGTAAAATAGGACACCTACCTTTGCCTTTTTCAGCGTCCAGGGCCTGGGTTCCTCATCCTCTGACCTGCATATGGAGGCTCTCACTCTAACAGGCGTCTTAGTGGCCATGCAGAGCAGAGGGGTTGCCAGAGTTAAGTTAGCATCTGGGACCAGCTGGTGAGCATGAGGGCAGCGATCCACCTCTTCACTAGTGCCCTTCCCTTTCTGCTCTGGCTGCTTGTGGTCCTTGTCATGGATGCATGCCAGGCTTGGAGGAAGTGCTAGGACAGGGCTTTTATCACTCATCAGTTACTCTCTCTTGACAGTGGATGCAACTGCACTTGCCTCTGTGTTAACTGAGCACTATGTGGTGTCCTCAACTGTCTCCTCTGGCTGCTTGTGGTCATTGTTGTTGTGAATGCATTGCAGACCTGGAGGACTTTTATCATCCCAGGTGTAAATAGCAACAGTTGCCTCTGTGTCGACTGAGCACTTTGTAGTGCACTCAACTGTCTTCCATAGCGGTTTGTGGTCATTGTTGTGGGTGCAGGTCAGGATTAGAGGCAGTGTTGCAGGTGCAGGAGGACTTTTATCAGCCAAACACTCCTCCGTGTGTTCAGTGGACACAGAAACGGCTGCTTCCCTGGCAACTGGACACTTGTTGGTGTCCTCTACTGCCTCCCCTGGCAGATTGTGGACAGTGGAGACGGAAACGGCCGCTTCCCTGGACACTTGACTCTTGGTGGTGTCCTCTACTGCCTCCTCTGGCTGCTTGTGGCCATTGTCTAGAATGTGTGGCAACTTTGAAGGCAGCATTGGAGCCGGGCTTTTATCACCCAACAGGTTCTCTCCCTGGACAATGGATGTGCCTGCAGTGATCGCTGTGGTAACGGAGGACTCGGTGGCATCCTCTTTTGTCTCCTCTGTCAGTTTGTGGTCAGAGTCTCGGATACATGGCGAGCTTGGAGGCAGTGCTGCAGGGTCAGGAGGGCTTTGATCAGCTGCCATGTCTTCTTTGAGGTGAGTGGACACATCATTGTTTGTTTCACTGATAACTGGACACTTGGTGGTGTCCTCTACTGCCTCCCCTGGCAGTTTGTAGTCAACTTCAAAGACAAGTGGCAGACTTGGAGGCAGCATTGGGACAGGGCATTTAGCTGCTGATCTGTACACTCCAAAATCAACAGTAGCTGTGCCTGCAGTGGTCTCTGTAGCAACTGAGACCTCATAGGTATCCTCTACTGTCTGCTCTGATGGCATGAAGTCATCGTCAAAGACTGTTGGCAGGCATGGAGGCAGCACTGAAGGAAGACTTCTAGCTGCCCATCGATTCTCTCCCTTGACAGTGGCTGTGGTAGCAGTGGTCTCTGTGGCAACTGGGCACTCTGTGGCTGAAACAGCAGGCTTAGAGGTTTCGAGGAAATTGAATGAATTGCCAATGAACCGCTGAGCCAGGGGTGGGAGGGAGTAATGATAGAATCTGTCCTCTTCCTCAACATTAGATATTGCCACTGGAGCAACTGAGACCTCAGTGGTGCCCTCTACTGCCTGATGTGGCTGCATGGAGTCTTCGTCAAAGAAGTGTGGCAGGTATCGATGCAGCATTGAGGAAAGATGTATATCTGTCCATAGGTCCTCTCGTATACCTGTAGATACATCTGCAGTGGCCTCTGTGGCAACTGGGCATTCAGCAGACTGGCAGGTTTCAGGGACAAAGTATGAAAATACAATGAACCGCTGTGCATCCTGAGCGCGTATGGCAAATGGAGAGGGGGGATGCAACATGGTAGGTATAGGCCTCTGATTGGTGTAAGCCAGTGGTGGGAGGGAGTCAATACAGGGAGCCATGAACTCATTGAGAGGACAGTTGCTCACATCTCACACATTCTGCGTGAGAAAAGAAACAGACATGATGAAAGTGATCACATTCAGTACATACATACATACTGTATGAGTCAGCACTACTTACTTATACATCACATATATATATATATATATATATATATATATATATATATATATATATATATATATATATATATATATAGTGTCCTCTAAGATGCTCTGCACCAGTCTGTCCCAACCCTTGGTCCCCTAGCCAATGGGCCAGCTAAATGTAAAAATACATGCCCCACACCCAGCATAACATTTTACATTTTAGCCATTTATCAGACGCTTTTATCCAGAACGACTTATAGTTAGTTAGTGCATTCAACTTAAGGTAGCTAGGTGAGACAACCACATAATCCTGATATGAGCGTCTATGATAGAACGGTTGTTTATTTTTTATGACCAGACAACCATAAGAACTGAGGACATAAATTCACTGAAACAGACAGACACGATACAACACATTTAGACAAGAACAGTTATAAGCATTGCCATGGTGTAGCCTAATACAAAAATAAATAAGGACAAAACATTGTTAGCTTACATTCCATGGCATATGGAAAATTTTGCCCTAACAATAACTTATATTTGCTTTAATTAATATTGTTAAACAGAACTCTTGTCGACTTTGTCAAAGTTGGTCTTGTTACCTCCTCAATCAGTCTTGGCATTTTCCTCGTCTTGAACCAAATCCTCTTCATCTTCTTCTCCTGATCCTTCTGGATCTGCAAAACCAGAGCCAACCTGGCTCCCAGCTCCATCACGTAGTCTGTCTAGATCGCCCTTTCCTCCAACCGACACTCACCCCTCCTCTGTGTCAGCGTTGAACCCTCCATGTCTTCCTCTTAGCTAACAATAACTCTGGAAAATACACAACGTTGTAGTAAGTGGGTGTTGCTAACCAAATAATAATGCATCTCTTTACAATGTGCACACGTTTTCTTCCCAGCTCCTTACAATTAATCAAGTGAGAATCCTGATCCAGATATGTTTATGCAATAGGCCTATCTGAATTACTAGTAAAAAGTTGGCTACTGGAAAAGCAACCAAGTTCAAATGAATCGATTTTGACTGTTCTTATCATTTCGTGAACAATATCCTTCATGACATCATCATTGTGATGCAAGGCGTTGCCATGGCAGATGAAAAAGCACAACACAGACTTTAAAAAGCAAACTTCAGGGTCTTTCTGTACCTTACTATTGAGCCTTATTCAACCCCTCATGTAGCTCTACTCCATATTGGGCCTGGTTCTCACAAACCACACTAATCAGTTCCATCATATCATTGAAAACACTGTGTTTTGGGTAGAAAATGACTCTATATCCATGCAGGACCTAACTTGTACAGTTTCATCTATTTTAAAAACCAAGGAGGTAAAAATGCCAGTCTTCTCTTTGAGTGCCCTTGAGTGCACCTCAATTTAAAGAGGTCTATCAATTCAACCATTTGAAATGGATGTCCATTCAATTAAGAACATATTATTCTTATTAGAAATGAATCAGCTACAAATTAGGTAGGCGTACTTGTTTTTTTACACAACCTACTCTTTTGGTACATATTTATTGAGATAATTGATTACAATATATGTTGGTGATTAACACAGAGAGAGTTTTTTTTTCTGTCATCAATAGAATGCATTAGCCATTAGGCTGGCTCACTACAATTGTAACATGACATCTCAGGTGTCAGGATGAAGCATTTTCTCACAAAAAGAGGACTCAAGCAAACTATCTCTCTTCAACAGTTTCACTAGTCATGTTAGGTCTACTTAAAATGTCACATTCATACACAAGTAATTTGAAAATAAGTTATACTACTGAAACACATTCACAATAAGTTATATTACAACCTACCTCTGAAGTAAGCAGTGTGTTCTCTCACTAATGAAATAGGACATTAATAATTTGTCAGTGGTTAGTTGAATCAGTCTCTTTGCACTGTTCAGTTTGTCTGTGCAACAGGTAACCTTCCAGAATCGGAATCTTGTGATGTCACAATGGAGTCCCCATTGCCATGGTTACCCACCGCAGCTTTCATGTGTAATCAAATGCTGGCACAATTTAGTTTATTTATTTTCTATTTTTTTGTACCTATGCAGCACAGTCATACCTAATATATACAATGAATCCATATAACCTAATTTTTTATTAAAATAAAATGCTGTAACTCATGTAAAATGGTTGACCATTCAAACGACATGTGTTTTGCCTAATTAAAAGTCTATATGTTTTAGATATCATAAATAGCAGCCAGGCTTACTTAGGTTGTTTGTTCGATCTCAGCCTACCACTAATGCCAATATTTTTCATCATCATCATCATCATCATCAATGAAATACATAGGCTACCTTACTACAGTAAAACAAGTCTTCCATAGTCTATGTCACCTCAGTAACAAAGTTCCAAAAAAGAAATGAGGGTTCAAGAAAACATCTCTCTTCAATGGCCTCAGCTATTAGCCATATGATCAACAAGGTCAACTGCAGCACTAAAATCAAGAAGCAGCTCATCCACAAGTTTATCTTGGTCAAGTGATCTGAGCCATTGATCGATTAAATCAACGAGAGCTGTTGCAGTCGAGTGATCCTTACGGTATCTTTACGGTACGCATGCTCATAGAGGGATAAAATTAGCTGGATGTGTAATTATATAGGCCCAAAAAATGTAATTGAAGAGTAGGTGTCATTGATGTTTAGCATTTAAGTTTAATAAATAATTAAATAAAGAAATCAATATCAGCTGACTATAGAAAAGTATTGTTTAAAATTATGTTTGAACATTTTCTTATCCGTGTCTTTCCAGTTGATATAACCAAACAGACAACCTTTGTTGCTCAAGAGCGTCACACATTCCTCCATTCATTCTCTATCATATTCCCCTCCATCAAATTCCTCTATCATATTCCCTCCATCATATTCTCTCTATTATATTTCTCTCCATCATATTCCACTCCATCATAATACTCGCTATCATATTCCCTCTATCATATTCCTCTTTATTTTTACAGGGAATCCCAATTGAGACCAGTGTCTCTTTTTCAATGGTGCCCTGTGTTATATCAATTAACAATCCAAACAGCTTAAACAGATAAAATTACATACAGAGTAGAAAATATATAGAGCAAAATTATTAGACTTGAACACAGACATTTCACAATGAACAGGTCTTGTATTTAACCAGTTGAGCTGACAACCATTTTGCACTGTTTCACTAGGGCTTTAGTCATCAATCTAGCAAGAGGGAAATATTTTATTAATGTAGTGGTGTCCCTCCCCCCAGGAAGCTACGACCTTTAGCTTTCACCTGGAATTGTTCATTTATGTCTGAGAAAAAAAACACTTTCCAAACCATATGATCTAGTACACAAGAAAAGTATAATACAACCTTCTTTACTACTTTGCCAAACATTTCATGACATTAGTGAGAGTCAAAATCTGTAAAATTTGTGAATGTCTAAATTAACATTTGGGCAATTTGACCAGTGTACATCACTCCTATAGACAATGAGAGATGGGCTATGTAAAGGTCTCGATTTTGTCGTTCTGAACAAATGTTTGACTTCCACACAAAATTACTTCTTGACTTATTTTAGGTTTAAGGAAGTGTGTAGGTTTAAACTATTGCTTTAAAGGGAAGAGAGGGGGAGGAGGAGAGAGCGCGAGAGATGGGGGGAGTGGGAGAAAGAGGGAAGGAGGGGGATGAGGGGGAGGAGGGGGAGGAGGTGGAGGGCAGCTGTGTCCGACACACCATACTTACACCTGCAACAGGTAGGCCAGGGGGCGGGACCTGTAGGTGAGACTCATAACATGATAAGGGGGGCAGGTGAAGAAGGGGTGTTGCTGGAGTCAAGGAAGGGAGGGTGTTCCTACGAGCCCCCTGCCAGCGAGACGGGGAGCAGGGAGGAAGTCTGTCCATGGAGCATTTCTGGGTCATTGGGTCGCCTCCAATGAGATTAGATCACCCTCTACAATGTAAAGCAGTTTGAGTACTGGGGGGTTCTCTGTATAAATCCAAGGTGAAACCTCCAGGGGCTAGCCTTCTCTCAGCAGAGAGTCTGCTCTGGGCTGCCTGCGAAAGGTGCTCCTCTGTGGGAAAGAGGAGAGAACAAGAGGCCCCAGAAGAGATCTCCTTATGGTAGTGATGGACAGATCAACTCTCCTTGTTATCTTCCACCTCTTCCTCTTCCTCTTGCTCGGCCTTCTCCCTCCTTTGCTTCTTACAGTCTTACAGTCCTTCTTACAGTCATTTTCTCCCTTTCCTCCTTCCTCTCCTCCCTCTTTCTCTTCCTCTACCTTCCTCTCCCTCCTTCCCTCTTGGTAAACCTTGTTTAGTCGAGCCAGATTGTGGATAGCTAGCCATGGTTTAGACCACTGTCGCTGTCTGGGTGGGGGGATACAGGACTGGTCCACTGGACTCAGCTCACATGGGGAGAACCTGCTGCTGCTGCCACTCCCCCTCTTACCTGGGATGAGATCACGTTTGGAGGAAACCTGGCACCATCCCTACGGTGAAGCATGGTGGTGGCAGCATCATGCTCCGGGGAGGATTTTCAGGGACAGGGACTGGGAACACGCCCCATTCACATCGACGGGGCTGTAGTGGAGCAGGTCGAGAGTTTCAAGTTCCTTGGTGTCCACATCACCAACAAACTATCATGGTTCAAACACACCAAGACAGTCGTGAAGAGGGCACGACAACGCCATTTCCACCTCAGGAGACTGAAAAGATTTGGCATTGGTCCCAAGATCCTCAAAAAGTTCTACAGCTGCACCATCGAGAGCTTCCTGACCAGTTGCATCACCGCCTGGTATGGCAACTGCTCGGCATCCGACCGTAAGGCGCTACAGAGGGTAGTGCGTACGGCCCAGTACATCACTGGAGCCAAGCTTCCTGCCATCCAGGACCTATATACTTGGAGGTGTAAGAGGGAGGCCCAAAAAATTGACAAAGACTCCAGTCACCCAAGTCATAGACTGTTCAGCAAGCGGTACCAGAGTGCCAAGTCTAGGTCCAAAAGGCTCCTTAACAGCTTCTATCCCCAATTCATAAGACTGCTGAACAATTAATCAAATGGCCACCCGGACTATTTACATTGACACCTCCCCCCTTTGTTTTTACACTGGTAATAGGAATCTGGATCGGTTTCCTTTTCTTTTTACCTTGCTTTTGTTATTATTATTATTTTTTAAAGTTTTCTTTTTACATTTCGTAAAATGTTATAATTACAAAAACATTTCATTTTAATTTCAATTTAGTAACATACTGTATCATTCAAATAAATATTATTATTTGTCTAATCATATTTTGCCAGCTAACTGGGTGGCAGGCTGCAATCAGTAGCTGTAATTAAGTACAGCAGCCACCAACCATCTAACGTTAATGCCTCGGATAATGAGGTTAGAAGAACAGCTGAATGGTCGGTAGCTAGCTGGCTCAATTACAGGTACTCTTAAGCGTGAAATAACATTGGAAACAACTAACCACAGTTGCTAAAAGTTACTAGTAACTAGCTAGCTAGCTAGCTAGCTTTGTTGGTCCAAGTGGTGGGTTAGCTAGCACTCGTGCTTCGCCGGGGTCCACCGAATAGAATACTTACCTACAATAATTACCTACAATAACCTACAATAACTACCTAAGTAAACTACCTATAATACCTGACTACAATACCTACATACAATCTAAATACATGGTTTAAGCTTTACTCAACAACATATAAGAAGCCAGCTTATCTCCTGCTAGAGAAAACACAAACCCTCCCGACAACCTCGAGGCAAGAGACCTTTCTCTCTTTCTCGTCATCTTTCAACTTCTTATTCAGTTCCTTATTTTTCTCTTTTTCCTCCATCTTTAAAAATGTGACTTTCTGCTTGAGGTTCATGGCCAGAAAGCCCACTCTTCCCAGGATGGTCTCTGCTCTCTCTGATGAAACCGTCCCATTGGAGCTCTTGGAATGGGCACGGTCCGCCTCACTCTTCAAACCCTCCCTCGGGCTCACCTCCTCCTTGACGCTCCTCTCTTCACTCTCAATGTCAATGCCTGTCCAATAATCCTAACAGGAAGACATTGACTCTAGATGTAATATTGTTCCAATGTGGCACATTCAATACACATTTGAGTGATCAACATACATTGATGGCCTCATGGGGCACACAATTTAGAGGACAGTAATTGAGGTAACTTGTTTATTTGTATCCCAAACCGATTTTGTAATAGCCATAGATGTTCTTCCTGGGTCCACACCAAACGTAATACAAATGTTAACCCTAGTAAGGGGTGATGTTTTATACTATGAGCATAGATTAGCAGGGTTGGGGTCAATTCAATTTCAATTCCAGTCAATTCAGGAAGTACTTAATTAAATGCTTTGAATTGAAATGGAACAGACCCCCAACCCTGTAGAGTAGAAGTGTAAAATAGGACACCTACCTTTGCCTTTTTCAGCGTCCAGGGCCTGGGTTCCTCATCCTCTGACCTGCATATGGAGGCTCTCACTCTAACAGGCGTCTTAGTGGCCATGCAGAGCAGAGGGGTTGCCAGAGTTAAGTTAGCATCTGGGACCAGCTGGTGAGCATGAGGGCAGCGATCCACCTCTTCACTAGTGCCCTTCCCTTTCTGCTCTGGCTGCTTGTGGTCCTTGTCATGGATGCATGCCAGGCTTGGAGGAAGTGCTAGGACAGGGCTTTTATCACTCATCAGTTCCTCTCTCTTGACAGTGGATGCAACTGCACTTGCCTCTGTGTTAACTGAGCACTATGTGGTGTCCTCAACTGTCTCCTCTGGCTGCTTGTGGTCATTGTTGTTGTGAATGCATTGCAGACCTGGAGGACTTTTATCATCCCAGGTGTAAATAGCAACAGTTGCCTCTGTGTCGACTGAGCACTTTGTAGTGCACTCAACTGTCTTCCATAGCGGTTTGTGGTCATTGTTGTGGGTGCAGGTCAGGATTAGAGGCAGTGTTGCAGGTGCAGGAGGACTTTTATCAGCCAAACACTCCTCCGTGTGTTCAGTGGACACAGAAACGGCTGCTTCCCTGGCAACTGGACACTTGTTGGTGTCCTCTACTGCCTCCCCTGGCAGATTGTGGACAGTGGAGACGGAAACGGCCGCTTCCCTGGACACTTGACTCTTGGTGGTGTCCTCTACTGCCTCCTCTGGCTGCTTGTGGCCATTGTCTAGAATGTGTGGCAACTTTGAAGGCAGCATTGGAGCCGGGCTTTTATCACCCAACAGGTTCTCTCCCTGGACAATGGATGTGCCTGCAGTGATCGCTGTGGTAACGGAGGACTCGGTGGCATCCTCTTTTGTCTCCTCTGTCAGTTTGTGGTCAGAGTCTCGGATACATGGCGAGCTTGGAGGCAGTGCTGCAGGGTCAGGAGGGCTTTGATCAGCTGCCATGTCTTCTTTGAGGTGAGTGGACACATCATTGTTTGTTTCACTGATAACTGGACACTTGGTGGTGTCCTCTACTGCCTCCCCTGGCAGTTTGTAGTCAACTTCAAAGACAAGTGGCAGACTTGGAGGCAGCATTGGGACAGGGCATTTAGCTGCTGATCTGTACACTCCAAAATCAACAGTAGCTGTGCCTGCAGTGGTCTCTGTAGCAACTGAGACCTCATAGGTATCCTCTACTGTCTGCTCTGATGGCATGAAGTCATCGTCAAAGACTGTTGGCAGGCATGGAGGCAGCACTGAAGGAAGACTTCTAGCTGCCCATCGATTCTCTCCCTTGACAGTGGCTGTGGTAGCAGTGGTCTCTGTGGCAACTGGGCACTCTGTGGCTGAAACAGCAGGCTTAGAGGTTTCGAGGAAATTGAATGAATTGCCAATGAACCGCTGAGCCAGGGGTGGGAGGGAGTAATGATAGAATCTGTCCTCTTCCTCAACATTAGATATTGCCACTGGAGCAACTGAGACCTCAGTGGTGCCCTCTACTGCCTGATGTGGCTGCATGGAGTCTTCGTCAAAGAAGTGTGGCAGGTATCGATGCAGCATTGAGGAAAGATGTATATCTGTCCATAGGTCCTCTCGTATACCTGTAGATACATCTGCAGTGGCCTCTGTGGCAACTGGGCATTCAGCAGACTGGCAGGTTTCAGGGACAAAGTATGAAAATACAATGAACCGCTGTGCATCCTGAGCGCGTATGGCAAATGGAGAGGGGGGATGCAACATGGTAGGTATAGGCCTCTGATTGGTGTAAGCCAGTGGTGGGAGGGAGTCAATACAGGGAGCCATGAACTCATTGAGAGGACAGTTGCTCACATCTCACACATTCTGAGTGAGAAAAGAAACAGACATGATGAAAGTGATCACATTCAGTACATACATACATACTGTATGAGTCAGCACTACTTACTTATACATCACATATATATATATATAGTGTCCTCTAAGATGCTCTGCACCAGTCTGTCCCAACCCTTGGTCCCCTAGCCAATGGGCCAGCTAAGTGTAAAAATACATGCCCCACACCCAGCATAACATTTTACATTTTAGCCATTTATCAGACGCTTTTATCCAGAACGACTTATAGTTAGTTAGTGCATTCAACTTAAGGTAGCTAGGTGAGACAACCACATAATCCTGATATGAGCGTCTATGATAGAACGGTTGTTTATTTTTTATGACCAGACAACCATAAGAACTGAGGACATAAATTCACTGAAACAGACAGACACGATACAACACATTTAGACAAGAACAGTTATAAGCATTGCCATGGTGTAGCCTAATACAAAAAGAAATAAGGACAAAACATTGTTAGCTTACATTCCATGGCATATGGAACATTTTGCCCTTACAATAACTTATATTTGCTTTAATTAATATTGTTAAACAGAACTCTTGTCGACTTTGTCAAAGTTGGTCTTGTTACCTCCTCAATCAGTCTTGGCATTTTCCTCGTCTTGAACCAAATCCTCTTCATCTTCTTCTCCTGATCCTTCTGGATCTGCAAAACCAGAGCCAACCTGGCTCCCAGCTCCATCACGTAGTCTGTCTAGATCGCCCTTTCCTCCAACCGACACTCACCCCTCCTCTGTGTCAGCGTTGAACCCTCCATGTCTTCCTCTTAGCTAACAATAACTCTGGAAAATACACAACGTTGTAGTAAGTGGGTGTTGCTAACCAAATAATAATGCATCTCTTTACAATGTGCACACGTTTTCTTCCCAGCTACTTACAATTAATCAAGTGAGAATCCTGATCCAGATATGTTTATGCAATAGGCCTATCTGAATTACTAGTAAAAAGTTGGCTACTGGAAAAGCAACCAAGTTCAAATGAATCGATTTTGGCTGTTCTTATCATTTCGTGAACAATATCCTTCATGACATCATCATTGTGATGCAAGGCGTTGCCATGGCAGATGAAAAAGCACAACACAGACTTTAAAAAGCAAACTTCAAGGTCTTTCTGTACCTTACTATTGAGCCTTATTCAACCCCTCATGTAGCTCTACTCCATATTGGGCCTGGTTCTCACAAACCACACTAATCAGTTCCATCATATCATTGAAAACACTGTGTTTTGGGTAGAAAATGACTCTATATCCATGCAGGACCTAACTTGTACAGTTTCATCTATTTTAAAAACCAAGGAGGTAAAAATGCCAGTCTTCTCTTTGAGTGCCCTTGAGTGCACCTCAATTTAAAGAGGTCTATCAATTCAACCATTTGAAATGGATGTCCATTCAATTAAGAACATATTATTCTTATTAGAAATGAATCAGCTACAAATTAGGTAGGTGTACTTGTTTTTTTACACAACCTACTCTTTTGGTACATATTTATTGAGATAATTGATTACAACATATGTTGGTGATTAACACAGAGAGAGGTTTTTTTTCTGTCATCAATAGAATGCATTAGCCATTAGGCTGGCTCACTACAATTGTAACATGACATCTCAGGTGTCAGGATGAAGCATTTTCTCACAAAAAGAGGACTCAAGCAAACTATCTCTCTTCAACAGTTTCACTAGTCATGTTAGGTCTACTTAAAATGTCACATTCATACACAAGTAATTTGAAAATAAGTTATACTACTGAAACACATTCACAATAAGTTATATTACAACCTACCTCTGAAGTAAGCAGTGTGTTCTCTCACTAATGAAATAGGACATTAATAATTTGTCAGTGGTTAGTTGAATCAGTCTCTTTGCACTGTTCAGTTTGTCTGTGCAACAGGTAACCTTCCAGAATCGGAATCTTGTGATGTCACAATGGAGTCCCCATTGCCATGGTTACCCACAGCAGCTTTCATGTGTTATCAAATGCTGGCACAATTTAGTTTATTTATTTTAGATTTTTTGTACCTATGCAGCACAGTCATACCTAATATATACAATGAATCCATATAACCTAATTTTTTATTAACATAAAATGCTGTAACTCATGTAAAATGGTTGACCATTCAAACGACATGTGTTTTGCCTAATTAAAAGTCTATATGTTTTAGATATCATAAATAGCAGCCAGGCTTACTTAGGTTGTTTGTTCGATCTCAGCCTACCACTAATGCCAATATTTTTCATCATCATCATCATCATCATCATCATCAATGAAATACATAGGCTACCTTACTACAGTAAAACAAGTCTTCCATAGTCTATGTCACCTCAGTAACAAAGTTCCAAAAAAGAAATGAGGGTTCAAGAAAACATCTCTCTTCAATGGCCTCAGCTATTAGCCATATGATCAACAAGGTCAACTGCAGCACTAAAATCAAGAAGCAGCTCATCCACAAGTTTATCTTGGTCAAGTGATCTGAGCCATTGATCGATTAAATCAACGAGAGCTGTTGCAGTCGAGTGATCCTTACGGTATCTTTACGGTACGCATGCTCATAGAGGGATAAAATTAGCTGGATGTGTAATTATATAGGCCCAAAAAATGTAATTGAAGAGTAGGTGTCATTGATGTTTAGCATTTAAGTTTAATAAATAATTAAATAAAGAAATCAATATCAGCTGACTATAGAAAAGTATTGTTTAAAATTATGTTTGAACATTTTCTTATCCGTGTCTTTCCAGTTGATATAACCAAACAGACAACCTTTGTTGCTCAAGAGCGTCACACATTCCTCCATTCATTCTCTATCATATTCCCCTCCATCAAATTCCTCTATCATATTCCCTCCATCATATTCTCTCTATTATATTTCTCTCCATCATATTCCACTCCATCATAATACTCGCTATCATATTCCCTCTATCATATTCCTCTTTATTTTTACAGGGAATCCCAATTGAGACCAGTGTCTCTTTTTCAATGGTGCCCTGTGTTATATCAATTAACAATCCAAACAGCTTAAACAGATAAAATTACATACAGAGTAGAAAATATATAGAGCAAAATTATTAGACTTGAACACATACATTTCACAATGAACAGGTCTTGTATTTAACCAGTTGAGCTGACAACCATTTTGCACTGTTTCACTAGGGCTTTAGTCATCAATCTAGCAAGAGGGAAATATTTTATTAATGTAGTGGTGTCCCTCCCCCCAGGAAGCTACGACCTTTAGCTTTCACCTGGAATTGTTCATTTATGTCTGAGAAAAAAAACACTTTCCAAACCATATGATCTAGTACACAAGAAAAGTATAATACAACCTTCTTTACTACTTTGCCAAACATTTCATGACATTAGTGAGAGTCAAAATCTGTAAAATTTGTGAATGTCTAAATTAACATTTGGGCAATTTGACCAGTGTACATCACTCCTATAGACAATGAGAGATGGGCTATGTAAAGGTCTCGATTTTGTCGTTCTGAACAAATGTTTGACTTCCACACAAAATTACTTCTTGACTTATTTTAGGTTTAAGGAAGTGTGTAGGTTTAAACTATTGCTTTAAAGGGAAGAGAGGGGGAGGAGGAGAGAGCGCGAGAGATGGGGGGAGTGGGAGAAAGAGGGAAGGAGGGGGAGGAGGGGGAGGAGGGGGAGGAGGTGGAGGGCAGCTGTGTCCGACACACCATACTTACACCTGCAACAGGTAGGCCAGGGGGCGGGACCTGTAGGTGAGACTCATAACATGATAAGGGGGGCAGGTGAAGAAGGGGTGTTGCTGGAGTCAAGGAAGGGAGGGTGTTCCTACGAGCCCCCTGCCAGCGAGACGGGGAGCAGGGAGGAAGTCTGTCCATGGAGCATTTCTGGGTCATTGGGTCGCCTCCAATGAGATTAGATCACCCTCTACAATGTAAAGCAGTTTGAGTACTGGGGGGTTCTCTGTATAAATCCAAGGTGAAACCTCCAGGGGCTAGCCTTCTCTCAGCGGAGTGTCTGCTCTGGGCTGCCTGCGAAAGGTGCTCCTCTGTGGGAAAGAGGAGAGAACAAGAGGCCCCAGAAGAGATCTCCTTATGGTAGTGATGGACAGATCAACTCTCCTTGTTATCTTCCACCTCTTCCTCTTCCTCTTGCTCGGCCTTCTCCCTCTTTCCTTCTTACAGTCTTACAGTCCTTCTTACAGTCATTTTCTCCCTTTCCTCCTTCCTCTCCTCCCTCTTTCTCTTCCTCTACCTTCCTCTCCCTCCTTCCCTCTTGGTAAACCTTGTTTAGTCGAGCCAGATTGTGGATAGCTAGCCATGGTTTAGACCACTGTCGCTGTCTGGGTGGGGGGATACAGGACTGGTCCACTGGACTCAGCTCACATGGGGAGAACCTGCTGCTGCTGCTGCCACTCCCCCTCTTACCTGGGATGAGATCACGTTTGGAGGAAACCTGGCACCATCCCTACGGTGAAGCATGGTGGTGGCAGCATCATGCTCCGGGGAGGATTTTCAGGGACAGGGACTGGGAACACGCCCCATTCACATCGACGGGGCTGTAGTGGAGCAGGTCGAGAGTTTCAAGTTCCTTGGTGTCCACATCACCAACAAACTATCATGGTTCAAACACACCAAGACAGTCGTGAAGAGGGCACGACAACGCCTTTTCCACCTCAGGAGACTGAAAAGATTTGGCATTGGTCCCAAGATCCTCAAAAAGTTCTACAGCTGCACCATCGAGAGCTTCCTGACCAGTTGCATCACCGCCTGGTATGGCAACTGCTCGGCATCCGACCGTAAGGCGCTACAGAGGGTAGTGCGTACGGCCCAGTACATCACTGGAGCCAAGCTTCCTGCCATCCAGGACCTATATACTTGGAGGTGTAAGAGGGAGGCCCAAAAAATTGACAAAGACTCCAGTCACCCAAGTCATAGACTGTTCTCTCTGCTACCGCACAGCAAGCGGTACCAGAGTGCCAAGTCTAGGTCCAAAAGGCTCCTTAACAGCTTCTATCCCCAATTCATAAGACTGCTGAACAATTAATCAAATGGCCACCCGGACTATTTACATTGACACCTCCCCCCTTTGTTTTTACACTGGTAATAGGAATCTGGATCGGTTTCCTTTTCTTTTTACCTTGCTTTTGTTATTATTATTATTTTTTTAAAGTTTTATTTTTACATTTCGTAAAATGTTATAATTACAAAAACATTTCATTTTAATTTCAATTTAGTAACATACTGTATCATTCAAATACATATTATTATTTGTCTAATCATATTTTGCCAGCTAACTGGGTGGCAGGCTGCAATCAGTAGCTGTAATTAAGTACAGCAGCCACCAACCATCTAACGTTAATGCCTCAGATAATGAGGTTAGAAGAACAGCTGAATGGTCGGTAACTAGCTGGCTCAATTACAGGTACTCTTAAGCGTGAAATAACATTGGAAACAACTAACCACAGTTGCTAAAAGTTACCAGTAGCTACCCACTAGCTAGCTAGCTTTGTTGGTCCAAGTGGTGGGTTAGCTAGCACTCGTGCTTCGCCGGGGTCCACCGAATAGAATACTTACCTACAATAATTACCTACAATAACCTACAATAACTACCTAAGTAAACTACCTATAATACCTGACTACAATACCTACATACAATCTAAATACATGGTTTAAGCTTTACTCAACAACATATAAGAAGCCAGCTTATCTCCTGCTAGAGAAAACACAACCTCTCCCGACAACCTCGAGGCAAGAGACCTTTCTCTCTTTCTCGTCATCTTTCAACTTCTTATTTAGTTCCTTATTTTTCTCTTTTTCCTCCATCTTTAAAAATGTGACTTTCTGCTTGAGGTTCATGGCCAGAAAGCCCACTCTTCCCAGGATGGTCTCTGCTCTCTCTGATGAAACCGTCCCATTGGAGCTCTTGGAATGGGCACGGTCCGCCTCACTCTTCAAACCCTCCCTCGGGCTCACCTCCTCCTTGACGCTCCTCTCTTCACTCTCAATGTCAATGCCTGTCCAATAATCCTAACAGGAAGACATTGACTCTAGATGTAATATTGTTCCAATGTGGCACATTCAATACACATTTGAGTGATCAACATACATTGATGGCCTCATGGGGCACACAATTTAGAGGACAGTAATTGAGGTAACTTGTTTATTTGTATCCCAAACCGATTTTGTAATAGCCATAGATGTTCTTCCTGGGTCCACACCAAACGTAATACAAATGTTAACCCTAGTAAGGGGTGATGTTTTATACTATGAGCATAGATTAGCAGGGTTGGGGTCAATTCAATTTCAATTCCAGTCAATTCAGGAAGTACTTAATTCAATGCTTTGAATTGAAATGGAACAGACACCCAACCCTGTAGAGTAGAAGTGTAAAATAGGACACCTACCTTTGCCTTTTTCAGCGTCCAGGGCCTGGGTTCCTCATCCTCTGACCTGCATATGGAGGCTCTCACTCTAACAGGCGTCTTAGTGGCCATGCAGAGCAGAGGGGTTGCCAGAGTTAAGTTAGCATCTGGGACCAGCTGGTGAGCATGAGGGCAGCGATCCACCTCTTCACTAGTGCCCTTCCCTTTCTGCTCTGGCTGCTTGTGGTCCTTGTCATGGATGCATGCCAGGCTTGGAGGAAGTGCTAGGACAGGGCTTTTATCACTCATCAGTTCCTCTCTCTTGACAGTGGATGCAACTGCACTTGCCTCTGTGTTAACTGAGCACTATGTGGTGTCCTCAACTGTCTCCTCTGGCTGCTTGTGGTCATTGTTGTTGTGAATGCATTGCAGACCTGGAGGACTTTTATCATCCCAGGTGTAAATAGCAACAGTTGCCTCTGTGTCGACTGAGCACTTTGTAGTGCACTCAACTGTCTTCCATAGCGGTTTGTGGTCATTGTTGTGGGTGCAGGTCAGGATTAGAGGCAGTGTTGCAGGTGCAGGAGGACTTTTATCAGCCAAACACTCCTCCGTGTGGACAGTGGACACAGAAACGGCTGCTTCCCTGGCAACTGGACACTTGTTGGTGTCCTCTACTGCCTCCCCTGGCAGAGTGTGGACAGTGGAGACGGAAACGGCCGCTTCCCTGGACACTTGACTCTTGGTGGTGTCCTCTACTGCCTCCTCTGGCTGCTTGTGGCCATTGTCTAGAATGTGTGGCAACTTTGAAGGCAGCATTGGAGCCGGGCTTTTATCACCCAACAGGTTCTCTCCCTGGACAATGGATGTGCCTGCAGTGATCGCTGTGGTAACGGAGGACTCGGTGGCATCCTCTTTTGTCTCCTCTGTCAGTTTGTGGTCAGAGTCTCGGATACATGGCGAGCTTGGAGGCAGTGCTGCAGGGTCAGGAGGGCTTTGATCAGCTGCCATGTCCTCTTTGAGGTGAGTGGACACATCATTGTTTGTTTCACTGATAACTGGACACTTGGTGGTGTCCTCTACTGCCTCCCCTGGCAGTTTGTAGTCAACTTCAAAGACAAGTGGCAGACTTGGAGGCAGCATTGGGACAGGGCATTTAGCTGCTGATCTGTACACTCCAAAATCAACAGTAGCTGTGCCTGCAGTGGTCTCTGTAGCAACTGAGACCTCATAGGTATCCTCTACTGTCTGCTCTGATGGCATGAAGTCATCGTCAAAGACTGTTGGCAGGCATGTAGGCAGCACTGAAGGAAGACTTCTAGCTGCCCATCGATTCTCTCCCTTGACAGTGGCTGTGGTAGCAGTGGTCTCTGTGGCAACTGGGCACTCTGTGGCTGAAACAGCAGGCTTAGAGGTTTCGAGGAAATTGAATGAATTGCCAATGAACCGCTGAACCAGGGGTGGGAGGGAGTAATGATATAATCTGTCCTCTTCCTCAACATTAGATATTGCCACTGGAGCAACTGAGACCTCAGTGGTGCCCTCTACTGCCTGATGTGGCTGCATGGAGTCTTCGTCAAAGAAGTGTGGCAGGTATCGATGCAGCATTGAGGAAAGATGTATATCTGTCCATAGGTCCTCTCGTATACCTGTAGATACATCTACAGTGGCCTCTGTGGCAACTGGGCATTCAGCAGACTGGCAGGTTTCAGGGACAAAGTATGAAAATACAATGAACCGCTGTGCATCCTGAGCGCGTATGGTAAATGGAGAGGGGGGATGCAACATGGTAGGTATAGGCCTCTGATTGGTGAAAGCCAGTGGTGGGAGGGAGTCAATACAGGGAGCCATGAACTCAGTGAGAGGACAGTTGCTAACATCTCACACATTCTGCGTGAGAAAAGAAACAGACATGATGAAAGTGATCACATTCAGTACATACATACATACATACATACATACTGTATGAGTCAGCACTTCTTACTTATACATCACATATATATATATATAGTGTCCTCTAAGATGCTCTGCACCAGTCTGTCCCAACCCTTGGTCCCCTAGCCAATGGGCCAGCTAAGTGTAAAAATACATGCCCCACACCCAGCATAACATTTTACATTTTAGCCATTTATCAGACGCTTTTATCCAGAACGACTTATAGTTAGTTAGTGCATTCAACTTAAGGTAGCTAGGTGAGACAACCACATAATCCTGATATGAGCGTCTATGATAGAACGGTTGTTTATTTTTTATGACCAGACAACCATAAGAACTGAGGACATAAATTTACTGAAACAGACAGACACGATACAACACATTTAGACAAGAACAGTTATAAGCATTGCCATGGTGTAGCCTAATATAAAAAGAAATAAGGACAAAACATTGTTAGCTTACATTCCATGGCATATGGAACATTTTGCCCTTACAATAACTTATATTTGCTTTAATTAATATTGTTAAACAGAACTCTTGTCGACTTTGTCAAAGTTGGTCTTGTTACCTCCTCAATCAGTCTTGGCATTTTCCTCGACTTGAACCAAATCCTCTTCATCTTCTTCTCCTGATCCTTCTGGATCTGCAAAACCAGAGCCAACCTGGCTCCCAGCTCCATCACGTAGTCTGTCTAGATCGCCCTTTCCTCCAACCGACACTCACCCCTCCTCTGTGTCAGCGTTGAACCCTCCATGTCTTCCTCTTAGCTAACAATAACTCTGGAAAATACACAACGTTGTAGTAAGTGGGTGTTGCTAACCAAATAATAATGCATCTCTTTACAATGTGCACACGTTTTCTTCCCAGCTACTTACAATTAATCAAGTGAGAATCCTGATCCAGATATGTTTAGGCAATAGGCCTATCTGAATTACTAGTAAAAAGTTGGCTACTGGAAAAGCGACCAAGTTCAAATGAATCGATTTTGGCTGTTCTTATCATTTCGTGAACAATATCCTTCATGACATCATCATTGTGATGCAAGGCGTTGCCATGGCAGATGAAAAAGCACAACACAGACTTTAAAAAGCAAACTTCAGGGTCTTTCTGTACCTTACTATTGAGCCTTATTCAACCCCTCATGTAGCTCTACTCCATATTGGGCCTGGTTCTCACAAACCACACTAATCACTTCCATCATATCATTGAAAACACTGTGTTTTGGGTAGAAAATGACTCTATATCCATGCAGGACCTAACTTGTACAGTTTCATCTATTTTAAAAACCAAGGAGGTAAAAATGTCAGTCTTCTCTTTGAGTGCCCTTGAGTGCACCTCAATTTAAAGAGGTCTATCAATTCAACCATTTGAAATGGATGTCCATTCAATTAAGAACATATTATTCTTATTAGAAATGAATCAGCTACAAATTAGGTAGGCGTACTTGTTTTTTTACACAACCTACTCTTTTGGTACATATTTATTGAGATAATTGATTACAACATATGTTGGTGATTAACACAGAGAGAGGTTTTTTTTCTGTCATCAATAGAATGCATTAGCCATTAGGCTGGCTCACTACAATTGTAACATGACATCTCAGGTGTCAGGATGAAGCATTTTCTCACAAAAAGAGGACTCAAGCAAACTATCTCTCTTCAACAGTTTCACTAGTCATGTTAGGTCTACTTAAAATGTCACATTCATACACAAGTAATTTGAAAATAAGTTATACTACTGAAACACATTCACAATAAGTTATATTACAACCTACCTCTGAAGTAAGCAGTGTGTTCTCTCACTAATGAAATAGGACATTAATAATTTGTCAGTGGTTAGTTGAATCAGTCTCTTTGCACTGTTCAGTTTGTCTGTGCAACAGGTAACCTTCCAGAATCGGAATCGTGTGATGTCACAATGGAGTCCCCATTGCCATGGTTACCCACAGCAGCTTTCATGTGTTATCAAATGCTGGCACAATTTAGTTAATTTATTTTAGATTTTTTGTACCTATGCAGCACAGTCATACCTAATATATACAATGAATCCATATAACCTAATTTTTTATTAAAATAAAATGCTGTAACTCATGTAAAATGGTTGACCATTCAAACGACATGTGTTTTGCCTAATTAAAAGTCTATATGTTTTAGATATCATAAATAGCAGCCAGGCTTACTTAGGTTGTTTGTTCGATCTCAGCCTACCACTAATGCCAATATTTTTCATCATCATCATCATCATCATCATCATCAATGAAATACATAGGCTACCTTACTACAGTAAAACAAGTCTTCCATAGTCTATGTCACCTCAGTAACAAAGTTCCAAAAAAGAAATGAGGGTTCAAGAAAACATCTCTCTTCAATGGCCTCAGCTATTAGCCATATGATCAACAAGGTCAACTGCAGCACTAAAATCAAGAAGCAGCTCATCCACAAGTTTATCTTGGTCAAGTGATCTGAGCCATTGATCGATTAAATCAACGAGAGCTGTTGCAGTCGAGTGATCCTTACGGTATCTTTACGGTACGCATGCTCATAGAGGGATAAAATTAGCTGGATGTGTAATTATATAGGCCCAAAAAATGTAATTGAAGAGTAGGTGTCATTGATGTTTAGCATTTAAGTTTAATAAATAATTAAATAAAGAAATCAATATCAGCTGACTATAGAAAAGTATTGTTTAAAATTATGTTTGAACATTTTCTTATCCGTGTCTTTCCAGTTGATATAACCAAACAGACAACCTTTGTTGCTCAAGAGCGTCACACATTCCTCCATTCATTCTCTATCATATTCCCCTCCATCAAATTCCTCTATCATATTCCCTCCATCATATTCTCTCTATTATATTTCTCTCCATCATATTCCACTCCATCATAATACTCGCTATCATATTCCCTCTATCATATTCCTCTTTATTTTTACAGGGAATCCCAATTGAGACCAGTGTCTCTTTTTCAATGGTGCCCTGTGTTATATCAATTAACAATCCAAACAGCTTAAACAGATAAAATTACATACAGAGTAGAAAATATATAGAGCAAAATTATTAGACTTGAACACATACATTTCACAATGAACAGGTCTTGTATTTAACCAGTTGAGCTGACAACCATTTTGCACTGTTTCACTAGGGCTTTAGTCATCAATCTAGCAAGAGGGAAATATTTTATTAATGTAGTGGTGTCCCTCCCCCCAGGAAGCTACGACCTTTAGCTTTCACCTGGAATTGTTCATTTATGTCTGAGAAAAAAAACACTTTCCAAACCATATGATCTAGTACACAAGAAAAGTATAATACAACCTTCTTTACTACTTTGCCAAACATTTCATGACATTAGTGAGAGTCAAAATCTGTAAAATTTGTGAATGTCTAAATTAACATTTGGGCAATTTGACCAGTGTACATCACTCCTATAGACAATGAGAGATGGGCTATGTAAAGGTCTCGATTTTGTCGTTCTGAACAAATGTTTGACTTCCACACAAAATTACTTCTTGACTTATTTTAGGTTTAAGGAAGTGTGTAGGTTTAAACTATTGCTTTAAAGGCAAGAGAGGGGAGGAGGAGAGAGCGCGAGAGATGGGGGGAGTGGGAGAAAGAGGGAAGGAGGGGGAGGAGGGGGAGGAGGGGGAGGAGGGGGAGGAGGTGGAGGGCAGCTGTGTCCGACACACCATACTTACACCTGCAACAGGTAGGCCAGGGGGCGGGACCTGTAGGTGAGACTCATAACATGATAAGGGGGGCAGGTGAAGAAGGGGTGTTGCTGGAGTCAAGGAAGGGAGGGTGTTCCTACGAGCCCCCTGCCAGCGAGACGGGGAGCAGGGAGGAAGTCTGTCCATGGAGCATTTCTGGGTCATTGGGTCGCCTCCAATGAGATTAGATCACCCTCTACAATGTAAAGCAGTTTGAGTACTGGGGGGTTCTCTGTATAAATCCAAGGTGAAACCTCCAGGGGCTAGCCTTCTCTCAGCGGAGAGTCTGCTCTGGGCTGCCTGCGAAAGGTGCTCCTCTGTGGGAAAGAGGAGAGAACAAGAGGCCCCAGAAGAGATCTCCTTATGGTAGTGATGGACAGATCAACTCTCCTTGTTATCTTCCACCTCTTCCTCTTCCTCTTGCTCGGCCTTCTCCCTCCTTTCCTTCTTACAGTCTTACAGTCCTTCTTACAGTCATTTTCTCCCTTTCCTCCTTCCTCTCCTCCCTCTTTCTCTTCCTCTACCTTCCTCTCCCTCCTTCCCTCTTGGTAAACCTTGTTTAGTCGAGCCAGATTGTGGATAGCTAGCCATGGTTTAGACCACTGTCGCTGTCTGGGTGGGGGGATACAGGACTGATCCACTGGACTCAGCTCACATGGGGAGAACCTGCTGCTGCTGCCACTCCCCCTCTTACCTGGGATGAGATCACGTTTGGAGGAAACCTGGCACCATCCCTACGGTGAAGCATGGTGATGGCAGCATCATGCTCCGGGGAGGATTTTCAGGGACAGGGACTGGGAACACGCCCCATTCACATCGACGGGGCTGTAGTGGAGCAGGTCGAGAGTTTCAAGTTCCTTGGTGTCCACATCACCAACAAACTATCATGGTTCAAACACACCAAGACAGTCGTGAAGAGGGCACGACAACGCCTTTTCCACCTCAGGAGACTGAAAAGATTTGGCATTGGTCCCAAGATCCTCAAAAAGTTCTACAGCTGCACCATCGAGAGCTTCCTGACCAGTTGCATCACCGCCTGGTATGGCAACTGCTCGGCATCCGACCGTAAGGCGCTACAGAGGGTAGTGCGTACGGCCCAGTACATCACTGGAGCCAAGCTTCCTGCCATCCAGGACCTATATAGTTGGAGGTGTAAGAGGGAGGCCCAAAAAATTGACAAAGACTCCAGTCACCCAAGTCATAGACTGTTCTCTCTGCTACCGCACAGCAAGCGGTACCAGAGTGCCAAGTCTAGGTCCAAAAGGCTCCTTAACAGCTTCTATCCCCAATTCATAAGACTGCTGAACAATTAATCAAATGGCCACCCGGACTATTTACATTGACACCTCCTCCCTTTGTTTTTACACTGGTAATAGGAATCATCAATACATTTCGTAAAATGTTATAATTACAAAAACATTTCATTTTAATTTCAATTTAGTAACATACTGTATCATTCAAATAAATATTATTATTTGTCTAATCATATTTTGCCAGCTAACTGGGTGGCAGGCTGCAATCAGTAGCTGTAATTAAGTACAGCAGCCACCAACCATCTAACATTAATGCCTCGGATAATGAGGTTAGAAGAACAGCTGAATGGTCGGTAGCTAGCTGGCTCAATTACAGGTACTCTTAAGCGTGAAATAACATTGGAAACAACTAACCACAGTTGCTAAAAGTTACCAGTAGCTACCCACTAGCTAGCTAGCTTTGTTGGTCCAAGTGGTGGGTTAGCTAGCACTCGTGCTTCGCCGGGGTCCACCGAATAGAATACTTACCTACAATAATTACCTACAATAACCTACAATAACTACCTAAGTAAACTACCTATAATACCTGACTACAATACCTACATACAATCTAAATACATGGTTTAAGCTTTACTCAACAACATATAAGAAGCCAGCTTATCTCCTGCTAGAGAAAACACAACCTCTCCCGACAACCTCGAGGCAAGAGACCTTTCTCTCTTTCTCGTCATCTTTCAACTTCTTATTCAGTTCCTTATTTTTCTCTTTTTCCTCCATCTTTAAAAATGTGACTTTCTGCTTGAGGTTCATGGCCAGAAAGCCCACTCTTCCCAGGATGGTCTCTGCTCTCTCTGATGAAACCGTCCCATTGGAGCTCTTGGAATGGGCACGGTCCGCCTCACTCTTCAAACCCTCCCTCGGGCTCACCTCCTCCTTGACGCTCCTCTCTTCACTCTCAATGTCAATGCCTGTCCAATAATCCTAACAGGAAGACATTGACTCTAGATGTAATATTGTTCCAATGTGGCACATTCAATACACATTTGAGTGATCAACATACATTGATGGCCTCATGGGGCACACAATTTAGAGGACAGTAATTGAGGTAACTTGTTTATTTGTATCCCAAACCGATTTTGTAATAGCCATAGATGTTCTTCCTGGGTCCACACCAAACGTAATACAAATGTTAACCCTAGTAAGGGGTGATGTTTTATACTATGAGCATAGATTAGCAGGGTTGGGGTCAATTCAATTTCAATTCCAGTCAATTCAGGAAGTACTTAATTCAATGCTTTGAATTGAAATGGAACAGACCCCCAACCCTGTAGAGTAGAAGTGTAAAATAGGACACCTACCTTTGCCTTTTTCAGCGTCCAGGGCCTGGGTTCCTCATCCTCTGACCTGCATATGGAGGCTCTCACTCTAACAGGCGTCTTAGTGGCCATGCAGAGCAGAGGGGTTGCCAGAGTTAAGTTAGCATCTGGGACCAGCTGGTGAGCATGAGGGCAGCGATCCACCTCTTCACTAGTGCCCTTCCCTTTCTGCTCTGGCTGCTTGTGGTCCTTGTCATGGATGCATGCCAGGCTTGGAGGAAGTGCTAGGACAGGGCTTTTATCACTCATCAGTTCCTCTCTCTTGACAGTGGATGCAACTGCACTTGCCTCTGTGTTAACTGAGCACTATGTGGTGTCCTCAACTGTCTCCTCTGGCTGCTTGTGGTCATTGTTGTTGTGAATGCATTGCAGACCTGGAGGACTTTTATCATCCCAGGTGTAAATAGCAACAGTTGCCTCTGTGTCGACTGAGCACTTTGTAGTGCACTCAACTGTCTTCCATAGCGGTTTGTGGTCATTGTTGTGGGTGCAGGTCAGGATTAGAGGCAGTGTTGCAGGTGCAGGAGGACTTTTTTCAGCCAAACACTCCTCCGTGTGGACAGTGGACACAGAAACGGCTGCTTCCCTGGCAACTGGACACTTGTTGGTGTCCTCTACTGCCTCCCCTGGCAGAGTGTGGACAGTGGAGACGGAAACGGCCGCTTCCCTGGACACTTGACTCTTGGTGGTGTCCTCTACTGCCTCCTCTGGCTGCTTGTGGCCATTGTCTAGAATGTGTGGCAACTTTGAAGGCAGCATTGGAGCCGGGCTTTTATCACCCAACAGGTTCTCTCCCTGGACAATGGATGTGCCTGCAGTGATCGCTGTGGTAACGGAGGACTCGGTGGCATCCTCTTTTGTCTCCTCTGTCAGTTTGTGGTCAGAGTCTCGGATACATGGCGAGCTTGGAGGCAGTGCTGCAGGGTCAGGAGGGCTTTGATCAGCTGCCATGTCCTCTTTGAGGTGAGTGGACACATCATTGTTTGTTTCACTGATAACTGGACACTTGGTGGTGTCCTCTACTGCCTCCCCTGGCAGTTTGTAGTCAACTTCAAAGACAAGTGGCAGACTTGGAGGCAGCATTGGGACCGGGCATTTAGCTGCTGATCTGTACACTCCAAAATCAACAGTAGCTGTGCCTGCAGTGGTCTCTGTAGCAACTGAGACCTCATAGGTATCCTCTACTGTCTGCTCTGATGGCATGAAGTCATCGTCAAAGACTGTTGGCAGGCATGTAGGCAGCACTGAAGGAAGACTTCTAGCTGCCCATCGATTCTCTCCCTTGACAGTGGCTGTGGTAGCAGTGGTCTCTGTGGCAACTGGGCACTCTGTGGCTGAAACAGCAGGCTTAGAGGTTTCGAGGAAATTTAATGAATTGCCAATGAACCGCTGAACCAGGGGTGGGAGGGAGTAATGATAGAATCTGTCCTCTTCCTCAACATTAGATATTGCCACTGGAGCAACTGAGACCTCAGTGGTGCCCTCTACTGCCTGATGTGGCTGCATGGAGTCTTCGTCAAAGAAGTGTGGCAGGTATCGATGCAGCATTGAGGAAAGATGTATATCTGTCCATAGGTCCTCTCGTATACCTGTAGATACATCTGCAGTGGCCTCTGTGGCAACTGGGCATTCAGCAGACTGGCAGGTTTCAGGGACAAAGTATGAAAATACAATGAACCGCTGAGCATCCTGAGCGCGTATGGCAAATGGAGAGGGGGGATGCAACATGGTAGGTATAGGCCTCTGATTGGTGAAAGCCAGTGGTGGGAGGGAGTCAATACAGGGAGCCATGAACTCAGTGAGAGGACAGTTGCTCACATCTCACACATTCTGCGTGAGAAAAGAAACAGACATGATGAAAGTGATCACATTCAGTACATACATACACACTGTATGAGTCAGCACTACTTACTTATACATCACATATATATATATATATATATATATATATATATATATATATATATATATATATATATATATATATATATTAGTGTCCTCTAAGATGCTCTGCACCAGTCTGTCCCAACCCTTGGTCCCCTAGCCAATGGGCCAGCTAAGTGTAAAAATACATGCCCCACACCCAGCATAACATTTGACATTTTAGCCATTTATCAGACGCTTTTATCCAGAACGACTTATAGTTAGTTAGTGCATTCAACTTAAGGTAGCTAGGTGAGACAACCACATAATCCTGATATGAGCGTCTATGATAGAACGGTTGTTTATTTTTTATGACCAGACAACCATAAGAACTGAGGACATAAATTCACTGAAACAGACAGACACGATACAACACATTTAGACAAGAACAGTTATAAGCATTGCCATGGTGTAGCCTAATACAAAAAGAAATAAGGACAAAACATTGTTAGCTTACATTCCATGGCATATGGAACATTTTGCCCTTACAATAACTTATATTTGCTTTAATTTAATATTGTTAAACAGAACTCTTGTCGACTTTGTCAAAGTTGGTCTTGTTACCTCCTCAATCAGTCTTGGCATTTTCCTCGTCTTGAACCAAATCCTCTTCATCTTCTTCTCCTGATCCTTCTGGATCTGCAAAACCAGAGCCAACCTGGCTCCCAGCTCCATCACGTAGTCTGTCTAGATCGCCCTTTCCTCCAACCGACACTCACCCCTCCTCTGTGTCAGCGTTGAACCCTCCATGTCTTCCTCTTAGCTAACAATAACTCTGGAAAATACACAACGTTGTAGTAAGTGGGTGTTGCTAACCAAATAATAATGCATCTCTTTACAATGTGCACACGTTTTCTTCCCAGCTACTTACAATTAATCAAGTGAGAATCCTGATCCAGATATGTTTAGGCAATAGGCCTATCTGAATTACTAGTAAAAAGTTGGCTACTGGAAAAGCGACCAAGTTCAAATGAATCGATTTTGGCTGTTCTTATCATTTCGTGAACAATATCCTTCATGACATCATCATTGTGATACAAGGCGTTGCCATGGCAGATGAAAAAGCACAACACAGACTTTAAAAAGCAAACTTCAGGGTCTTTCTGTACCTTACTATTGAGCCTTATTCAACCCCTCATGTAGCTCTACTCCATATTGGGCCTGGTTCTCACAAACCACACTAATCACTTCCATCATATCATTGAAAACACTGTGTTTTGGGTAGAAAATGACTCTATATCCATGCAGGACCTAACTTGTACAGTTTCATCTATTTTAAAAACCAAGGAGGTAAAAATGCCAGTCTTCTCTTTGAGTGCCCTTGAGTGCACCTCAATTTAAAGAGGTCTATCAATTCAACCATTTGAAATGGATGTCCATTCAATTAAGAACATATTATTCTTATTAGAAATGAATCAGCTACAAATTAGGTAGGCGTACTTGTTTTTTTACACAACCTACTCTTTTGGTACATATTTATTGAGATAATTGATTACAACATATGTTGGTGATTAACACAGAGAGAGGTTTTTTTTCTGTCATCAATAGAATGCATTAGCCATTAGGCTGGCTCACTACAATTGTAACATGACATCTCAGGTGTCAGGATGAAGCATTTTCTCACAAAAAGAGGACTCAAGCAAACTATCTCTCTTCAACAGTTTCACTAGTCATGTTAGGTCTACTTAAAATGTCACATTCATACACAAGTAATTTGAAAATAAGTTATACTACTGAAACACATTCACAATAAGTTATATTACAACCTACCTCTGAAGTAAGCAGTGTGTTCTCTCACTAATGAAATAGGACATTAATAATTTGTCAGTGGTTAGTTGAATCAGTCTCTTTGCACTGTTCAGTTTGTCTGTGCAACAGGTAACCTTCCAGAATCGGAATCGTGTGATGTCACAATGGAGTCCCCATTGCCATGGTTACCCACAGCAGCTTTCATGTGTTATCAAATGCTGGCACAATTTAGTTTATTTATTTTAGATTTTTTGTACCTATGCAGCACAGTCATACCTAATATATACAATGAATCCATATAACCTAATTTTTTATTAAAATAAAATGCTGTAACTCATGTAAAATGGTTGACCATTCAAACGACATGTGTTTTGCCTAATTAAAAGTCTATATGTTTTAGATATCATAAATAGCAGCCAGGCTTACTTAGGTTGTTTGTTCGATCTCAGCCTACCACTAATGCCAATATTTTTCATCATCATCATCATCATCATCAATGAAATACATAGGCTACCTTACTACAGTAAAACAAGTCTTCCATAGTCTATGTCACCTCAGTAACAAAGTTCCAAAAAAGAAATGAGGGTTCAAGAAAACATCTCTCTTCAATGGCCTCAGCTATTAGCCATATGATCAACAAGGTCAACTGCAGCACTAAAATCAAGAAGCAGCTCATCCACAAGTTTATCTTGGTCAAGTGATCTGAGCCATTGATCGATTAAATCAACGAGAGCTGTTGCAGTCGAGTGATCCTTACGGTATCTTTACGGTACGCATTCTCATAGAGGGATAAAATTAGCTGGATGTGTAATTATATAGGCCCAAAAAATGTAATTGAAGAGTAGGTGTCATTGATGTTTAGCATTTAAGTTTAATAAATAATTAAATAAAGAAATCAATATCAGCTGACTATAGAAAAGTATTGTTTAAAATTATGTTTGAACATTTTCTTATCCGTGTCTTTCCAGTTGATATAACCAAACAGACAACCTTTGTTGCTCAAGAGCGTCACACATTCCTCCATTCATTCTCTATCATATTCCCCTCCATCAAATTCCTCTATCATATTCCCTCCATCATATTCTCTCTATTATATTTCTCTCCATCATATTCCACTCCATCATAATACTCGCTATCATATTCCCTCTATCATATTCCTCTTTATTTTTACAGGGAATCCCAATTGAGACCAGTGTCTCTTTTTCAATGGTGCCCTGTGTTATATCAATTAACAATCCAAACAGCTTAAACAGATAAAATTACATACAGAGTAGAAAATATATAGAGCAAAATTATTAGACTTGAACACATACATTTCACAATGAACAGGTCTTGTATTTAACCAGTTGAGCTGACAACCATTTTGCACTGTTTCACTAGGGCTTTAGTCATCAATCTAGCAAGAGGGAAATATTTTATTAATGTAGTGGTGTCCCTCCCCCCAGGAAGCTACGACCTTTAGCTTTCACCTGGAATTGTTCATTTATGTCTGAGAAAAAAAACACTTTCCAAACCATATGATCTAGTACACAAGAAAAGTATAATACAACCTTCTTTACTACTTTGCCAAACATTTCATGACATTAGTGAGAGTCAAAATCTGTAAAATTTGTGAATGTCTAAATTAACATTTGGGCAATTTGACCAGTGTACATCACTCCTATAGACAATGAGAGATGGGCTATGTAAAGGTCTCGATTTTGTCGTTCTGAACAAATGTTTGACTTCCACACAAAATTACTTCTTGACTTATTTTAGGTTTAAGGAAGTGTGTAGGTTTAAACTATTGCTTTAAAGGCAAGAGAGGGGAGGAGGAGAGAGCGCGAGAGATGGGGGGAGTGGGAGAAAGAGGGGAGGAGGGGGAGGAGGGGGAGGAGGGGGAGGAGGTGGAGGGCAGCTGTGTCCGACACACCATACTTACACCTGCAACAGGTAGGCCAGGGGGCGGGACCTGTAGGTGAGACTCATAACATGATAAGGGGGGCAGGTGAAGAAGGGGTGTTGCTGGAGTCAAGGAAGGGAGGGTGTTCCTACGAGCCCCCTGCCAGCGAGACGGGGAGCAGGGAGGAAGTCTGTCCATGGAGCATTTCTGGGTCATTGGGTCGCCTCCAATGAGATTAGATCACCCTCTACAATGTAAAGCAGTTTGAGTACTGGGGGGTTCTCTGTATAAATCCAAGGTGAAACCTCCAGGGGCTAGCCTTCTCTCAGCGGAGAGTCTGCTCTGGGCTGCCTGCGAAAGGTGCTCCTCTGTGGGAAAGAGGAGAGAACAAGAGGCCCCAGAAGAGATCTCCTTATGGTAGTGATGGACAGATCAACTCTCCTTGTTATCTTCCACCTCTTCCTCTTCCTCTTGCTCGGCCTTCTCCCTCCTTTCCTTCTTACAGTCTTACAGTCCTTCTTACAGTCATTTTCTCCCTTTCCTCCTTCCTCTCCTCCCTCTTTCTCTTCCTCTACCTTCCTCTCCCTCCTTCCCTCTTGGTAAACCTTGTTTAGTCGAGCCAGATTGTGGATAGCTAGCCATGGTTTAGACCACTGTCGCTGTCTGGGTGGGGGGATACAGGACTGATCCACTGGACTCAGCTCACATGGGGAGAACCTGCTGCTGCTGCCACTCCCCCTCTTACCTGGGATGAGATCACGTTTGGAGGAAACCTGGCACCATCCCTACGGTGAAGCATGGTGGTGGCAGCATCATGCTCCGGGGAGGATTTTCAGGGACAGGGACTGGGAACACGCCCCATTCACATCGACGGGGCTGTAGTGGAGCAGGTCGAGAGTTTCAAGTTCCTTGGTGTCCACATCACCAACAAACTATCATGGTTCAAACACACCAAGACAGTCGTGAAGAGGGCACGACAACGCCTTTTCCACCTCAGGAGACTGAAAAGATTTGGCATTGGTCCCAAGATCCTCAAAAAGTTCTACAGCTGCACCATCGAGAGCTTCCTGACCATTTGCATCACCGCCTGGTATGGCAACTGCTCGGCATCCGACCGTAAGGCGCTACAGAGGGTAGTGCGTACGGCCCAGTACATCACTGGAGCCAAGCTTCCTGCCATCCAGGACCTATATAGTTGGAGGTGTAAGAGGGAGGCCCAAAAAATTGACAAAGACTCCAGTCACCCAAGTCATAGACTGTTCTCTCTGCTACCGCACAGCAAGCGGTACCAGAGTGCCAAGTCTAGGTCCAAAAGGCTCCTTAACAGCTTCTATCCCCAATTCATAAGACTGCTGAACAATTAATCAAATGGCCACCCGGACTATTTACATTGACACCTCCTCCCTTTGTTTTTACACTGGTAATAGGAATCATCAATACATTTCGTAAAATGTTATAATTACAAAAACATTTCATTTTAATTTCAATTTAGTAACATACTGTATCATTCAAATAAATATTATTATTTGTCTAATCATATTTTGCCAGCTAACTGGGTGGCAGGCTGCAATCAGTAGCTGTAATTAAGTACAGCAGCCACCAACCATCTAACATTAATGCCTCGGATAATGAGGTTAGAAGAACAGCTGAATGGTCGGTAGCTAGCTGGCTCAATTACAGGTACTCTTAAGCGTGAAATAACATTGGAAACAACTAACCACAGTTGCTAAAAGTTACCAGTAGCTACCCACTAGCTAGCTAGCTTTGTTGGTCCAAGTGGTGGGTTAGCTAGCACTCGTGCTTCGCCGGGGTCCACCGAATAGAATACTTACCTACAATAATTACCTACAATAACCTACAATAACTACCTAAGTAAACTACCTATAATACCTGACTACAATACCTACATACAATCTAAATACATGGTTTAAGCTTTACTCAACAACATATAAGAAGCCAGCTTATCTCCTGCTAGAGAAAACACAACCTCTCCCGACAACCTCGAGACAAGAGACCTTTCTCTCTTTCTCGTCATCTTTCAACTTCTTATTCAGTTCCTTATTTTTCTCTTTTTCCTCCATCTTTAAAAATGTGACTTTCTGCTTGAGGTTCATGGCCAGAAAGCCCACTCTTCCCAGGATGGTCTCTGCTCTCTCTGATGAAACCGTCCCATTGGAGCTCTTGGAATGGGCACGGTCCGCCTCACTCTTCAAACCCTCCCTCGGGCTCACCTCCTCCTTGACGCTCCTCTCTTCACTCTCAATGTCAATGCCTGTCCAATAATCCTAACAGGAAGACATTGACTCTAGATGTAATATTGTTCCAATGTGGCACATTCAATACACATTTGAGTGATCAACATACATTGATGGCCTCATGGGGCACACAATTTAGAGGACAGTAATTGAGGTAACTTGTTTATTTGTATCCCAAACCGATTTTGTAATAGCCATAGATGTTCTTCCTGGGTCCACACCAAACGTAATACAAATGTTAACCCTAGTAAGGGGTGATGTTTTATACTATGAGCATAGATTAGCAGGGTTGGGGTCAATTCAATTTCAATTCCAGTCAATTCAGGAAGTACTTAATTCAATGCTTTGAATTGAAATGGAACAGACCCCCAACCCTGTAGAGTAGAAGTGTAAAATAGGACACCTACCTTTGCCTTTTTCAGCGTCCAGGGCCTGGGTTCCTCATCCTCTGACCTGCATATGGAGGCTCTCACTCTAACAGGCGTCTTAGTGGCCATGCAGAGCAGAGGGGTTGCCAGAGTTAAGTTAGCATCTGGGACCAGCTGGTGAGCATGAGGGCAGCGATCCACCTCTTCACTAGTGCCCTTCCCTTTCTGCTCTGGCTGCTTGTGGTCCTTGTCATGGATGCATGCCAGGCTTGGAGGAAGTGCTAGGACAGGGCTTTTATCACTCATCAGTTCCTCTCTCTTGACAGTGGATGCAACTGCACTTGCCTCTGTGTTAACTGAGCACTATGTGGTGTCCTCAACTGTCTCCTCTGGCTGCTTGTGGTCATTGTTGTTGTGAATGCATTGCAGACCTGGAGGACTTTTATCATCCCAGGTGTAAATAGCAACAGTTGCCTCTGTGTCGACTGAGCACTTTGTAGTGCACTCAACTGTCTTCCATAGCGGTTTGTGGTCATTGTTGTGGGTGCAGGTCAGGATTAGAGGCAGTGTTGCAGGTGCAGGAGGACTTTTTTCAGCCAAACACTCCTCCGTGTGGACAGTGGACACAGAAACGGCTGCTTCCCTGGCAACTGGACACTTGTTGGTGTCCTCTACTGCCTCCCCTGGCAGAGTGTGGACAGTGGAGACGGAAACGGCCGCTTCCCTGGACACTTGACTCTTGGTGGTGTCCTCTACTGCCTCCTCTGGCTGCTTGTGGCCATTGTCTAGAATGTGTGGCAACTTTGAAGGCAGCATTGGAGCCGGGCTTTTATCACCCAACAGGTTCTCTCCCTGGACAATGGATGTGCCTGCAGTGATCGCTGTGGTAACGGAGGACTCGGTGGCATCCTCTTTTGTCTCCTCTGTCAGTTTGTGGTCAGAGTCTCGGATACATGGCGAGCTTGGAGGCAGTGCTGCAGGGTCAGGAGGGCTTTGATCAGCTGCCATGTCCTCTTTGAGGTGAGTGGACACATCATTGTTTGTTTCACTGATAACTGGACACTTGGTGGTGTCCTCTACTGCCTCCCCTGGCAGTTTGTAGTCAACTTCAAAGACAAGTGGCAGACTTGGAGGCAGCATTGGGACCGGGCATTTAGCTGCTGATCTGTACACTCCAAAATCAACAGTAGCTGTGCCTGCAGTGGTCTCTGTAGCAACTGAGACCTCATAGGTATCCTCTACTGTCTGCTCTGATGGCATGAAGTCATCGTCAAAGACTGTTGGCAGGCATGTAGGCAGCACTGAAGGAAGACTTCTAGCTGCCCATCGATTCTCTCCCTTGACAGTGGCTGTGGTAGCAGTGGTCTCTGTGGCAACTGGGCACTCTGTGGCTGAAACAGCAGGCTTAGAGGTTTCGAGGAAATTTAATGAATTGCCAATGAACCGCTGAACCAGGGGTGGGAGGGAGTAATGATAGAATCTGTCCTCTTCCTCAACATTAGATATTGCCACTGGAGCAACTGAGACCTCAGTGGTGCCCTCTACTGCCTGATGTGGCTGCATGGAGTCTTCGTCAAAGAAGTGTGGCAGGTATCGATGCAGCATTGAGGAAAGATGTATATCTGTCCATAGGTCCTCTCGTATACCTGTAGATACATCTGCAGTGGCCTCTGTGGCAACTGGGCATTCAGCAGACTGGCAGGTTTCAGGGACAAAGTATGAAAATACAATGAACCGCTGAGCATCCTGAGCGCGTATGGCAAATGGAGAGGGGGGATGCAACATGGTAGGTATAGGCCTCTGATTGGTGAAAGCCAGTGGTGGGAGGGAGTCAATACAGGGAGCCATGAACTCAGTGAGAGGACAGTTGCTCACATCTCACACATTCTGCGTGAGAAAAGAAACAGACATGATGAAAGTGATCACATTCAGTACATACATACATACTGTATGAGTCAGCACTACTTACTTATACATCACATATATATATATATATATATATATATATATTAGTGTCCTCTAAGATGCTCTGCACCAGTCTGTCCCAACCCTTGGTCCCCTAGCCAATGGGCCAGCTAAGTGTAAAAATACATGCCCCACACCCAGCATAACATTTGACATTTTAGCCATTTATCAGACGCTTTTATCCAGAACGACTTATAGTTAGTTAGTGCATTCAACTTAAGGTAGCTAGGTGAGACAACCACATAATCCTGATATGAGCGTCTATGATAGAACGGTTGTTTATTTTTTATGACCAGACAACCATAAGAACTGAGGACATAAATTCACTGAAACAGACAGACACGATACAACACATTTAGACAAGAACAGTTATAAGCATTGCCATGGTGTAGCCTAATACAAAAAGAAATAAGGACAAAACATTGTTAGCTTACATTCCATGGCATATGGAACATTTTGCCCTTACAATAACTTATATTTGCTTTAATTTAATATTGTTAAACAGAACTCTTGTCGACTTTGTCAAAGTTGGTCTTGTTACCTCCTCAATCAGTCTTGGCATTTTCCTCGTCTTGAACCAAATCCTCTTCATCTTCTTCTCCTGATCCTTCTGGATCTGCAAAACCAGAGCCAACCTGGCTCCCAGCTCCATCACGTAGTCTGTCTAGATCGCCCTTTCCTCCAACCGACACTCACCCCTCCTCTGTGTCAGCGTTGAACCCTCCATGTCTTCCTCTTAGCTAACAATAACTCTGGAAAATACACAACGTTGTAGTAAGTGGGTGTTGCTAACCAAATAATAATGCATCTCTTTACAATGTGCACACGTTTTCTTCCCAGCTACTTACAATTAATCAAGTGAGAATCCTGATCCAGATATGTTTAGGCAATAGGCCTATCTGAATTACTAGTAAAAAGTTGGCTACTGGAAAAGCGACCAAGTTCAAATGAATCGATTTTGGCTGTTCTTATCATTTCGTGAACAATATCCTTCATGACATCATCATTGTGATACAAGGCGTTGCCATGGCAGATGAAAAAGCACAACACAGACTTTAAAAAGCAAACTTCAGGGTCTTTCTGTACCTTACTATTGAGCCTTATTCAACCCCTCATGTAGCTCTACTCCATATTGGGCCTGGTTCTCACAAACCACACTAATCACTTCCATCATATCATTGAAAACACTGTGTTTTGGGTAGAAAATGACTCTATATCCATGCAGGACCTAACTTGTACAGTTTCATCTATTTTAAAAACCAAGGAGGTAAAAATGCCAGTCTTCTCTTTGAGTGCCCTTGAGTGCACCTCAATTTAAAGAGGTCTATCAATTCAACCATTTGAAATGGATGTCCATTCAATTAAGAACATATTATTCTTATTAGAAATGAATCAGCTACAAATTAGGTAGGCGTACTTGTTTTTTTACACAACCTACTCTTTTGGTACATATTTATTGAGATAATTGATTACAACATATGTTGGTGATTAACACAGAGAGAGGTTTTTTTTCTGTCATCAATAGAATGCATTAGCCATTAGGCTGGCTCACTACAATTGTAACATGACATCTCAGGTGTCAGGATGAAGCATTTTCTCACAAAAAGAGGACTCAAGCAAACTATCTCTCTTCAACAGTTTCACTAGTCATGTTAGGTCTACTTAAAATGTCACATTCATTCACAAGTAATTTGAAAATAAGTTATACTACTGAAACACATTCACAATAAGTTATATTACAACCTACCTCTGAAGTAAGCAGTGTGTTCTCTCACTAATGAAATAGGACATTAATAATTTGTCAGTGGTTAGTTGAATCAGTCTCTTTGCACTGTTCAGTTTGTCTGTGCAACAGGTAACCTTCCAGAATCGGAATCTTGTGATGTCACAATGGAGTCCCCATTGCCATGGTTACCCACAGCAGCTTTCGTGTGTTATCAAATGCTGGCACAATTTAGTTTATTTATTTTAGATTTTTTGTACCTATGCAGCACAGTCATACCTAATATATACAATGAATCCATATAACCTAATTTTTTATTAAAATGAAATGCTGTAACTCATGTAAAATGGTTGACCATTCAAACGACATGTGTTTTGCCTAATTAAAAGTCTATATGTTTTAGATATCATAAATAGCAGCCAGGCTTACTTAGGTTGTTTGTTCGATCTCAGCCTACCACTAATGCCAATATTTTTCATCATCATCAATGAAATACATAGGCTACCTTACTACAGTAAAACAAGTCTTCCATAGTCTATGTCACCTCAGTAACAAAGTTCCAAAAAAGAAATGAGGGTTCAAGAAAACATCTCTCTTCAATGGCCTCAGCTATTAGCCATATGATCAACAAGGTCAACTGCAGCACTAAAATCAAGAAGCAGCTCATCCACAAGTTTATCTTGGTCAAGTGATCTGAGCCATTGATCGATTAAATCAACGAGAGCTGTTGCAGTCGAGTGATCCTTACGGTATCTTTACGGTACGCATGCTCATAGAGGGATAAAATTAGCTGGATGTGTAATTATATAGGCCCAAAAAATGTAATTGAAGAGTAGGTGTCATTGATGTTTAGCATTTAAGTTTAATAAATAATTAAATAAAGAAATCAATATCAGCTGACTATAGAAAAGTATTGTTTAAAATTATGTTTGAACATTTTCTTATCCGTGTCTTTCCAGTTGATATAACCAAACAGACAACCTTTGTTGCTCAAGAGCGTCACACATTCCTCCATTCATTCTCTATCATATTCCCCTCCATCAAATTCCTCTATCATATTCCCTCCATCATATTCTCTCTATTATATTTCTCTCCATCATATTCCACTCCATCATAATACTCGCTATCATATTCCCTCTATCATATTCCTCTTTATTTTTACAGGGAATCCCAATTGAGACCAGTGTCTCTTTTTCAATGGTGCCCTGTGTTATATCAATTAACAATCCAAACAGCTTAAACAGATAAAATTACATACAGAGTAGAAAATATATAGAGCAAAATTATTAGACTTGAACACATACATTTCACAATGAACAGGTCTTGTATTTAACCAGTTGAGCTGACAACCATTTTGCACTGTTTCACTAGGGCTTTAGTCATCAATCTAGCAAGAGGGAAATATTTTATTAATGTAGTGGTGTCCCTCCCCCCAGGAAGCTACGACCTTTAGCTTTCACCTGGAATTGTTCATTTATGTCTGAGAAAAAAAACACTTTCCAAACCATATGATCTAGTACACAAGAAAAGTATAATACAACCTTCTTTACTACTTTGCCAAACATTTCATGACATTAGTGAGAGTCAAAATCTGTAAAATTTGTGAATGTCTAAATTAACATTTGGCAATTTGACCAGTGTACATCACTCCTATAGACAATGAGAGATGGGCTATGTAAAGGTCTCGATTTTGTCGTTCTGAACAAATGTTTGACTTCCACACAAAATTACTTCTTGACTTATTTTAGGTTTAAGGAAGTGTGTAGGTTTAAACTATTGCTTTAAAGGGAAGAGAGGGGGAGGAGGAGAGAGCGCGAGAGATGGGGGGAGTGGGAGAAAGAGGGAAGGAGGGGGAGGAGGGGGAGGAGGGGGAGGAGGTGGAGGGCAGCTGTGTCCGACACACCATACTTACACCTGCAACAGGTAGGCCAGGGGGCGGGACCTGTAGGTGAGACTCATAACATGATAAGGGGGGCAGGTGAAGAAGGGGTGTTGCTGGAGTCAAGGAAGGGAGGGTGTTCCTACGAGCCCCCTGCCAGCGAGACGGGGAGCAGGGAGGAAGTCTGTCCATGGAGCATTTCTGGGTCATTGGGTCGCCTCCAATGAGATTAGATCATCACCCTCTACAATGTAAAGCAGTTTGAGTACTGGGGGGTTCTCTGTATAAATCCAAGGTGAAACCTCCAGGGGCTAGCCTTCTCTCAGCGGAGAGTCTGCTCTGGGCTGCCTGCGAAAGGTGCTCCTCTGTGGGAAAGAGGAGAGAACAAGAGGCCCCAGAAGAGATCTCCTTATGGTAGTGATGGACAGATCAACTCTCCTTGTTATCTTCCACCTCTTCCTCTTGCTCGGCCTTCTCCCTCCTTTCCTTCTTACATTCTTACAGTCCTTCTTACAGTCATTTTCTCCCTTTCCTCCTTCCTCTCCTCCCTCTTTCTCTTCCTCTACCTTCCTCTCCCTCCTTCCCTCTTGGTAAACCTTGTTTAGTCGAGCCAGATTGTGGATAGCTAGCCATGGTTTAGACCACTGTCGCTGTCTGGGTGGGGGGATACAGGACTGGTCCACTGGACTCAGCTCACATGGGGAGAACCTGCTGCTGCTGCCACTCCCCCTCTTACCTGGGATGAGATCACGTTTGGAGGAAACCTGGCACCATCCCTACGGTGAAGCATGGTGGTGGCAGCATCATGCTCCGGGGAGGATTTTCAGGGACAGGGACTGGGAACACGCCCCATTCACATCGACGGGGCTGTAGTGGAGCAGATCGAGAGTTTCAAGTTCCTTGGTGTCAACATCACCAACAAACTATCATGGTTCAAACACACCAAGACAGTCGTGAAGAGGGCACGACAACGCCTTTTCCACCACAGGAGACTGAAAAGATTTGGCATTGGTCCCAAGATCCTCAAAAAGTTCTACAGCTGCACCATCGAGAGTTTCCTGACCAGTTGCATCACCGCCTGGTATGGCAACTGCTCGGCATCCGACCGTAAGGCGCTACAGAGGGTAGTGCGTACGGCCCAGTACATCACTGGAGCCAAGCTTCCTGCCATCCAGGACCTATATACTTGGAGGTGTAAGAGGGAGGCCCAAAAAATTGACAAAGACTCCAGTCACCCAAGTCATAGACTGTTCTCTCTGCTACCGCACAGCAAGCGGTACCAGAGTGCCAAGTCTAGGTCCAAAAGGCCCCTTAACAGCTTCTATCCCCAATTCATAAGACTGCTGAACAATTAATCAAATGGCCACCCGGACTATTTACATTGACACCTCCCCCCTTTGTTTTTACACTGGTAATAGGACTCTGGATCGGTTTCCTTTTCTTTTTACCTTGCTTTTGTTATTATTATTATTTTTTTAAGTTTTCTTTTTACATTTCGTAAAATGTTATAATTACAAAAACATTTCATTTTAATTTCTATTTAGTAACATACTGTATCATTCAAATAAATATTATTATTTGTCTAATCATATTTTGCCAGCTAACTGGGTGGCAGGCTGCAATCAGTAGCTGTAATTAAGTACAGCAGCCACCAACCATCTAACGTTAATGCCTCGGATAATGAGGTTAGAAGAACAGCTGAATGGTCGGTAGCTAGCTGGCTCAATTACAGGTACTCTTAAGCGTGAAATAACATTGGAAACAACTAACCACAGTTGCTAAAAGTTACCAGTAGCTACCCACTAGCTAGCTAGCTTTGTTAGTCCAAGTGGTGGGTTAGCTAGCACTCGTGCTTCGCCGGGGTCCACCGAATAGAATACTTACCTACAATAATTACCTACAATAACCTACAATAACTACCTAAGTAAACTACCTATAATACCTGACTAAAATACCTACATACAATCTAAATACATGGTTTAAGCTTTACTCAACAACATATAAGAAGCCAGCTTATCTCCTGCTAGAGAAAACACAACCTCTCCCGACAACCTCGAGGCAAGAGACCTTTTTCTCTTTCTCGTCATCTTTCAACTTCTTATTCAGTTCCTTATTTTTCTCTTTTTCCTCCATCTTTAAAAATGTGACTTTCTGCTTGAGGTTCATGGCCAGAAAGCCCACTCTTCCCAGGATGGTCTCTGCTCTCTCTGATGAAACCGTCCCATTGGAGCTCTTGGAATGGGCACGGTCCGCCTCACTCTTCAAACCCTCCCTCGATCTCACCTCCTCCTTGACGCTCCTCTCTTCACTCTCAATGTCAATGCCTGTCCAATAATCCTAACAGGAAGACATTGACTCTAGATGTAATATTGTTCCAATGTGGCACATTCAATACACATTTGAGTGATCAACATACATTGATGGCCTCATGGGGCACACAATTTAGAGGACAGTAATTGAGGTAACTTGTTTATTTGTATCCCAAACCGATTTTGTAATAGCCATAGATGTTCTTCCTGGGTCCACACCAAACGTAATACAAATGTTAACCCTAGTAAGGGGTGATGTTTTATACTATGAGCATAGATTAGCAGGGTTGGGGTCAATTCAATTTCAATTCCAGTCAATTCAGGAAGTACTTAATTCAATGCTTTGAATTGAAATGGAACAGACCCCCAACCCTGTAGAGTAGAAGTGTAAAATAGGACACCTACCTTTGCCTTTTTCAGCGTCCAGGGCCTGGGTTCCTCATCCTCTGACCTGCATATGGAGGCTCTCACTCTAACAGGCGTCTTAGTGGCCATGCAGAGCAGAGGGGTTGCCAGAGTTAAGTTAGCATCTGGGACCAGCTGGTGAGCATGAGGGCAGCGATCCACCTCTTCACTAGTGCCCTTCCCTTTCTGCTCTGGCTGCTTGTGGTCCTTGTCATGGATGCATGCCAGGCTTGGAGGAAGTGCTAGGACAGGGCTTTTATCACTCATCAGTTCCTCTCTCTTGACAGTGGATGCAACTGCACTTGCCTCTGTGTTAACTGAGCACTATGTGGTGTCCTCAACTGTCTCCTCTGGCTGCTTGTGGTCATTGTTGTTGTGAATGCATTGCAGACCTGGAGGACTTTTATCATCCCAGGTGTAAATAGCAACAGTTGCCTCTGTGTCGACTGAGCACTTTGTAGTGCACTCAACTGTCTTCCATAGCGGTTTGTGGTCATTGTTGTGGGTGCAGGTCAGGATTAGAGGCAGTGTTGCAGGTGCAGGAGGACTTTTATCAGCCAAACACTCCTCCGTGTGGACAGTGGACACAGAAACGGCTGCTTCCCTGGCAACTGGACACTTGTTGGTGTCCTCTACTGCCTCCCCTGGCAGAGTGTGGACAGTGGAGACGGAAACGGCCGCTTCCCTGGACACTTGACTCTTGGTGGTGTCCTCTACTGCCTCCTCTGGCTGCTTGTGGCCATTGTCTAGAATGTGTGGCAACTTTGAAGGCAGCATTGGAGCCGGGCTTTTATCACCCAACAGGTTCTCTCCCTGGACAATGGATGTGCCTGCAGTGATCGCTGTGGTAACGGAGGACTCGGTGGCATCCTCTTTTGTCTCCTCTGTCAGTTTGTGGTCAGAGTCTCGGATACATGGCGAGCTTGGAGGCAGTGCTGCAGGGTCAGGAGGGCTTTGATCAGCTGCCATGTCCTCTTTGAGGTGAGTGGACACATCATTGTTTGTTTCACTGATAACTGGACACTTGGTGGTGTCCTCTACTGCCTCCCCTGGCAGTTTGTAGTCAACTTCAAAGACAAGTGGCAAACTTGGAGGCAGCATTGGGACAGGGCATTTAGCTGCTGATCTGTACACTCCAAAATCAACAGTAGCTGTGCCTGCAGTGGTCTCTGTAGCAACTGAGACCTCATAGGTATCCTCTACTGTCTGCTCTGATGGCATGAAGTCATCGTCAAAGACTTTTGGCAGGCATGTAGGCAGCACTGAAGGAAGACTTCTAGCTGCCCATCGATTCTCTCCCTTGACAGTGGCTGTGGTAGCAGTGGTCTCTGTGGCAACTGGGCACTCTGTGGCTGAAACAGCAGGCTTAGAGGTTTCGAGGAAATTGAATGAATTGCCAATGAACCGCTGAGCCAGGGGTGGGAGGGAGTAATGATAGAATCTGTCCTCTTCCTCAACATTAGATATTGCCACTGGATCAACTGAGACCTCAGTGGTGCCCTCTACTGCCTGATGTGGCTGCATGGAGTCTTCGTCAAAGAAGTGTGGCAGGTATCGATGCAGCATTGAGGAAAGATGTATATCTGTCCATAGGTCCTCTCGTATACCTGTAGATACGTCTGCAGTGGCCTCTGTGGCAACTGGGCATTCAGCAGACTGGCAGGTTTCAGGGACAAAGTATGAAAATACAATGAACCGCTGTGCATCCTGAGCGCGTATGGCAAATGGAGAGGGGGGATGCAACATGGTAGGTATAGGCCTCTGATTGGTGAAAGCCAGTGGTGGGAGGGAGTCAATACAGGGAGCCATGAACTCAGTGAGAGGACAGTTGCTCACATCTCACACATTCTGCGTGAGAAAAGAAACAGACATGATGAAAGTGATCACATTCAGTACATACATACATACATACTGTATGAGTCAGCACTACTTACTTATACATCACATATATATATATATATATATATATATATATATAGTGTCCTCTAAGATGCTCTGCACCAGTCCGTCCCAACCCTTGGTCCCCTAGCCAATGGGCCAGCTAAGTGTAAAAATACATGCCCCACACCCAGCATAACATTTGACATTTTAGCCATTTATCAGACGCTTTTATCCAGAACGACTTATAGTTAGTTAGTGCATTCAACTTAAGGTAGCTAGGTGAGACAACCACATAATCCTGATATGAGCGTCTATGATAGAACGGTTGTTTATTTTTTATGACCAGACAACCATAAGAACTGAGGACATAAATTCACTGAAACAGACAGACACGATACAACACATTTAGACAAGAACAGTTATAAGCATTGCCATGGTGTAGCCTAATACAAAAAGAAATAAGGACAAAACATTGTTAGCTTACATTCCATGGCATATGGAACATTTTGCCCTTACAATAACTTATATTTGCTTTAATTAATATTGTTAAACAGAACTCTTGTCGACTTTGTCAAAGTTGGTCTTGTTACCTCCTCAATCAGTCTTGGCATTTTCCTCGTCTTGAACCAAATCCTCTTCATCTTCTTCTCCTGATCCTTCTGGATCTGCAAAACCAGAGCCAACCTGGCTCCCAGCTCCATTACGTAGTCTGTCTAGATCGCCCTTTCCTCCAACCGACACTCACCCCTCCTCTGTGTCAGCGTTGAACCCTCCATGTCTTCCTCTTAGCTAACAATAACTCTGGAAAATACACAACGTTGTAGTAAGTGGGTGTTGCTAACCAAATAATAATGCATCTCTTTACAATGTGCACACGTTTTCTTCCCAGCTACTTACAATTAATCAAGTGAGAATCCTGATCCAGATATGTTTAGGCAATAGGCCTATCTGAATTACTAGTAAAAAGTTGGCTACTGGAAAAGCGACCAAGTTCAAATGAATCGATTTTGGCTGTTCTTATCATTTCGTGAACAATATCCTTCATGACATCATCATTGTGATGCAAGGCGTTGCCATGGCAGATGAAAAAGCACAACACAGACTTTAAAAAGCAAACTTCAGGGTCTTTCTGTACCTTACTATTGAGCCTTATTCAACCCCTCATGTAGCTCTACTCCATATTGGGCCTGGTTCTCACAAACCACACTAATCACTTCCATCATATCATTGAAAACACTGTGTTTTGGGTAGAAAATGACTCTATATCCATGCAGGACCTAACTTGTACAGTTTCATCTATTTTAAAAACCAAGGAGGTAAAAATGCCAGTCTTCTCTTTGAGTGCCCTTGAGTGCACCTCAATTTAAAGAGGTCTATCAATTCAACCATTTGAAATGGATGTCCATTCAATTAAGAACATATTATTCTTATTAGAAATGAATCAGCTACAAATTAGGTAGGCGTACTTGTTTTTTTACACAACCTACTCTTTTGGTACATATTTATTGAGATAATTGATTACAACATATGTTGGTGATTAACACAGAGAGAGGTTTTTTTTCTGTCATCAATAGAATGCATTAGCCATTAGGCTGGCTCACTACAATTGTAACATTACATTTACATTTTAGATTTTAGTCATTTAGCAGACGCTCTTATCCAGAGCGACTTACAGGAGCAATTAGGGTTAAGTGCCTTGCTCAAGGGCACATTTACCCCATTTAGCAGACGCTCTTATCCAGAGTGACTTACAAATTGGTGCATTCACCCTATAGCTAGTGGGATAACCACTTTACAAATTTTTTTCTTTTTTTTTTTTGTTCTTTTTTTTTTTTTTTTTTTTTTTGGGGGGGGGTGGGTTGGGGTACGGGGGGTAGAAGGATTACATTATCCTATCCCAGGTATTCCTTAAAGAGGTGGGGTTTCAAATGTCTCCGGAAAGTGGTGAGTGACTCCGCTGTCCTGGCGTCGTGAGGGAGCTTGTTCCACCATTGGGGTGCCAGAGCAGCGAACAGTTTTGACTGGGCTGAGCGGGAGCTATGCTTCCGCAGAGGAAGGGGAGCCAGCAGGCCAGAGGTGGATGAACGCAATGCCCTCGTTTGGGTGTAGGGACTGATCAGAGCCTGAAGGTACGGCGGTGCCGTTCCCCTCACTGCTCCATAAGCAAGCACCATGGTCTTGTAACGGATGCGAGCTTCAACTGGAAGCCAGTGGAGTGTGCGGAGGAGGGGGGTGACGTGAGAGAACTTGGGAAGGTTGAACACCAGACGGGCGGCGGCATTCTGGATGAGTTGTAGGGGTTTAATGGCACAGGCAGGGAGCCCAGCCAACAGCGAGTTGCAGTAATCCAGACGGGAGATGACAAGTGCCTGGATTAGGACCTGTGCCGCTTCCTGTGTAAGGCAGTGTCGTACTCTCCGAATGTTGTAGAGCGTGGATCTGCAGGATCGGGTCACCGCCTTGATGTTAGCGGAGAACGACAGGGTGTTGTCCAGGGTCACGCCAAGGCTCTTCGCACTCTGGGAGGAGGACACAACGGAGTTCTCAATCGTGATGGCGAGGTCATGGAACGGGCAGTCCTTCCCCGGGAGGAAGAGCAGCTCCGTCTTGCCAGGGTTCAGCTTGAGGTGGTGATCCGACATCCATACTGATATGTCTGCCAGACATGCAGAGATGCGATTCGCCACCTGGTTATCAGAAGGGGGAAAGGAGAAGATTAGTTGTGTATCGTCAGCGTAGCAATGATAGGAGAGGCCATGTGAGGATATGACAGAGCCAAGTGACTTGGTGTATAGGGAGAATAGGAGAGGGCCTAGAACTGAGCCCTGGGGGACACCAGTGGTGAGAGCACGTGGTGCGGAGACAGCTTCTCGCCACGCCACTTGGTAGGAGCGACCGGTCAGGTAGGACGCAATCCAGGAGTGAGCCGCGCCGGAGATGCCCAGCTCGGAGAGGGTGGAGAGGAGGATCTGATGGTTCACAGTATCAAAGGCAGCAGACAGGTCTAGAAGGACAAGAGCAGAGGAGAGAGAGTTAGCTTTAGCAGTGCGGAGAGCCTCCGTGACACAGAGAAGAGCAGTCTCAGTTGAATGACCAGTCCTGAAACCTGACTGGTTTGGATCAAGAAGGTCATTCTGAGAGAGATAGCAAGAGAGTTGGCTAAAGACGGCACGCTCAATAGTTTTGGAAAGAAAAGAAAGAAGGGATACTGGTCTGTAGTTGTTGACGTCAGTGGGATCGAGTGTTGGTTTTTTGAGAAGGGGTGCAACTCTCGCTCTCTTGAAGACGGAAGGGACATAGCCAGCGGTCAAGGATGAGTTGATCAGCGAGGTGAGGTAGGGGAGAAGGTCACCGGAGATGGTCTGGAGAAGAGAGGAGGGGATGGGGTCAAGCGGGCAGGTTGTTGGGCGGCCTGCAGTCACAAGTCGCAGGATTTTATCTGGAGAGAGAGGGGAGAAAGAAGTCAAAGCATAGGGTAGGGCAGTGTGAGTAGGACCAGCAGTGTCATTAGACTTAACAAACGAGGATCGGATGTCGTCAACCTTCTTTTCAAAGTGGTTGACGAAGTCATCCACCGAGAGAGAGGAGGGGGGGAGGGGGGGGGGATTCAGCAGGGAGGAGAATGTGGCAAAGAGCTTCCTAGGGTTAGAGGCAGATGCTTGGAATTTAGAGTGGTAGAAAGTGCCTTAGCAGCAGAAACAGATGAAGAAAATGTAGAGAGGAGGGAGTGAAAAGATGCCAGGTCGGCAGGGAGTTTAGTTTTCTTCCATTTCCGCTCCGCTGCCCGGAGCTCTGTTCTGTGAGCTCGCAATGAGTCATCAAGCCACGGAGCTGGAGGGGAGGACCGAGCCGGCCGGGAGGATAGGGGACACAGAGAGTCAAAGGATACAGAAAGGGAGGAGAGGAGGGTTGAGGAGGCAGAATCAGGAGATTGGAGGGAGATGGATTGAGCAGAGGGAAGTGATGATAGGATGGAAGAGGAGAGAGTAGTGGGAGAGAGAGAGCGAAGGTTGCGGCGGCGCATTACCATCTGTGTAGGGGCAGAGTGAGTAGTGTTGGAGGAGAGCGAGAGAGAAAAGGACACAAAGTAGTGGTCGGAGACATGGAGGGGAGTTGCAGTGAGATTAGTAGAAGAGCAGCATCTAGTAAAGATGAGGTCAAGCGTATTGCCTGCCTTGTGAGTAGGGAGGGACGGTGAGAGGGTGAGGTCAAAAGAGGAGAGGAGTGGAAAGAAGGAGGCAGAGAGAAATGAGTCAAATGTAGACGTAGGGAGGTTGAAATCCCCCAAAACTGTGAGGGGTGAGCCATCCTCAGGAAAGGAGCTTATCAAGGCGTCAAGCTCATTGATGAACTCTCCAAGGGAACCTGGAGGGCGATAGATGACAAGGATATTAAGCTTAGATGGGCTAGTGACTGTGACAGCATGGAATTCAAATGAGGAGATAGACAGATGGGTTAGGGGAAAAATTGAGAATGTCCACTTGGGAGAGATGAGGATTCCTGTGCCACCACCCCTCTGACCAGATGCTCTCGGGGTATGCGAGAACACATGGTCAGACGAGGAGAGAGCAGTAGGAGTAGCAGTGTTTTCAGTGGTAATCCATGTTTCCGTCAGCGCCAGGAAGTCGAGGGAATGGAGGTTAGCATAGGCTGGGATGAAGTCAGCTTTGTTGGCAGCAGAACGGCAGTTCCAGAGGCTGCCTGAGACCTGGAACTCCAGGTGTGGGGTGCGTGCAGGGACCACCAGGTTAGAGGCAGCAGCCACGCGGTGTGAGGCGTTTGTGTGGCCTGTGCGGAGAGGAGAGAACAGGGATAGGCAGAGGCATAGTTGACAGGCTGTAGCAAATGGCTACAATAATGCAGAGGAGATCGGAATGAAATGAATTAAACATCAGGAAAAGGAGTGAGTAGGGCCTCCCTCGCCAAAACTTACACCTCAGAAACTATAATTGTTTCACTGAACCATCCAGATAAAAACTCTCCCAACTTCCACTTTTAGAAATTAGAATTGTTGTGAACTACAGCAGTTCAATGTTTCAAGGAATAGACTCAACTTGCTTTGTTCAGCTAGCTAAATATGACACCATGGCTGACTAGCATGCTAGCATCCAATAACACACAGTTTAGCACCAATGGCACCATTGCTGACTAGCATGCTAGCATCCAATAACACACAGTTTAGCACAAATGGCACCATGGCTGACCAGCATGCTAGCATCCAATAACACACAGTTTAGCACCAATACTTGGTTACAACAAACTAACAGTAGTGAGCTAACACACTAAACAGATAATTCGTGTCTGTGTCTAGTTCCTATCATAACGCAGCAATAATTAAACGTTGGCTAGCTAGTACAAATATATTGTATTTAGCTGCTGCGGTACAGTTAGCTAGTCGTGATTGGCTACTGTGTTGACTTTGTATGAGACACGGCTAGCTAGCTGGCTAGCTTCGTGCTAATCCCCGGCATAGCCGAATATAATGCTAACCTACAATAACTATCCACAACAGCCCGCGATGCCTACTTACAATAACCAACTACGTTCTAAATACATAATTAAGCCTTACTCGACAAAGCCCAAGCTATGTACAAAGCCAAACTTACCCGACGCCAGCTGATATTTGTCTTCTGCAATCAGTAGGTGTAATTAAGTACAGTAGGTACTAACTACCTAACGCTGATGCCTCAGATAATGAAGTTAGAAAAACGGCTGAAATGGTAGAAAGCTAGCTGGCTTAATTACAGGTACTCTTAAGCGTGAATAACATTGGAAACAGCTATCCACCGTGGCATGACATCTCAGGTGTCAGGATGAAGCATTTTCTCACAAAAAGAGGACTCAAGCAAACTATCTCTCTTCAACAGTTTCACTAGTCATGTTAGGTCTACTTAAAATGTCACATTCATACACAAGTAATTTGAAAATAAGTTATACTACTGAAACACATTCACAATAAGTTATATTACAACCTACCTCTGAAGTAAGCAGTGTGTTCTCTCACTAATGAAATAGGACATTAATAATTTGTCAGTGGTTAGTTTAATCAGTCTCTTTGCACTGTTCAGTTTGTCTGTGCAACAGGTAACCTTCCAGAATCGGAATCTTGTGATGTCACAATGGAGTCCCCATTGCCATGGTTACCCACAGCAGCTTTCATGTGTTATCAAATGCTGGCACAATTTAGTTTATTTATTTTAGATTTTTTGTACCTATGCAGCACAGTCATACCTAATATATACAATGAATCCATATAACCTAATTTTTTATTAAAATAAAAATGCTGTAACTCATGTAAAATGGTTGACCATTCAAACGACATGTGTTTTGCCTAATTAAAAGTCTATATGTTTTAGATATCATAAATAGCAGCCAGGCTTACTTAGGTTGTTTGTTCGATCTCAGCCTACCACTAATGCCAATATTTTTCATCATCATCATCATCATCAATGAAATACATAGGCTACCTTACTACAGTAAAACAAGTCTTCCATAGTCTATGTCACCTCAGTAACAAAGTTCCAAAAAAGAAATGAGGGTTCAAGAAAACATCTCTCTTCAATGGCCTCAGCTATTAGCCATATGATCAACAAGGTCAACTGCAGCACTAAAATCAAGAAGCAGCTCATCCACAAGTTTATCTTGGTCAAGTGATCTGAGCCATTGATCGATTAAATCAACGAGAGCTGTTGCAGTCGAGTGATCCTTACGGTATCTTTACGGTACGCATGCTCATAGAGGGATAAAATTAGCTGGATCTGTAATTATATAGGCCCAAAAAATGTAATTGAAGAGTAGGTGTCATTGATGTTTAGCATTTAAGTTTAATAAATAATTAAATAAAGAAATCAATATCAGCTGACTATAGAAAAGTATTGTTTAAAATTATGTTTGAACATTTTCTTATCCGTGTCTTTCCAGTTGATATAACCAAACAGACAACCTTTGTTGCTCAAGAGCGTCACACATTCCTCCATTCATTCTCTATGTCACGGTTTCGGCCGAGGCTGCCCCTCCTCCTTGTTCGGGCAGGTTTCGGCGGTCGTCGTCTCCGGAGTACTAGCTGCCACCGTTTGATGTTTCGTGTTTGTTTGGTTTTGTCTGTTTGTACACCTGACCCTTGTTAGTGTTTGATTATGTGCCTATTTAGTTTCTGTGTTTGGGGTCAGGTGTTGTGAGTGATTATTTCCTGTCGGCTGTGTTCGTTTCTTGTTTGGGATTTTGTGCTCGTGCGTGTGTTTTTCGTTTCCGCACTGTGTGCGCATTTTTCCCTCTTTTACGCACGGGTTTGTTTGTGCGTTTATAGTGTTCCTTGCCCCTGTTGAGGTTGGACATTATTTCCTGTTTTGGATTACCTATTTACAATACATATTTGACTGTTGACCAAGACTTCGTGTGCCTGCGTTTGATTCCTCCACCACATACACACTCAGCTCTTGTGACACTCTATCATATTCCCCTCCATCAAATTCCTCTATCATATTCCCTCCATCATATTCTCTCTATTATATTTCTCTCCATCATATTCCACTCCATCATAATACTCGCTATCATATTCCCTCTATCATATTCCTCTTTATTTTTACAGGGAATCCCAATTGAGACCAGTGTCTCTTTTTCAATGGTGCCCTGTGTTATATCAATTAACAATCCAAACAGCTTAAACAGATAAAATTACATACAGAGTAGAAAATATATAGAGCAAAATTATTAGACTTGAACACATACATTTCACAATGAACAGGTCTTGTATTTAACCAGTTGAGCTGACAACCATTTTGCACTGTTTCACTAGGGCTTTAGTCATCAATCTAGCAAGAGGGAAATATTTTATTAATGTAGTGGTGTCCCTCCCCCCAGGAAGCTACGACCTTTAGCTTTCACCTGGAATTGTTCATTTATGTCTGAGAAAAAAAACACTTTCCAAACCATATGATCTAGTACACAAGAAAAGTATAATACAACCTTCTTTACTACTTTGCCAAACATTTCATGACATTAGTGAGAGTCAAAATCTGTAAAATTTGTGAATGTCTAAATTAACATTTGGGCAATTTGACCAGTGTACATCACTCCTATAGACAATGAGAGATGGGCTATGTAAAGGTCTCGGTTTTGTCGTTCTGAACAAATGTTTGACTTCCACACAAAATTACTTCTTGACTTATTTTAGGTTTAAGGAAGTGTGTAGGTTTAAACTATTGCTTTAAAGGGAAGAGAGGGGGAGGAGGAGAGAGCGCGAGAGATGGGGGGAGTGGGAGAAAGAGGGAAGAAGGGGGAGGAGGGGGAGGAGGTGGAGGGCAGCTGTGTCCGACACACCATACTTACACCTGCAACAGGTAGGCCAGGGGGCGGGACCTGTAGGTGAGACTCATAACATGATAAGGGGGGCAGGTGAAGAAGGGGTGTTGCTGGAGTCAAGGAAGGGAGGGTGTTCCTACGAGCCCCCTGCCAGCGAGACGGGGAGCAGGGAGGAAGTCTGTCCATGGAGCATTTCTGGGTCATTGGGTCGCCTCCAATGAGATTAGATCACCCTCTACAATGTAAAGCAGTTTGAGTACTGGGGGGTTCTCTGTATAAATCCAAGGTGAAACCTCCAGGGGCTAGCCTTCTCTCAGCGGAGAGTCTGCTCTGGGCTGCCTGCGAAAGGTGCTCCTCTGTGGGAAAGAGGAGAGAACAAGAGGCCCCAGAAGAGATCTCCTTATGGTAGTGATGGACAGATCAACTCTCCTTGTTATCTTCCACCTCTTCCTCTTCCTCTTGCTCGGCCTTCTCCCTCCTTTCCTTCTTACAGTCTTACAGTCCTTCTTACAGTCATTTTCTCCCTTTCCTCCTTCCTCTCCTCCCTCTTTCTCTTCCTCTACCTTCCTCTCCCTCCTTCCCTCTTGGTAAACCTTGTTTAGTCGAGCCAGATTGTGGATAGCTAGCCATGGTTTAGACCACTGTCGCTGTCTGGGTGGGGGGATACAGGACTGGTCCACTGGACTCAGCTCACATGGGGAGAACCTGCTGCTGCTGCCACTCCCCCTCTTACCTGGGATGAGATCACGTTTGGAGGAAACCTGGCACCATCCCTACGGTGAAGCATGGTGGTGGCAGCATCATGCTCCGGGGAGGATTTTCAGGGACAGGGACTGGGAACACGCCCCATTCACATCGACGGGGCTGTAGTGGAGCAGGTCGAGAGTTTCAAGTTCCTTGGTGTCCACATCACCAACAAACTATCATGGTTCAAACACACCAAGACAGTCGTGAAGAGGGCACGACAACGCCTTTTCCACCACAGGAGACTGAAAAGATTTGGCATTGGTCCCAAGATCCTCAAAAAGTTCTACAGCTGCACCATCGAGAGCTTCCTGACCAGTTGCATCACCGCCTGGTATGGCAACTGCTCGGCATCCGACCGTAAGGCGCTACAGAGGGTAGTGCGTACGGCCCAGTACATCACTGGAGCCAAGCTTCCTGCCATCCAGGACCTATATACTTGGAGGTGTAAGAGGGAGGCCCAAAAAATTGACAAAGACTCCAGTCACCCAAGTCATAGACTGTTCTCTCTGCTACCGCACAGCAAGCGGTACCAGAGTGCCAAGTCTAGGTCCAAAAGGCCCCTTAACAGCTTCTATCCCCAATTCATAAGACTGCTGAACAATTAATCAAATGGCCACCCGGACTATTTACATTGACACCTCCCCCCTTTGTTTTTACACTGGTAATAGGAATCTGGATCGGTTTCCTTTTCTTTTTACCTTGCTTTTGTTATTATTATTATTTTTTTAAGTTTTCTTTTTACATTTCATAAAATGTTATAATTACAAAAACATTTCATTTTAATTTCAATTTAGTAACATACTGTATCATTCAAATAAATATTATTATTTGTCTAATCATATTTTGCCAGCTAACTGGGTGGCAGGCTGCAATCAGTAGCTGTAATTAAGTACAGCAGCCACCAACCATCTAACGTTAATGCCTCGGATAATGAGGTTAGAAGAACAGCTGAATGGTCGGTAGCTAGCTGGCTCAATTACAGGTACTCTTAAGCGTGAAATAACATTGGAAACAACTAACCACAGTTGCTAAAAGTTACCAGTAGCTACCCACTAGCTAGCTAGCTTTGTTGGTCCAAGTGGTGGGTTAGCTAGCACTCGTGCTTCGCCGGGGTCCACCGAATAGAATACTTACCTACAATAATTACCTACAATAACCTACAATAACTACCTAAGTAAACTACCTATAATACCTGACTACAATACCTACATACAATCTAAATACATGGTTTAAGCTTTACTCAACAACATATAAGAAGCCAGCTTATCTCCTGCTAGAGAAAACACAACCTCTCCCGACAACCTCGAGGCAAGAGACCTTTCTCTCTTTCTCGTCATCTTTCAACTTCTTATTCAGTTCCTTATTTTTCTCTTTTTCCTCCATCTTTAAAAATGTGACTTTCTGCTTGAGGTTCATGGCCAGAAAGCCCACTCTTCCCAGGATGGTCTCTGCTCTCTCTGATGAAACCGTCCCATTGGAGCTCTTGGAATGGGCACGGTCCGCCTCACTCTTCAAACCCTCCCTCGGGCTCACCTCCTCCTTGACGCTCCTCTCTTCACTCACAATGTCAATGCCTGTCCAATAATCCTAACAGGAAGACATTGACTCTAGATGTAATATTGTTCCAATGTGGCACATTCAATACACATTTGAGTGATCAACATACATTGATGGCCTCATGGGGCACACAATTTAGAGGACAGTAATTGAGGTAACTTGTTTATTTGTATCCCAAACTGATTTTGTAATAGCCATAGATGTTCTTCCTGGGTCCACACCAAACGTAATACAAATGTTAACCCTAGTAAGGGGTGATGTTTTATACTATGAGCATAGATTAGCAGGGTTGGGGTCAATTCAATTTCAATTCCAGTCAATTCAGGAAGTACTTAATTCAATGCTTTGAATTGAAATGGAACAGACCCCCAACCCTGTAGAGTAGAAGTGTAAAATAGGACACCTACCTTTGCCTTTTTCAGCGTCCAGGGCCTGGGTTCCTCATCCTCTGACCTGCATATGGAGGCTCTCACTCTAACAGGCGTCTTAGTGGCCATGCAGAGCAGAGGGGTTGCCAGAGTTAAGTTAGCATCTGGGACCAGCTGGTGAGCATGAGGGCAGCGATCCACCTCTTCACTAGTGCCCTTCCCTTTCTGCTCTGGCTGCTTGTGGTCCTTGTCATGGATGCATGCCAGGCTTGGAGGAAGTGCTAGGACAGGGCTTTTATCACTCATCAGTTCCTCTCTCTTGACAGTGGATGCAACTGCACTTGCCTCTGTGTTAACTGAGCACTATGTGGTGTCCTCAACTGTCTCCTCTGGCTGCTTGTGGTCATTGTTGTTGTGAATGCATTGCAGACCTGGAGGACTTTTATCATCCCAGGTGTAAATAGCAACAGTTGCCTCTGTGTCGACTGAGCACTTTGTAGTGCACTCAACTGTCTTCCATAGCGGTTTGTGGTCATTGTTGTGGGTGCAGGTCAGGATTAGAGGCAGTGTTGCAGGTGCAGGAGGACTTTTATCAGCCAAACACTCCTCCGTGTGGACAGTGGACACAGAAACGGCTGCTTCCCTGGCAACTGGACACTTGTTGGTGTCCTCTACTGCCTCCCCTGGCAGAGTGTGGACAGTGGAGACGGAAACGGCCGCTTCCCTGGACACTTGACTCTTGGTGGTGTCCTCTACTGCCTCCTCTGGCTGCTTGTGGCCATTGTCTAGAATGTGTGGCAACTTTGAAGGCAGCATTGGAGCCGGGCTTTTATCACCCAACAGGTTCTCTCCCTGGACAATGGATGTGCCTGCAGTGATCGCTGTGGTAACGGAGGACTCGGTGGCATCCTCTTTTGTCTCCTCTGTCAGTTTGTGGTCAGAGTCTCGGATACATGGCGAGCTTGGAGGCAGTGCTGCAGGGTCAGGAGGGCTTTGATCAGCTGCCATGTCCTCTTTGAGGTGAGTGGACACATCATTGTTTGTTTCACTGATAACTGGACACTTGGTGGTGTCCTCTACTGCCTCCCCTGGCAGTTTGTAGTCAACTTCAAAGACAAGTGGCAGACTTGGAGGCAGCATTGGGACAGGGCATTTAGCTGCTGATCTGTACACTCCAAAATCAACAGTAGCTGTGCCTGCAGTGGTCTCTGTAGCAACTGAGACCTCATAGGTATCCTCTACTGTCTGCTCTGATGGCATGAAGTCATCGTCAAAGACTGTTGGCAGGCATGTAGGCAGCACTGAAGGAAGACTTCTAGCTGCCCATCGATTCTCTCCCTTGACAGTGGCTGTGGTAGCAGTGGTCTCTGTGGCAACTGGGCACTCTGTGGCTGAAACAGCAGGCTTAGAGGTTTCGAGGAAATTGAATGAATTGCCAATGAACCGCTGAGCCAGGGGTGGGAGGGAGTAATGATAGAATCTGTCCTCTTCCTCAACATTAGATATTGCCACTGGAGCAACTGAGACCTCAGTGGTGCCCTCTACTGCCTGATGTGGCTGCATGGAGTCTTCGTCAAAGAAGTGTGGCAGGTATCGATGCAGCATTGAGGAAAGATGTATATCTGTCCATAGGTCCTCTCGTATACCTGTAGATACGTCTGCAGTGGCCTCTGTGGCAACTGGGCATTCAGCAGACTGGCAGGTTTCAGGGACAAAGTATGAAAATACAATGAACCGCTGTGCATCCTGAGCGCGTATGGCAAATGGAGAGGGGGGATGCAACATGGTAGGTATAGGCCTCTGATTGGTGAAAGCCAGTGGTGGGAGGGAGTCAATACAGGGAGCCATGAACTCAGTGAGAGGACAGTTGCTCACATCTCACACATTCTGCGTGAGAAAAGAAACAGACATGATGAAAGTGATCACATTCAGTACATACATACATACATACTGTATGAGTCAGCACTACTTACTTATACATCATATATATATATATTGTTGTGTATTGAGATTATGAATGTTTTGGAGGAACAAGGAATGTTGTTTATGTTAGTATCAAGAGGGAATATTTTAGGTGTAATACCACATATCACAGACAGGAGGTGTGTTGTAGACAGGGGAGACTGGTGATTGGCCAGAAGAGGGGGCATCATTGTTTATAAATAGGGGGAAAATCGTAGAAGGAGCCAGAACGAGCAGCCATTCTGAGGCGTCATTCTCCGGGTGTCATGACACCTGTCACTCATGCTGAAAGCTTGTAATATGAATAAACTTATGATCAAGGTTCAGTATGAGCAGACTCTTTGTGGACAGCAATAATGACCAGCATTCTCCCGATACCACACAATGGGGGCTCGTCCGGGATTGGTATGCACCTCTTCCTTGTGCATTCGCCGCCGTCAGGCTGACTCCAGTCTGAATTCATGACCAGGCAGGGGTGAGTCACAGCTCGGTATGGGCATATGTACATTGAAGGGTGTACCAAATGAAGCAGGTCTTATTGTGGTTGTCGACTAGAGTCTGAAATAACATTGTTAGAGTATATTTCATTGGTAACGAGTGGCAATGATTGTTAGAGTAGAGTTCATTGGTAACGGGTGACAATGATTGTTAGAGTAGAGTTCATTGGTAACGGGTGACAATGATTGTTAGAGTATATTTCATTGGTAACGGGTGGCAATGATTTGAAAATCCATTGGTAACGTTTGACAATGGTGGGAAATTCAGATATGCATTAATCTTTAGGCACTGTATTGATTTAAGTCCCTAGATGGGCCATTTAGAATATGACAGGCCGGCAAATCCGGGTGCACGATAGAATGTGTGGTCGGTGAGTTTGGAAGAACTCGATTTGGTGGGATTTATCTGATTGTGATTATAATTCGATACTCGTCCGACGGGGGGTTTAATTGGGTTTGATTTCTCGGTGTAATGCTCATTTTAATCACGGTAGCAAAAACGGTAGGATAATATGTGAAATGAAATAAGGGCAGTGCGGGATGTTTATTAGTGTGTGTTAGGCTGCAGTTAGCTAAAGGCTAAGGCTAATGTTGCTGGAGGGTGGTTTATGGCACCTTGGACAAAGAGGCTAATTATGTGGCGTGGTATATGCGAACGGATGTCCTTAGAGGCTCCGTTGCGACGGACTAAAGTCTTTTAAATTTGTATGTGTTTGTAAGTCAGGTTATATGTTTCGTGAGCGCTGTTATATGTTGTTTGTCTATGAGGGGAAATGGAGATACAGTGGGACTGGTAACTCTTTAGGTTTGGGATACAGAGAGAATTGTCCTTCCATGGTAAAATTAATGATAAGGGTTTTGTGCACGCGTTTAATTTTGCGACACTACACTACAGAACGGGGGAGTTGGAGTTTATGGCACGAGATTAGGGAACGTTTTGTTTTACGGCACTAAACGACACCACGAGGGGATGCTAAAATTTAAGCATGAGGTTAAAATGATATTTGCGCATGCGTGGGATTCTGCAAAACAACACATGGGTTAAACTGCAGGGGGAGACAGAGGAACACAGACGACGGAACAAAACGCATAAAGAGATTTTAACACGAATCTTATAAGTTTAAACGGCGGATGGTTTAAGATGAAACTTGTTTTGGGACCTATTAAATTTATAAATTAGATATGGTAACGGATTATAGTAGATTGAATTAAATAATTGAATGACGGATTAAAATAAAATCAATGTTTTTGAGCGATCTATTTAGTCAGGAGTTCAATTTTAGAGCAAATATGAGTGGGGGAATATTGAATGTGGATAACTTGGTTAATTGCATTAACTACTAAAATGTGATTCTGTGTTTCTATGTTTTTTGAAATATGAGAGAAACAGGGAGCGAGGCGAGGCGAGACGAGAGAGAGAGGAGGGGCTGACGTGACGTCACATGACGTGACAAGGTGTGACGCAGGCAGAGGATCAGATATCAGGCTAGTTCACAAAATTTTACAGATATGTGATGTAATGACAATTTTGCATAGGCTTGGCAAAGACTGATCACTCATTTGAATAAAATTTGCATTTGGAGTCTGCATCACTGGGCTGGATTACAGTTCGATTGGAAATCAGGTACTGACATTATGGGGCTTATAGAAACAAGGGGTTATGGGGATTGTAGTGTTGTAGGGGTACAGGCTTTGTATTACGATTATAGTCTGAAGTTTAATACTTGCATTTGATGGGTTATGGTGAGAGAGCCACTAATAGCTAAATTGATAAGATAGGGAAATAAAAAATTGCTTTTAATTATTCATCTTTTTTTTAAATTAGATTTTTGCCGGTTTAGTAAAAAATTTTTTGAGTTGTTTAGGTTATATTAAGAATTACAGGGGGGAAGCCTACATAAGTTATATAGTCTAAAATAGGATAGTTCACAATAAAGGAATAGAAAGGCTTGTTACAATGGGGAAAGAGATATCAGGACTATGAAAGTCATTACACGGGTTGAAATAGTGGTAATCCTTTAATTACAGTGTTGCTAGGGTATCCGGCAAGTGAAACAAAAGTTGCCCTTCATTCTCAAACAGAAATTGATAAAATATTCCAGCGATAAGATAGGTTTAAAAAATAGAGCTTAGGGATGTTTATTCTCAGCTTACAGTCATCATCCAGGAGAGTGATTATTGCATCAGAGATGAAGATGAATCCAAAACTCCAGAAGTAAGAAGAACCGACATGTCTGGAAACGAAGAGAAGAAGGAGGTTCAGAAAGATGAAGATAAAGATGAAGAGAAGAAAAACTGATGAAGAAAAGGATCCCAACAATAGGAGATGTCTGGAACGTGAAGGAGAAGAGGATGATGAAGATGAGAGTGATTGATGAGAGGTCATGGGTGGAGGTGACTCTGTGATCGGAAGGAAGAAGGGTACAAGAGAGGAAAGAAGAAATGGAGATATAGGCAGATTGCTTATCATGCCTGGATAAATCGAATAAGAAGTAACACGACTGGATGAAGAATTCAAGAATTGAAGGAGAAGAACACATTGAGGTCAAGAAGAGGCCACTAGTAAGAAGATGATATTTCGAGGACAGAACTTAGAAGAGAACCTTTTGAAGAATACTGATATGTCAACGACGAGAAGAACAGGACGAAGAATATTCAATCAAATACAACTTATAACTGGTGGTGGAGAAGAAGAAAAGAAGTGGTGGTGATGAAGAATCAGAGGGAACCAAATCAACAATCACTGTTACAGCTTCAACTGAACAATATCAAATGCAATTGTACCAGTCAAGGGGGGTACCAGGTGTTTCATATCCACAGCCAATGTCTGGAAAGACACAGAATGGAAGAGGAAGAGGAAGAGAAGGTTTGGAAGAAGGAGGAGGAAGAAACAACAGTAAGAAGAAACAGAGGAAAATCAAGGAGCAAGTGAAGATCACCTGTTAGTGCCTAGAAGATACGAGGGGGGTGTTGGCTGATGGCACCGATTAGAGAAGAACAAAGATATCCAACAATTGAAGTAAAAACAGAGGACTGTGATAGTGAATAGTGGGAAAATGTATGTGTTCAGCCTAAAGAGGTTAAACATATCACTCTGTAAAATAAACTAATTAGGTTAGGATAGGGATTTGAAGTAGTAAAACAGTTTAATTACTCTGAGGGAATCAATTAAGCTCTGCTATAGAAGTCAAAGAGAAATTAAAAGAGACATACTAATATTGGGACAATATACCTATGGCATTGTTGGGAAAGAGATGCATGGTGTAAATTGAAGTGTACAATAAGATGTACACTAGACGACTGACTGTCTGGTAGAATATTTTAAAAAGTAGGGTTTTTGGGAATCATTTGCTTAAAAGATAATATCATAGGAAGGATGATAATGTATTTGATTGCCTGTTAGACAATCTGTCTGGGAAAATAAACTTAATAGGGTGACTGTTATTCTGGGTTACATTCTTACACCAAGAGATTTGAGGTTAGGCTGAAGGTGTTTAGTCATTTGCCAAGTCTGTGTAAAGGAGTCAGGAGCAGGTGGGGAATTCCCAATCACATATTCTGAAAAATTGGTGGTAAAGGAATTTTGTGAATAGATCAGTGGAAAAGGTTTTTAAAAAGGTTAGGAGAGAAGATTAGATTAAAATAAGTTAGGAGAACTTACGTTAATGGTAACGTTAATGGTAACTTTGGGAAGGGATTAATGATACGATGGTAATAGCAAATGTAGGAAGGATGACACCGACAACAACTTTTCTGAAATTAGAGGTAGCAAGAGGGACTCAGGAGGTTATGGTACGAATGGGGTTAAAATAGGAGAGCAGATAGAAACAATATAGATTAATCTGAAATGGAGAATATAGATTCATCATGGAAGCTGCAGGATGGGGTCTTTTGATTTTGATGACAGAGGGGGGGGGGTATCTGATCAGTACTGCTCGTTCCTCTGTTGTGAAAATTAGAGATAGATTAACTCATTCTGTAAGATCAGTGAGGAATCTTGAGGGTTGATGTCTGTTGGGGATGCCAGCCCAAGACGTGTTAGACGGTCGCGCGGCCTCTATCAGGTGTGGGTAAGTCTTATGCTTTGTAATGACTGTGGTATCGGCAACAGTCATTGACAGATAAAATAATGTAGTTGTCAGAACAGTAGGTTTAAGTGTTCTTGGGTAAATGGATTACCCTATGGGAATTGTTAGATGGAAAGTAAAGTCAGGTAACAGTGGAAACCTGAAGTATTCAGGTGAACCAGTGAGGATAAAAGTTGTTGTTGTTCTAATAAAACACATGAGGTAGGGGTATGTTTATGGGAATATCAGATTGTGAGGAGTATAGGATAACTTTGGATAAGTATGACCTTAAGGGTAGTAATGACAAATAATAGGTTACTTTTTATATACCAGGTAGTAAGAAGAGCAGGACTTTGATGGTTAAAAGATTAGCTTTTGACTGACAATGTGACTATGGGAATTTTAGAGATATTTGGTGGGTTTGTGATGATAGAGTATATTCTTACCCTATGGAGGGATAGGATGTTGTTACATGTCAACGTTTAAGCTTCCATATGAGGTTTTTACCATTAAAAGAGGAGTGGTACCAACACAGGTCAATCTGAAACTACTGTTGAAAATAGGGTGAAAAGAAACATGGCTAAATTTAGTAATCTTGAAGCCTACCATTGGAGAATAAGTCTGGGAGAGAAGTGGGGACTTGGACTTTTTCCATGGTATGGTGCAAACATTTGGGAAGATCATATTGATAAATATTAGTTATAATTTGGGTCCGGATAGTTCCGATAATATCACGAGTGTTATAGATGCGTTGAAGAATATAAGGTATGCCTTTGGAAGATCTGAGAAAGCTGGATGGTCAGCGAAGTCTTGGTTGCAAGATCAGTTAGGCCAGTAGGGGGCAGTGATGGGTTACATTTTAATCACAGCTTTGATAGCACTGTGTAATATGTTACTGACTTTTGAGAAAGTTATGAGATTGAGATAGGTTGGAGAAGTGGTGCCTGGAGGCAACACTCAGATGCCATTGTTGACTGTTCCGGATCTGGACGAAGAGGGACAAGTGGCCTACTGATGGATAAATATCCTTTTTGATTATTTGATCATTTTATTTTTATTGTTTCAAGGAAAACATTTTTTAGGGTGATTTTAGTATAATTTTAGAATGATTTTATGAATCAAGGGGGGGATAGGTTAATGTGATTCATACATCATTTATATGTCATTTTTATATTCTTAAATTGATGTTGAGGTTTAATTTGAAAATGTTGTTTTGCAAAAGATACTGTTTGGTCTTTTATTTTTCTTTCAGAAGCATTTGGGAGAAAGAACATGTGGAGATTGAAATACTCAAACAAGGACAATATGAAGGGACAATATGAAGTGACAATATGACTGGAGGAGATGAAACAAGGAGGGTGTGGAAAGGTTCCGATTCCATCATCAACGATGCAGTGGAAGTCGAGATTACGGAGGAGACTACGGAGGAGATGAAGTGTAGTGGACTACATTCCATTATGTAGACATATTTGATGTGTAATACATAATTGTGTCATATTCTTAGGTATTGATTTTAGTAAAATGATGTTTGATGTTATTGAATACAGATGAGGATCTTAGATGTTTTTGTTTATTTCGTGAATGTTTAGGGACAGGACGTTTAGGCAGGGAGAGAGTCCCTTTTGGGTCCTATGGGTTGACCAGCCTGAGAGTGGATGTTTCTGGATAGGATTTTGTTTGCAGGGGTTTACATGTGTATTTAATGGCATCATAGTTTCAAATGTATTTACATGGTTTATGGGTTTATCTGGAGTACCGAGGTGGTTGCCTGGGGCAGAGGGACCGTGAGAGAATTTTACTGTCTTGATTGATGGATGGATGGATTTGGAACAAAGGTTGCCGGACAGTTTTTTCGCTCTCACACTCCATAAAGATTTATTCATGATTCATAGTAATGTACGTACACTCCATAAAGATTTGTTCATGATTCATAGTAATGTATTCACACTTCATAAACAGTTATTCATATTTCATAAGAAAGCTATTTACACTCTAGAGGAGAATGTTTTTGGGTTTAAGGTTAAGGATATTCAATAAGATAAATTGTTACTAGTCATAATCCTATTCTGTTTGGTTTCGAGACGTTTAGTTCGTCTCGAAGGGGGGAATATGTTGTGTATTGAGATTATGAATGTTTTGGAGGAACAAGGAATGTTGTTTATGTTAGTATCAAGAGGGAATATTTTAGGTGTAATATCACATATCACAGACAGGAGGTGTGTTGTAGACAGGGGAGACTGGTGATTGGCCAGAAGAGGGGGCATCATTGTTTATAAATAGGGGGAAAATCGTAGAAGGAGCCAGAACGAGCAGCCATTCTGAGGCGTCATTCTCCGGGTGTCATGACACCTGTCACTCATGCTGAAAGCTTGTAATATGAATAAACTTATGATCAAGGTTCAGTATGAGCAGACTCTTTGTGGACAGCAATAATGACCAGCATTCTCCCGATACCACAATATATATATATATATATATATATATATATATATATATATATATAGTGTCCTCTAAGATGCTCTGCACCAGTCTGTCCCTACCCTTGGTCCCCTAGCCAATGGGCCAGCTAAGTGTAAAAATACATGCCCCACACCCAGCATAACATTTGACATTTTAGCCATTTATCAGACGCTTTTATCCAGAACGACTTATAGTTAGTTAGTGCATTCAACTTAAGGTAGCTAGGTGAGACAACCACATAATCCTGATATGAGCGTCTATGATAGAACGGTTGTTTATTTTTTATGACCAGACAACCATAAGAACTGAGGACATAAATTCACTGAAACAGACAGACACGATACAACACATTTAGACAAGAACAGTTACAAGCATTGCCATGGTGTAGCCTAATAAAAAAAGAAATAAGGACAAAACATTGTTAGCTTACATTCCATGGCATATGGAACATTTTGCCCTTACAATAACTTATATTTGCTTTAATTAATATTGTTAAACAGAACTCTTGTCGACTTTGTCAAAGTTGGTCTTGTTACCTCCTCAATCAGTCTTGGCATTTTCCTCGTCTTGAACCAAATCCTCTTCATCTTCTTCTCCTGATCCTTCTGGATCTGCAAAACCAGAGCCAACCTGGCTCCCAGCTCCATCACGTAGTCTGTCTAGATCGCCCTTTCCTCCAACCGACACTCACCCCTCCTCTGTGTCAGCGTTGAACCCTCCATGTCTTCCTCTTAGCTAACAATAACTCTGGAAAATACACAACGTTGTAGTAAGTGGGTGTTGCTAACCAAATAATAATGCATCTCTTTACAATGTGCACACGTTTTCTTCCCAGCTACTTACAATTAATCAAGTGAGAATCCTGATCCAGATATGTTTAGGCAATAGGCCTATCTGAATTACTAGTAAAAAGTTGGCTACTGGAAAAGCGACCAAGTTCAAATGAATCGATTTTGGCTGTTCTTATCATTTCGTGAACAATATCCTTGATGACATCATCATTGTGATGCAAGGCGTTGCCATGGCAGATGAAAAAGCACAACACAGACTTTAAAAAGCAAACTTCAGGGTCTTTCTGTACCTTGCTATTGAGCCTTATTCAACCCCTCATGTAGCTCTACTCCATATTGGGCCTGGTTCTCACAAACCACACTAATCAGTTCCATCATATCATTGAAAACACTGTGTTTTGGGTAGAAAATGACTCTATATCCATGCAGGACCTAACTTGTACAGTTTCATCTATTTTAAAAGCCAAGGAGGTAAAAATGCCAGTCTTCTCTTTGAGTGCCCTTGAGTGCACCTCAATTTAAAGAGGTCTATCAATTCAACCATTTGAAATGGATGTCCATTCAATTAAGAACATATTATTCTTATTAGAAATGAATCAGCTACAAATTAGGTAGGCGTACTTGTTTTTTTACACAACCTACTCTTTTGGTACATATTTATTGAGATAATTGATTACAACATATGTTGGTGATTAACACAGAGAGAGGTTTTTTTTCTGTCATCAATAGAATGCATTAGCCATTAGGCTGGCTCACTACAATTGTAACATGACATCTCAGGTGTCAGGATGAAGCATTTTCTCACAAAAAGAGGACTCAAGCAAACTATCTCTCTTCAACAGTTTCACTAGTCATGTTAGGTCTACTTAAAATGTCACATTCATACACAAGTAATTTGAAAATAAGTTATACTACTGAAACACATTCACAATAAGTTATATTACAACCTACCTCTGAAGTAAGCAGTGTGTTCTCTCACTAATGAAATAGGACATTAATAATTTGTCAGTGGTTAGTTGAATCAGTCTCTTTGCACTGTTCAGTTTGTCTGTGCAACAGGTAACCTTCCAGAATCGGACTCTTGTGATGTCACAATGGAGTCCCCATTGCCATGGTTACCCACAGCAGCTTTCATGTGTTATCAAATGCTGGCACAATTTAGTTTATTTATTTTAGATTTTTTGTACCTATGCAGCACAGTCATACCTAATATATACAATGAATCCATATAACCTAATTTTTTATTAAAATAAAATGCTGTAACTCATGTAAAATGGTTGACCATTCAAACGACATGTGTTTTGCCTAATTAAAAGTCTATATGTTTTAGATATCATAAATAGCAGCCAGGCTTACTTAGGTTGTTTGTTCGATCTCAGCCTACCACTAATGCCAATATTTTTCATCATCATCAATGAAATACATAGGCTACCTTACTACAGTAAAACAAGTCTTCCATAGTCTATGTCACCTCAGTAACAAAGTTCCAAAAAAGAAATGAGGGGTCAAGAAAACATCTCTCTTCAATGGCCTCAGCTATTAGCCATATGATCAACAAGGTCAACTGCAGCACTAAAATCAAGAAGCAGCTCATCCACAAGTTTATCTTGGTCAAGTGATCTGAGCCATTGATCGATTAAATCAACGAGAGCTGTTGCAGTCGAGTGATCCTTACGGTATCTTTACGGTACGCATGCTCATAGAGGGATAAAATTAGCTGGATGTGTAATTATATAGGCCCAAAAAATGTAATTGAAGAGTAGGTGTCATTGATGTTTAGCATTTAAGTTTAATAAATAATTAAATAAAGAAATCAATATCAGCTGACTATAGAAAAGTATTGTTTAAAATTATGTTTGAACATTTTCTTATCCGTGTCTTTCCAGTTGATATAACCAAACAGACAACCTTTGTTGCTCAAGAGCGTCACACATTCCTCCATTCATTCTCTATCATATTCCCCTCCATCAAATTCCTCTATCATATTCCCTCCATCATATTCTCTCTATTATATTTCTCTCCATCATATTCCACTCCATCATAATACTCGCTATCATATTCCCTCTATCATATTCCTCTTTATTTTTACAGGGAATCCCAATTGAGACTAGTGTCTCTTTTTCAATGGTGCCCTGTGTTATATCAATTAACAATCCAAACAGCTTAAACAGATAAAATTACATACAGAGTAGAAAATATATAGAGCAAAATTATTAGACTTGAACACATACATTTCACAATGAACAGGTCTTGTATTTAACCAGTTGAGCTGACAACCATTTTGCACTGTTTCACTAGGGCTTTAGTCATCAATCTAGCAAGAGGGAAATATTTTATTAATGTAGTGGTGTCCCTCCCCCCAGGAAGCTACGACCTTTAGCTTTCACCTGGAATTGTTCATTTATGTCTGAGAAAAAAAACACTTTCCAAACCATATGATCTAGTACACAAGAAAAGTATAATACAACCTTCTTTACTACTTTGCCAAACATTTCATGACATTAGTGAGAGTCAAAATCTGTAAAATTTGTGAATGTCTAAATTAACATTTGGGCAATTTGACCAGTGTACATCACTCCTATAGACAATGAGAGATGGGCTATGTAAAGGTCTCGATTTTGTCGTTCTGAACAAATGTTTGACTTCCACACAAAATTTCTTCTTGACTTATTTTAGGTTTAAGGAAGTGTGTAGGTTTAAACTATTGCTTTAAAGGGAAGAGAGGGGGAGGAGGAGAGAGCGCGAGAGATGGGGGGAGTGGGAGAAAGAGGGAAGGAGGGGGAGGAGGGGGAGGAGGTGGAGGGCAGCTGTGTCCGACACACCATACTTACACCTGCAACAGGTAGGCCAGGGGGCGGGACCTGTAGGTGAGACTCATAACATGATAAGGGGGGCAGGTGAAGAAGGGGTGTTGCTGGAGTCAAGGAAGGGAGGGTGTTCCTACGAGCCCCCTGCCAGCGAGACGGGGAGCAGGGAGGAAGTCTGTCCATGGAGCATTTCTGGGTCATTGGGTCGCCTCCAATGAGATTAGATCACCCTCTACAATGTAAAGCAGTTTGAGTACTGGGGGGTTCTCTGTATAAATCCAAGGTGAAACCTCCAGGGGCTAGCCTTCTCTCAGCGGAGAGTCTGCTCTGGGCTGCCTGCGAAAGGTGCTCCTCTGTGGGAAAGAGGAGAGAACAAGAGGCCCCAGAAGAGATCTCCTTATGGTAGTGATGGACAGATCAACTCTCCTTGTTATCTTCCACCTCTTCCTCTTCCTCTTGCTCGGCCTTCTCCCTCCTTTCCTTCTTACAGTCTTACAGTCCTTCTTACAGTCATTTTCTCCCTTTCCTCCTTCCTCTCCTCCCTCTTTCTTTTCCTCTACCTTCCTCTCCCTCCTTCCCTCTCGGTAAACCTTGTTTAGTCGGGCCAGATTGTGGATAGCTAGCCATGGTTTAGACCACTGTCGCTGTCTGGGTGGGGGGATACAGGACTGGTCCACTGGACTCAGCTCACATGGGCAGAACCTGCTGCTGCTGCCACTCCCCCTCTTACCTGGGATGAGATCACGTTTGGAGGAAACCTGGCACCATCCCTACGGTGAAGCATGGTGGTGGCAGCATCATGCTCCGGGGAGGATTTTCAGGGACAGGGACTGGGAACACGCCCCATTCACATCGACGGGGCTGTAGTGGAGCAGGTCGAGAGTTTCAAGTTCCTTGGTGTCCACATCACCAACAAACTATCATGGTTCAAACACACCAAGACAGTCGTGAAGAGGGCACGACAACGCCTTTTCCACCACAGGAGACTGAAAAGATTTGGCATTGGTCCCAAGATCCTCAAAAAGTTCTACAGCTGCACCATCGAGAGCTTCCTGACCAGTTGCATCACCGCCTGGTATGGCAACTGCTCGGCATCCGACCGTAAGGCGCTACAGAGGGTAGTGCGTACGGCCCAGTACATCACTGGAGCCAAGCTTCCTGCCATCCAGGACCTATATACTTGGAGGTGTAAGAGGGAGGCCCAAAAAATTGACAAAGACTCCAGTCACCCAAGTCATAGACTGTTCTCTCTGCTACCGCACAGCAAGCGGTACCAGAGTGCCAAGTCTAGGTCCAAAAGGCCCCTTAACAGCTTCTATCCCCAATTCATAAGACTGCTGAACAATTCATCAAATGGCCACCCGGACTATTTACATTGACACCTCCCCCCTTTGTTTTTACACTGGTAATAGGAATCTGGATCGGTTTCCTTTTCTTTTTACCTTGCTTTTGTTATTATTATTATTTTTTAAAGTTTTCTTTTTACATTTCGTAAAATGTTATAATTACAAAAACATTTCATTTTAATTTCAATTTAGTAACATACTGTATCATTCAAATAAATATTATTATTTGTCTAATCATATTTTGCCAGCTAACTGGGTGGCAGGCTGCAATCAGTAGCTATAATTAAGTACAGCAGCCACCAACCATCTAACGTTAATGCCTCGGATAATGAGGTTAGAAGAACAGCTGAATGGTCGGTAGCTAGCTGGCTCAATTACAGGTACTCTTAAGCGTGAAATAACATTGGAAACAACTAACCACAGTTGCTAAAAGTTACCAGTAGCTACCCACTAGCTAGCTAGCTTTGTTGGTCCAAGTGGTGGGTTAGCTAGCACTCGTGCTTCGCCGGGGTCCACCGAATAGAATACTTACCTACAATAATTACCTACAATAACCTACAATAACTACCTAAGTAAACTACCTATAATACCTGACTACAATACCTACATACAATCTAAATACATGGTTTAAGCTTTACTCAACAACATATAAGAAGCCAGCTTATCTCCTGCTAGAGAAAACACAACCTCTCCCGACAACCTCGAGGCAAGAGACCTTTCTCTCTTTCTCGTCATCTTTCAACTTCTTATTCAGTTCCTTATTTTTCTCTTTTTCCTCCATCTTTAAAAATGTGACTTTCTGCTTGAGGTTCATGGCCAGAAAGCCCACTCTTCCCAGGATGGTCTCTGCTCTCTCTGATGAAACCGTCCCATTGGAGCTCTTGGAATGGGCACGGTCCGCCTCACTCTTCAAACCCTCCCTCGGGCTCACCTCCTCCTTGACGCTCCTCTCTTCACTCTCAATGTCAATGCCTGTCCAATAATCCTAACAGGAAGACATTGACTCTAGATGTAATATTGTTCCAATGTGGCACATTCAATACACATTTGAGTGATCAACATACATTGATGGCCTCATGGGGCACACAATTTAGAGGACAGTAATTGAGGTAACTTGTTTATTTGTATCCCAAACTGATTTTGTAATAGCCATAGATGTTCTTCCTGGGTCCACACCAAACGTAATACAAATGTTAACCCTAGTAAGGGGTGATGTTTTATACTATGAGCATAGATTAGCAGGGTTGGGGTCAATTCAATTTCAATTCCAGTCAATTCAGGAAGTACTTAATTCAATGCTTTGAATTGAAATGGAACAGACCCCCAACCCTGTAGAGTAGAAGTGTAAAATAGGACACCTACCTTTGCCTTTTTCAGCGTCCAGGGCCTGGGTTCCTCATCCTCTGACCTGCATATGGAGGCTCTCACTCTAACAGGCGTCTTAGTGGCCATGCAGAGCAGAGGGGTTGCCAGAGTTAAGTTAGCATCTGGGACCAGCTGGTGAGCATGAGGGCAGCGATCCACCTCTTCACTAGTGCCCTTCCCTTTCTGCTCTGGCTGCTTGTGGTCCTTGTCATGGATCCATGCCAGGCTTGGAGGAAGTGCTAGGACAGGGCTTTTATCACTCATCAGTTCCTCTCTCTTGACAGTGGATGCAACTGCACTTGCCTCTGTGTTAACTGAGCACTATGTGGTGTCCTCAACTGTCTCCTCTGGCTGCTTGTGGTCATTGTTGTTGTGAATGCATTGCAGACCTGGAGGACTTTTATCATCCCAGGTGTAAATAGCAACAGTTGCCTCTGTGTCGACTGAGCACTTTGTAGTGCACTCAACTGTCTTCCATAGCGGTTTGTGGTCATTGTTGTGGGTGCAGGTCAGGATTAGAGGCAGTGTTGCAGGTGCAGGAGGACTTTTATCAGCCAAACACTCCTCCGTGTGGACAGTGGACACAGAAACGGCTGCTTCCCTGGCAACTGGACACTTGTTGGTGTCCTCTACTGCCTCCCCTGGCAGAGTGTGGACAGTGGAGACGGAAACGGCCGCTTCCCTGGACACTTGACTCTTGGTGGTGTCCTCTACTGCCTCCTCTGGCTGCTTGTGGCCATTGTCTAGAATGTGTGGCAACTTTGAAGGCAGCATTGGAGCCGGGCTTTTATCACCCAACAGGTTCTCTCCCTGGACAATGGATGTGCCTGCAGTGATCGCTGTGGTAACGGAGGACTCGGTGGCATCCTCTTTTGTCTCCTCTGTCAGTTTGTGGTCAGAGTCTCGGATACATGGCGAGCTTGGAGGCAGTGCTGCAGGGTCAGGAGGGCTTTGATCAGCTGCCATGTCCTCTTTGAGGTGAGTGGACACATCATTGTTTGTTTCACTGATAACTGGACACTTGGTGGTGTCCTCTACTGCCTCCCCTGGCAGTTTGTAGTCAACTTCAAAGACAAGTGGCAGACTTGGAGGCAGCATTGGGACAGGGCATTTAGCTGCTGATCTGTACACTCCAAAATCAACAGTAGCTGTGCCTGCAGTGGTCTCTGTAGCAACTGAGACCTCATAGGTATCCTCTACTGTCTGCTCTGATGGCATGAAGTCATCGTCAAAGACTGTTGGCAGGCATGTAGGCAGCACTGAAGGAAGACTTCTAGCTGCCCATCGATTCTCTCCCTTGACAGTGGCTGTGGTAGCAGTGGTCTCTGTGGCAACTGGGCACTCTGTGGCTGAAACAGCAGGCTTAGAGGTTTCGAGGAAATTGAATGAATTGCCAATGAACCGCTGAGCCAGGGGTGGGAGGGAGTAATGATAGAATCTGTCCTCTTCCTCAACATTAGATATTGCCACTGGAGCAACTGAGACCTCAGTGGTGCCCTCTACTGCCTGATGTGGCTGCATGGAGTCTTCGTCAAAGAAGTGTGGCAGGTATCGATGCAGCATTGAGGAAAGATGTATATCTGTCCATAGGTCCTCTCGTATACCTGTAGATACATCTGCAGTGGCCTCTGTGGCAACTGGGCATTCAGCAGACTGGCAGGTTTCAGGGACAAAGTATGAAAATACAATGAACCGCTGTGCATCCTGAGCGCGTATGGCAAATGGAGAGGGGGGATGCAACATGGTAGGTATAGGCCTCTGATTGGTGAAAGCCAGTGGTGGGAGGGAGTCAATACAGGGAGCCATGAACTCAGTGAGAGGACAGTTGCTCACATCTCACACATTCTGCGTGAGAAAAGAAACAGACATGATGAAAGTGATCACATTCAGTACATACATACATACATACTGTATGAGTCAGCACTACTTACTTATACATCACATATATATATATATATATATATATATATATATATAGTGTCCTCTAAGATGCTCTGCACCAGTCTGTCCCAACCCTTGGTCCCCTAGCCAATGGGCCAGCTAAGTGTAAAAATACATGCCCCACACCCAGCATAACATTTGACATTTTAGCCATTTATCAGACGCTTTTATCCAGAACGACTTATAGTTAGTTAGTGCATTCAACTTAAGGTAGCTAGGTGAGACAACCACATAATCCTGATATGAGCGTCTATGATAGAACGGTTGTTTATTTTTTATGACCAGACAACCATAAGAACTGAGGACACAAATTCACTGAAACAGACAGACACGATACAACACATTTAGACAAGAACAGTTATAAGCATTGCCATGGTGTAGCCTAATACAAAAAGAAATAAGGACAAAACATTGTTAGCTTACATTCCATGGCATATGGAACATTTTGCCCTTACAATAACTTATATTTGCTTTAATTAATATTGTTAAACAGAACTCTTGTCGACTTTGTCAAAGTTGGTCTTGTTACCTCCTCAATCAGTCTTGGCATTTTCCTCGTCTTGAACCAAATCCTCTTCATCTTCTTCTCCTGATCCTTCTGGATCTGCAAAACCAGAGCCAACCTGGCTCCCAGCTCCATCACGTAGTCTGTCTAGATCGCCCTTTCCTCCAACCGACACTCACCCCTCCTCTGTGTCAGCGTTGAACCCTCCATGTCTTCCTCTTAGCTAACAATAACTCTGGAAAATACACAACGTTGTAGTAAGTGGGTGTTGCTAACCAAATAATAATGCATCTCTTTACAATGTGCACACGTTTTCTTCCCAGCTACTTACAATTAATCAAGTGAGAATCCTGATCCAGATATGTTTAGGCAATAGGCCTATCTGAATTACTAGTAAAAAGTTGGCTATTGGAAAAGCGACCAAGTTCAAATGAATCGATTTTGGCTGTTCTTATCATTTCGTGAACAATATCCTTCATGACATCATCATTGTGATGCAAGGCGTTGCCATGGCAGATGAAAAAGCACAACACAGACTTTAAAAAGCAAACTTCAGGGTCTTTCTGTACCTTACTATTGAGCCTTATTCAACCCCTCATGTAGCTCTACTCCATATTGGGCCTGGTTCTCACAAACCACACTAATCACTTCCATCATATCATTGAAAACACTGTGTTTTGGGTAGAAAATGACTCTATATCCATGCAGGACCTAACTTGTACAGTTTCATCTATTTTAAAAACCAAGGAGGTAAAAATGCCAGTCTTCTCTTTGAGTGCCCTTGAGTGCACCTCAATTTAAAGAGGTCTATCAATTCAACCATTTGAAATGGATGTCCATTCAATTAAGAACATATTATTCTTATTAGAAATGAATCAGCTACAAATTAGGTAGGCGTACTTGTTTTTTTTACACAACCTACTCTTTTGGTACATATTTATTGAGATAATTGATTACAACATATGTTGGTGATTAACACAGAGAGAGGTTTTTTTTCTGTCATCAATAGAATGCATTAGCCATTAGGCTGGCTCACTACAATTGTAACATGACATCTCAGGTGTCAGGATGAAGCATTTTCTCACAAAAAGAGGACTCAAGCAAACTATCTATCTTCAACAGTTTCCCTAGTCATGTTAGGTCTACTTAAAATGTCACATTCATACACAAGTAATTTGAAAATAAGTTATACTACTGAAACACATTCACAATAAGTTATATTACAACCTACCTCTGAAGTAAGCAGTGTGTTCTCTCACTAATGAAATAGGACATTAATAATTTGTCAGTGGTTAGTTGAATCAGTCTCTTTGCACTGTTCAGTTTGTCTGTGCAACAGGTAACCTTCCAGAATCGGAATCTTGTGATGTCACAATGGAGTCCCCATTGCCATGGTTACCCTCAGCAGCTTTCATGTGTTATCAAATGCTGGCACAATTTAGTTTATTTATTTTAGATTTTTTTGTACCTATGCAGCACAGTCATACCTAATATATACAATGAATCCATATAACCTAATTTTTTATTAAAATAAAATGCTGTAACTCATGTAAAATGGTTGACCATTCAAACGACATGTGTTTTGCCTAATTAAAAGTCTATATGTTTTAGATATCATAAATAGCAGCCAGGCTTACTTAGGTTGTTTGTTCGATCTCAGCCTACCACTAATGCCAATATTTTTCATCATCATCATCATCATCAATGAAATACATAGGCTACCTTACTACAGTAAAACAAGTCTTCCATAGTCTATGTCACCTCAGTAACAAAGTTCCAAAAAAGAAATGAGGGGTCAAGAAAACATCTCTCTTCAATGGCCTCAGCTATTAGCCATATGATCAACAACGTCAACTGCAGCACTAAAATCAAGAAGCAGCTCATCCACAAGTTTATCTTGGTCAAGTGATCTGAGCCATTGATCGATTAAATCAACGAGAGCTGTTGCAGTCGAGTGATCCTTACGGTATCTTTACGGTACGCATGCTCATAGAGGGATAAAATTAGCTGGATGTGTAATTATATAGGCCCAAAAAATGTAATTGAAGAGTAGGTGTCATTGATGTTTAGCATTTAAGTTTAATAAATAATTAAATAAAGAAATCAATATCAGCTGACTATAGAAAAGTATTGTTTAAAATTATGTTTGAACATTTTCTTATCCGTGTCTTTCCAGTTGATATAACCAAACAGACAACCTTTGTTGCTCAAGAGCGTCACACATTCCTCCATTCATTCTCTATCATATTCCCCTCCATCAAATTCCTCTATCATATTCCCTCCATCATATTCTCTCTATTATATTTCTCTCCATCATATTCCACTCCATCATAATACTCGCTATCATATTCCCTCTATCATATTCCTCTTTATTTTTTACAGGGAATCCCAATTGAGACCAGTGTCTCTTTTTCAATGGTGCCCTGTGTTATATCAATTAACAATCCAAACAGCTTAAACAGATAAAATTACATACAGAGTAGAAAATATATAGAGCAAAATTATTAGACTTGAACACATACATTTCACAATGAACAGGTCTTGTATTTAACCAGTTGAGCTGACAACCATTTTGCACTGTTTCACTAGGGCTTTAGTCATCAATCTAGCAAGAGGGAAATATTTTATTAATGTAGTGGTGTCCCTCCCCCCAGGAAGCTACGACCTTTAGCTTTCACCTGGAATTGTTCATTTATGTCTGAGAAAAAAAAACACTTTCCAAACCATATGATCTAGTACACAAGAAAAGTATAATACAACCTTCTTTACTACTTTGCCAAACATTTCATGACATTAGTGAGAGTCAAAATCTGTAAAATTTGTGAATGTCTAAATTAACATTTGGGCAATTTGACCAGTGTACATCACTCCTATAGACAATGAGAGATGGGCTATGTAAAGGTCTCGATTTTGTCGTTCTGAACAAATGTTTGACTTCCACACAAAATTACTTCTTGACTTATTTTAGGTTTAAGGAAGTGTGTAGGTTTAAACTATTGCTTTAAAGGGAATAGAGGGGGAGGAGGAGAGAGCGCGAGAGATGGGGGGAGTGGGAGAAAGAGGGAAGGAGGGGGAGGAGGGGGAGGAGGTGGAGGGCAGCTGTGTCCGACACACCATACTTACACCTGCAACAGGTAGGCCAGGGGGCGGGACCTGTAGGTGAGACTCATAACATGATAAGGGGGGCAGGTGAAGAAGGGGTGTTGCTGGAGTCAAGGAAGGGAGGGTGTTCCTACGAGCCCCCTGCCAGCGAGACGGGGAGCAGGGAGGAAGTCTGTCCATGGAGCATTTCTGGGTCATTGGGTCGCCTCCAATGAGATTAGATCACCCTCTACAATGTAAAGCAGTTTGAGTACTGGGGGGTTCTCTGTATAAATCCAAGGTGAAACCTCCAGGGGCTAGCCTTCTCTCAGCGGAGAGTCTGCTCTGGGCTGCCTGCGAAAGGTGCTCCTCTGTGGGAAAGAGGAGAGAACAAGAGGCCCCAGAAGAGATCTCCTTATGGTAGTGATGGACAGATCAACTCTCCTTGTTATCTTCCACCTCTTCCTCTTCCTCTTGCTCGGCCTTCTCCCTCCTTTCCTTTTTACAGTCTTACAGTCATTTTCTCCCTTTCCTCCTTCCTCTCCTCCCTCTTTCTCTTCCTCTACCTTCCTCTCCCTCCTTCCCTCTTGGTAAACCTTGTTTAGTCGAGCCAGATTGTGGATAGCTAGCCATGGTTTAGACCACTGTCGCTGTCTGGGTGGGGGGATACAGGACTGGTCCACTGGACTCAGCTCACATGGGGAGAACCTGCTGCTGCTGCCACTCCCCCTCTTACCTGGGATGAGATCACGTTTGGAGGAAACCTGGCACCATCCCTACGGTGAAGCATGGTGGTGGCAGCATCATGCTCCGGGGAGGATTTTCAGGGACAGGGACTGGGAACACGCCCCATTCACATCGACGGGGCTGTAGTGGAGCAGGTCGAGAGTTTCAAGTTCCTTGGTGTCCACATCACCAACAAACTATCATGGTTCAAACACACCAAGACAGTCGTGAAGAGGGCACGACAACGCCTTTTCCACCTCAGGAGACTGAAAAGATTTGGCATTGGTCCCAAGATCCTCAAAAAGTTCTACAGCTGCACCATCGAGAGCTTCCTGACCAGTTGCATCACCGCCTGGTATGGCAACTGCTCGGCATCCGACCGTAAGGCGCTACAGAGGGTAGTGCGTACGGCCCAGTACATCACTGGAGCCAAGCTTCCTGCCATCCAGGACCTATATACTTGGAGGTGTAAGAGGGAGGCCCAAAAAATTGACAAAGACTCCAGTCACCCAAGTCATAGACTGTTCTCTCTGCTACCGCACAGCAAGCGGTACCAGAGTGCCAAGTCTAGGTCCAAAAGGCTCCTTTACAGCTTCTATCCCCAATTCATAAGACTGCTGAACAATTAATCAAATGGCCACCCGGACTATTTACATTGACACCTCCCCCCTTTGTTTTTACACTGGTAATAGGAATCTGGATCGGTTTCCTTTTCTTTTTACCTTGCTTTTGTTATTATTATTTTTTTTTAAACTTTTCTTTTTACATTTCGTAAAATGTTATAATTACAAAAACATTTCATTTTAATTTCAATTTAGTAACATACTGTATCATTCAAATAAATATTATTATTTGTCTAATCATATTTTGCCAGCTAACTGGGTGGCAGGCTGCAATCAGTAGCTGTAATTAAGTACAGCAGCCACCAACCATCTAACGTTAATGCCTCGGATAATGAGGTTAGAAGAACAGCTGAATGGTCGGTAGCTAGCTGGCTCAATTACAGGTACTCTTAAGCGTGAAATAACATTGGAAACAACTAACCACAGTTGCTAAAAGTTACCAGTAGCTACCCACTAGCTAGCTAGCTTTGTTGGTCCAAGTGGTGGGTTAGCTAGCACTCGTGCTTCGCCGGGGTCCACCGAATAGAATACTTACCTACAATAATTACCTACAATAACCTACAATAACTACCTAAGTAAACTACCTATAATACCTGACTACAATACCTACATACAATCTAAATACATGGTTTAAGCTTTACTCAACAACATATAAGAAGCCAGCTTATCTCCTGCTAGAGAAAACACAACCTCTCCCGACAACCTCGAGGCAAGAGACCTTTCTCTCTTTCTCGTCATCTTTCAACTTCTTATTCAGTTCCTTATTTTTCTCTTTTTCCTCCATCTTTAAAAATGTGACTTTCTGCTTGAGGTTCATGGCCAGAAAGCCCACTCTTCCCAGGATGGTCTCTGCTCTCTCTGATGAAACCGTCCCATTGGAGCTCTTGGAATGGGCACGGTCCGCCTCACTCTTCAAACCCTCCCTCGGGCTCACCTCCTCCTTGACGCTCCTCTCTTCACTCTCAATGTCAATGCCTGTCCAATAATCCTAACAGGAAGACATTGACTCTAGATGTAATATTGTTCCAATGTGGCACATTCAATACACATTTGAGTGATCAACATACATTGATGGCCTCATGGGGCACACAATTTAGAGGACAGTAATTGAGGTAACTTGTTTATTTGTATCCCAAACCGATTTTGTTATAGCCATAGATGTTCTTCCTGGGTCCACACCAAACGTAATACAAATGTTAACCCTAGTAAGGGGTGATGTTTTATACTATGAGCATAGATTAGCAGGGTTGGGGTCAATTCAATTTCAATTCCAGTCAATTCAGGAAGTACTTAATTCAATGCTTTGAATTGAAATGGAACAGACCCCCAACCCTGTAGAGTAGAAGTGTAAAATAGGACACCTACCTTTGCCTTTTTCAGCGTCCAGGGCCTAGGTTCCTCATCCTCTGACCTGCATATGGAGGCTCTCACTCTAACAGGCGTCTTAGTGGCCATGCAGAGCAGAGGGGTTGCCAGAGTTAAGTTAGCATCTGGGACCAGCTGGTGAGCATGAGGGCAGCGATCCACCTCTTCACTAGTGCCCTTCCCTTTCTGCTCTGGCTGCTTGTGGTCCTTGTCATGGATGCATGCCAGGCTTGGAGGAAGTGCTAGGACAGGGCTTTTATCACTCATCAGTTCCTCTCTCTTGACAGTGGATGCAACTGCACTTGCCTCTGTGTTAACTGAGCACTATGTGGTGTCCTCAACTGTCTCCTCTGGCTGCTTGTGGCCATTGTTGTTGTGAATGCATTGCAGACCTGGAGGACTTTTATCATCCCAGGTGTAAATAGCAACAGTTGCCTCTGTGTCGACTGAGCACTTTGTAGTGCACTCAACTGTCTTCCATAGCGGTTTGTGGTCATTGTTGTGGGTGCAGGTCAGGATTAGAGGCAGTGTTGCAGGTGCAGGAGGACTTTTTTCAGCCAAACACTCCTCCGTGTGGACAGTGGAAACAGAAACGGCTGCTTCCCTGGCAACTGGACACTTGTTGGTGTCCTCTACTGCCTCCCCTGGCAGAGTGTGGACAGTGGAGACGGAAACGGCCACTTCCCTGGACACTTGACTCTTGGTGGTGTCCTCTACTGCCTCCTCTGGCTGCTTGTGGCCATTGTCTAGAATGTGTGGCAACTTTGAAGGCAGCATTGGAGCCGGGCTTTTATCACCCAACAGGTTCTCTCCCTGGACAATGGATGTGCCTGCAGTGATCGCTGTGGTAACGGAGGACTCGGTGGCATCCTCTTTTGTCTCCTCTGTCAGTTTGTGGTCAGAGTCTCGAATAAATGGCGAGCTTGGAGGAAGTGCTGCAGGGTCAGGAGGGCTTTGATCAGCTGCCATGTCCTCTTTGAGGTGAGTGGACACATCATTGTTTGTTTCACTGATAACTGGACACTTGGTGGTGTCCTCTACTGCCTCCCCTGGCAGTTTGTAGTCAACTTCAAAGACAGGTGGCAGACTTGGAGGCAGCATTGGGACAGGGCATTTAGCTGCTGATCTGTACACTCCAAAATCAACAGTAGCTGTGCCTGCAGTGGTCTCTGTAGCAACTGAGACCTCATAGGTATCCTCTACTGTCTGCTCTGATGGCATGAAGTCATCGTCAAAGACTGTTGGCAGGCATGTAGGCAGCACTGAAGGAAGACTTCTAGCTGCCCATCGATTCTCTCCCTTGACAGTGGCTGTGGTAGCAGTGGTCTCTGTGGCAACTGGGCACTCTGTGGCTGAAACAGCAGGCTTAGACGTTTCGAGGAAATTGAATGAATTGCCAATGAACCGCTGAGCCAGGGGTGGGAGGGAGTAATGATAGAATCTGTCCTCTTCCTCAACATTAGATATTGCCACTGGAGCAACTGAGACCTCAGTGGTGCCCTCTACTGCCTGATGTGGCTGCATGGAGTCTTCGTCAAAGAAGTGTGGCAGGTATCGATGCAGCATTGAGGAAAGATGTATATCTGTCCATAGGTCCTCTCGTATACCTGTAGATACATCTGCAGTGGCCTCTGTGGCAACTGGGCATTCAGCAGACTGGCAGGTTTCAGGGACAAAGTATGAAAATACAATGAACCGCTGTGCATCCTGAGCGCGTATGGCAAATGGAGAGGGGGGATGCAACATGGTAGGTATAGGCCTCTGATTGGTGAAAGCCAGTGGTGGGAGGGAGTCAATACAGGGAGCCATGAACTCAGTGAGAGGACAGTTGCTCACATCTCACACATTCTGCGTGAGAAAAGAAACAGACATGATGAAAGTGATCACATTCAGTACATACATACATACTGTATGAGTCAGCACTACTTACTTATACATCACATATACATATATATATATATAGTGTCCTCTAAGATGCTCTGCACCAGTCTGTCCCAACCCTTGGTCCCCTAGCCAATGGGCCAGCTAAGTGTAAAAATACATGCCCCACACCCAGCATAACATTTGACATTTTAGCCATTTATCAGACGCTTTTATCCAGAACGACTTATAGTTAGTTAGTGCATTCAACTTAAGGTAGCTAGGTGAGACAACCACATAATCCTGATATGAGCGTCTATGATAGAACGGTTGTTTATTTTTTATGACCAGACAACCATAAGAACTGAGGACATAAATTCACTGAAACAGACAGACACGATACAACACATTTAGACAAGAACAGTTATAAGCATTGCCATGGTGTAGCCTAATACAAAAAGAAATAAGGACAAAACATTGTTAGCTTACATTCCATGGCATATGGAACATTTTGCCCTTACAATAACTTATATTTGCTTTAATTAATATTGTTAAACAGAACTCTTGTCGACTTTGTCAAAGTTGGTCTTGTTACCTCCTCAATCAGTCCTGGCATTTTCCTCGTCTTGAACCAAATCCTCTTCATCTTCTTCTCCTGATCCTTCTGGATCTGCAAAACCAGAGCCAACCTGGCTCCCAGCTCCATCACGTAGTCTGTCTAGATCGCCCTTTCCTCCAACCGACACTCACCCCTCCTCTGTGTCAGCGTTGAACCCTCCATGTCTTCCTCTTAGCTAACAATAACTCTGGAAAATACACAACGTTGTAGTAAGTGGGTGTTGCTAACCAAATAATAATGCATCTCTTTACAATGTGCACACGTTTTCTTCCCAGCTACTTACAATTAATCAAGTGAGAATCCTGATCCAGATATGTTTAGGCAATAGGCCTATCTGAATTACTAGTAAAAAGTTGGCTACTGGAAAAGCGACCAAGTTCAAATGAATCGATTTTGGCTGTTCTTATCATTTCGTGAACAATATCCTTCATGACATCATCATTGTGATGCAAGGCGTTGCCATGGCAGATGAAAAAGCACAACACAGACTTTAAAAAGCAAGCTTCAGGGTCTTTCTGTACCTTACTATTGAGCCTTATTCAACCCCTCATGTAGCTCTACTCCATATTGGGCCTGGTTCTCACAAACCACACTAATCACTTCCATCATATCATTGAAAACACTGTGTTTTGGGTAGAAAATGACTCTATATCCATGCAGGACCTAACTTGTACAGTTTCATCTATTTTAAAAACCAAGGAGGGAAAAATGCCAGTCTTCTCTTTGAGTGCCCTTGAGTGCACCTCAATTTAAAGAGGTCTATCAATTCAACCATTTGAAATGGATGTCCATTCAATTAAGAACATATTATTCTTATTAGAAATGAATCAGCTACAAATTAGGTAGGCGTACTTGTTTTTTTACACAACCTACTCTTTTGGTACATATTTATTGAGATAATTGATTACAACATATGTTGGTGATTAACACAGAGAGAGGTTTTTTTTCTGTCATCAATAGAATGCATTAGCCATTAGGCTGGCTCACTACAATTGTAACATGACATCTCAGGTGTCAGGATGAAGCATTTTCTCACAAAAAGAGGACTCAAGCAAACTATCTCTCTTCAACAGTTTCACTAGTCATGTTAGGTCTACTTAAAATGTCACATTCATACACAAGTAATTTGAAAATAAGTTATACTACTGAAACACATTCACAATAAGTTATATTACAACCTACCTCTGAAGTAAGCAGTGTGTTCTCTCACTAATGAAATAGGACATTAATAATTTGTCAGTGGTTAGTTGAATCAGTCTCTTTGCACTGTTCAGTTTGTCTGTGCAACAGGTAACCTTCCAGAATCGGAATCTTGTGATGTCACAATGGAGTCCCCATTGCCATGGTTACCCTCAGCAGCTTTCATGTGTTATCAAATGCTGGCACAATTTAGTTTATTTATTTTAGATTTTTTGTACCTATGCAGCACAGTCATACCTAATATATACAATGAATCCATATAACCTAATTTTTTATTAAAATAAAATGCTGTAACTCATGTAAAATGGTTGACCATTCAAACGACATGTGTTTTGCCTAATTAAAAGTCTATATGTTTTAGATATCATAAATAGCAGCCAGGCTTACTTAGGTTGTTTGTTCGATCTCAGCCTACCACTAATGCCAATATTTTTCATCATCATCATCATCATCATCAATGAAATACATAGGCTACCTTACTACAGTAAAACAAGTCTTCCATAGTCTATGTCACCTCAGTAACAAAGTTCCAAAAAAGAAATGAGGGTTCAAGAAAACATCTCTCTTCAATGGCCTCAGCTATTAGCCATATGATCAACAAGGTCAACTGCAGCACTAAAATCAAGAAGCAGCTCATCCACAAGTTTATCTTGGTCAAGTGATCTGAGCCATTGATCGATTAAATCAACGAGAGCTGTTGCAGTCGAGTGATCCTTACGGTATCTTTACGGTACGCATGCTCATAGAGGGATAAAATTAGCTGGATGTGTAATTATATAGGCCCAAAAAATGTAATTGAAGAGTAGGTGTCATTGATGTTTAGCATTTAAGTTTAATAAATAATTAAATAAAGAAATCAATATCAGCTGACTATAGAAAAGTATTGTTTAAAATTATGTTTGAACATTTTCTTATCCGTGTCTTTCCAGTTGATATAACCAAACAGACAACCTTTGTTGCTCAAGAGCGTCACACATTCCTCCATTCATTCTCTATCATATTCCCCTCCATCAAATTCCTCTATCATATTCCCTCCATCATATTCTCTCTATTATATTTCTCTCCATCATATTCCACTCCATCATAATACTCGCTATCATATTCCCTCTATCATATTCCTCTTTATTTTTACAGGGAATCCCAATTGAGACCAGTGTCTCTTTTTCAATGGTGCCCTGTGTTATATCAATTAACAATCCAAACAGCTTAAACAGATAAAATTACATACAGAGTAGAAAATATATAGAGCAAAATTATTAGACTTGAACACATACATTTCACAATGAACAGGTCTTGTATTTAACCAGTTGAGCTGACAACCATTTTGCACTGTTTCACTAGGGCTTTAGTCATCAATCTAGCAAGAGGGAAATATTTTATTAATGTAGTGGTGTCCCTCCCCCCAGGAAGCTACGACCTTTAGCTTTCACCTGGAATTGTTCATTTATGTCTGAGAAAAAAAACACTTTCCAAACCATATGATCTAGTACACAAGAAAAGTATAATACAACCTTCTTTACTACTTTGCCAAACATTTCATGACATTAGTGAGAGTCAAAATCTGTAAAATTTGTGAATGTCTAAATTAACATTTGGGCAATTTGACCAGTGTACATCACTCCTATAGACAATGAGAGATGGGCTATGTAAAGGTCTCCATTTTGTCGTTCTGAACAAATGTTTGAATTCCACACAAAATTACTTCTTGACTTATTTTAGGTTTAAGGAAGTGTGTAGGTTTAAACTATTGCTTTAAAGGGAAGAGAGGGGGAGGTGGAGAGAGCGCGAGAGATGGGGGGAGTGGGAGAAAGAGGGAAGGAGGGGGAGGAGGGGGAGGAGGGGGAGGAGGTGGAGGGCAGCTGTGTCCGACACACCATACTTACACCTGCAACAGGTAGGCCAGGGGGCGGGACCTGTAGGTGAGACTCATAACATGATAAGGGGGGCAGGTGAAGAAGGGGTGTTGCTGGAGCCAAGGAAGGGAGGGTGTTCCTACGAGCCCCCTGCCAGCGAGATGGGGAGCAGGGAGGAAGTCTGTCCATGGAGCATTTCTGGGTCATTGGGTCGCCTCCAATGAGATTAGATCACCCTCTACAATGTAAAGCAGTTTGAGTACTGGGGGGTTCTCTGTATAAATCCAAGGTGAAACCTCCAGGGGCTAGCCTTCTCTCAGCGGAGAGTCTGCTCTGGGCTGCCTGCGAAAGGTGCTCCTCTGTGGGAAAGAGGAGAGAACAAGAGGCCCCAGAAGAGATCTCCTTATGGTAGTGATGGACAGATCAACTCTCCTTGTTATCTTCCACCTCTTCCTCTTCCTCTTGCTCGGCCTTCTCCCTCCTTTCCTTCTTACAGTCTTACAGTCCTTCTTACAGTCATTTTCTCCCTTTCCTCCTTCCTCTCCTCCCTCTTTCTCTTCCTCTACCTTCCTCTCCCTCCTTCCCTCTTGGTAAACCTTGTTTAGTCGAGCCAGATTGTGGATAGCTAGCCATGGTTTAGACCACTGTCGCTGTCTGGGTGGGGGGATACAGGACTGGTCCACTGGACTCAGCTCACATGGGGAGAACCTGCTGCTGCTGCCACTCCCCCTCTTACCTGGGATGAGATCACGTTTGGAGGAAACCTGGCACCATCCCTACGGTGAAGCATGGTGGTGGCAGCATCATGCTCCGGGGAGGATTTTCAGGGACAGGGACTGGGAACACGCCCCATTCACATCGACGGGGGTGTAGTGGAGCAGGTCGAGAGTTTCAAGTTCCTTGGTGTCCACATCACCAACAAACTATCATGGTTCAAACACACCAAGACAGTCGTGAAGAGGGCACGACAACGCCTTTTCCACCTCAGGAGACTGAAAAGATTTGGCATTGGTCCCAAGTTCCTCAAAAAGTTCTACAGCTGCACCATCGAGAGCTTCCTGACCAGTTGCATCACCGCTTGGTATGGCAACTGCTCGGCATCCGACCGTAAGGCGCTACAGAGGGTAGTGCGTACGGCCCAGTACATCACTGGAGCCAAGCTTCCTGCCATCCAGGACCTATATACTTGGAGGTGTAAGAGGGAGGCCCAAAAAATTGACAAAGACTCCAGTCACCCAAGTCATAGACTGTTCTCTCTGCTACCGCACAGCAAGCGGTACCAGAGTGCCAAGTCTAGGTCCAAAAGGCTCCTTAACAGCTTCTATCCCCAATTCATAAGACTGCTGAACAATTAATCAAATGGCCACCCGGACTATTTACATTGACACCTCCTCCCTTTGTTTTTACACTGGTAATAGGAATCTGGATCGGTTTCCTTTTCTTTTTACCTTGCTTTTGTTATTATTATTATTTTTTAAAGTTTTATTTTTACATTTCGTAAAATGTTATAATTACAAAAACATTTCATTTTAATTTCAATTTAGTAACATACTGTATCATTCAAATAAATATTATTATTTGTCTAATCATATTTTGCCAGCTAACTGGGTGGCAGGCTGCAATCAGTAGCTGTAATTAAGTACAGCAGCCACCAACCATCTAACATTAATGCCTCGGATAATGAGGTTAGAAGAACAGCTGAATGGTCGGTAGCTAGCTGGCTCAATTACAGGTACTCTTAAGCGTGAAATAACATTGGAAACAACTAACCACAGTTGCTAAAAGTTACCAGTAGCAACCCACTAGCTAGATAGCTTTGTTGGTCCAAGTGGTGGGTTAGCTAGCACTCGTGCTTCGCCGGGGTCCACCGAATAGAATACTTACCTACAATAATTACCTACAATAACCTACAATAACTACCTAAGTAAACTACCTATAATACCTGACTACAATACCTACATACAATCTAAATACATGGTTTAAGCTTTACTCAAGAACATATAAGAAGCCAGCTTATCTCCTGCTAGAGAAAACACAACCTCTCCCGACAACCTCGAGGCAAGAGACCTTTCTCTCTTTCTCGTCATCTTTCAACTTCTTATTCAGTTCCTTATTTTTCTCTTTTTCCTCCATCTTTAAAAATGTGACTTTCTGCTTGAGGTTCATGGCCAGAAAGCCCACTCTTCCCAGGATGGTCTCTGCTCTCTCTGATGAAACCGTCCCATTGGAGCTCTTGGAATGGGCACGGTCCGCCTCACTCTTCAAACCCTCCCTCGGGCTCACCTCCTCCTTGACGCTCCTCTCTTCACTCTCAGTGTCAATGCCTGTCCAATAATCCTAACAGGAAGACATTGACTCTAGATGTAATATTGTTCCAATGTGGCACATTCAATACACATTTGAGTGATCAACATACATTGATGGCCTCATGGGGCACACAATTTAGAGGACAGTAATTGAGGTAACTTGTTTATTTGTATCCCAAACCGATTTTGTAATAGCCATAGATGTTCTTCCTGGGTCCACACCAAACGTAATACAAATGTTAACCCTAGTAAGGGGTGATGTTTTATACTATGAGCATAGATTAGCAGGGTTGGGGTCAATTCAATTTCAATTCCAGTCAATTCAGGAAGTACTTAATTCAATGCTTTGAATTGAAATGGAACAGACCCCCAACCCTGTAGAGTAGAAGTGTAAAATAGGACACCTACCTTTGCCTTTTTCAGCGTCCAGGGCCTGGGTTCCTCATCCTCTGACCTGCATATGGAGGCTCTCACTCTAACAGGCGTCTTAGTGGCCATGCAGAGCAGAGGGGTTGCCAGAGTTAAGTTAGCATCTGGGACCAGCTGGTGAGCATGAGGGCAGCGATCCACCTCTTCACTAGTGCCCTTCCCTTTCTGCTCTGGCTGCTTGTGGTCCTTGTCATGGATGCATGCCAGGCTTGGAGGAAGTGCTAGGACAGGGCTTTTATCACTCATCAGTTCCTCTCTCTTGACAGTGGATGCAACTGCACTTGCCTCTGTGTTAACTGAGCACTATGTGGTGTCCTCAACTGTCTCCTCTGACTGCTTGTGGTCATTGTTGTTGTGAATGCATTGCAGACCTGGAGGACTTTTATCATCCCAGGTGTAAATAGCAACAGTTGCCTCTGTGTCGACTGAGCACTTTGTAGTGCACTCAACTGTCTTCCATAGCGGTTTGTGGTCATTGTTGTGGGTGCAGGTCAGGATTAGAGGCAGTGTTGCAGGTGCAGGAGGACTTTTATCAGCCAAACACTCCTCCGTGTGGACAGTGGACACAGAAACGGCTGCTTCCCTGGCAACTGGACACTTGTTGGTGTCCTCTACTGCCTCCCCTGGCAGAGTGTGGACAGTGGAGACGGAAACGGTCGCTTCCCTGGACACTTGACTCTTGTTGGTGTCCTCTACTGCCTCCTCTGGCTGCTTGTGGCCATTGTCTAGAATGTGTGGCAACTTTGAAGGCAGCATTGGAGCCGGGCTTTTATCACCCAACAGGTTCTCTCCCTGGACAATGGATGTGCCTGCAGTGATCGCTGTGGTAACGGAGGATTCGGTGGCATCCTCTTTTGTCTCCTCTGTCAGTTTGTGGTCAGAGTCTCGGATACATGGCGAGCTTGGAGGCAGTGCTGCAGGGTCAGGAGGGCTTTGATCAGCTGCCATGTCCTCTTTGAGGTGAGTGGACACATCATTGTTTGTTTCACTGATAACTGGACACTTGGTGGTGTCCTCTACTGCCTCCCCTGGCAGTTTGTAGTCAACTTCAAAGACAAGTGGCAGACTTGGAGGCAGCATTGGGACAGGGCATTTAGCTGCTGATCTGTACACTCCAAAATCAACAGTAGCTGTGCCTGCAGTGGTCTCTGTAGCAACTGAGACCTCATAGGTATCCTCTACTGTCTGCTCTGATGGCATGAAGTCATCGTCAAAGACTGTTGGCAGGCATGTAGGCAGCACTGAAGGAAGACTTCTAGCTGCCCATCGATTCTCTCCCTTGACAGTGGCTGTGGTAGCAGTGGTCTCTGTGGCAACTGGGCACTCTGTGGCTGAAACAGCAGGCTTAGAGGTTTCGAGGAAATTGAATGAATTGCCAATGAACCGCTGAGCCAGGGGTGGGAGGGAGTAATGATAGAATCTGTCCTCTTCCTCAACATTAGATATTGCCACTGGAGCAACTGAGACCTCAGTGGTGCCCTCTACTGCCTGATGTGGCTGCATGGAGTCTTCGTCAAAGAAGTGTGGCAGGTATCGATGCAGCATATCTGTCCATAGGTCCTCTCGTATACCTGTAGATACATCTGCAGTGGCCTCTGTGGCAACTGGGCATTCAGCAGACTGGCAGGTTTCAGGGACAAAGTATGAAAATACAATGAACCGCTGTGCATCCTGAGCGCGTATGGCAAATGGAGAGGGGGGATGCAACATGGTAGGTATAGGCCTCTGATTGGTGAAAGCCAGTGGTGGGAGGGAGTCAATACAGGGAGCCATGAACTCAGTGAGAGGACAGTTGCTCACATCTCACACATTCTGCGTGAGAAAAGAAACAGACATGATGAAAGTGATCACATTCAGTACATACATACATACTGTATGAGTCAGCACTACTTACTTATACATCACATATATATATATATATATATATATATATATATATATATAGTGTCCTCTAAGATGCTCTGCACCAGTCTGTCCCAACCCTTGGTCCCCTAGCCAATGGGCCAGCTAAGTGTAAAAATACATGCCCCACACCCAGCATAACATTTGACATTTTAGCCATTTATCAGACGCTTTTATCCAGAACGACTTATAGTTAGTTAGTGCATTCAACTTAAGGTAGCTAGGTGAGACAACCACATAATCCTGATATGAGCGTCTATGATAGAACAGTTGTTTATTTTTTATGACCAGACAACCATAAGAACTGAGGACATAAATTCACTGAAACAGACAGACACGATACAACACATTTAGACAAGAACAGTTATAAGCATTGCCATGGTGTAGCCTAATACAAAAAGAAATAAGGACAAAACATTGTTAGCTTACATTCCATGGCATATGGAACATTTTGCCCTTACAATAACTTATATTTGCTTTAATTAATATTGTTAAACAGAACTCTTGTCGACTTTGTCAAAGTTGGTCTTGTTACCTCCTCAATCAGTCTTGGCATTTTCCTCGACTTGAACCAAATCCTCTTCATCTTCTTCTCCTGATCCTTCTGGATCTGCAAAACCAGAGCCAACCTGGCTCCCAGCTCCATCACGTAGTCTGTCTAGATCGCCCTTTCCTCCAACCGACACTCACCCCTCCTCTGTGTCAGCGTTGAACCCTCCATGTCTTCCTCTTAGCTAACAATAACTCTGGAAAATACACAACGTTGTAGTAAGTGGGTGTTGCTAACCAAATAATAATGCATCTCTTTACAATGTGCACACGTTTTCTTCCCAGCTACTTACAATTAATCAAGTGAGAATCCTGATCCAGATATGTTTAGGCAATAGGCCTATCTTAATTACTAGTAAAAAGTTGGCTACTGGAAAAGCGACCAAGTTCAAATGAATCGATTTTGGCTGTTCTTATCATTTCGTGAACAATATCCTTCATGACATCATCATTGTGATGCAAGGCGTTGCCATGGCAGATGAAAAAGCACAACACAGACTTTAAAAAGCAAACTTCAGGGTCTTTCTGTACCTTACTATTGAGCCTTATTCAACCCCTCATGTAGCTCTACTCCATATTGGGCCTGGTTCTCACAAACCACACTAATCACTTCCATCATATCATTGAAAACACTGTGTTTTGGGTAGAAAATGACTCTATATCCATGCAGGACCTAACTTGTACAGTTTCATCTATTTTAAAAACCAAGGAGGGAAAAATGCCAGTCTTCTCTTTGAGTGCCCTTGAGTGCACCTCAATTTAAAGAGGTCTATCAATTCAACCATTTGAAATGGATGTCCATTCAATTAAGAACATATTATTCTTATTAGAAATGAATCAGCTACAAATTAGGTAGGCGTACTTGTTTTTTTACACAACCTACTCTTTTGGTACATATTTATTGAGATAATTGATTACAACATATGTTGGTGATTAACACAGAGAGAGGTTTTTTTTCTGTCATCAATAGAATGCATTAGCCATTAGGCTGGCTCACTACAATTGTAACATTACATTTACATTTTACATTTTAGTCATTTAGCAGACGCTCTTATCCAGAGCGACTTACAGGAGCAATTAGGGTTAAGTGCCTTGCTCAAGGGCACATTTACCCCATTTAGCAGATGCTCTTATCCAGAGTGACTTACAAATTGGTGCATTCACCCTATAGCTAGTGGGATAACCACGTTACAAATTTTTTTTTGGTTTGTTTTTTCTCCTTTTTTTTTTTTTTTTTTTTGGGGGGGGGGGGGGGGGGGGGGTGTGGGTTGGGGTACGGGGGGTAGAAGGATTACATTATCCTATCCCAGGTATTCCTTAAAGAGGTGGGGTTTCAAATGTCTCCGGAAGGTGGTGAGTGACTCCGCTGTCCTGGCGTCGTGAGGGAGCTTGTTCCACCATTGGGGTGCCAGAGCAGCGAACAGTTTTGACTGGGCTGAGCGGGAGCTATGCTTCCGCAGAGGAAGGGGAGCCAGCAGGCCAGAGGTGGATGAACGCAATGCCCTCGTTTGGGTGTAGGGACTGATCAGAGCCTGAAGGTACGGCGGTGCCGTTCCCCTCACTGCTCCATAAGCAAGCACCATGGTCTTGTAACGGATGCGAGCTTCAACTGGAAGCCAGTGGAGTGTGCGGAGGAGGGGGGTGACGTGAGAGAACTTGGGAAGGTTGAACACCAGACGGGCGGCGGCATTCTGGATGAGTTGTAGGGGTTTAATGGCACAGGCAGGGAGCCCAGCCAACAGCGAGTTGCAGTAATCCAGACGGGAGATGACAAGTGCCTGGATTAGGACCTGTGCCGCTTCCTGTGTAAGGCAGGGTCGTACTCTCCGAATGTTGTAGAGCGTGGATCTGCAGGATCGGGTCACCGCCTTGATGTTAGCGGAGAACGACAGGGTGTTGTCCAGGGTCACGCCAAGGCTCTTCGCACTCTGGGAGGAGGACACAACGGAGTTCTCAATCGTGATGGCGAGGTCATGGAACGGGCAGTCCTTCCCCGGGAGGAAGAGCAGCTCCGTCTTGCCAGGGTTCAGCTTGAGGTGGTGATCCGACATCCATACTGATATGTCTGCCAGACATGCAGAGATGCGATTCGCCACCTGGTTATCAGAAGGGGGAAAGGAGAAGATTAGTTGTGTATCGTCAGCGTAGCAATGATAGGAGAGGCCATGTGAGGATATGACAGAGCCAAGTGACTTGGTGTATAGGGAGAATAGGAGAGGGCCTAGAACTGAGCCCTGGGGGACACCAGTGGTGAGAGCACGTGGTGCGGAGACAGCTTCTCGCCACGCCACTTGGTAGGAGCGACCGGTCAGGTAGGACGCAATCCAGGAGTGAGCCGCGCCGGAGATGCCCAGCTCGGAGAGGGTGGAGAGGAGGATCTGATGGTTCACAGTATCAAAGGCAGCAGACAGGTCTAGAAGGACAAGAGCAGAGGAGAGAGAGTTAGCTTTAGCAGTGCGGAGAGCCTCCGTGACACAGAGAAGAGCAGTCTCAGTTGAATGACCAGTCCTGAAACCTGACTGGTTTGGATCAAGAATGTCATTCTGAGAGAGACAGCAAGAGAGTTGGCTAAAGACGGCACGCTCAATAGTTTTGGAAAGAAAAGAAAGAAGGGATACTGGTCTGTAGTTGTTGACGTCAGTGGGATCGAGTGTTGGTTTTTTGAGAAGGGGTGCATCTCTCGCTCTCTTGAAGACGGAAGGGACATAGCCAGCGGTCAAGGATGAGTTGATCAGCGAGGTGAGGTAGGGGAGAAGGTCACCGGAGATGGTCTGGAGAAGAGAGGAGGGGATGGGGTCAAGCGGGCAGGTTGTTGGGCGGCCTGCAGTCACAAGTCGCAGGATTTTATCTGGAGAGAGAGGGGAGAAAGAAGTCAAAGCATAGGGTAGGGCAGTGTGAGTAGGACCAGCAGTGTCATTAGACTTAACAAACGAGGATCGGATGTCGTCAACCTTCTTTTCAAAGTGGTTGACGAAGTCATCCACCGAGAGAGAGGAGGGGGGGAGGGGATTCAGCAGGGAGGAGAATGTGGCAAAGAGCTTCCTAGGGTTAGAGGCAGATGCTTGGAATTTAGAGTGGTAGAAAGTGCCTTAGCAGCAGAAACAGATGAAGAAAATGTAGAGAGGAGGGAGTGAAAAGATGCCAGGTCGGCAGGGAGTTTAGTTTTCTTCCATTTCCGCTCCGCTGCCCGGAGCTCTGTTCTGTGAGCTCGCAATGAGTCATCAAGCCACGGAGCTGGAGGGGAGGACCGAGCCGGCCGGGAGGATAGGGGACACAGAGAGTCAAAGGATGCAGAAAGGGAGGAGAGGAGGGTTGAGGAGGCAGAATCAGGAGATTGGAGGGAGAAGGATTGAGCAGAGGGAAGTGATGATAGGATGGAAGAGGAGAGAGTAGTGGGAGAGAGAGAGCGAAGGTTGCGGCGGCGCATTACCATCTGTGTAGGGGCAGAGTGAGTAGTGTTGGAGGAGAGCGAGAGAGAAAAGGACACAAAGTAGTGGTCGGAGACATGGAGGGGAGTTGCAGTGAGATTAGTAGAAGAGCAGCATCTAGTAAAGATGAGGTCAAGCGTATTGCCTGCCTTGTGAGTAGGGAGGGACGGTGAGAGGGTGAGGTCAAAAGAGGAGAGGAGTGGAAAGAAGGAGGCAGAGAGAAATTAGTCAAATGTAGACGTAGGGAGGTTGAAATCCCCCAAAACTGTGAGGGGTGAGCCATCCTCAGGAAAGGAGCTTATCAAGGCGTCAAGCTCATTGATGAACTCTCCAAGGGAACCTGGAGGGCGATAGATGACAAGGATATTAAGCTTAGATGGGCTAGTGACTGTGACAGCATGGAATTCAAATGAGGAGATAGACAGATGGGTTAGGGGAAAAATTGAGAATGTCCACTTGGGAGAGATGAGGATTCCTGTGCCACCACCCCTCTGACCAGATGCTCTCGGGGTATGCGAGAACACATGGTCAGACGAGGAGAGAGCAGTAGGAGTAGCAGTGTTTTCAGTGGTAATCCATGTTTCCGTCAGCGCCAGGAAGTCGAGGGAATGGAGGTTAGCATAGGCTGGGATGAAGTCAGCTTTGTTGGCAGCAGAACGGCAGTTCCAGAGGCTGCCTGAGACCTGGAACTCCAGGTGTGGGGTGCGTGCAGGGACCACCAGGTTAGAGAGGCAGCAGCCACGCGGTGTGAGGCGTTTGTGTGGCCTGTGCGGAGAGGAGAGAACAGGGATAGGCAGAGGCAGAGGCATAGTTGACAGGCTGTAGCAAATGGCTACAATAATGCAGAGGAGATCGGAATGAAATGAATTAAACATCAGGAAAAGGAGTGAGTAGGGCCTCCCTCGCCAAAACTTACACCTCAGAAACTATAATTGTTTCACTGAACCATCCAGATAAAAACTCTCCCAACTTCCACTTTTAGAAATTAGAATTGTTGTGAACTACAGCAGTTCAATGTTTCAAGGAATAGACTCAACTTGCTTTGTTCAGCTAGCTAAATATGACACCATGGCTGACTAGCATGCTAGCATCCAATAACACACAGTTTAGCACCAATGGCACCATTGCTGACTAGCATGCTAGCATCAAATAACACACAGTTTAGCACAAATGGCACCATGGCTGACCAGCATGCTAGCATCCAATAACACACAGTTTAGCACCAATACTTGGTAACAACAAACGACCGATAGTGTTTTAACACGCTAAACAGATAATTCGTGTCTGTGTCTAGTTCCTATCATAACGCAGCAATAATTAAACGTTGGCTAGCTAGTACAAATATATTGTATTTAGCTGCTGCGGTACAGTTAGCTAGTCGTGATTGGCTACTGTGTTGACTTTGTATGAGACACGGCTAGCTAGCTGGCTAGCTTCGTGCTAATCCCCGGCATAGCCGAATATAATGCTAACCTACAATAACTATCCACAACAGCCCGCGATGCCTACTTACAATAACCAACTACGTTCTAAATACATAATTAAGCCTTACTCGACAAAGCCCAAGCTATGTACAAAGCCAAACTTACCCGACGCCAGCTGATATTTGTCTTCTGCAATCAGTAGGTGTAATTAAGTACAGTAGGTACTAACTACCTAACGCTGATGCCTCAGATAATGAAGTTAGAAAAACGGCTGAAATGGTAGAAAGCTAGCTGGCTTAATTACAGGTACTCTTAAGCGTGAATAACATTGGAAACAGCTATCCACCGTGGCATGACATCTCAGGTGTCAGGATGAAGCATTTTCTCACAAAAAGAGGACTCAAGCAAACTATCTCTCTTCAACAGTTTCACTAGTCATGTTAGGTCTACTTAAAATGTCACATTCATACACAAGTAATTTGAAAATAAGTTATACTACTGAAACACATTCACAATAAGTTATATTACAACCTACCTCTGAAGTAAGCAGTGTGTTCTCTCACTAATGAAATAGGACATTAATAATTTGTCAGTGGTTAGTTGAATCAGTCTCTTTGCACTGTTCAGTTTGTCTGTGCAACAGGTAACCTTCCAGAATCGGAATCTTGTGATGTCACAATGGAGTCCCCATTGCCATGGTTACCCACAGCAGCTTTCATGTGTTATCAAATGCTGGCACAATTTAGTTTATTTATTTTAGATTTTTTGTACCTATGCAGCACAGTCATACCTAATATATACAATGAATCCATATAACCTAATTTTTTATTAAAATAAAATGCTGTAACTCATGTAAAATGGTTGACCATTTAAACGACATGTGTTTTGCCTAATTAAAAGTCTATATGTTTTAGATATCATAAATAGCAGCCAGGCTTACTTAGGTTGTTTGTTCGATCTCAGCCTACCACTAATGCCAATATTTTTCATCATCATCATCATCATCAATGAAATACATAGGCTACCTTACTACAGTAAAACAAGTCTTCCATAGTCTATGTCACCTCAGTAACAAAGTTCCAAAAAAGAAATGAGGGTTCAAGAAAACATCTCTCTTCAATGGCCTCAGCTATTAGCCATATGATCAACAAGGTCAACTGCAGCACTAAAATCAAGAAGCAGCTCATCCACAAGTTTATCTTGGTCAAGTGATCTGAGCCATTGATCGATTCAATCAACGAGAGCTGTTGCAGTCGAGTGATCCTTACGGTATCTTTACGGTACGCATGCTCATAGAGGGATAAAATTAGCTGGATGTGTAATTATATAGGCCCAAAAAATGTAATTGAAGAGTAGGTGTCATTGATGTTTAGCATTTAAGTTTAATAAATAATTAAATAAAGAAATCAATATCAGCTGACTATAGAAAAGTATTGTTTAAAATTATGTTTGAACATTTTCTTATCCGTGTCTTTCCAGTTGATATAACCAAACAGACAACCTTTGTTGCTCAAGAGCGTCACACATTCCTCCATTCATTCTCTATCATATTCCCCTCCATCAAATTCCTCTATCATATTCCCTCCATCATATTCTCTCTATTATATTTCTCTCCATCATATTCCACTCCATCATAATACTCGCTATCATATTCCCTCTATCATATTCCTCTTTATTTTTACAGGGAATCCCAATTGAGACCAGTGTCTCTTTTTCAATGGTGCCCTGTGTTATATCAATTAACAATCCAAACAGCTTAAACAGATAAAATTACATACAGAGTAGAAAATATATAGAGCAAAATTATTAGACTTGAACACATACATTTCACAATGAACAGGTCTTGTATTTAACCAGTTGAGCTGACAACCATTTTGCACTGTTTCACTAGGGCTTTAGTCATCAATCTAGCAAGAGGGAAATATTTTATTAATGTAGTGGTGTCCCTCCCCCCAGGAAGCTACGACCTTTAGCTTTCACCTGGAATTGTTCATTTATGTCTGAGAAAAAAAACACTTTCCAAACCATATGATCTAGTACACAAGAAAAGTATAATACAACCTTCTTTACTACTTTGCCAAACATTTCATGACATTAGTGAGAGTCAAAATCTGTAAAATTGTACATCACTCCTATAGACAATGAGAGATGGGCTATGTAAAGGTCTCGATTTTGTCGTTCTGAACAAATGTTTGACTTCCACACAAAATTACTTCTTGACTTATTTTAGGTTTAAGGAAGTGTGTAGGTTTAAACTATTGCTTTAAAGGGAAGAGAGGGGGAGGAGGAGAGAGCGCGAGAGATGGGGAGAGTGGGAGAAAGAGGGAAGGAGGGGGAGGAGGGGGAGGAGGTGGAGGGCAGCTGTGTCCGACACACCATACTTACACCTGCAACAGGTAGGCCAGGGGGCGGGACCTGTAGGTGAGACTCATAACATGATAAGGGGGGCAGGTGAAGAAGGGGTGTTGCTGGAGTTAAGGAAGGGAGGGTGTTCCTACGAGCCCCCTGCCAGCGAGACGGGGAGCATGGAGGAAGTCTGTCCATGGAGCATTTCTGGGTCATTGGGTCGCCTCCAATGAGATTAGATCACCCTCTACAATGTAAAGCAGTTTGAGTACTGGGGGGTTCTCTGTATAAATCCAAGGTGAAACCTCCAGGGGCTAGCCTTCTCTCAGCGGAGAGTCTGCTCTGGGCTGCCTGCGAAAGGTGCTCCTCTGTGGGAAAGAGGAGAGAACAAGAGGCCCCAGAAGAGATCTCCTTATGGTAGTGATGGACAGATCAACTCTCCTTGTTATCTTCCACCTCTTCCTCTTCCTCTTGCTCGGCCTTCTCCCTCCTTTCCTTCTTACAGTCTTACAGTCCTTCTTACAGTCATTTTCTCCCTTTCCTCCTTCCTCTCCTCCCTCTTTCTCTTCCTCTACCTTCCTCTCCCTCCTTCCCTCTTGGTAAACCTTGTTTAGTCGAGCCAGATTGTGGATAGCTAGCCATGGTTTAGACCACTGTCGCTGTCTGGGTGGGGGGATACAGGACTGGTCCACTGGACTCAGCTCACATGGGGAGAACCTGCTGCTGCTGCCACTCCCCCTCTTACCTGGGATGAGATCACGTTTGGAGGAAACCTGGCACCATCCCTACGGTGAAGCATGGTGGTGGCAGCATCATGCTCCGGGGAGGATTTTCAGGGACAGGGACTGGGAACACGCCCCATTCACATCGACGGGGCTGTAGTGGAGCAGGTCGAGAGTTTCAAGTTCCTTGGTGTCCACATCACCAACAAACTATCATGGTTCAAACACACCAAGACAGTCGTGAAGAGGGCACGACAACGCCTTTTTCCACCACAGGAGACTGAAAAGATTTGGCATTGGTCCCAAGATCCTCAAAAAGTTCTACAGCTGCACCATCGAGAGCTTCCTGACCAGTTGCATCACCGCCTGGTATGGCAACTGCTCGGCATCCGACCGTAAGGCGCTACAGTGGGTAGTGCGTACGGCCCAGTACATCACTGGAGCCAAGCTTCCTGCCATCCAGGACCTATATACTTGGAGGTGTAAGAGGGAGGCCCAAAAAATTGACAAAGACTCCAGTCACCCAAGTCATAGACTGTTCTCTCTGCTACCGCACAGCAAGCGGTACCAGAGTGCCAAGTCTAGGTCCAAAAGGCCCCTTAACAGCTTCTATCCCCAATTCATAAGACTGCTGATCAATTAATCAAATGGCCACCCGGACTATTTACATTGACACCTCCCCCCTTTGTTTTTACACTGGTAATAGGAATCTGGATCGGTTTCCTTTTCTTTTTACCTTGCTTTTGTTATTATTATTATTTTTTAAAGTTTTCTTTTTACATTTCGTAAAATGTTATAATTACAAAAACATTTCATTTTAATTTCAATTTAGTAACATACTGTATCATTCAAATAAATATTATTATTTGTCTAATCATATTTTGCCAGCTAACTGGGTGGCAGGCTGCAATCAGTAGCTGTAATTAAGTACAGCAGCCACCAACCATCTAACGTTAATGCCTCGGATAATGAGGTTAGAAGAACAGCTGAATGGTCGGTAGCTAGCTGGCTCAATTACAGGTACTCTTAAGCGTGAAATAACATTGGAAACAACTAACCACAGTTGCTAAAAGTTACCAGTAGCTACCCACTAGCTAGCTAGCTTTGTTGGTCCAAGTGGTGGGTTAGCTAGCACTCGTGCTTCGCCGGGGTCCACCGAATAGAATACTTACCTACAATAATTACCTACAATAACTACCTAAGTAAACTACCTATAATACCTGACTACAATACCTACATACAATCTAAATACATGGTTTAAGCTTTACTCAACAACATATAAGAAGCCAGCTTATCTCCTGCTAGAGAAAACACAACCTCTCCCGACAACCTCGAGGCAAGAGACCTTTCTCTCTTTCTCGTCATCTTTCAACTTCTTATTCAGTTCCTTATTTTTCTCTTTTTCCTCCATCTTTAAAAATGTGACTTTCTGCTTGAGGTTCATGGCCAGAAAGCCCACTCTTCCCAGGATGGTCTCTGCTCTCTCTGATGAAACCGTCCCATTGGAGCTCTTGGAATGGGCACGGTCCGCCTCACTCTTCAAACCCTCCCTCGGGCTCACCTCCTCCTTGACGCTCCTCTCTTCACTCTCAATGTCAATGCCTGTCCAATAATCCTAACAGGAAGACATTGACTCTAGATGTAATATTGTTCCAATGTGGCACATTCAATACACATTTGAGTGATCAACATACATTGATGGCCTCATGGGGCACACAATTTAGAGGACAGTAATTGAGGTAACTTGTTTATTTGTATCCCAAACTGATTTTGTAATAGCCATAGATGTTCTTCCTGGGTCCACACCAAACGTAATACAAATGTTAACCCTAGTAAGGGGTGATGTTTTATACTATGAGCATAGATTAGCAGGGTTGGGGTCAATTCAATTTCAATTCCAGTCAATTCAGGAAGTACTTAATTCAATGCTTTGAATTGAAATGGAACAGACCCCCAACCCTGTAGAGTAGAAGTGTAAAATAGGACACCTACCTTTACCTTTTTCAGCGTCCAGGGCCTGGGTTCCTCATCCTCTGACCTGCATATGGAGGCTCTCACTCTAACAGGCGTCTTAGTGGCCATGCAGAGCAGAGGGGTTGCCAGAGTTAAGTTAGCATCTGGGACCAGCTGGTGAGCATGAGGGCAGCGATCCACCTCTTCACTAGTGCCCTTCCCTTTCTGCTCTGGCTGCTTGTGGTCCTTGTCATGGATGCATGCCAGGCTTGGAGGAAGTGCTAGGACAGGGCTTTTATCACTCATCAGTTCCTCTCTCTTGACAGTGGATGCAACTGCACTTGCCTCTGTGTTAACTGAGCACTATGTGGTGTCCTCAACTGTCTCCTCTGGCTGCTTGTGGTCATTGTTGTTGTGAATGCATTGCAGACCTGGACTTTTATCATCCCAGGTGTAAATAGCAACAGTTGCCTCTGTGTCGACTGAGCACTTTGTAGTGCACTCAACTGTCTTCCATAGCGGTTTGTGGTCATTGTTGTGGGTGCAGGTCAGGATTAGAGGCAGTGTTGCAGGTGCAGGAGGACTTTTATCAGCCAAACACTCCTCCGTGTGGACAGTGGACACAGAAACGGCTGCTTCCCTGGCAACTGGACACTTGTTGGTGTCCTCTACTGCCTCCCCTGGCAGAGTGTGGACAGTGGAGACGGAAACTGCCGCTTCCCTGGACACTTGACTCTTGGTGGTGTCCTCTACTGCCTCCTCTGGCTGCTTGTGGCCATTGTCTAGAATGTGTGGCAACTTTGAAGGCAGCATTGGAGCCGGGCTTTTATCACCCAACAGGTTCTCTCCCTGGACAATGGATGTGCCTGCAGTGATCGCTGTGGTAACGGAGGACTCGGTGGCATCCTCTTTTGTCTCCTCTGTCAGTTTGTGGTCAGAGTCTCGGATACATGGCGAGCTTGGAGGCAGTGCTGCAGGGTCAGGAGGGCTTTGATCAGCTGCCATGTCCTCTTTGAGGTGAGTGGACACATCATTGTTTGTTTCACTGATAACTGGACACTTGGTGGTGTCCTCTACTGCCTCCCCTGGCAGTTTGTAGTCAACTTCAAAGACAAGTGGCAGACTTGGAGGCAGCATTGGGACAGGGCATTTAGCTGCTGATCTGTACACTCCAAAATCAACAGTAGCTGTGCCTGCAGTGGTCTCTGTAGCAACTGAGACCTCATAGGTATCCTCTACTGTCTGCTCTGGTGGCATGAAGTCATCGTCAAAGACTGTTGGCAGGCATGTAGGCAGCACTGAAGGAAGACTTCTAGCTGCCCATCGATTCTCTCCCTTGACAGTGGCTGTCAGGTAGCAGTGGTCTCTGTGGCAACTGGGCACTCTGTGGCTGAAACAGCAGGCTTAGAGGTTTCGAGGAAATTGAATGAATTGCCAATGAACCGCTGAGCCAGGGGTGGGAGGGAGTAATGATAGAATCTGTCCTCTTCCTCAACATTAGATATTGCCACTGGAGCAACTGAGACCTCAGTGGTGCCCTCTACTGCCTGATGTGGCTGCATGGAGTCTTCGTCAAAGAAGTGTGGCAGGTATCGATGCAGCATTGAGGAAAGATGTATATCTGTCCATAGGTCCTCTCGTATACCTGTAGATACATCTGCAGTGGCCTCTGTGGCAACTGGGCATTCAGCAGACTGGCAGGTTTCAGGGACAAAGTATGAAAATACAATGAACCGCTGTGCATCCTGAGCGCGTATGGCAAATGGAGAGGGGGGATGCAACATGGTAGGTATAGGCCTCTGATTGGTGAAAGCCAGTGGTGGGAGGGAGTCAATACAGGGAGCCATGAACTCAGTGAGAGGACAGTTGCTCACATCTCACACATTCTGCGTGAGAAAAGAAACAGACGTGATGAAAGTGATCACATTCAGTACATACATACATACTGTATGAGTCAGCACTACTTACTTATACATCATATATATATATATATATATATATATATATATATATATATAGTGTCCTCTAAGATGCTCTGCACCAGTCTGTCCCAACCCTTGGTCCCCTAGCCAATGGGCCAGCTAAGTGTAAAAATACATGCCCCACACCCAGCATAACATTTGACATTTTAGCCATTTATCAGACGCTTTTATCCAGAACGACTTATAGTTAGTTAGTGCATTCAACTTAAGGTAGCTAGGTGAGACAACCACATAATCCTGATATGAGCGTCTATGATAGAACGGTTGTTTATTTTTTATGACCAGACAACCATAAGAACTGAGGACATAAATTCACTGAAACAGACAGACACGATACAACACATTTAGACAAGAACAGTTATAAGCATTGCCATGGTGTAGCCTAATACAAAAAGAAATAAGGACAAAACATTGTTAGCTTACATTCCATGGCATATGGAACATTTTGCCCTTACAATAACTTATATTTGCTTTAATTTAATATTGTTAAACAGAACTCTTGTCGACTTTGTCAAAGTTGGTCTTGTTACCTCCTCAATCAGTCTTGGCATTTTCCTCGTCTTGAACCAAATCCTCTTCATCTTCTTCTCCTGATCCTTCTGATTCTGCAAAACCAGAGCCAACCTGGCTCCCAGCTCCATCACGTAGTCTGTCTAGATCGCCCTTTCCTCCAACCGACACTCACCCCTCCTCTGTGTCAGCGTTGAACCCTCCATGTCTTCCTCTTAGCTAACAATAACTCTGGAAAATACACAACGTTGTAGTAAGTGGGTGTTGCTAACCAAATAATAATGCATCTCTTTACAATGTGCACACGTTTTCTTCCCAGCTACTTACAATTAATCAAGTGAGAATCCTGATCCAGATATGTTTAGGCAATAGGCCTATCTGAATTACTAGTAAAAAGTTGGCTACTGGAAAAGCGACCAAGTTCAAATGAATCGATTTTGGCTGTTCTTATCATTTCGTGAACAATATCCTTCATGACATCATCATTGTGATGCAAGGCGTTGCCATGGCAGATGAAAAAGCACAACACAGACTTTAAAAAGCAAACTTCAGGGTCTTTCTGTACCTTACTATTGAGCCTTATTCAACCCCTCATGTAGCTCTACTCCATATTGGGCCTGGTTCTCACAAACCACACTAATCACTTCCATCATATCATTGAAAACACTGTGTTTTGGGTAGAAAATGACTCTATATCCATGCAGGACCTAACTTGTACAGTTTCATCTATTTTAAAAACCAAGGAGGTAAAAATGCCAGTCTTCTCTTTGAGTGCCCTTGAGTGCACCTCAATTTAAAGAGGTCTATCAATTCAACCATTTGAAATGGATGTCCATTCAATTAAGAACATATTATTCTTATTAGAAATGAATCAGCTACAAATTAGGTAGGCGTACTTGTTTTTTTACACAACCTACTCTTTTGGTACATATTTATTGAGATAACTGATTACAACATATGTTGGTGATTAACACAGAGAGAGTTTTTTTTTCTGTCATCAATAGAATGCATTAGCCATTAGGCTGGCTCACTACAATTGTAACATGACATCTCAGGTGTCAGGATGAAGCATTTTCTCACAAAAAGAGGACTCAAGCAAACTATCTCTCTTCAACAGTTTCACTAGTCATGTTAGGTCTACTTAAAATGTCACATTCATTCACAAGTAATTTGAAAATAAGTTATACTACTGAAACACATTCACAATAAGTTATATTACAACCTACCTCTGAAGTAAGCAGTGTGTTCTCTCACTAATGAAATAGGACATTAATAATTTGTCAGTGGTTAGTTGAATCAGTCTCTTTGCACTGTTCAGTTTGTCTGTGCAACAGGTAACCTTCCAGAATCGGAATCTTGTGATGTCACAATGGAGTCCCCATTGCCATGGTTACCCACAGCAGCTTTCATGTGTTATCAAATGCTGGCACAATTTAGTTTATTTATTTTAGATTTTTTGTACCTATGCAGCACAGTCATACCTAATATATACAATGAATCCATATAACCTAATTTTTTATTAAAATAAAATGCTGTAACTCATGTAAAATGGTTGACCATTCAAACGACATGTGTTTTGCCTAATTAAAAGTCTATATGTTTTAGATATCATAAATAGCAGCCAGGCTTACTTAGGTTGTTTGTTCGATCTCAGCCTACCACTAATGCCAATATTTTTCATCATCATCATCATCATCATCATCATCAATGAAATACATAGGCTACCTTACTACAGTAAAACAAGTCTTCCATAGTCTATGTCACCTCAGTAACAAAGTTCCAAAAAAGAAATGAGGGTTCAAGAAAACATCTCTCTTCAATGGCCTCAGCTATTAGCCATATGATCAACAAGGTCAACTGCAGCACTAAAATCAAGAAGCAGCTCATCCACAAGTTTATCTTGGTCAAGTGATCTGAGCCATTGATCGATTAAATCAACGAGAGCTGTTGCAGTCGAGTGATCCTTACGGTATCTTTACGGTACGCATGCTCATAGAGGGATAAAATTAGCTGGATGTGTAATTATATAGGCCCAAAAAATGTAATTGAAGAGTAGGTGTCATTGATGTTTAGCATTTAAGTTTAATAAATAATTAAATAAAGAAATCAATATCAGCTGACTATAGAAAAGTATTGTTTAAAATTATGTTTGAACATTTTCTTATCCGTGTCTTTCCAGTTGATATAACCAAACAGACAACCTTTGTTGCTCAAGAGCGTCACACATTCCTCCATTCATTCTCTATCATATTCCCCTCCATCAAATTCCTCTATCATATTCTCTCTATTATATTTCTCTCCATCATATTCCACTCCATCATAATACTCGCTATCATATTCCCTCTATCATATTCCTCTTTATTTTTACAGGGAATCCCAATTGAGACCAGTGTCTCTTTTTCAATGGTGCCCTGTGTTATATCAATTAACAATCCAAACAGCTTAAACAGATAAAATTACATACAGAGTAGAAAATATATAGAGCAAAATTATTAGACTTGAACACATACATTTCACAATGAACAGGTCTTGTATTTAACCAGTTGAGCTGACAACCATTTTGCACTGTTTCACTAGGGCTTTAGTCATCAATCTAGCAAGAGGGAAATATTTTATTAATGTAGTGGTGTCCCTCCCCCCAGGAAGCTACGACCTTTAGCTTTCACCTGGAATTGTTCATTTATGTCTGAGAAAAAAAACACTTTCCAAACCATATGATCTAGTACACAAGAAAAGTATAATACAACCTTTACTACTTTGCCAAACATTTCATGACATTAGTGAGAGTCAAAATCTGTAAAATTTGTGAATGTCTAAATTAACATTTGGGCAATTTGACCAGTGTACATCACTCCTATAGACAATGAGAGATGGGCTATGTAAAGGTCTCCATTTTGTCGTTCTGAACAAATGTTTGACTTCCACACAAAATTACTTCTTGACTTATTTTAGGTTTAAGGAAGTGTGTAGGTTTAAACTATTGCTTTAAAGGGAAGAGAGGGGGAGGAGGAGAGAGCGCGAGAGATGGGGGGAGTGGGAGAAAGAGGGAAGGAGGGGGAGGAGGGGTAGGAGGGGGAGGAGGGGGAGGAGGTGGAGGGCAGCTGTGTCCGACACACCATACTTACACCTGCAACAGGTAGGCCAGGGGGCGGGACCTGTAGGTGAGACTCATAACATGATAAGGGGGGCAGGTGAAGAAGGGGTGTTGCTGGAGTCAAGGAAGGGAGGGTGTTCCTACGAGCCCCCTGCCAGCGAGACGGGGAGCATGGAGGAAGTCTGTCCATGGAGCATTTCTGGGTCATTGGGTCGCCTCCAATGAGATTAGATCACCCTCTACAATGTAAAGCAGTTTGAGTACTGGGGGGTTCTCTGTATAAATCCAAGGTGAAACCTCCAGGGGCTAGCCTTCTCTCAGCGGAGAGTCTGCTCTGGGCTGCCTGCGAAAGGTGCTCCTCTGTGGGAAAGAGGAGAGAACAAGAGGCCCCAGAAGAGATCTCCTTATGGTAGTGATGGACAGATCAACTCTCCTTGTTATCTTCCACCTCTTCCTCTTCCTCTTGCTCGGCCTTCTCCCTCCTTTCCTTCTTACAGTCTTACAGTCCTTCTTACAGTCATTTTCTCCCTTTCCTCCTTCCTCTCCTCCCTCTTTCTCTTCCTCTACCTTCCTCTCCCTCCTTCCCTCTTGGTAAACCTTGTTTAGTCGAGCCAGATTGTGGATAGCTAGCCATGGTTTAGACCACTGTCGCTGTCTGGGTGGGGGGATACAGGACTGGTCCACTGGACTCAGCTCACATGGGGAGAACCTGCTGCTGCTGCCACTCCCCCTCTTACCTGGGATGAGATCACGTTTGGAGGAAACCTGGCACCATCCCTACGGTGAAGCATGGTGGTGGCAGCATCATGCTCCGGGGAGGATTTTCAGGGACAGGGACTGGGAACACGCCCCATTCACATCGACGGGGCTGTAGTGGAGCAGGTCGAGAGTTTCAAGTTCTTTGGTGTCCACATCACCAACAAACTATCATGGTTCAAACAAACCAAGACAGTCGTGAAGAGGGCACGACAACGCCTTTTCCACCTCAGGAGACTGAAAAGATTTGGCATTGGTCCCAAGATCCTCAAAAAGTTCTACAGCTGCACCATCGAGAGCTTCCTGACCAGTTGCATCACCGCCTGGTATGGCAACTGCTCGGCATCCGACCGTAAGGCGCTACAGAGGGTAGTGCGTACGGCCCAGTACATCACTGGAGCCAAGCTTCCTGCCATCCAGGACCTATATACTTGGAGGTGTAAGAGGGAGGCCCAAAAAATTGACAAAGACTCCAGTCACCCAAGTCATAGACTGTTCTCTCTGCTACCGCACAGCAAGCGGTACCAGAGTGCCAAGTCTAGGTCCAAAAGGCTCCTTAACAGCTTCTATCCCCAATTCATAAGACTGCTGAACAATTAATCAAATGGCCACCCGGACTATTTACATTGACACCTCCTCCCTTTGTTTTTACACTGGTAATAGGAATCTGGATCGGTTTCCTTTTCTTTTTACCTTGCTTTTGTTATTATTATTATTTTTTAAAGTTTTCTTTTTACATTTCGTAAAATGTTATAATTACAAAAACATTTCATTTTAATTTCAATTTAGTAACATACTGTATCATTCAAATAAATATTATTATTTGTCTAATCATATTTTGCCAGCTAACTGGGTGGCAGGCTGCAATCAGTAGCTGTAATTAAGTACAGCAGCCACCAACCATCTAACGTTAATGCCTCGGATAATGAGGTTAGAAGAACAGCTGAATGGTCGGTAGCTAGCTGGCTCAATTACAGGTACTCTTAAGCGTGAAATAACATTGGAAACAACTAACCACAGTTGCTAAAAGTTACCAGTAGCTACCCACTAGCTAGCTAGCTTTGTTGGTCCAAGTGGTGGGTTAGCTAGCACTCGTGCTTCGCCGGGGTCCACCGAATAGAATACTTACCTACAATAATTACCTACAATAACCTACAATAACTACCTAAGTAAACTACCTATAATACCTGACTACAATACCTACATACAATCTAAATACATGGTTTAAGCTTTACTCAACAACATATAAGAAGCCAGCTTATCTCCAGCTAGAGAAAACACAACCTCTCCCGACAACCTCGAGGCAAGAGACCTTTCTCTCTTTCTCGTCAACTTTCAACTTCTTATTCAGTTCCTTATTTTTCTCTTTTTCCTCCATCTTTAAAAATGTGACTTTCTGCTTGAGGTTCATGGCCAGAAAGCCCACTCTTCCCAGGATGGTCTCTGCTCTCTCTGATGAAACCGTCCCATTGGAGCTCTTGGAATGGGCACGGTCCGCCTCACTCTTCAAACCCTCCCTCGGGCTCACCTCCTCCTTGACGCTCCTCTCTTCACTCTCAATGTCAATGCCTGTCCAATAATCCTAACAGGAAGACATTGACTCTAGATGTAATATTGTTCCAATGTGGCACATTCAATACACATTTGAGTGATCAACATACATTGATGGCCTCATGGGGCACACAATTTAGAGGACAGTAATTGAGGTAACTTGTTTATTTGTATCCCAAACCGATTTTGTAATAGCCATAGATGTTCTTCCTGGGTCCACACCAAACGTAATACAAATGTTAACCCTAGTAAGGGGTGATGTTTTATACTATGAGCATAGATTAGCAGGGTTGGGGTCAATTCAATTTCAATTCCAGTCAATTCAGGAAGTACTTAATTCAATGCTTTGAATTGAAATGGAACAGACCCCAACCCTGTAGAGTAGAAGTGTAAAATAGGACACCTACCTTTGCCTTTTTCAGCGTCCAGGGCCTGGGTTCCTCATCCTCTGACCTGCATATGGAGGCTCTCACTCTAACAGGCGTCTTAGTGGCCATGCAGAGCAGAGGGGTTGCCAGAGTTAAGTTAGCATCTGGGACCAGCTGGTGAGCATGAGGGCAGCGATCCACCTCTTCACTAGTGCCCTTCCCTTTCTGCTCTGGCTGCTTGTGGTCCTTGTCATGGATGCATGCCAGGCTTGGAGGAAGTGCTAGGACAGGGCTTTTATCACTCATCAGTTCCTCTCTCTTGACAGTGGATGCAACTGCACTTGCCTCTGTGTTAACTGAGCACTATGTGGTGTCCTCAACTGTCTCCTCTGGCTGCTTGTGGTCATTGTTGTTGTGAATGCATTGCAGACCTGGAGGACTTTTATCATCCCAGGTGTAAATAGCAACAGTTGCCTCTGTGTCGACTGAGCACTTTGTAGTGCACTCAACTGTCTTCCATAGCGGTTTGTGGTCATTGTTGTGGGTGCAGGTCAGGATTAGAGGCAGTGTTGCAGGTGCAGGAGGACTTGTATCAGCCAAACACTCCTCCGTGTGGACAGTGGACACAGAAACGGCTGCTTCCCTGGCAACTGGATACTTGTTGGTGTCCTCTACTGCCTCCCCTGGCAGAGTGTGGACAGTGGAGACGGAAACGGCCGCTTCCCTGGACACTTGACTCTTGGTGGTGTCCTCTACTGCCTCCTCTGGCTGCTTGTGGCCATTGTCTAGAACAGGGGTGTCAAACTCATTTTAGCTCAGGGGCCACATGGAGGAAAATCTATTCCCAAGTGGGCCGGACCGGAAACATCATGGTATATATAACTTAAAAACAATAACTTCAGATTGTTTTCTTTGTTTTAATATGATCAACATACAACATAAAGCTGGAGCCTGAGGACAGTGTGTCCAAAATAGTACAAGCACAACATCACTATTAATCATAAAACACGTCAAGTTTATTTGAAAATTCTAAAGAAAAAGAACACACAAACACACAATGCCTCAGTGATTAACAGAACCGTTTCACAGATCACAGAACTATATCAGGGTGTCATTTCTCAGGCAGAAATGTAGATAAAAAGAATGAAATCCTGTTCCCCAAACAAGTGCAAGAACCACAGAGTCAAGAATAGGTTAAATATACAAATAAAATAAAATCAATTAAAAACAATAGCACATCAACATAAAAACATATAAACATAAAGCTGGAGCCTGAGGACAGTGTCCAAAAGCACAACATCACTATTAATCATAAAACACCTCAAGTTATTTGAAAGTTCTGAGGACAAAGAACACACAAACACACAATGCCTCAGTGATTCACAGAAGTATATCACAGATCACAGAACTATATCAGGGTGTCATTTCTCAGGCAGAAATGTAGATAAAAATAATGAAATCCTGTTCCCCAAACAAGTGCAAGAACCACAGAGTCAAGAATAGGTTAAATATACAAATAAAATAAAATCAATTAAAAACAATAGCACATCAACATAAAAACATATAAACATAAATCTGAAAGCGTTGCTCAAACTCCCGTAACAGTCCAGTTATTTTATCTTTGAACCGCTTCATGTCTGCCACATGTTGGGTCGCGCACACATTTTTCAGACAGGGGAAGTGAGCTGCATCACCACCGGCAAGTTGCGTCTCCCACAATGACAGCTTCAACTTGAAAGAACGTATGCTGTCATAATACTGCGTGACAACATTGTTGCGCCCTTGCAGCTGTTTGTTCAAGTTATTCAGGTGCTCTGTAACATCCACCATAAATGCAAGGTCCGGCATCCATTCTGCGGAATGAAATTCTAACACTGGTTTGCCCTTTTCTTCCATGAACTGTTCAATTTCTTCTCGTAAATCAAAGAAACGCCTCAGCACAGCACCTCGGCTTAACCATCTTACCTCAGTGTGGTATGGCAGGCCATAGATGTGGTCTTTCTCTCTGAGAAGGCTGTCAAACTGACGGTGATTCAGGCTTCTGGATCGGATGAAATTAACAGTTTGGATGACCACCTTCATGACGTTATCCATCTTTAATGACTTGCAACACAAAGCCTCCTGGTGCAAAATACAGTGAAAAGTCAAAAAATCACGTCCTCCATTTGCAGATTGCACTTTCTCTCTGAACTTTGTCACAACGCCTGCTTTTTTCCCGATCATTGAGGGCGCACCATCTGTAGCCAGGCTGACAGCGCGGGACCAGTCCACTCCGACCCTGTCCAGCGCGCCGACGAGTGCGGTAAAAATATCAGCTGCTGTCGTTGTATCTGTCATCGGCACCAACTCCACGAACTCCTCGGTGACGGTCAATGTGTCATCAACTCCGCGGATGAAAAAATGGCCAGTTGTGCAACATCTGTAATGTCCGTGCTTTCATCAATTGCAACCGAAAACGCAATAAATGACTTTACTTTTTGCTTCAACTGGCTGTCCAAATCCACTGAAAGATCAGAAATCCTGTCTGCAACTGTGTTTCTTGTCAGGCTGATATTTGCAAAAGCCTGCCGCTTTTCAGGGCACACAATCTCCGCTGCCTTCATCATGCATGTTTTTACAAATTCACCCTCACTAAATGGTTTTGAAGCCACTGCGATTTCATTAGCAATGAGGTAGCTAGCTTTCACTGCAGCGTCACTGATGTCTCGGCTGTGAGTAAACACAGACTGCTGTTTCTTCAGACCCGCCAACAGTTCATTCACCTTCTCTCATCTCCGCTGTCCTTGAAAGTTGTCATATTTGTCGGCATGAAGACTCACATAGTGGCGACGAAGGTTATATTCTTTCAGCACTGCAACATGCTCTGAACACACCAAACATACAGCTTTCCCATTCAATTCCGTGATTAAATAGGATGACCATTTTTCTTGGAACACTCTGCACTCTGCGTCCACTTTTCTCTTTTTTGACAGAGACATATTGGGGCAATGAGGGTGCCAAAGCACATAATGTTAAAAGAAGAAGCCGTAATAAATATCGCGGGCAAAACAAAGTAGCTCATTGGCTGCACGTGCTTGACCTACTTGCTCTGCCCCGGTATAAACAGTTTACTTGCTTAACACAATTGCTATTGCGCCATCCAGTGGACGCAATTGGAACAGCAGTTTATTTTATTGAAAAATTGCAGCGCATTTTTATACTTAAAAATAAAATAAAACTTTTTTTTTTTTTTTTTTTTTATCATCTCGCGGGCCGGATTAAACCCGTTTGCGGGCCTGATCCGGCCCGCGGGCCGTACGTTTGACACCCCTGGTCTAGAATGTGTGGCAACTTTGAAGGCAGCATTGGAGCCGGGCTTTTATCACCCAACAGGTTCTCTCCCTGGACAATGGATGTGCCTGCAGTGATCGCTGTGGTAACGGAGGACTCGGTGGCATCCTCTTTTGTCTCCTCTGTCAGTTTGTGGTCAGAGTCATGGATACATGGCGAGCTTGGAGGCAGTGCTGCAGGGTCAGGAGGGCTTTGATCAGCTGCCATGTCCTCTTTGAGGTGAGTGGACACATCATTGTTTGTTTCACTGATAACTGGACACTTGGTGGTGTCCTCTACTGCCTCCCCTGGCAGTTTGTAGTCAACTTCAAAGACAAGTGGCAGACTTGGAGGCAGCATTGGGACAGGGCATTTAGCTGCTGATCTGTACACTCCAAAATCAACAGTAGCTGTGCCTGCAGTGGTCTCTGTAGCAACTGAGACCTCATAGGTATCCTCTACTGTCTGCTCTGATGGCATGAAGTCATCGTCAAAGACTGTTGGCAGGCATGTAGGCAGCACTGAAGGAAGACTTCTAGCTGCCCATCGATTCTCTCCCTTGACAGTGGCTGGTTAGTTGTTTCCAATGTTATTTCACGCTTAAGAGTACCTGTAATTGAGCCAGCTAGCTACCGACTATTCAGCTGTTCTTCTAACCTCATTATCCGAGGCATTAACGTTAGATGGTTGGTGGCTGCTGTACTTAATTACAGCTACTGATTGCAGCCTGCCACCCAGTTAGCTGGCAAAATATGATTAGACAAATAATAATATTTATTTGAATGATACAGTATGTTACTAAATTGAAATTAAAATGAAATGTTTTTGTAATTATAACATTTTACGAAATGTAAAAAGAAAAGTTTAAAAAAATAATAATAATAACAAAAGCAAGGTAAAAAGAAAAGGAAACCGATACAGATTCCTATTACCAGTGTAAAAACAAAGGGGGGAGGTGTCAATGTAAATAGTCCGGGTGGCCATTTGATTAATTGTTCAGCAGTCTTATGAATTGGGGATAGAAGCTGTTAAGGAGCCTTTTGGACCTAGACTTGGCACTCTGGTACCGCTTGCTGTGCGGTAGCAGAGAGAACAGTCTATGACTTGGGTGACTGGAGTCTTTGTCAATTTTTTGGGCCTCCCTCTTACACCTCCAAGTATATAGGTCCTGGATGGCAGGAAGCTTGGCTCCAGTGATGTACTGGGCCGTACGCACTATCCTCTGTAGCGCCTTACGGTCGGATGCCGAGCAGTTGCCATACCAGGCGGTGATGCAACTGGTCAGGAAGCTCTCGATGGTGCAGCTGTAGAACTTTTTGAGGATCTTGGGACCAATGCCAAATCGTTTCAGTCTCCTGAGGTGGAAAAGGCGTTGTCGTGCCCTCTTCACGACTGTCTTGGTGTGTTTGAACCATGATAGTTTGTTGGTGATGTGGACACCAAGGAACTTGAAACTCTCGACCTGCTCCACTACAGCCCCGTCGATGTGAATGGGGCGTGTTCCCAGTCCCTGTCCCTGAAAATCCTCCCCGGAGCATGATGCTGCCACCACCATGCTTCACCGTAGGGATGGTGCCAGGTTTCCTCCAAACGTGATCTCATCCCAGGTAAGAGGGGGAGTGGCAGCAGCAGCAGGTTCTCCCCATGTGAGCTGAGTCCAGTGGACCAGTCCTGTATCCCCCCACCCAGACAGCGACAGTGGTCTAAACCATGGCTAGCTATCCACAATCTGGCTCGACTAAACAAGGTTTACCAAGAGGGAAGGAGGGAGAGGAAGGTAGAGGAAGAGAAAGAGGGAGGAGAGGAAGGAGGAAAGGGAGAAAATGACTGTAAGAAGGACTGTAAGACTGTAAGAAGGAAAGGAGGGAGAAGGCCGAGCAAGAGGAAGAGGAAGAGGTGGAAGATAACAAGGAGAGTTGATCTGTCCATCACTACCATAAGGAGATCTCTTCTGGGGCCTCTTGTTCTCTCCTCTTTCCCACAGAGGAGCACCTTTCGCAGGCAGCCCAGAGCAGACTCTCCGCTGAGAGAAGGCTAGCCCCTGGAGGTTTCACCTTGGATTTATACAGAGAACCCCCCAGTACTCAAACTGCTTTACATTGTAGAGGGTGATCTAATCTCATTGGAGGCGACCCAATGACCCAGAAATGCTCCATGGACAGACTTCCTCCCTGCTCCCCGTCTCGCTGGCAGGGGGCTCGTAGGAACACCCTCCCTTCCTTGACTCCATCAACACCCCTTCTTCACCTGCCCCCCTTATCATGTTATGAGTCTCACCTACAGGTCCCGCCCCCTGGCCTACCTGTTGCAGGTGTAAGTATGGTGTGTCGGACACAGCTGCCCTCCACCTCCTCCCCCTCCTCCCCCTCCTTCCCTCTTTCTCCCACTCCCCCCATCTCTCGCGCTCTCTCCTCCTCCCCCTCTCTTCCCTTTAAAGCAATAGTTTAAACCTACACACTTCCTTAAACCTAAAATAAGTCAAGAAGTAATTTTGTGTGGAAGTCAAACATTTGTTCAGAACGACAAAATGGAGACCTTTACATAGCCCATCTCTCATTGTCTATAGGAGTGATGTACACTGGTCAAATTGCCCAAATGTTAATTTAGACATTCACAAATTTTACAGATTTTGACTCTCACTAATGTCATGAAATGTTTGGCAAAGTAGTAAAGAAGGTTGTATTATACTTTTCTTGTGTACTAGATCATATGGTTTGGAAAGTGTTTTTTTTCTCAGACATAAATGAACAATTCCAGGTGAAAGCTAAAGGTCGTAGCTTCCTGGGGGGAGGGACACCACTACATTAATAAAATATTTCCCTCTTGCTAGATTGATGACTAAAGCCCTAGTGAAACAGTGCAACATGGTTGTCAGCTCAACTGGTTAAATACAAGACCTGTTCATTGTGAAATGTATGTGTTCAAGTCTAATAATTTTGCTCTATATATTTTCTACTCTGTATGTAATTTTATCTGTTTAAGCTGTTTGGATTGTTAATTGATATAACACAGGGCACCATTGAAAAAGAGACACTGGTCTCAATTGGGATTCCCTGTAAAAATAAAGAGGAATATGATAGAGGGAATATGATAGCGAGTATTATGATGGAGTGGAATATGATAGAGGAATATGATGGAGGGAATATAATAGAGGGAATATGATAGAGGGAATATGATGGAGGGAATATGATAGAGGAATATGATGGAGGGGAATATGATAGAGAATGAATGGAGGAATGTGTGACGCTCTTGAGCAACAAAGGTTGTCTGTTTGGTTATATCAACTGGAAAGACATGGATAAGAAAATGTTCAAACAATTTTAAACAATACTGTTCTATAGTCAGCTGATATTGATTTCTTTATTTAATTATTTATTAAACTTAAATGCTAAACATCAATGACACCTACTCTTCAATTACATTTTTTGGGCCTATATAATTACACATCCAGCTAATTTTATCCCTCTATGAGCATGTGTACCGTAAAGATACCGTAAGGATCACTAGACTGCAACAGCTCTCGTTGATTTAATCGATCAATGGCTCAGGTCACTTAAAAAAGATAAACTTGTGGATGAGCTGCTTCTTGATTTTAGTGCTGCATTTGACCTTGTTGATCATATGGCTAATAGCTGAGGCCATTGAAGAGAGATGTTTTCTTGAACCCTCATTTCTTTTTTGGAACTTTGTTACTGAGGTGACATAGACTATGGAAGACTTGTTTTACTGTAGTAAGGTCGCCTATGTATTTCATTGATGATGATGATGATGATGATGATGATGAATATTGACATTATTGGGAGGCTGAGATCGAACAAACAACCTAAGTAAGCCTGGCTGCTATTTATGATATCTAAAACATATTGACTTTTAATTAGGCAAAACACATGTAGTTTGAATGGTCAACCATTTTATATGAGTTACAGCATTTTATTTTAATAAAAAATTAGGTTATATGGATTCATTGTATATATTAGGTATGACTGTGCTGCATAGGTACAAAAAATCTAAAATAAATAAACAAAATTGTGCCAGCATTTGATAACACATGAAAGCTGCTGTGGGTAACCATGGCAATGGGGACTCCATTGTGACATCACAAGATTCCGATTCTGGAAGGTTACCTGTTGCACAGACAAACTGAACAGTGCAAAGAGACTGATTCAACTAACCACTGACAAATTATTAATGTCCTATTTCATTAGTGAGAGAACACACTGCTTACTTCAGAGGTAGGTTGTAATATAACTTATTGTGAATGTGTTTCAGTAGTATAACTTATTTTCAAATTACTTGTGTATGAATGTGACATTTTAAGTACACCTAACATGACTAGTGAAACTGTTGAAGAGAGATAGTTTGCTTGAGTCCTCTTTTTGTGAGAAAATGCTTCATCCTGACACCTGAGATGTCATGTTACAATTGTAGTGAGCCAGCCTAATGGCTAATGCATTCTATTGATGACAGAAAAAAAACCTCTCTCTGTGTTAATCACCAACATATGTTGTAATCAATTATCTCAATAAATATGTACCAAAAGAGTAGGTTGTGTAAAAAAACAAGTACGCCTACCTAATTTGTAGCTGATTCATTTCTAATAAGAATAATATGTTCTTAATTGAATGGACATCCATTTCAAATGGTTGAATTGATAGACCTCTTTAAATTGAGGTGCACTCAAGGGCACTCAAAGAGAAGACTGGCATTTTTACCTCCTTGGTTTTTAAAATAGATGAAACTGTACAAGTTAGGTCCTGCATGGATACAGAGTCATTTTCTACCCAAAACACAGTGTTTTCAATGATATGATGGAAGTGATTAGTGTGGTTTGTGAGAACCAGGCCCAATATGGAGTAGAGCTACATGAGGGGTTGAATAAGGCTCAATAGTAAGGTACAGAAAGAGCCTGAAGTTTGCTTTTTAAAGTCTGTGTTGTGCTTTTTCATCTGCCATGGCAACGCCTTCGATCACAATGATGATGTCATGAAGGATATTGTTCACGAAATGATAAGAACAGCCAAAATCGATTCATTTGAAATTGGTCGCTTTTCCAGTAGCCAACTTTTTACTAGTAATTCAGATAGGCCTATTGCCTAAACATATCTGGATCAGGATTCTCACTTGCTTAATTGTAAGTAGCTGGGAAGAAAACGTGTGCACATTGTAAAGAGATGCATTATTATTTGGTTAGCAACACCCACTTACTACAACGTTGTGTATTTTCCAGAGTTATTGTTAGCTAAGAGGAAGACATGGAGGGTTCAACGCTGACACAGAGGAGGGGTGAGTGTCGGTTGGAGGAAAGGGCGATCTAGACAGACTACGTGATGGAGCTGAGAGCCAGGTTGGCTCTGGTGTTGCAGATCCAGAAGGATCAGGAGAAGAAGATGAAGAGGATTTGGTTCAAGACGAGGAAAATGCCAAAACTGATTGAGGAGGTAACAAGACCAACTTTGACAAAGTCGACTAGAGTTCTATTTAACAATATTAATTAAAGCAAATATAAGTTATTGTAAGGGCAAAATGTTTCATATGCCATGGAATGTAAGCTAACAATGTTTTGTCCTTATTTCTTTTTGTATTAGGCTACACCATGGCAATGCTTATAACTGTTCTTGTCTAAAAGTGTTGTATCATGTCTGTCTGTTTCAGTGTATTTATGTCCTCAGTTCTTATGGTTGTCTTGTCATAAAAAATAAACAACCGTTCTATCATAGACGCTCATATCAGGATTATGTGGTTGTCTCACCTAGCTACCTTAAGTTGAATGCACTAACTAACTATAAGTCGTTCTGGATAAAAGCGTCTGATAAATGGCTAAAATGTCAAATGTTATGCTGGGTGTGGGGCATGTATTTTTACACTTAGCTGGCCCATTGGTAAGGGGACCCAGGGTTGGGACAGACTGGTGCAGAGCATCTGAGAGGACACACATATATATATATATATATATATATATATATGTGATGTATAAGTAAATAGTGCTGACTCATACAGTATGTATGTATGTACTGAATGTGATCACTTTCATCATGTCTGTTTCTTTTCTCACGCAGAATGTGAGAGATGTGAGCAACTGTCCTCTCACTGAGTTTATGGCTCCCTGTATCGACTCCCTCCCACCACTGGCTTTCACCAATCAGAGGCCTATACCTACCATGTTGCATCCCCCCTCTCCATTGGCCATACGCACTCAGGATGCACAGCGGTTCATTGTATTTTCATACTTTGTCCCTGAAACCTGCCAGTCTGCTGAATGCCCAGTTGCCACAGAGGCCATTGCAGATGTATCTACAGGCAAACGAGAGGACCTATGGACAGATACACATCTTTCCTCAATGCTGCATCGATACCTGCCACACTTCTTTGACGAAGACTCCATGCAGCCACATCAGGCAGTAGAGGGCACCACTGAGGTCTCAGTTGCTCCAGTGGCAATATCTAATGTCGAGGAAGAGGACAGATTCTATCCTTACTCCCTCCCACCCCTGGCTCAGCGGTTCATTGGCAATTCATTCAATTTCCTCGAAACCTCCCAGCCTGCTGTTTCAGCCACAGAGTGCCCAGTTGCCACAGAGGCCACTGCTACCACAGCCACTGTCAAGGGAGAGAATCCATGGGCAGCTAGAAGTCTTCCTTCAGTGCTGCCTCCATGCCTGCCAACAGTCTTTGACAATGACTTCATGCCACCAGATCAGACAGTAGAGGATACCTATGAGGTCTCAGTTGCTACAGAGACCACTGCAGGCACAGCTACTGTTGATTTTGGAGTGTAAAGATCAGCAGCTAAATGCCCTGTCCCAATGCTGCCTCCAGGTCTGCCACTTGTCTTTGAAGTTGACTACAAACTGCCAGGGGAGGCAGTAGAGGACACCACCAAGTGTCCAGTTATCAGTGAAACAAACAATGATGTGTCCACTCACCTCAAAGAGGACATGGCAGCTGATCAAAGCCCTCCTGACCCTGCAGCACTGCCTCCAAGCTCGCCATGTATCCGAGACTCTGACCACAAACTGACCAAGGAGACGAAAGAGGATGCCACCGAGTCCTCCGTTACCACAGCGATCACTGCAGGCACATCCATTGTCCAGGGAGAGGACCTGTTGGGTGATAAAAGCAAGGCTCCAATGCTGCCTTTAAAGTTGCCACACATTCTAGACAATGACCACAAGCAGCCAGAGGAGGCAGTAGAGGACACCACCAAGAGTCAAGTGTCCAGGGAAGCAGCCGTTTCCGTGTCCACTGTCCACACAGAGGAGTTTTTGGCTGATAAAAGTCCTCCTGCACATGCAACACTGCCTCTAATCCTGACCTGCACCCACAACAATGACCACAAACAGCTATGGAAGACAGTTGAGTGCACTACAAAGTGCTCAGTCGACACAGAGGCAACTGTTGCCATTTACACCTGGGCTGATAAAAGTCCTCCAGGTCTGCAATGCATTCACAACAACAATGACCACAAGCAGCCAGAGGAGACAGTTGAGGACACAACAGAGTGCTCAGTTAACACAGAGGCAAGTGCAGTTGCATCCACTGTCAAGAGAGAGGAACTGATGAGTGATAAAAGCCCTGTCCTAGCACTAGTGAAGAGGTGGATCGCTGCCCTCATGCTCACCAGCTGGTCCCAGATGCTAACTTAACTCTGGCAACCCCTCTGCTCTGCTTGGCCACTAAGACGCCTGTTAGAGTGAGAGCCTCCATATGCAGGTCAGAGGATGAGGAACCCAGGCCCTGGGCGCTGGAAGAGGCAAAGGTAGGTGTCCTATTTTACACTTCTACTCTACAGGGTTGGGGGTCTGTTCCATTTCAATTCAAAGCATTGAATTAAGTACTTCCTGAATTGACTGGAATTGAAATGGAATTGACCCCAACCCTGCTAATCTATGCTCATAGTATAAAACATCACCCCTTACTAGGGTTAACATTTGTATTACGTTTGGTGTGGACCCAGGAAGAACATCTATGGCTATTACAAAATTGGTTTGGGATACAAAAAAACAAGTTACCTCAATTACTGTCCTCTAAATTGTGTGCCCCATGAGGCCATCAATGTATGTTGATCACTCAAATGTGTATTGAATGTGCCACATTGGAACAATATTACATCTAGAGTCAATGTCTTCCTGTTAGGATTATTGGACAGGCATTGACATTGAGAGTGAAGAGAGGAGCGTCAAGGAGGAGGTGAGCCCGAGGGAGGGTTTGAAGGGTGAGGCGGACCGTGCCCATTCCAAGAGCTCCAATGGGACGGTTTCATCAGAGAGAGCAGAGACCATCCTGGGAAGAGTGGGCTTTCTGGCCATGAACCTCAAGCAGAAAGTCACATTTTTAAAGATGGAGGAAAAAGAGAAAAATATGGAACTGAATAAGAAGTTGAAAGATGACGAGAAAGAGAGAAAGGTCTCTTGCCTCGAGGTTGTCGGGAGAGGTTGTGTTTTCTCTAGCAGGAGATAAGCTGGCTTCTTATATGTTGTTGAGTAAAGCTTAACCCTCCCGTTGTCCTAGGGTCAAAATGACCCGCCACTGTGTTGAACCAACTTTATTTAATTTTTACATTTTTGTAATCATTTGTGAGAAGGAGGCAGTGAGACTTTAAAGAAAGTATCACTGCCTCCTTCTCACAAATGATCCAAAAAATATAAAAATTAAATAAAGTTGGTTCAACACAGTGGCGGGTCATTTTGACCCTAGGACAACGGGAGGGTTAAACCATGTATTTAGATTTTATGTAGGTATTGTAGTCAGGCATTATAGGTAGTTTACTTAGGTAGTTATTGTAGGTAATTATTGTAGGTAAGTATTCTATTCGGTGGACCCCGGCGAAGCACGAGTGCTAGCTAACCCACCACTTGGACCAACAAAGCTAGCTAGCTAGCGGGTAGCTACTGGTAAATTTTAGCAACTGTGGTTAGTTGTTTCCAATGTTATTTCACGCTTAAGAGTACCTGTAATTGAGCCAGCTAGCTACCGACCATTCAGCTGTTCTTCTAACCTCATTATCCGAGGCATTAACGTTAGATGGTTGGTGGCTGCTGTACTTAATTACAGCTACTGATTGCAGCCTGCCACCCAGTTAGTTGGCGTTGGGTAAGTTTGGCTTCATACATAGCTTGGGCTTTGTCGAGTAAGGCTTAAACTATGTATTTAGATTGTAGTTAGGTATTATAGGTAGGCATCGTGGGCTGTATATTATTAGGTATTATAGGTAGGCATCGTGGGCTGTTGTGGGTAGTTGTTGTTTGTAGTTATTGTAGGTTACTTTTGTATTCGGCGGTGCCGGGTCTAGCACGAAGCTAGCTAGCTAACTCACCTCCTGGACTAGCTGGCTAGTAGCTATTAGCAACGGTAGCAACTAAATATAATATCCTTTTAGCCAGCTACATTCGTTCGCAGCGACGCTGTTTTTCAAACAAAGTCAACACAGCAGCCATTGCTAGCTAGCCAACACTATCAGCTGGCTGTACTGTGGTAGCTAAATACAATATCTTTGTGCTAGCTAGCCAACGTTTAATCATTGCTGCGTTATGCGTTATGGTAAGTTTGGCTTCATACATAGCTTGGGCTCTGTCGAGTAAGGCTTAAACTATGTATTTAGATTGTAGTTAGGTATTATAGGTAGGCATCGTGGGCTGTATATTTTTAGGTATTATAGGTAGGCATCGTGGGCTGTTGTGGGTAGTTGTTTTATGTAGTCACTGTAGGTTACTTTTGTATTCGGCGGTGCCGGGTGTAGCACGAAGCTAGCTAGCTAACTCACCTCCTGGACTAGCTGGCTAGTAGCTAGCTAGCCAACACTACCAGCTGGCTGTACTGTGGTAGCTAAATACAATATCTCTGTGCTAGCTAGCCAACGTTTAATCATTGCTGCGTTATGAAAGAACTAGACACGGACACGAATTATCTGTTTAGTGTGTTAACACACTATTGGTAGTCCGTGTAACCAAGTATTGGTGCTAAACTGTGTGTTGTTGGATGCTACCATGCTAGTTAGCTATGGCGTCATAGTTAGCTAGCTGAATAAAGTAAGTTGAGTCTAGTCCTTGAAACATTGAACCATTGTAGTTTACAACAATTCTAACTTCTAAAGTGGAAGTTGGGAGAGTTTTATTCGGGTGGTTCAGTGAAACAATTATAGTTTCCGAGGTGGAAGTTGGGAGAGTTATAAATAAATAAAATAATAAATTGGTCATTTAGCAGACGCTCTTATCCAGAGCGACTTACAGGAGCAATTAGGGTTAAGTGCCTTGCTCAAGGGCACATCGACAGATTTTTCACCTAGTCGGCTTGGGGATTAGAACCAGCGACCTTTCGGTTACTGGTACAACGCTCTTAACCACTAAGCTACCTGCCACCAGTTATATTTTTTTGGTGAGGGAGGCCTTGCTCTCTCCTTTCCCAGATGTTTAGTTCATTTCATTCCGATCTCCTCTGCATTATTGTAGCCATCTGCTACAGCCTGTCAACTATGCCTCTGCCTATCCCTGTTCTCTCCTCTCCGCACAGGCTACACAAACGCCTCACACCGCGTGGCTGCTGCCTCTCTAACCTGGTGGTCCCTGCACGCACCACACACCTGGAGTTCCAGGTCTCAGGCAGCCTCTGGAACTGCCGTTCTGCTGCCAACAAGGCTGACTTCATCCCAGCCTATGCTACCCTCCAGTCCCTCGACTTTCTGGCGCTGACGGAAACATGGATTACCACCGAAAACACTGCTACTCCTACTGCTCTCTCCTAGTCTGACCATGTGTTCTCGCATACCCCGAGAGCATCTGGTCAGAGGGGTGGTGGCACAGGAATCCTCATCTCTCCCAAGTGGTCATTCTCAATTTTTCCCCTAACCCATCTGTCTATCTCCTCATTTGAATTCCATGCTGTCACAGTCACTAGCCCATTTAAGCTTAATATCCTTGTCATCTATCGCCCTCCAGGTTCCCTTGGAGAGTTCATCAATGAGCTTGACGCCTTGATAAGTTCCTTTCCTGAGGATGGCTCACCCTTCACAGTTTTGGGGGATTTCAACCTCCCTACGTCTACATTTGACTCATTTCTCTCTGCCTCCTTCTTTCCACTCCTCTCCTCTTTTGACCTCACCCTCTCACCGCCCCCCCCCCCCTACTCACAAGGCAGGCAATACGCTTGACTTCATCTTTACTAGATGTTGCTCTTCTACTAATCTCACTGCAACTCCCCTCCATGTCTCCGACCACTACTTTGTATCCTTTTCTCTCTCGCTCTCCTCCAACACTACTCACTCTGCCCCTACACAGATGGTAACGCGCCGCCGCAACCTTCGCTCTCTCTCTCCCACTACTCTCTCCTCTTCCATCTGCTCAATCCTTCTCCCTCCAATCTCCTGATTCTGCCTCCTCAACCCTCCTCTCCTCCCTTTCTGCATCCTTTGACTCCCTGTGTCCCCTATCCTCCCGGCCGGCTCGGTCCTCCCCTCCAGCTCCGTGGCTTGACGACTCATTGCGAGCTCACAGAACAGAGCTCCGGGCAGCTGAGCGGAAATGGAAGAAAACTAAACTCCCTGCTGACCTGGCATCTTTTCACTCCCTCCTCTCTACATTTTCTTCATCTGTTTCTGCTGCTAAGGCCACTTTCTACCACTCTAAATTCCAAGCATCTGCCTCTAACCCTAGGAAGCTCTTTGCCACATTCTTCTCACTGCTGAATCCCCCCCCCCCCCCCCAACACCCCCCACCTCCCTCTCTGTGGATGACTTCGTCAACCACTTTGAAAAGAAGGTTGACGACATCTGATCCTCGTTTGTTAAGTCTAATGTCACTGCTGGTCCTGCTCACACTGCCCTACCCTATGCTTTGAGTTCTTTCTCCCCTCTCTCTCCAGATAAAATCTTGCGACTAGTGACTGCAGGCCGCCCAACAACCTGCCCGCTTGACCCCATCCCCTCCTCTCTTCTCCAGACCATCTCCGGTGACCTTCTCCCCTACCTCACCTCGCTGATCAACTCATCCTTGACCGCTGGCTATGTCCCTTCCGTCTTCAAGGCTTTGCACCCCTTCTCAAAAAACCAACACTCGATCCCACTGATGTCAACAACTACAGACCAGTATCCCTTCTTTCTTTTCTTTCCAAAACTATTGAGCGCGCCGTCTTTAGCCAACTCTCTTGCTATCTCTCTCAGAATGACCTTCTTGATCCAAACCAGTCAGGTTTCAGGACTGGTCATTCAACTGAGACTGCTCTTCTCTGTGTCACGGAGGCTCTCCGCACTGCTAAAGCTAACTCTCTCTCCTCTGCTCTTGTCCTTCTAGACCTGTCTGCTGCCTTTGATACTGTGAACCATCAGATCCTCCTCTCCACCCTCTCCGAGCTGGGCATGTCCGGCGCGGCTCACTCCTGGATTGCGTCCTACCTGACCGGTCGCTCCTACCAAGTGGCGTGGCGAGAAGCTGTCTCCGCACCATGTGCTCTCACCACTGGTGTCCCCCAGGGCTCAGTTCTAGGCCCTCTCCTTTTCTCCCTATACACCAAGTCACTTGGCTCTGTCATATCCTCACATGGCCTCTCCTATCATTGATACACAACTAATCTTCTCCTTTCCCCCTTCTGATAACCAGGTGGCGAATCGCATCTCTGCATGTCTGGCAGACATATCAGTATGGATGACGGATCACCACCTCAAGCTGAACCCTGGCAAGACGGAGCTGCTCTTTCTCCCGGGGAAGGACTGCCCGTTCCATGATCTCGCCATCACGGTTGACAACTCTGTTGTGTCCTCCTCCCAGAGTGCGAAGAGCCTTGGCGTGACCCTGGACAACACCCTGCCGTTCTCCGCTAACATCAAGGCGTTGACCCGATCCTGCAGGTTCATGCTCTACAACATTCGGAGAGTACGACCCTGCCTTACACAGGAAGTGGCACAGGTCCTAATCCAGGCACTTGTCATCTCCCGTCTGGATTACTGCAACTCGCTGTTGGCTGGGCTCCCTGCCTGTGCCATTAAACCCCTACAACTCATCCAGAATGCCGCCGCCCGTCTGGCGTTCAACCTTCCCAAGTTCTCTCACGTCACCCCCCTCCTCCGCACACTCCACTGGCTTCCAGTTGAAGCTCGCATCCGTTACAAGACCATGGTGCTTGCCTATGGAGCAGTGAGGGGAACGGCACCTCCGTACCTTCAGGCTCTGATCAGACCCTACACCCAAACGAGGGCATTGCGTTCATCCACCTCTGGCCTGCTGGCTCCCCTTCCTCTGCGGAAGAATAGTTCCCGCTCAGCCCAGTCAAAACTGTTCGCTGCTCTGGCACACCAATGGTGGAACAAGCTCCCTCACGACGCCAGGACAGTGGAGTCACTCACCACCTTCCGGAGACATTTGAAACCCCACCTCTTTAAGGAATACCTGGGATAGGATAAAGTAATCCTTCTGAGGAGCTGAAAAAGAGAGAGAAAGCTCAAGCTGAGCTCCTGGAGATGGAGCAAAAGATTCAAAAAAAGGAGGAGAATAAGAGAGAAAAGAGGAGGAAAGAGGAGAGGAAGAGACTGGAGAAGAGGAAAAAGAGGGAGCCAGCTGGAGGTGGAACTGAGAGGGTGATAGAAGAGCAGGGAAGGGATGAAAGCTTGAAGATGAATGAGTAGACTGGGTAAGAGAGAGAGAGAAAAGAGAGATACTGTATTTTTGCATGCAATGAAAAACAAAGAATAAAAAAATTAATGTTTACTCTGTTTGTTTTTTGTCAAGGCATACCGTACAAAACATTATAAACACAAAATGTTTACTTTTCGCAAATTTGGGGAGTGTTGCACAGTTTAAATGTTGAATCCTAAAACGACACTAAGCACTCCTACATGTTGAAAGGATTGGATAGGTGTACATATACATTAGGTGTAATATGGCAAACAATGCCTATCAGAGGGAAATGTAGAGCCATTACCAGTGTTTATACCTATGGGATAGGTAGAGAAAATTCTAAAACAATCTCACAAGCTCTCATCCTTGGTCAAATGAACTACTGTTGTCTGGAGTAATGCAGGTGTTGGTGACCTAAAGAGACTGCAAATAGCACTAAATAAGGCAGCAAGAAAGGTTCTGCAATGTGGTTATGAGATGTTCTCCATAGAATTACATAATGCACTCGAATGGCCGACTGTCAAGGAAATGATAAAAAAAACACACAAAAAAACATTTTTCATAAAATGTACTGAAAGACCAACCGCCAAATGTGATTAACTGGATATGATCAAAGACGACTCGTAAAGGTAATAGGAATCTGGATCTGTTTCCTTTTCTTTTTACTTTGCTTTTGTTATTATTATTATTTTTTAAAGTTTTCTTTTTACATTTCGTAAAATGTAATAATTACAAAAACATTTCATTTTAATTTCAATTTAGTAACATACTGTATCATTCAAATAAATATTATTTTTTGTCTAATCATGTTTTTTGCCTTTGAAGCTTAATATTTTGTAATATAATGTATGACTGACATGAGGGTAATCAAAGGGAGAGAGATAAGGGTAACAATGAAGACTTCTTCCATTACCAAGTGATGAGTGGAAGTGTACAGTGCCCTCCTTAATTATTGGCAACAGAAGGAAATATGAACAAAAAAGGCTGTGAAAACATGTCATTGTGGTCTATCAGCTTGATCTTACACTCAAAATATAATATGAATCTACCCTTTAATTGAGTAAACATTGTTCAAATAAAAAATAATCGTCATCAACAAATCATTATTTTATTCAAAAACATGCGTGTCACAATTATTGGCTGCCCTATAAATTATTTTGAACAAAATCTAATTGAGTGCATTTGTAAAGTATTCAGACCCCTTGACTTTTTCCACACTTTGTCTTATTCTAAAATTGATTAAATTGTTTTTTTTCCTCATCAATCTACACACAATACCCCATAATGACAAAGTGAGAACAGGTTTTTAGACTTTTTTATAAATGTATTAAAAATAACAAATGGAAATTTCACATTTACATAAGTATTCAGACCCTTTACTCAGTACTTTGATGAAGCACCTTTGGCAGCGATTACAGCCTCGAGTCTTCTTGGGTATGACGCTACAAGCTTGGCACACCTGTATTTGAGGAGTTTCTCCCATTCTTCTCTGCAGATCCTCTCAAGCTCTGTCAGGCTGGATAGGGCGTGTCGCTGCACAGCTATTTTCAGGTCTCTCCAGAGATGTTAGATCGGGTTCAAGTCCGGCTTCTGGCTGGGCCACTCAAGGACATTCAGAAACTTGTCCCGAAGCCACTCCTGCGTTGTCTTGGCTGTGTGCTTAGGGTCGTTGTCCTGTTGGAAGGTGAACCTTAGCCCCAGTCTGAGGTCCTGAGCGCTCTGGAGCAGGTTTTCATCAAGGATTTCTCTGTAAATTGCTCTGTTCATCTTTCTATTGATCCTGAGTAGTCTCCAAATCAAATCAAATCAAATTGTATTTGTCATGTGCCGAATACAACAGGTGTAGACCTTACCGTGAAATGCTTACTTACAAGCCCTTAACCAATAATGCAGTCCAAGAAATAGAGTTAAGAAAATATTTACTAAATACACTAAAGAAAAAAATAAAAGAAAAAGTAACAGAATAAAATAATAACGAGGCTATATACAAGGGGGAACCAGTACAGAGTCAATGTGTGGGGGTACAGGTTAGTTGAGGTAATTTGTACATTTAAGTAGGGGTAAAGTAACTATGCATAGATAATAAACAGCGAGTAGCAGAAGTGTAAAAACAAAGGGGGGAGGTGTCAATGTAAATAGTCTGGGTGGCCATTTTATTAATTGTTCAGCAGTCTTATGGCTTGGGGGTAGATGCTGTTAAGGAGCCTTTTGGACCTAGACTTGGCACTCTGGTACCGCTTGCTGTGCGTAGCAGAGAGAACAGTCTATGACTTGGGTGACTGGAGTCTTTGACAATTTTTTGGGCCTCCCTTCTGACACCGCCTAGTATATAGGTCCTGGATGGCAGGAAGCTTGGCCCCATTGATGTACTGGGCCGTACGCACTACCCTCTGTAGCGCCTTACGGTCGGATGCCGAGCAGTTGCCATACCCGGCGGTGATGCAACCGGTCAGGATGCTCTCGATGGTGCAGCTGTAGAACTTTTTGAGGATCTTGGGACCAATGTCAAATCTTTTCAGTCTCCTGAGGTGGAAAAGGCGTTGTCGTGCCCTCTTCACGACTGTCTTGGTGTGTTTGGACCATGATAGTTTGTTGGTGATGTGGACACCAAGGAACTTGAAATTCTCGACCCGCTCCACTACAGCCCCGTCGATGTGAATGGGGCGTGTTCACAGTCCCTGTCCTGAAAATCCTCCCCACAGCATGATGCTGCCACCACCATGCTTCACCGTAGGGATGGTGCCAGGTTTCCTCCAAACGTGATCTCATCCCAGGTAAGAGGGGGAGTGGCAGCAGCAGCAGGTTCTCCCCATGTGAGCTGAGTCCAGTGGACCAGTCCTGTATCCCCCCTCCCAGACAGCGACAGTGGTCTGAACCATGGCTAGCTATCCACAATCTGGCTTGACTAAACAAGGTCTACCAAGAGGGAAGGAGGGAGAGGAAGGTAGAGGAAGAGAAAGAGGGAGGAGAGGAAGGAGGAAAGGGAGAAAAGGGTTCTCTCCATCACGACTGTAAGAAGGAAAGGAGGGAGAAGGCCGAGCAAGAGGAAGAGGAAGAGGTGGAAGATGACAAGGAGAGTTGATCTGTCCATCACTACCATAAGGAGATCTCTTCTGGGGGCTCTTGTTCTCTCCTCTTTCCCACAGAGGAGCACCTTTTGCAGGCAGCCCAGAGCAGACTCTCCGCTGAGAGAAGGCTAGCCCCTGGAGGTTTCACTTTGGATTTATACAGAGAACCCCCCAGGACTCAAACTGCTTTACATTGTAGAGGGGGATCTAATCTCATTGGAGGCGAACCAATGACCCAGAAATGCTCCGTGGACAGACTTCCTCCCTGCTCCCCGTCTCGCTGGCAAGGGGCTCGTAGGAACACCCTCCCCTCCTTGACTCCAGCTCCACCCCTTCTTCACCTGCCCCCCTTATCATGTTATGAGTCTCACCTACAGGTCCCACCCCCTGGCCTACCTGTTGCAGGTGTAAGTATGGTGTGTCGGACACAGCTGCCCTCCACCTCCTCCCCCTCCTCCCCCTCCTCCCCCTCCTCCCCCTCCTTCCCTCTTTCTCCCACTCCCCCCATCTCTCGCGCTCTCTCCTCCTCCCCCTCTCTTCCCTTTAAAGCAATACTTAGACCAGGCTTTCTGCCTCCTCTACCCCTCTCCACCTCCTCTTCCATTCCTACTCTCTTTCTCTCCACCTCCTCCTCCTCCTCTTTGTTCCCCCTCTCCCGCCCTCCAGTGAGAGAGGCAGGTCACCTCGCCGTCACTCTATCCAGCTGGAGCAACTCCACTGAGAGGGCGAGGAGGAGAGGATAGGTATAGAGGAAGACCAGAGGAGACAAGAGGGAGAGGAGGAGAGGAGGAGAGGGAGTGAGACACTATGTTAGCTGTTGTGGTGTGATATATGTAGTTACTTGTAATAACCACTAGAGCAGGGCTGTCAAACTCATTTTGGTTCAGGGGCCACATACAGCGTAATCTGATCTCAAGTGGGCCGGGCCAGTAAAATAATAGCAAAATAACCTATAAATAACGTCAACAAATCTTTACCTTTGTTTTTCAATATTATGCCTTAATTTATCATTTAGCCTACATATGTGCATTATAACTCACAGATCACAGTGGATCTACAAAGGCACAAAACATTTATTCACAGATAGGCCTATGGAACTGAGAAAATTGCATTTCACTTTGATTAAAACAACTTGTTTTATTAACTTATTAACTTAACTTATTTTAATGTACAGTATACATTCTGACCACCTGAACTGACTCACCACACTATGCACAAACTAAAGTCGGAGCAATGAAGAACGTTATCACAATGTTCATGGTCTTTAAATATTACATTACCACAGTAAATGTTATTTTTTCACAGAACTGTATTCTTCAGAGTGAAAAAAGTCTCTTAAAGAGCATTACAAGTCTTACAATTAGACTTGACCTACTCGCTGTTTAACCCCCTCCCCTCTCTTTCTCTCACTTCGGCCTACCGGCTGCTCCTGAAACTTGGCATCTTTTAGCCTTCACGACAGCATCAATATCAGGTGTCAAATCCTGAGTAGCAGCCAATTTCATAATGTCATTTAAGTGCTTGTGTGTTAGCCTTGAGCGCAGCTTTGTTTTATTAATGTTCATTACAGAGAAAACCTGTTCACAAAGATAGGTAGTCCCAAACATGCATAAAACCTTTGCAGCCAGGGCTGTTAATTTGGGGCACCCTGGCAAGAGATACTGATAAATGTGTCCAAGCCCACAGAGGCAAATTTGTCCTTCATGCCTGAATCACACTGCAAGTCAATTATTTCGAGTTGGATGTCAGCGGGCAGATCAGAAGCCTTGACTGTGAATGGCGAGCAAAAAACGGCAAATTCTGTCTCAAGTTCACAGAAGACCTGAAACCGTCGCTCAAACTCCCGCAGCAATCCTGTAATCTTGTCTTTGTATTGAGCCATGTCAGCATTAAGTCCGGTCGCACGCACATCTCTTAGACAAGGGAAATGAGCGGTGTCACCGCTAGATAGTTGTGTCTCCCAGAGTGACAGTTTCAACTTGAATGCGCGTATGCTGTCATAATACTGAGTGACAACTTTTTTGCGGCCCTGCAACATTTTGTTAAGATTATTCAGGTGCTCTGTAATATCCACCAGAAAGGCAAGATCCTGCACCCATTCTGGGCATTTAAGTTCCTTCACTGGTATGCCTTTTTTCTCCATGAACTGTTCAATTTGCTCTCGTAGCTCAAAGAAACGCTTCAGCACGGCACCTCGGCTTAACCACCGTACTTCAGTGTGGTATGGCAAGCCATGCGTAATGTCTTTATCACTGAGAAGACTGTGTCACGGTTTCGGCCGAGGCTGCCTCTCTCCCTTGCTCGGGCAGGCTTCGGCGTTCGTCGTCTCCGGAATACTAGCTGCCACCGTTGGATGTTTCTATGTTCGTTTGCTTTGGTCTGATTGTTGTACACCTGTTTCTCGTTTAGTGTAATTAGTGTCCTATAAGTTCTCGTTGTGTCTTGTCTAGTGTTGTGTGTTATTGTTTTCTCTTAGTGCGTTGTTGGACGTTACATTCGTATTTGCTCGGTAGAGCTGTTCTCCACTGTGTTGGAGCCTTATTGCGCACCTGTTTTGTGCGCCCGTTTTGTTTCTCGCCTGCGTGCGGAGTTTTCTTCTTCGGGCTAGTTGGGCATTTGACCCTGTTATTTCTTCACTAAAGTCTTTGGACTGTGCTTCTGCGTCCTGCGCCTGATTGCACCACCACACCCACCTACAGCCACACTGACAGAATAACACACCTTGAAAATGGAATCAGCAGGAGCCGCAGCAGCCCAGGCGACGCTGGAGGAAAAGGTCCGGGAACAGAGTGACCAGATCCTGCAGATGGGGTCCGCACTGCAGGAGGTGATCACCACCCTCTGAGGCTGGGGGACTCCTCCACCGCCATCCTCTCCGGCAGCACCATTGGCCAGTCAGCCCGTTCCTGCGCCGGAACCCAGGGGAGTTCGACTCTCGCTCCCGAGAGCCTACGACGGGACCGCGGCCGGGTGTCAGGGATTCCTGCTCCAGGTGGAGCTATACCTGGCCACCGTGCACCCGGCGCCCTCGGGACATGAGAGCGTGTCCGCCCTGATCTCCTGCCTGTCCGGGAAGGCGTTGGAATGGGCCAACGCGGAGTGGAGGAGGATTTACGCGGGCACCATTACCTACGCCGAGTTCTCCCGCCGCTTCAGGGCGGTGTTTGACCATCCCCCGGAGGGGAAAGCGGCGTGGGAGCGTCTGGTCTTCCTCCGGCAGGGGAGGAGGAGTGCCCAGGAGTTCGCCCTTGAATTCCGTACTCTAGCGGCGGATGCAGGGTGGAATGAGCGGGCGCTCATCGATCACTACAGATGTAGTCTTCGCGAGGACGTCCGTCGGGAGCTGGCCTGTAGGGACACCAGCCTCTCGTTCGACCAGTTGGTCGACATGTCCATCAGGCTGGATAACCTACTAGCTACCCGCGGACGTTCCGAGAGGGGTCCGCCCATTTTACCCTCCAGCGTCCCCGAGCCATGCCCCATGGAGCTCGGGAGCGCTGGCGCTAGAGAGAGGAGGGGTCGGCTTACGAGGGGGTCCATCCCTTGCACCAACTGTGGTCGGGGAGGACACACCGCGGCTAGGTGCTGGGGATGGCCTCCTAGGGGAGAGGATGACAGGTCCCGCACTGGGGATTCCTTCCAGGTGAGTACGCGCCCCACTCACCCAGAGCTCTCTGTTGCACATTTCTGTATACCTGTGCGTTTTCCACAGGTAGCACCTCATTCCCAGCATAAGGCGCTGGTAGATTCAGGCGCGGCTGGGAACTTTGTGGATAAGAAGTTTTGTTTAGCCTTAGGGATTCCCCTTCTCCCTGTTGATGTTCCTTTCCCCGTTCATGCCCTAGATAGCCGTCCGTTGGGTGCGGGCTTGATCAGGGAGGTCACTGCGCCACTTAGGATGTGTGCGCAGGGGGGTCATCAGGAGATGATTCAGCTATTTCTAATCGACTCGCCTGTGTATCCGGTGGTGCTGGGCATGCCCTGGTTAAGTACCCACAACCCATCGATTTCGTGGCAGGAGAGAGCTCTGATGGAGTGGTCTGCTCAGTGTGTGGGTCGATGTCTGGGCGTTTCCGTAGGGGCTACCTCGGTGGAGAGTCCAAACCAGGTGCCCGCATTGCACGTTCCTCCTGAGTATGGGGATTTGGCTATTGCGTTTAGTAAGTCGAGGGCGACGCGGTTGCCGCCCCATAGGCAGGGAGATTGTGCGATAGACCTCCAGGCAGGAGCTGCGCTCCCACGGAGCCAAGTGTATCCTCTGTCTCAGGAGGAGAAGAAAGCCATGGAGACTTACATAGAGGAATCTCTGAGACAAGGTTACATACGGCCTTCCACTTCTCCTGCATCCTCGAGTTTCTTTTTTGTGAAGAAAAAGGATGGTGGGTTGCGCCCGTGCATCGATTATCGTGGTCTCAATCAGATCACGGTGAAGTACAGCTATCCACTTCCGCTGATTGCGACCATGACTGAGTCATTGCATGGGGCGCGTTTCTTCACTAAACTAGATCTCAGGAGCGCGTACAACTTGGTGCGCATCAGGGAGGGCGATGAATGGAAGACAGCCTTTAGTACCACCTCGGGCCATTACGAGTATCTGGTCATGCCATACGGGTTGATGAACGCTCCGTCAGTTTTCCAATCATTTGTGGATGAGATCTTCAGGGACATGCAGGGGGTGGTTGTGTACATAGATTACATTCTCGTGTACTCGCCTACCCGTGTTGAGCATGTGGCCCTGGTACGCAGAGTGTTGCGGAGGCTGGTGGAGCACGACCTGTATGTTAAGGCAGAGAAGTGTCTGTTTTTCTAGGAGTCGGTCTCCTTTTTGGGTTATCAGTTGTCTGCGTCAGGGGTGAAGATGGAGGTCGGCCGGGTGTCAGCCGTGCGTAATTGGCAAACACCAACAACTGTGAAGGAGGTGCAACAGTTTTTGGGGTTTGCGAATTACTACCGGAGGTTTATCCGGGGTTTTGGACAGGTGGCAGCTCCCATCACGTCTCTTTTGAAGGGGGGTCCGGTGCGTCTGCAGTGGTCGGCCGAGGCGGACAGGGCATTTGGGAGGCTGAAGGACCTGTTTACCTCGGCCCTGGTGCTGGCGCATCCGGATCCCTCTTTGCCATTTCAGGTAGAGGTGGACGCGTCTGAGGCCGGTATAGGAGCCGTACTGTCTCAACGGTCAGGCGTGCCACCTAAGCTCCGCCCTTGTGCATTTTATTCCAAGAAGCTCAGTCCGGCGGAGCGAAACTATGACGTGGGAGACAGGGAGTTGTTAGCCGTGGTACAGGCCCTCAAGGTGTGGAGGCACTGGCTTGAGGGGGCTCAACACCCTTTCCTCATTTTGACGGACCACCGTAACCTGGAGTACATCCGGGCAGCGAGGAGGCTGAACCCTCGCCAGGCGAGGTGGAATACGTTTTTGACCCGTTTCACATTAAAGATCACGTACATCCCTGGGTCACAGAACAATAAGGCAGACGCGCTGTCTCGGCGGTATGACACGGAGGAGAGGTCCGTGGAGCCTACTCCCATACTGCCGGAGTCTTGTCTGGTGGCACTGCTAGTGTGGGAGGTCGATGCTGAACTCGAGCGGGCGTTACGCACCGACCCTAGTCCACCTCAATGCCCGGAGGGTCGGAAGTACGTTCCGCTCGAGGTTCGGGATCGTTTGATCTATTGGGCTCACACGTCACCCTCCTCTGGACACCCTGGTATCGGCCGGACAATGCACTGTCTTAGTGCCAAGTACTGGTGGCCCACGTTGACGAGGGATGTGAGGGTTTATGTTTCCTCCTGCTTGGTGTGCGCCCAGTGTAAGGCGCCTAGACATCTGCCTAGGGATAAGTTGGTACCCCTGCCCGTTCCACAACGACCATGGTCTCACCTCTCGGTGGATTTCCTTACTGACCTTCCTCCTTCACAGGGTAATACCACTATACTGGTCGTTGTGGACCGGTTTTCTAAGGCCTGTCGTTTGCTCCCCATGCCGGGCCTTCCTACTGCCCTGCAAACTGCCGAAGCACTATTCACCCATGTGTTCCGGCACTACGGGGTACCCGAGGATATTGTGTCTGATCGAGGTCCCCAATTTACCTCCAGAGTCTGGAGAGCTTTTATGGAGCGGTTGGGGGTCTCGGTGAGCCTCACCTCGGGTTACCACCCAGAGAGTAATGGGCAGGTGGAACACGTGAACCAGGATGTGGGTAGGTTTCTCAGAACATACTGTCAGGACCGGCGGGAGGAGTGGGCAAGGTACGTTCCCTGGGCTGAGATGGCCCAGAATTCCCTACGCCATTCCTCCACTAACCTAACCCCTTTTCAATGTGTGTTAGGTTACCAGCCGGTTCTGGCACCTTGGCAGCAGAGCCAGATCGAGGCTCCTGCGGTGGATGAGTGGGCGCGGCGCTCGGAGGAGACATGGAACGCTGCACACGTCCACCTGCAGCGGGCCCTCCGACGTCATAAGGCGAGCGCTGATCTCCACCGCAGTGAGGGACCGGTGTACGCACCTGGTGATCGAGTCTGGCTCTCTACCAGAAACCTGCCCCTCCGCCTGCCCTGTCGGAAACTGGGTCGGCAGTTTGTAGGGCCATTTAAAGTCCTGAGAAGGTTGAACGAGGTATGTTACAAATTACAACTACCTGTGGAGTATAAGAGTATTAACCCCTCGTTCCATGTGTCTCTTCTCAGGCCGGTGGTAGCTGGTCCACTCCAAGAAAATGAGATCATGGAGACTCCTCCGGCCCCATTGGACATCGAGGGGGTACCGGCGTACTCTGTACGGTCCATCTTGGATTCGAGACGTCGGATGGGGGGTCTCCAATATCTAGTGGAGTGGGAGGGGTACGGCCCGGAAGAACGGTGCTGGGTGCCGAGGAGAGACATTTTGGACCTGTCTCTCCTGACGGAATTCCATCAGGGGCACCCGACGCACCCTGCTCCGCGTCCTCCTGGTCGTCCCAGAGGCCGGAGTCGGCGCACGTCTGGAGCCGCGCGTCAAGGGGGGGGGGGGGTACTGTCACGGTTTCGGCCGAGGCTGCCTCTCTCCCTTGCTCGGGCAGGCTTCGGCATTCGTCGTCTCCGGAATACTAGCTGCCACCGTTGGATGTTTCTATGTTCGTTTGCTTTGGTCTGATTGTTGTACACCTGTTTCTCGTTTAGTGTAATTAGTGTCCTATAAGTTCTCGTTGTGTCTTGTCTAGTGTTGTGTGTTATTGTTTTCTCTTACTGCGTTGTTGGACGTTACATTCGTATTTGCTCGGTAGAGCTGTTCTCCACTGTGTTGGAGCCTTATTACGCACCTGTTTTGTGCGCCCGTTTTGTTTCTCGCCTGCGTGCGGAGTTGTCGCCTTCGGGCTAGTTGGGCATTTGACCCTGTTATTTCTTCACTAAAGTCTTTGGACTGTGCTTCTGCGTCCTGCGCCTGATTCCACCACCACACCCACCTACAGCCACACTGACAGACTGTCAAACTGATGGTGATTCAAACCTCTTGCTAGGATGAAATTAACAGTGCGGACAACCACCTCCATGACATGATCCATTTTTAATGATTTGCAACACAATGCTTCCTGGTGCAAAATACAGTGAAATGTCCAAAACTCTTGTCCTCCATTTGCGGCCTGTACTTTATCTCTGAATTTTGTCACAACACCTGCTTTTCTCCCAATCATTGATGGCGCACCATCTGTAGCCAGGCTGACGGCACGGGACCAGTCCACTCCGACTCTGTCCAGCGCTCCAACGAGAGAGGTCATAATTTCATCCGCTGTTGTAGTATCCGTCATAGGTACCAACCCAAGGAACTCCTCGGTGACTGTCAAAGTCGCATCAACACCACGAATGAATATGGCCAGTTGAGCAACATCTGTAATATCAGTGCTCTCATCAATTGCAACCGAAAATGCAACAAATAACTTGACTTTGTGATTCATTTGGCTCTCCAAGTCTGCCGAGAGATCTGAAATTCTATCTGCGACAGTGTTTCTCGTTAGGCTAATGTTGGCAAAGGCCTGTCGCTTTTCGGGGCACACGATTTCTGCAGCCTTTAGCATGCATGTTTTCACGAACTCACCCTCAGAAAATGGCTTGGATCCTAACGCTATCTCATTAGCAATAAGGTAGCTAGCTTTCACCGCTGCATCACTGACCTCTCGGCTACGGGTAAAAACAGACTGCTGTTTCTTCAGACCCACTAACAATTAATTTATCTTCTCTATTCTCAGTTGTCCTCGCAAATGGTTGTATTTTTCACCATGATGAGTCTCATAGTGGCGCCGAATATTATATTCCTTGAGCACTGAAACTTGCTGATTACACACCAAGCACACATATTTCCCATTCACTTCTGTGAATAAATATGAATCAGTCCCTTTTTCTTGGAAAACTCTGCACTCTGTGTCAACTTTTCTCCTTTTTGATAAAGACATTTTGGTAATGTGGGTAATTTTGACAACAAGAGCTTAATAACGATAAGGCAAGATCGGCAGATGGCGCATTCTGGGCGCGTTAATGTCACGTGCTGTTTATTTCAGGATCTCTCGTTATTTCAGTGACACCTCTGCTGGACATATTTGGAATATCTGTTCCTTTAAAAAAAAAAAATGTGGACGCTCTAGTGCCGTATGATTGACATCCCTGCACTAGAGCATGCTGGACACTTATTTGGTGCTTGCTGACCTCAATGTGTGCATGCATATCAACAGTCTAAAGCAGTCATCTTCAATCCAAAGAATTAGTTGGAATCATTTGTTTATTAGACATTTCCTATTTATACTGTATGGATAATAAAACCCATCCTTTATTCACTTGTGTTTTAGCTTTTTCCCCACACCCACACTGAAAATGTTACTATTACTTTAGTCTGTCTTGCTTTATGATAGTCACATGCCTCTACCTTTACAAGATGTCTGTCAGTATTCTTCATGAGGGCTTTAAAGCTAATGTTAATTTGACTGTGTACTTCAAGAACATACATGTATTTTCCAAGACAGACCTGTTACTGGCTGTGTCTAAATATCCATTCTAGCATAATACATACTTAAACTGCATACTAATTTCGCCTTTGATCTAGTAGAATTCACTCTTCTTTTCTGACTCACTTGTTTGGCAACAGCTGATAGTCAGATAAATTGACGCGCTGTACCGAAATGAACGAATGACGGGAGTCAATGCAATCGCGCATTAGATGACAAATTCTGAGTACTATTGCCGCATTCACATGCTAGTCGGAACTTGGAACCCCGGAAATGTCAGACTTGCTTACTGGTTGTAGTTATACACGTGCCGCATTCTAAGAACAGCAAGTTGGACATTTCAGAGTTTCATAGGTCCGACTAGAATGTGAACGCGGCATAGTTTCTAAATTTCACATAAAGCTAAATGTTTTTACATTCTATTTATTACTCTAATATGGGTATTTGGACACTGCCTCTTTGTCTCTCACACACTGAGCACGAGCACAGTCATTATGGCCACAGCTTCCTCTGACCTGGCAGACCACCTGTGCTGTTCCATCTGCACAGACATCTACACTGAGCCTGTGTCTCTAAGCTATCAGCACACCTTCTGCAAGAGATGCCTCCAAGACAGCCTGAATGCTGGACACCAACTTTGTCAAGTGGGAAGGGCTCTGGTCAGAGACATAATCTTCCAGATCAACAGACTGATCAGGAACGTGGGCTACCAGCTGAAACTGGAGGAAAATGCTAAAAGACAGAGAGCTACAGCCGAGAGAGGAAACAGTAGAGAGATGAATGTCGTGAACATGGAGAGCCTCTGAAGCTGTTCTGTGAGACGGACAGTAAGCTGATCTCTGTGATCTGCAGAGATGGGTGAGACGACAGAGGACACACATTCAAACCAATAAGAGAAGCACATGAGGATCTGAAATAAGAGGTAGCCTCAGATTTATGCTACTTCAAGAAGGATATTCGTGTGCTGGAACACTCAAGAGATGAGCAGCAAAGAGAAATGTCTCAAGCAAACGAGACGTCAGATCATCTCAAAGTCCAGATCAGGTTGCTTGGTTGACAAGGAGATAGTACTTGCCAGGCTGGAAGAACAGCTAAAGGAGAAGACAGTTAAAACGGCCTCTCTTCAGTCTGAGCTGGACCTCACTGAGCCCAGAGACTTCCTGCTCTAGTGGATGGAGAGGGGCTGCCCTGAGATTAGGGAGAGGAGGAAGGAGGAGGAGTGGGTGGAGAGGAATATGATAGAGGGATTAGGATAGAGGGGAATATGATAGAGGGAATATATTGAGAGGAATGTGACAGAGAGGATTTGTTTCATTAGATCACTTTAAGACTTAAAATCTCTTAGGCTGACAGTCCCCGGAATCGGGCGCTAGAATTTCTTTAAAAAATATGTAATTGTTTGCATTACTTATTTGATTGATTTCCCACCGTTTTATATTTCAGAAGACATCCATCCAGACATTCCTAGAACCACGTAAACGTTCTCTGTCGAATAAACTTGTATTTGTCTCCCTCTGGTGTTCGGATGCATCAATACATCCATTTATCACTTAACTGCAACGTTAAGTCAAAGGGACGTTCCAGGAAAAACATTTATCCATCCTTGACTGCTTCATGGCACAGACATGGCAAAGCAATCAATGAATTTGTTGCGAGCAGGCAGAGCTAAATACATAACTTTCATAGCTCTACTATAAAGAATGCGACCTACACACTTCCTTAAACCTAAAATAAGTCAAGAAGTAATTTTGTGTGGAAGTCAAACATTTGTTCAGAACGACAAAATCGAGACCTTTACATAGCCCATCTCTCATTGTCTATAGGAGTGATGTACACTGGTCAAATTGCCCAAATGTTAATTTAGACATTCACAAATTTTACAGATTTTTACTCTCACTAATGTCATGAAATGTTTGGCAAATTAGTAAAGAAGGTTGTATTATACTTTTCTTGTGTACTAGATCATATGGTTTGAAAAGTGTTTTTTTTCTCAGACATAAATGAACAATTCCAGGTGAAAGCTAAAGGTCATAGCTTCCTGGGGGGAGGGACACCACTACATTAATAAAATATTTCCCTCTTGCTAGATTGATGACTAAAGCCCTAGTGAAACAGTGCAAAATGGTTGTCAGCTCAACGGATTAAATACAAGACCTGTTCATTGTGAAATGAAGTCTAATAATTTTGCTCTATATATTTTCTACTCTGTATGTAATTTTATCTGTTTAAGCTGTTTGGATTGTTAATTGATATAACACAGGGCACCATTGAAAAAGAGACACTGGTCTCAATTGGGATTCCCTGTAAAAATAAAGAGGAATATGATAGAGGGAATATGATAGCGAGTATTATGATGGAGTGGAATATGATAGAGGAATATGATGGAGGGAATATAATAGAGGGAATATGATAGAGGGAATATGATGGAGGGAATATGATAGAGGAATATGATGGAGGGGAATATGATAGAGAATGAATGGAGGAATGTGTGACGCTCTTGAGCAACAAAGGTTGTCTGTTTGGTTATATCAACTGGAAAGACATGGATAAGAAAATGTTCAAACAATTTTAAACAATACTGTTCTATAGTCAGCTGATATTGATTTTTTTATTTAATTATTTATTAAACTTAAATGCTAAACATCAATGACACCTACTCTTCAATTACATTTTTTGGGCCTATATAATTACACATCCAGCTACTTTTATCCCTCTATGAGCATGCGTACCGTAAAGATACCGTAAGGATCACTCGACTGCAACAGCTCTTGTTGATTTAATCGATCAATGGCTCAGGTCACTTGACCAAGATAAACTTGTGGATGAGCTGCTTCTTGATTTTAGTGCTGCATTTGACCTTGTTGATCATATGGCTAATAGCTGAGGCCATTGAAGAGAGATGTTTTCTTGAACCCTCATTTCTTTTTTTGGAACTTTGTTACTGAGGTGACATAGACTATGGAAGACTTGTTTTACTGTAGTAAGGTAGCCTATGTATTTCATTGATGATGATGATGATGATGATGATGATGATGAATATTGACATTATTGGTAGGCTGAGATCGAACAAACAACCTAAGTAAGCCTGGCTGCTATTTATGATATCTAAAACATATAGACTTTTAATTAGGCAAAACACATGTCGTTTGAATGGTCAACCATTTTACATGAGTTACAGCATTTTATTTTAATAAAAAATTAGGTTACCGTATATGGATTCATTGTATATATTAGGTATGACTGTGCTGCATAGGTACAAAAAATCTAAAATAAATAAACAAAATTGTGCCAGCATTTGATAACACATGAAAGCTGCTGTGGGTAACCATGGCAATGGGGACTCCATTGTGACATCACAAGATTCCGATTCTGGAAGGTTACCTGTTGCACAGACAAACTGAACAGTGCAAAGAGACTGATTCAACTAACCACTGACAAATCATTAATGTCCTATTTCATTAGTGAGAGAACACACTGCTTACTTCAGAGGTAGGTTGTAATATAACTTATTGTGAATGTGTTTCAGTAGTATAACTTATTTTCAAATTACTTGTGTATGAATGTGACATTTTAAGTAGACCTAACATGACTAGTGAAACTGTTGAAGAGAGATAGTTTGCTTGAGTCCTCTTTTTGTGAGAAAATGCTTCATCCTGACACCTGAGATGCCATGTTACAATTGTAGTGAGCCAGCCTAATGGCTAATGCATTCTATTGATGACTGAAAAAAAACCTCTCTCTGTGTTAATCACCAACATATGTTGTAATCAATTATCTCAATAAATATGTACCAAAAGAGTAGGTTGTGTAAAAAAACAAGTACGCCTACCTAATTTGTAGCTGATTCATTTCTAATAAGAATAATATGTTCTTAACTGAATGGACATCCATTTCAAATGGTTGAATTGATAGACCTCTTTCAATTGAGGTGCACTCAAGGGCACTCAAAGAGAAGACTGGCGTTTTTACCTCCTTGGTTTTTAAAATAGATGAAACTGTACAAGTTAGGTCCTGCATGGATATAGAGTCATTTTCTACCCAAAACACAGTGTTTTCAATGATATGATGGAAGTGATTAGTGTGGTTTGTGAGAACCAGGCCCAATATGGAGTAGAGCTACATGAGGGGTTGAATAAGGCTCAATAGTAAGGTACAGAAAGAGTGTGAAGTTTGCTTTTTAAAGTCTGTGTTGTGCTTTTTCATCTGCCATGGCAACGCCTTCGATCACAATGATGATGTCATGAAGGATATTGTTCACGAAATGATAAGAACAGCCAAAATCGATTCATTTGAACTTGGTCGCTTTTCCAGTAGCCAACTTTTTACTAGTAATTCAGATAGGCCTATTGCCTAAACATATCTGGATCAGGATTCTCACTTGCTTAATTGTAAGTAGCTGGGAAGAAAACGTGTGCACATTGTAAAGAGATGCATTATTATTTGGTTAGCAACACCCACTTACTACAACGTTGTGTATTTTCCAGAGTTATTGTTAGCTAAGAGGAAGACATGGAGGGTTCAACGCTGACACAGAGGAGGGGTGAGTGTCGGTTGGAGGAAAGGGCGATCTAGACAGACTACGTGATGGAGCTGAGAGCCAGGATGGCTCTGGTGTTGCAGATCCAGAAGGATCAGGAGAAGAAGATGAAGAGGATTTGGTTCAAGACGAGGAAAATGCCAAGACTGATTGAGGAGGTAACAAGACCAACTTTGACAAAGTCGACTAGAGTTCTCTTTAACAATATTAATTAAAGCAAATATAAGTTATTGTAAGGGCAAAATGTTCCATATGCCATGGAATGTAAGCTAACAATGTTTTGTCCTTATTTCTTTTTGTATTAGGCTACACCATGGCAATGCTTATAACTGTTCTTGTCTAAATGTGTTGTATCATGTCTGTCTGTTTCAGTGTATTTATGTCCTCAGTTCTTATGGTTGTCTTGTCATAAAAAATAAACAACCGTTCTATCATAGACGCTCATATCAGGATTATGTGGTTGTCTCACCTAGCTACCTTAAGTTGAATGCACTAACTAACTATAAGTCGTTCTGGATAAAAGCGTCTGATAAATGGCTAAAATGTCAAATGTTATGCTGGGTGTGGGGCATGTATTTTTACACTTAGCTGGCCCATTGGCTAGGGGACCCAGGGTTGGGACAGACTGGTGCAGAGCATCTTAGAGGACACTATATATATATATATATATATATATATATATATATATATATATATATATATATATATATATATATATATATATATATATATATGTGATTTATAAGTAAATAGTGCTGACTCATACAGTATGTATGTATGTACTGAATGTGATCACTTTCATCATGTCTGTTTCTTTTCTCACGCAGAATGTGAGAGATGTGAGCAACTGTCCTCTCACTGAGTTCATGGCTCCCTGTATTGACTCCCTCCCACCACTGGCTTTCACCAATCAGAGGCCTATACCTACCATGTTGCATCCCCCCTCTCCATTTGCCATACGCGCTCAGGATGCACAGCGGTTCATTGTATTTTCATACTTTGTCCCTGAAACCTGCCAGTCTGCTGAATGCCCAGTTGCCACAGAGGCCACTGCAGATGTATCTACAGGTATACGAGAGGACCTATGGACAGATATACATCTTTCCTCAATGCTGCATCGATACCTGCCACACTTCTTTGACGAAGACTCCATGCAGCCACATCAGGCAGTAGAGGGCACCACTGAGGTCTCAGTTGCTCCAGTGGTAATATCTAATGTCGAGGAAGAGGACAGATTCTATCCTTACTCCCTCCCACCCCTGGCTCAGCGGTTCATTGGCAATTCATTCAATTTCCTCGAAACCTCCCAGCCTGCTGTTTCAGCCACAGAGTGCCCAGTTGCCACAGAGGCCACTGCTACCACAGCCACTTTCAAGGGAGAGAATCGATGGGCAGCTAGAAGTCTTCCTTCAGTGCTGCCTCCATGCCTGCCAACAGTCTTTGACGATGACTTCATGCCACCAGAGCAGACAGTAGAGGATACCTATGAGGTCTCAGTTGCTACAGAGACCACTGCAGGCACAGCTACTGTTGATTTTGGAGTGTACAGATCAGCAGCTAAATGCCCTGTCCCAATGCTGCCTCCAAGTCTGCCACTTGTCTTTGAAGTTGACTACAAACTGCCAGGGGAGGCAGTAGAGTCCACCACCAAGTGTCCAGTTATCAGTGAAACAAACAATGATGTGTCCACTCACCTAAAAGAGGACATGGCAGCTGATCAAAGCCCTCCTGACCCTGCAGCACTGCCTCCAAGCTCGCCATGTATCCGAGACTCTGACCACAAACTGACAGAGGAGACAAAAGAGTATGACACCGAGTCCTCCGTTACCACAGCGAACACTACAGGCACATCCATTGTCCAGGGAGAGGACCTGTTGGGTGATAAAAGCCCGGCTCCAATGCTGCCTTCAAAGTTGCCACACATTCTAGACAATGACCACAAGCAGCCAGAGGAGGCAGTAGAGGACACCACCAAGAGTCAAGTGTCCAGGGAAGCGGCCGTTTCCGTCTCCACTGTCCACAATCTGCCAGGGGAGGCAGTAGAGGACACCAACACGTGTCCAGTTGCCAGGGAAGCAGCCGTTTCTGTGTCCACTGTCCACACAGAGGAGTGTTTGGCTGATAAAAGTCCTCCTGCACCTGCAACACTGCCTCTAATCCTGACATGCACCCACAACATTGACCACAAACAGCTATGGAAGACAGTTGAGTGCACTACAAAGTGCTCAGTCGACACAGAGGCAACTGTTGCCATTTACACCTGGGATGATAAAAGTCCTCCAGGTCTGCAATGCATTCACAACAACAATGACCACAAGCAGCCAGAGGAGACAGTTGAGGACACCACATAGTGCTCAGTTAACACAGAGGCAAGTGCAGTTGCATCCACTGTCAAGAGAAAGGAACTGATGAGTGATAAAAGCCCTGTCCTAGCACTTCCTCCAAGCCTGGCATGAATCCATGACAAGGACCACAAGCAGCCAGAGCAGAAAGGGAAGGGCACTAGTGAAGAGGTGGATCGCTGCCCTCATGCTCACCAGCTGGTCCTAGATGCTAACTTAACTCTGGCAACCCCTCTGCTCTGCATGGCCACTAAGATGCCTGTTAGAGTGAGAGCCTCCATATGCAGGTCAGAGGATGAAGAACCCAGGCCCTGGACGCTGAAAGAGGCAAAGGTAGGTGTCCTATTTTACACTTCTACTCTACAGGGTTGGGGGTCTGTTCCATTTCAATTCAAAGCATTGAATTAAGTACTTCCTGAATTGACTGGAATTGAAATTGAATTGACCCCAACCCTGCTACTCTATGCTCATAGTATAAAACATCACCCCTTACTAGAGTTAACATTTGTATTACGTTTGGTGTGGACCCAGGAAGAACATCTATGGCTATTACAAAATCGGTTTGGGATACAAATAAACAAGTTACCTCAATTACTGTCCTCTAAATTGTGTGCCCCATGAGGCCTTCAATGTATGTTGATCACTCAAATGTGTATTGAATGTGCCACATTGGAACAATATTACATCTAGAGTCAATGTCTTCCTGTTAGGATTATTGGACAGGCATTGACATTGAGCGTGAAGAGAGGAGCGTCAAGGAGGAGTGAGCCCGAGGGAGGGTTTGAAGAGTGAGGCGGACCGTGCCCATTCCAAGAGCTCCAATGGGACGGTTTCATCAGAGAGAGCAGAGACCATCCTGGGAAGAGTGGGTTTTCTGGCCATGAACCTCAAGCAGAAAGTCACATTTTTAAAGATGGAGGAAAAAGAGAAAAATAAGGAACTGAATAAGAAGTTGAAAGATGACGTGAAAGAGAGAAAGGAGATGAAGGCGAGAGAGAAAGAGCAAAAGAAAGCCATGAAAGCTGAGAAAAAGAGGGACAAGTTAGAACAGAAAAAGAGAGAAAATGAAAGAAAAGAGAAGGAAAAGGCAGAGACAAAGAGGTTAGAGGGGCTGATTAAGATACACAATGCCATGATGAAAGACAGGATTAAGAAAGAGAAGAAGTGGTCTGAGGAGCTGAAAAAGAGAGAGAAAGCTCAAGCTGAGCTCCTGGAGATGGAGCGAAAGATTCAAAAAAAGGAGGAGAATAAGAGAGAAAAGAGGAGGAAAGAGGAGAGGAAGAGACTGGAGAAGAGGAAAAAAAGGGATCCAAGTGGAGGTGGAACTGAGAGGGTGATTGTGACACTCTGGCTCTAGGACTTGTATATGTGAGCCAGGGTGTATCTCATTTGGTGGTGTTGGGGATGGGTGAGTTTCATTTTGTTTGTATTTAGTGGTGATTGGTTAATGACTCCCAATCGGAGGTAACGAGTGTCAGCTGTCGGCTCGTTATCTCTGATTGGGAGCCATATATATTCTGTGTGTTTTCACCTTTGTTTTGTGGGTTATTGTTTCCGTGTTGCTGTTAGTCTGTATCAGTATTTGAACTTCACGTATCGTCATTTGTTGTTTTCTTCGTGGTTGCTTTAAATAATAAAGTCATCATGTTCACTCCACGCGCTGTGTATTGGTCCGCTCCTTCAGACGATCGTGACAGAATAACCCACCATAAAAGGACCAAGCAGCGTAACAAGCGGCAACAGGACCTACCTACACAGGAGTTATGGACGCCTCCTAAGGATTTTTGGACATGGGAGGAGATTCGGGCTGGAAAGGGTCCTTGGGCACAACCGGAGGAATATCACCGCCCTCGTGAAGAGCTGGAGGCAGCCAAAGCCGAGAGGAGGTGGTACGAGGAGGCAGCGCGAAGGCGAGGCTGGAAGCCCGTGGAAGAGAGGCAACCCCAAGAAATTTTTTGGGGGGGGCACATGGCTTGGGCGACGGAGCAGCAGGAGGCTGCCACAGGGAGAAAAGGAGAGAAGGCTAACGGAGTACGGGAGTCATTGGCGAGTAGAAGGAGGGAAGTTGTTGTGGCACGGCATGAGAGACTGAAGTGTGTTACCAGTCCGGTCCGGCCCGTTCCTGATCCCCAGTTAAGGCCAGTGGTGTGTGTTCCCGGTACGGACCGGCCTGTTCCTACTCCACGCACCAGGTCCACGATGTGCGTCGCCAGCCCGGCCCGGCCTGTTCCTGCTCCACGCACGAAGCCTACGGGGTGCGTCGCCAGCCGGCCAGAGTCTGCCGTCTGCCCAACGGCGCCTGAACTGGCCGTCTGCCCAACGGCGCCTGAACTGGCCGTCTGCCCAACGGCGCCTGAACTGGCCGTCTGCCCAACGGCGCTGGAACTGCCCGTCTGCCCTATGGCGTCTGAACTGCCCGTCTGCCAAGCGCTGCATAAGCCGCCCGTCTGTACTGAGCCTGCAAAGCCGCCCGTCTGCCATGAGCCTTCAGAGCCGTCCGCCAGATCGGAGCCGCTAGAGCCTTCCGCCAGACAGGAGCCGCTAGAGCCTTCCGCCAGACAGAATCATACACTTGCTATGGAATCAGCAGGAGCCGACGCAGCCCATACTAGACTGGAAGCTCAGGTTCGGGACCAGAAAGAGCAGCTCCTGCAGATGGGAGCCGCCCTGCTGGAGGTGATGACTGCAATCCGAGGCTGGGGTCCGCCTCCACCGCCAGTCGCCCAGCCAGCACCATCAGCCAGCCATGAGCAGCCAGATCCGTCAGCCAGCCATGAGCAGCCAGATCCGTCAGCCAGCCATGAGCAGCCAGATCCGTCAGCCAGCCATGAGCAGCCAGATCCGTCAGCCAGCCATGAGCAGCCAGATCCGTCAGCCAGCCATGAGCAGCCAGACCCGTCAGCCAGCCATGAGCAGCCAGACCCGTCAGCCAGCCATGAGCAGCCAGATCCGTCAGCCAGCCATGAGCAGCCAGATCCGTCAGCCAGCCATGAGCAGCCAGATCCGTCAGCCAGCCATGAGCAGCCAGATCCGTCAGCCAGCCAGGATCCGCCAGAGCCGTCCAGCCAGGATCCGCCAGAGCCGTCTAGCCAGGATCCGCCAGAGCCGTCCAGCCAGGATCCGCCAGAGCCGTCCAGCCAGGATCCGCCAGAGCCGTCCAGCCAGGATCCGCCAGAGCCGTCCAGCCAGGATCCGCCAGAGCCGTCCAGCCGGGATCCGCCAGAGCCGTCCAGCCGGGATCCGCCAGAGCCGTCCCGCCGGGATCCGCCAGAGCCGTCCCGCCGGGATCCGCCAGAGCCGTCCAGCCTGGATCCGCCAGAGTCGTCCCGCCAGGATCCGCCAGAGCCGTCCCGCCAGGATCCGCCAGAGCCGTCCCGCCAGGATCCGCGAGAGCCAGCCAGCCAGGATCCGCCATCTAGTCAGGTGCTGCCCCTTAGCCCGGTGCTGCCCCTTAGTCCGGTGCTGCCCCTTAGCCCGGTGCGGCCCCTTAGTCCGGTGCTGCCCCTTAGCCCGGTGCTGCCCCTTGTTCCGGTGCTGCCCCTTATCCCGGTGCTGCCCCTTATCCCGGTGCTGCCCCTTAGGCCGATGCTGCCCCTTAGTCCGGTGTTGCCCCTTAGTCCAGGTGGGGTTAGTTGGAGGGTGGTCATTGGGAGGAGGCTACCGAAGCAGGTTGTGACTGTGGTGGGGTGGGGATCACGACCGGGGCCAGAACCGCCACCATGGACAGACGCCCACCCAGACCCTCCCCTAGTCCTGATGTTGGTGCGCCCGGAGTTCGCACCTTTAGGGGGGGGTACTGTGACACTCTGGCTCTAGGACTTGTATATGTGAGCCAGGGTGTATCTCATTTGGTGGTGTTGGGGATGGGTGAGTTTCATTTTGTTTGTATTTAGTGGTGATTGGTTAATGACTCCCAATCGGAGGTAACGAGTGTCAGCTGTCGGCTCGTTATCTCTGATTGGGAGCCATATATATTCTGTGTGTTTTCACCTTTGTTTTGTGGGTTATTGTTTCCGTGTTGCTGTTAGTCTGTATCAGTATTTGAACTTCACGTATCGTCATTTGTTGTTTTCTTCGTGGTTGCTTTAAATAATAAAGTCATCATGTTCACTCCACGCGCTGTGTATTGGTCCGCTCCTTCAGACGATCGTGACAGTGATAGAAGAGCAGGGAAGGGATGAAAGCTTGAAGATGAATGAGTAGACTGGGTAAGAGAGAGAGAGAGAAAAGAGAGATACTGTATTTTTGCATGCAATGAAAAACAAAGAATAAAAAAATAAATATTTACTCTGTTTGTTTTTTGTCAAGGCATACCGTACAAAACATTATAAACACAAAATGTTTACTTTTCGCAAATTTGGGGAGTGTTGCACAGTTTAAATGTTGAATCCTAAATCGACACTAAGCACTCCTACATGTTGAAAGGATTGGATAGGTGTACATATACATTAGGTGTAATATGGCAAACAAAGCCTATCAGAGGGAAACGCAGAGCCATTACCAGTGTTTATACCTATGGGATAGGTAGAGAAAATTCTAAAACAAATCTCACAAGCTCTCATCCATAGTCAAATGAACTACTGTTGTCTGGAGTAATGCAGGTGTTGGTGACCTAAAGAGACTGCAAATAGCACAAAATTGTTAGGCCTACTGCTGCTAGGTAGCTCTCTCTCTGCTCTCCCCCTCCCCTCTGTATGTTCTTGATAGCAGGAGTGAAGTCTGGTGTGCGGGAGTCAGGGTTCCAGCTACAGCTCATTCACCATAATCACCTCAGCCTTAAAGACCCGGTCAAACTCGTCACTCATCGTCAGATCATAGTCAAGACAACCATGTTAGTCTCGCTGCTGATTCAACCTGCTTGTTTTCGCTCTTTGTGTTTTTGGCCTATTCTATTTACATTTTTCCTGTGTCACAGATTATTGGAACCTGACTCCTGCCTCCACTTCACTCCTGCCACCACCATCCCGTTTACCACTACTGGACTTCCCTTTTGGACTCACCCCGGACACTAGGACGTTACGGTACCACTCCTGCTCAGAACCTGGATCTGTTACCCTCCCTGTAGACCTGGACTTGCTCTTCCCCCTTTTTGGAAACCTGGACAATTTTACTTTGCAATAAACTTGTTAAACTTTCTCTGGCTCGGTGTAGTTGTCTACATTTGGGTTCATATCCAGTTAAATCATGACAAAAATACGGCAGCAAGAAAGGGTCTGCAATGTGGTTATGAGATGTTCTCCATAGAATTACATAATGCACTCGAATGGCCGACTGTCAAGGAAATGATAAAAAAAAAAAAAAAAAAAACATTTTTCATAAATGTACTGAAAGACCAACCGCAAAATGTGATTAACTGGATATGATCAAAGACGACTCGTAAAGGTAATAGGAATCTGGATCGGTTTCCTTTTCTTATTACCTTGCTTTTGTTATTATTATTATTTTTTAAAGTTTTCTTTTTACATTTCGTAAAATGTTATAATTACAAAAACATTTCATTTTAATTTCAATTTAGTAACATACTGTATCATTCAAATAAATATTATTATTTGTCTAATCATATTTTTTGCTTTTGAAGCTTAATATTTTGTAATATAATGTATGACTGACATGAGGGTAATCAAAGGGAGAGAGATAATGTCACGATCGTCATATACGAGAGTGGACCAAAGCGCAGCGTGTTTAACGAACATGTTTATTATACTTAGTGAAAAATTGCTACAAAGAACAAAACAACAAAACGACTCGCAACGTCCAACAGTGTCAAAGATTGAACACGGAACAAAAACCCACAACCCTAATGTGAACACTGACAGTTTAAATATGGCTCCCAATCAGAGATAACGAGCCGACAGCTGACACTCGTTACCTCCGATTGGGAGTCACATGACTACACAAGAACTAACCAAAACCAAACACACACACAAATGAACACACCCTATACCCAACACAACCAAAACAAAACACAACAAAACGAACACACCCTGGCTCAAAATACAAAGTCCCGGAGCCAGAGCATGACAGTACCCCCCCCTAAAGGCGCGGACTGCGACCGCGCCTCAAAACCCCAAAATAGGGGAGGGCTGGGTGGGTGTTGCTCCTCGGAGGCGGCTCCGGCTCCGGGCTTGACCACCACCCCACTTCACTCCCCCCGTAGTGCCCCCGGTCCGATCTGACCCAACTTGCTGGATCAGGACCTCCGACGCGCACCCCTGGCTTGGCGCGTGAGGTAGGAATGGACCGGACCTGGCAGACGATACGCACCCTTTGCCTGGTGCGTGGAGCCGGAACAGGCCTCACCAGGCTGAAGACTCGCATCCCTGGCTTGGTGCGAGTATCAGGAATGGGCTGAGCTGGGCCGGCGACGCACACCGTGGACCTGGTGCGTGGAGCAGGGACAGGCCGAGCTGGGCGGACGACGCACACCGTGAGCCTGGTGCGTGGAGCAGGGACAGGCCGGGCTGGACTGGTGACGCACACCGTAGGCTTCGTGCGTGGAGCGGGAACCGGCTGGGCTGGGCTGGCGACGCATACCGTAGGCTTGGTGCGTGGAGCAGGGACAGGCCGGGCTGGGCTGGCGACGCACACCGTAGGTTTGGTGCGTGGAGCAGGAACCGGCCGGGCTGGGCTGAGGACGCACACCACAGGCTTAGTGCGTGGAGCAGGAACAGGCCGGGCTGGGCTGGGGACGCACACCACAGGCTTAGTGCGTGGAGCAGGAACAGGCCGGGCTGGGCTGGCGACGCACACCGTGGGCCTGGTGCGTGGAGCAGGAACCGGCCGGGCTGGGCTGGCGACGCACACCGTAGGTTTAGTGCGTGGAGCAGGAACAGGCCGGGCTGGGCTGGCGACGCACACCGTGGGCCTGGTGCGTGGAGCAGGAACCGGCCGGGCTGGGCTGGCGACGCACACCGTAGGTTTAGTGCGTGGAGCAGGAACAGGCCGGTCTGGGCTGGCGACGCACACCGTAGGTTTGGTGCGTGGAGCGGGAACCGGCTGGGCTGGGCTGGCGACGCATACCGTAGGCTTGGTGCGTGGAGCAGGGACAGGCCGGGCTGGGCTGGCGACGCACACCGTAGGTTTGGTGCGTGGAGCAGGAACCGGCCGGGCTGGGCTGAGGACGCACACCACAGGCTTAGTGCGTGGAGCAGGAACAGGCCGGGCTGGGCTGGCGACGCACACCGTGGGCCTGGTGCGTGGAGCAGGAACCGGCCGGGCTGGGCTGGCGACGCACACCGTAGGCTTCGTGCGGGGAGCAGGAACAGGCCGGGCTGGGCTGGCGACGCACCCCGTTGGCTTGGTGCGTAGAGCAGGGACAGGCCGGGCTGGGCTGGCGAAACGCACCACAGACTTGGTGCGGGGAGCAGGAACAGGCCGGGCTGGGCTGGCGAAACGCACCACAGACTTGGTGCGGGGAGCAGGAACAGGCCGAGTCGGGCTGGCGACGCGCACCGTAGGTTCAATGCGAGGACCAGGAACAGACAGAACCGCACTGGGGACACACACCCCTGGCCCTACACGGGGATCAGGAACGGGCCGGACGGGACTGGTAACACACCCCAGTACCTCTCGCCGTGCCTCCACACTTTCCTTCCCCTTAGTGACCAGTGGCCCCCTTAAACTGTCGGCCATATCTGCCAACCTCCTGCACTCCTCCAACCCGTACACCTTCTGCCCCGACGTCGTGAGCCCCCCCCTAAAAAATGTCTGGGGGTCTCTCCTCCCCGTGGCCAAGGCCTCCATCCCTCTTGCCAGACTCTCCATCCTCTGCTCCCAAGTCCAACCTCTCTCCTCCTCACGCGGCTTGACCCAGTCGAAGTGGATATCCGCTAGAGTTACTTCTGGCGTTGGCTCCTGGACACGCTGCTTGGTCTCGTTGAGGTGGGTTTTTCTGTCACGATCGTCATATACGAGAGTGGACCAAAGCGCAGCGTGTGTAACGAACATGTTTATTATACTTAGTGAAAAATTACTACAAAGAACAAAACAACAAAACGACTCGTAACGTCCACAGTGACAAAGACTGAACACGGAACAAAAACCCACAACCCTAATGTGAACACTGACAGTTTAAATATGGCTCCCAATCAGAGATAACGAGCCGACAGCTGACACTCGTTACCTCCGATTGGGAGTCACATGACTACACAAGAACTAACCAAAACCAAACACACACAAATGAACACACCCTATACCCAACACAACCAAAACAAAACACAACAAAACGAACACACCCTGGCTCAAAATACAAAGTCCCGGAGCCAGTGCATGACAGATAAGGGTAACAATGAAGACTTCTTCCATTACAGTTTCTAAGTGATGAGTGAAAGTGTACAGTGCCCTCCTGAATTATTGGCACCAGAAAGAAATATGAACAAAAAAGGCTGTGAAAACATGTCATTGTGGTCTATCAGCTTGATCTTACACTCAAAAGATCATATGAATCTATCCTTTAATTGAGTAAAAATTGTTCAAATAAAAAAATAATCGTCATCAACAAATCATTATTTTATTCAAAAACATGCGTGTCACAATTATTGGCTGCCCTATAAATTATTTTGAACAAAATCTAATTGAGTGCATTTGTAAAGTATTCAGACCCCTTGACTTTTTCCCCACTTCGTCTAATTCTAAAATTGATTCAATAGTTTTTTTTCCTCATCAATCTACACACAATACCCCATAATGACAAAGTGAGAACAGGTTTTTAGACTTTTTTATAAATGTATTAAACAAAACAAATGGAAATATTACATTTACATAAGTATTCAGACCCTTTACTCAGTACTTTGTTGAAGCACCTTTTGCAGCGATTACAGCCTCGAGTCTTCTTGGGTATGACGCTACAAGCTTGGCACACCTGTATTTGAGGAGTTTCTCCCATTCTTCTCTGCAGATCCTCTCAAGCTCTGTCAGGTTTGATATTGCGTGTCGCTGCACAGCTATTTTCCGGTCTCTCCAGAGATGTTAGATCGGGTTCAAGTCCGGTTTCTGGCTGGGCCACTCAAGGACATTCAGAGACTTGTCCCGAAGCCATTCCTGCGTTGTCTTGGCTGTGTACTTAGGGTTGTTGTCCTGTTGGAAGGTGAACCTTAGCCCCAGTCTGAGGTCCTGAGCGCTCTGGAGCAGGTTCTCATCAAGTATTTCTCTGTACATTGCTCTGTTCATCTTTCCCTTGATCCTGACTAGTCTACAAATCAAATCAAATCAAATTGTATTTGTTATGTGCCGAATACAACAGGTGTAGACCTTGCCGTGAAATGCTTACTTACAAGCACTTAACCAACAATGCAGTTCAAGAAATAGAGTTAAGAAAATATTTACTAAAAACACGAAATTAAAAAATAAAATAAAAAGTAACACAATAAAATAATAATGAGGCTATATACAAGGGGTAGCGGTCCCGAGTCAATGTGTGGGGGTACAGGTTGGTTGAGGTAATTTGTACATGTAGGTAGGGGTAAAGTAACTATGCATAGATAATAAACAGCGTGTAGCAGCAGTGTAAAAACAAAGGGGGGAGGTGTCAATGTAAATAGTCCGGGTGGCCATTTGATTAATTGTTCAGCAGTCTTATGGCTTGGGGATAGAAGCTGTTAAGGAGCCCTTTGGACCTAGACTTGGCACTCTGGTACCGCTTGCTGTGCGGTAGCAGAGAGAACAGTCTATGACTTGGGTGACTGGAGTCTTTGTCAATTTTTTGGGCCTCCCTCTGACACCGGGCCTCCCTCTGACACCTCCAAGTATATAGGTCCTGGATGGCAGGAAGCTTGGCTCCAGTGATGTACTGGGCCGTACGCACTACCCTCTGTAGCGCCTTACGGTCGGATGCCGAGCAGTTGCCATACTAGGCGGTGATGCAACCGGTCAGGAAGCTCTCGATGGTGCAGCTGTATAACTTTTTGAGGATCTTGGGACCAATGCCAAATCTTTTCAGTCTCCTGAGGTGGAAAAGGCGTTGTCGTGCCCTCTTCACGACTGTCTTGGTGTGTTTGAACCATGATAGTTTGTTGGTGATGTGGACACCAAGGAACTTGAAACTTTCGACCTGCTCCACTACAGCCCCGTCGATGTGAATGGGGCGTGTTCCCAGTCCCTGTCCCTGAAAATCCTCCCCGGAGCATGATGCTGCCACCACCATGCTTCACCGTAGGGATGGTGCCAGGTTTCCTCCAAACGTGATCTCATCCCAGGTAAGAGGGAGAGTGGCAGCAGCAGCAGGTTCTCCCCATGTGAGCTGAGTCCAGTGGACCAGTCCTGTATCCCCCCACCCAGACAGCGACAGTGGTCTAAACCATGGCTAGCTATCCACAATCTGGCTCGACTAAACAAGGTTTACCAAGAGGGAAGGAGGGAGAGGAAGGTAGAGGAAGAGAAAGAGGGAGGAGAGGAAGGAGGAAAGGGAGAAAAGGGTTCTCTCCATCACGACTGTAAGAAGGAAAGGAGGGAGAAGGCCGAGCAAGAGGAAGAGGAAGAGGTAAAAGATAACAAGGAGAGTTGATCTGTCCATCACTACCATAAGGAGATCTCTCCTGGGGGCTCTTGTTCTCTCCTCTTTCCCACAGAGGAGCACCTTTCGCAGGCAGCCCAGAGCAGACTCTCCACTTAGAGAAGGCTAACCCCTGGAGGTTTCACCTTGGATTTATACAGAGAACCCCCCAGTACTCAAACTGCTTTACATTGTAGAGGGGGATCTAATCTCATTGGAGGCGACCCAATGACCCAGAAATGCTACGTGGACAGACTTCCTCCCTGCTCCCCGTCTCACTGGCAGGGGGCTCGTAGGAACACCCTCCCCTCCTTGACTCCAGCTCCACCCCTTCTTCACCTGCCCCCCTTATCATGTTATGAGTCTCACCTACAGGTCCCGCCCCCTGGCCTACCTGTTGCAGGTGTAAGTATGGTGTGTCGGACACAGATGCCCTCCCCCTCCTCCCCCTCCTCCCCTCTTTCTCCCGCTCCCCCCATCTCTCGCGCTCTCTCCTCCTCCCCCTCTCTTCCCTTTAAAGCAATACTTAGACCAGGCTTTCTGCCTCCTCTACCCCTCTCCACCTCCTCTTCCATTCCTACTCTCTTTCTCTCCACCTCCTCATCTTCCTCTTTGTTCCCCCTCTCCCGACCTCCAGTGAGAGAGGCAGGAGGTCACCTCGCCGTCACTCTATCCAGCTGGAGCCGCTGAGAGGGCGAGGAGGAGAGGAGGAGGAATAGAGGAAGAACAGAGGAGACAAGAGGGAGAGGAGGAGAGGAGGAGAGGGAGTGAGACACTATGTTAGCTGTTGTGGTGTGATATGTGTAGTTACTTGTACTAACCACTAGAGCATGCTGAACACTTATTTGGTGCTCGCTGACCTCAATGTGTGCATCAACAGTCTAAAGCAGTCATCTCCAATGCAAAGAATTAGTTGGAATCATTTGTTTATTAGACATTTCCTATTTATACTGTATGGATAATAAAACCCATCCTTTATTCACTTGTGTTTTAGCTTTTTCCCCACACCCACACTGAAAGTTGTTACTGTTACTTTAGTCTGTCTTGCTTTATGATAGTCACATGCCTCTCCCTTTACAAGAAGTCTATCAGTATTCTTCATGAGGGCTTTAAAGCTAATGTTAATTTGACGGTGTACTTCAAGAATATACATGTATTTTCCAAGACAGACGTGTCTAAATATCCATTCTAGCGTAATACATACTTAAATTGCATACTAATTTCGCCTTTGATCTAGTAGAATTCACTCTTCTTTTCTGACTCACTTGTTTTGCAACAGCTGATAGTCAGATAAATTGACGCGCTGTACCGAAATGAACGAATGACGGGAGTCAATGCAATCGCGCATTAGATGACGAATTCTGAGTACTATTGCCGCGTTCACATGCTAGTCGGAACTTGGAAACCCGGAAATGTCAGACTTGCTTACTGGTTGTAGTTATACACGTGGCGCAATCAACGAACAGCAAGTCAGACATTTCAGAGTTTCCTAGGTCCGACTAGCATGTGAACGCGGCATAATTTCTAAATTTCACATACTAAAAAACTAAATGTTTTTATATACTATTTAGTACTCTAATATTGGTATTCGGACACTGCCTCTTTGTCTCTCACACACTGAGCATGAGCACAGTCATTATGGCCACAGCTTCCTCTGACCTGGCAGACCACCTGTGCTGTTCCATCTGCACAGACATCTACACTGAGCATGTGTCTCTAAGCTATCAGCACACCTTCTGCAAGAGATGCCTCCAAGACAGCCTGAATGCTGGACACCAACTCTGTCAAGTGGGCAGGGCTCTGGTCAGAGACAGAATCTTCCAGATCAACAGACTGATCAGGAACGTGGCCTACGAGCTGAAGCTGGAGGAAGATGCTAAAAGACAGAGAGCTACAGCCGAGAGAGGAAACAGTAGAGAGATGAATGTCGTGAACATGGAGAGGCTCTGAAGCTGTTCTGTGAGAAGGACAGTAAGCTGATCTCTGTGATCTGCAGAGATGGGTGAGACGACAGAGGACACACATTCAAACCTATAAGAGAAGCACATGAGGATCTGAAAAAAGAGGTAGCCTCAGATTTATGCCACTTCAAGGATATTCGTGTGCTGGAATACTCAAGAGATGAGCAGCAAAGAGAAATGTCTCAAGCAAAAGAGACGTCAGATCATCTCAAAGTCCAGATCAGGTTGCTTGGTTGACAAGGAGATAGTACTTGCCAGGCTGGAGGAACAGCTAAAGGAGAAGAGAGTTAAAACGGCCTCTCTTCAGTCTGAGCTGGACCTCACTGAGCCCAGAGACTTCCTGCTCTAGTGGATGGAGAGGGGCTGCACTGAGATTAGGGAGAGGAGGAAGGAGGAGGAGTGGTTGGAGAGGAATATGATAGAGAGGAATATGATAGAGGGATTAGGATAGAGGGGAATATGATAGAGGGAATATATTGAGAGGAATGTGACAGAGAGGATTTGTTTTTTCATTAGATCACTTTAAGACTTAAAATCTCTTAGGCTGACAGTCCCCGAAATCGGGTGCTAGAATTTCTTTAAAAAATATGTAAATGTTTACATGACTTATTTGATTGATTTCCCACCATTTTATATTTCAGAAGACATCCATCCAGACCTTCCTAGAACCACGTAAACGTTCTCTGTCGAATAAACTTGTATTTGCTTCCCTCTGGTGTTCGGCTGCATCAATACATCCATTTATATCACTTAACTGCAACGTTAAAGAATGCGAGCTACACACTTCCTTAAACCTAAAATAAGTCAAGAAGTAATTTTGTGTGGAAGTCAAACATTTGTTCAGAACGACAAAATTGAGACCTTTTCATAGCCCATCTCTCATTGTCTATAGGAGTGATGTACACTCGTCAAATTGCCCAAATGTTAATTTAGACATTCACAAATTTTACAGATTTTGACTCTCACTAATGTCATGAAATGTTTGGCAAAGTAGTAAAGAATGTTGTATTATACTTTTCTTGTGTACTAGATCATATGGTTTGAAAAGTGTTTTTTTTCTCAGACATAAATGAACAATTCCAGGTGAAAGCTAAAGGTCATAGCTTCCTGGGAAGGCGGGACACCACTACATTAATAAAATATTTCCCTCTTGCTAGATTGATGACTAAAGCCCTAGTGAAACATTGCAAAATGGTTGTCAGCTCAACTGGTTAAATACAAGACCTGTTCATTGTGAAATGTATGTGTTCAAGTCTAATAATTTTGCTCTATATATTTTCTGCTCTGTATGTAATTTTATCTGTTTAAGCTGTTTGGATTGTTAATTGATAAGAAAATGTTCAAACATAATTTTAAACAATACTGTTCTATAGTCAGCTGATATTGATTTCCTTATTTAATAATTGATTAAACTTAAATGCTAAATATCAATGACACCTACTCTTCAATTACATTTTTTGGGCCTATATAATTACACATCCAGCTAATTTTATTCCTCTATGAGCATGCATACCGTAAAGATACCGTAAGGATCACTCGACTGCAACAGCTCTGGTTGATTTAATCGATCAATGGCTCAGGTCACTTGACCAAGATAAACTTGTGGATGAGCTACTTCTTGATTTTAGTACTGCATTTGACCCTGTTGATCATATGGCTAATAGCTGAGGCCATTGAAGAGAGATGTTTTCTTGAACCCTCATTTCTTTTTTGGAACTTTGTTACTGAGGTGACATATCCTATGGAAGACTTGTTTTACTGTAGTAAGGTAGCCTATGTATTTCATTGATGATGATGATGATGATGATGATGAAAAATATTGACATTAGTGGTAGGCTGAGATCGAACAAACAACTTAAGTAAGCCTGGCTGCTAGTTATGATATCTAAAACAAATTGACTTTTAATTAGGCAAAACACATGTCGTTTGAATGGTCAACCATTTAATATGAGTTACAGCATTACATTTTAATAAAAAAATAGGTTATATGGATTCATTGTATATATTAGGTATGACTTTGCTGCATAGGTACAAAAAATAAAAAATAAATCAACTAAATTGTGCCAGCATTTGATAACACATGAAAGCTGCTGTGGGTAACCATGGCAATGGGGACTCCATTGTGACATCACAAGATTCCGATTCTGGAAGGTTACCTGTTGCACAGACAAACTGAACAGTGCAAAGAGACTGATTCAACTAACCACTGACAGATTATTAATGTCCTATTTCATTAGTGAGAGAACACACTGCTTACTTCAGAGGTAGGTTGTAATATAACTTATTGTGAATGTGTTTCAGTAGTATAACTTATTTTCAAATGACTTGTGTATGAATGTGACATTTTAAGTAGACCTAACATGACTAGTGAAACTGTTGAAGAGAGATAGTTTGCTTGAGTCCTCTTTTTGTGAGAAAATGCTTCATCCTGTCACCTGAGATGTCATGTTACAATTGTAGTGAGCCAGCCTAATGGCTAATGCATTCTATTGATGACAGAAAAAAAAAAACCTCTCTCTGTGTTCATCACCAACATATGGTGTAATCAATTATCTCAATAAATATGTACCAAAAGAGTATGTTATGTAAAAAAACAAGTATGCCTACCTAATTTGTAGCTGATTCATTTCTAATAAGAATAATATGTTATTAATTGAATGGACATCCATTTCAAATGGTTGAATTGATAGACCTCTTTAAATTGAGGTGCACTCAGGGGCACTCAAAGAGAAGACTGGCGTTTTTACATCCTTGGTTTTTTTAAATAGATGAAACTGTACAAGTTAGGTCCTGCATGGATATAGAGTCATTTTCTACCCAAAACACAGTGTTTTCAATGATATGATGGAACTGATTAGTGTGGTTTGTGAGAACCAAGCCCAATATGGAGTAGAGCTACATGAGGGGTTGAATAAGGCTCAATAGTAAGGTACAGAAAGAGCAAGAAGTTTGCTTTTTAAAGTCTGTGTTGTGCTTTTTCATCTGCCATAGCAACGCCTTGCATCACAATGATGATGCCAAAGAACAGCCAAAATCGATTCATTTGAACTTGGTCGCTTTTCCAGTAGCCAACTTTTTACTAGTAATTCAGATAGGCCTATTGCGTAAACATATCTGGAGCAGAATTCTCACTTGCTTAATTGTAAGTAGCTGTGAAGAAAACATGTGCACATTGTAAAGAGATGCATTATTATTTGGTTAGCAACACCCACTTACTACAACGTTATGTATTTTCCAGAGTTATTGTTAGCTAAGAGGAAGACATGGAGGGTTCAACGCTGACACAGAGGAGGGGTGAGTGTCGGTTGGAGGAAAGGGCGATCCAGACAGACAACGTGATGGAGCTGGGAGCCAGGTTGGCTCTGGTTTTGCAGATCCAGAGGATCAGGAGAAGAAGATGAAGAGGATTGGTTCAAGACGAGGAAAATGCCAAGACTGATTGAGGAGATAACAAGACCAACTTTGACAAAGTTCTATTTAACAATATTAATTAAAGCAAATATAAGTTATTGTAAGGGCAAAATGTTCCATATGCCATGGAATGTAAGCTAACAATGTTTTGTCCTTATTTCTTTTTGTATTAGGCCACACCAAGGCAATGCTTATATCTGTTCTTGTCTAAATGTGTTGTATCATGTCTGTCTGTTTCACTGTATTTATGTCCTCAGTTCTTATGGTTGTCTTGTCATAAAAAATAAACAACCGTTCTATCATAGACGCTCATATCAGGATTATGTGGTTGTCTCACCTAGCTACCTTAAGTTGAATGCACTAACTAACTATAAGTCGTTCTGGATAAAAGCGTCTGATAAATGGCTAAAATGTCAAATGTTATGCTGGGTGTGGGACATGTATTTTTACACTTAGCTGGCCCATTGGCTAGGGGACCCAACTGGCTCCAATTCATTCAATTTCCTCGAAACCTCCCAGCCTGCTGTTTCAGCCACAGAGTGCCCAGTTGCCACAGAGGCCTCTGCTACCACAGCCACTGTCAAGGGAGAGAATCGATGGGCAGCTAGAAGCCTTCCTTCAGTGCTGCCTCCATGCCTGCCAACAGTCTTTGACGATGACTTCATGCCACCAGAGCAGACAGTAGAGGATACCTATGAGGTCTCAGTTGCTACAGAGACCACTGCAGGCACAGTTACTGTTGATTTTGGAGAGTACAGATCAGCAGCTAAATGCCCTGTCCCAATGCTGCCTCCAAGTCTGCCACTTGTCTTTGAAGTTGACTACAAACTGCCAGGGGAGGCATTAGAGGGCACCACCAAGTGTCCAGTTATCAGTGAAACAAACAATGATGTGTCTACTCACCTCAAAAAGGACATGGCAGCTGATCAAAGCCCTCCTGACCCTGCAGCACTGCCTCCAAGCTCGCCATGTATCCGAGACTCTGACCACAAACTGACCGAGGAGACAAAAGAGGATGCCACCGAGTCCTCCATTACCACAGCGATCACTGCAGGCACATCTATTGTCCAGGGAGAGGACCTGTTGGGTGATAAAAGCCCGGCTCCAATGCTGCCTTCAAAGCTGCCACACATTCTAGACAATGACCACAAGCAGCTAGAGGAGGCAGTATAGGACACCACCAAGAGTCAAGTGTCCAGGGAAGCGGCCGTTTCCGTATCCACTGTCCACAATCTGCCAGGGGAGGCAGTAGAGGACACCAACAAGTGTCCAATTGCCAGGGAAGCAGCCGTTTCCGTGTCCACTGTACACACAGATGAGTTTTTGGCTGATAAAAGTCCTCCTGCACCTGCAACACTGTCTCTAATCCTGACCTGCACCCACAACAATGCCCACAAATAGCTATGGAAGACAGTTGAGTGCACTACAAAGTGCTCAGTCAACAGAGAGGCAACTGTTGCCATTTACAACTGGGATGATAAAAGTCCCCCAGGTCTGCAATGCATTCACAACAACAATGACCACAAGCAGCCAAAGGAGACAGTTGAGGACACCACAGAGTGCTCTGTTAACACAGAGGCAAGTGCAGTTGCATCCACTGTCAAGAGAGAGGAACTGATGAGTTATAAAAGCCCTGTCCTAGCACTTCCTCCAAGCCTGGCATGCACCCATGACAAGGACCAAAAGCAGCCAGAGCAGAAAGGGAAGGGCACTAGTGAAGAGGTGGATCGCTGCCCTCATGCTCACCAGCTGGTCCCAGATGCTAACTTAACTCTGGCAACCCCTCTGCTCTGCCTGGCCACTAAGACGCCTGTTAGAGTGAGAGCCTCCATATGCAGGTCAGAGGATGAGGAACCCAGGCCCTGGACGCTGGAAGAGGCAAAGGTAGGTGTCCTATTTTACACTACTACTCTACAGGGTTGGGGGTCTGTTCCATTTCAATTCAAAGCATTGAATTAAGTACTTCCTGAATTGACTGGAATTGAAATGGAATTGACCCCAACCCTGCTACTCTATGCTCATAGTATAAAACATCACCCCTTACTAGGGTTAACATTTGTATTACGTTTGGTGTGGACCCAGGAAGAACATCTATGGCTATTATAAAATCGGTTTGGGATACAAATAAACAAGTTACCTCAATTACTGTCCTCCAAATTGTGTGCCCCATGAGGCCATCAATGTATGTTGATCACTCAAATGTGTATTGAATGTGCCACATTGGAACAATATTACATCTAGAGTCAATGTCTTCCTGTTAGGATTATTGGACAGGCATTGACATTGAGAGTGAAGAGAGGAGCGTAAAGGAGGAGGTGAGCCCGAGGGAGGGTTTGAAGCGTGAGGCGGACCGTGCCCATTCCAAGAGCTCCAATGGGACGGTTTCATCAGAGAGAGCAGAGACCATCCTGGGAAGAGTGGGTTTTCTGGCCATGAACCTCAAGCAGAAAGTCACATTTTTAAAGATGGAGGAAAAAGAGAAAAATAAGGAACTGAGTAAGAAGTTGAAAGATGACGTGAAAGAGAGAAAGGAGATGAAGGCGAGAGAGAAAGAGCAAAAGAAAGCCATGAAAGCTGAGAAAAAGAGGGACAAGTTAGAACAGAAAAAGAGAGAAAAGGAAAGAAAAGAGAAGGAAAAGGCAGAGACAAAGAGGTTAGAGGGGCTGATTAAGATACACAATGCCATGATGAAAGACAGGATTAAGAAAGAGAAGAAGTGGTCTGAGGAGCTGAAAAAGAGAGAGAAAGCTCAAGCTGAGCTCCTGGAAATGGAGCGAAAGATTCAAAAAAAGGAGGAGAATAAGAGAGAAAAGAGGAGGAAAGAGGAGAGGAAGAGACTGGAGAAGAGGAAAAAGAGGGATCCAAGTGGAGGTGGAACTGAGAGGGTGATAGAAGAGCAGGGAAGGGATGAAAGCTTGAAGATGAATGAGTAGACTGGGTAAGAGAGAGAGAGAGAAAAGAGAGATACTGTATTTTAGCATGCAATAAGGCATACCGTACAAAACATTATAAATACAAAATGTTTACTTTTTGCAAATTTGGGGAGTGTTGCACAGTTTAAATGTTGAATCCTAAATCGACACTAAGCACTCCTACATGTTGAAAGGATTGGATAGGTGTACATATACATTAGGTGTAATATGGCAAACAAAGCCTATCAGAGGGAAAGGTAGAGCCATTACCAGTGTTTATACCTATGGGATAGGTAGAGAAAATTCTAAAACAAATCTCACAAGCTCTCATCAATAGTCAAATGAACTACTGTTGTCTGGAGTAATGCAGGTGTTGGTGACCTAAAGAGACTGCAAATAGCACACAATTTTTAGGCCTACTGCTGCTAGGTAGCTCTCTCTCTGCTCTCCCCCTCCCCTCTGTATGTTCTTGATAGCAAGAGTGAAGTCTGGTGTGCGGGAGTCAGTGTTCCAGCTACAGCTCATTCACCATAATCACCTCAGCCTTAAAGACCCGGTCAAACTCGCCACTCATCGTCAGATCATAGTCAAGACAACCATGTTAGTCTCGCTGCTGATTCAACCTGCTTGTTTTCGCTCTTTGTGTGTTTGGCCTATTCTATTTACAATTTTCCTGTGTCACAGATTATTGGAACCTGACTCCTGCCTCCACTTCACTCCTGCCACCACAATCCCGTTTACCACTACTGGACTTCCCTTTTGGACTCACCCCGGACACTAGGACGTTACGGTACCACTCCTGCTCAGAACCTGGATCTGTTACCCTCCCTGTAGACCTGGACTTGCTCTTCCCCCTTTTTGGAAACCTGGACAATTTTACTTTGCAATAAACTTGTTAAACTTTCTCTGGCTCGGTGTAGTTGTCTACATTTGGGTTCATATCCAGTTAAATCATGACAAAAATAAGGCAGCAAGAAAGGGTCTGCAATGTGGTTATGAGATGTTCTCCATAGAATTACATAATGCACTCGAATGGCCGACTGTCAAGGAAATGATAAAAAAAACACACAAAAAAACATTTTTCATAAATGTACTGAAAGACCAACCGCAAAATGTGATTAACTGGATATGATCAAAGACGACTCGTAAAGATAATAGGAATCTGGATCTGTTTCCTTTTCTTTTTACCTTGCTTTTGTTATTATTATTATTTTTTAAAGTTTTCTTTTTACATTTCGTAAAATTTTATAATTACAAAAACATTTCATTTTAATTTCAATTTAGTAACATACTGTATCATTCAAATGAATATTATTATTTGTCTAATCATATTTTATCCTTTGAAGCTTAATATTTTGTAATATAATGTATGACTGACATGAGGGTAATCAAAGGGAGAGAGATAAGGGTAACAATGAAGAAACTCTTCCATTACTAAGTGATGAGTGGAAGTGTACAGTGCCCTCCTGAATTATTGGCACCAGAAAGAAATATGAACAAAAAAGGCTGTGAAAACATGTCATTGTGGTCTATCAGCTTGATCTTACACTCAAAAGATCATATGAATCTACCCTTTAATTGAGTAAAAATTGTTCAAATAAAAAAAATAATCGTCATCAACAAATCATTATTATTTTGAACAAAATCTAATTGAGTGCATTTGTAAAGTATTCAGACCCCTTGACTTTTTCCACACTTTGTCTTATTCTAAAATTGATTAAATTGTTTTTTTTCCTCATCAATCTACACACAATACCCCATAATGACAAAGTGAGAACAGGTTTTTAGACTTTTTTATAAATGTATTAAAAAATAACAAATGGAAATATTACATTTACATAAGTATTCAGACCCTTTACTTAGTACTTTGTTGAAGCACCTTTTGCAGCGATTACAGCCTCGAGTCTTTTTGGGTATGACGCTACAAGCTTGGCACACCTGTATTTGAGGAGTTTCTCCCATTCTTCTCTGCAGATCCTCTCAAGCTCTGTCAGGTTGGATAGGGCGTGTCGCTGCACAGCTATTTTCCGGTCTCTCCAGAGATGTTAGATCGGGTTCAAGTCCGGTTTCTGGCTGGGCCACTCAAGGACATTCAGAGACTTGTCCCGAAGCCACTCCTGCGTTGTCTTGGCTGTGTGCTTAGGGTCGTTGTCCTGTTGGAAGGTGAACCTTAGCCCCAGTCTGAGGTCCTGAGCGCTCTGGAGCAGGTTTTCATCAATGATTTCTCTGTATATTGCTCTGTTCATCTTTCCCTTGATTCTGACTAGTCTACAAATAAAATAAAATAAAATTGTATTTGTCATGTGCCGAATACAACAGGTGTAGACCTTGCCGTGAAATGCTTACTTACAAGCCCTTAACCAACAATGCAGTTCAAGAAATAGAGTTAAGAAAATATTTACTAAAAACACTAAAGTAAAAAATAAAATAAAAAGTAACACAATAAAATAATAATGAGGCTATTTACAAGGGGTACCGGTACCGAGTCAATGTGTGTAATTTGTACATGTAGGTAGGGGTAAATTAACTATGCATAGATAATAAACAGCGAGTAGCAGCAGTGTAAAAACAAAGGGGGGAGGTGTCAATGTAAATAATCCGGCTGGCCATTTGATTAATTGTTCAGCAGTCTTATGGCTTGGGGATAGAAGCTGTTAAGGAGCCTTTTGGACCTAGACTTGGCACTCTGGTACCGCTTGCTATGCGGTAGCAGAGAGAACAGTCTATGACTTGGGTGACTGGAGTCTTTGTAAATTTTTTGGGCCTCCCTCTGACACCTCCTAGTATATAGGTCCTGGATGGCAGGAAGCTTGGCTCCAGTGATGTACTGGGCCGTACGCACTACCCTCTGTAGCGCCTTACGGTCGGATGCCGAGCAGTTGCCATACCAGGCGGTGATGCAACTGGTCAGGAAGCTCTCGATGGTGCAGCTGTAGAACTTTTTGAGGATCTTGGGACCAATGCCAAATCTTTTCAGTCTCCTGAGGTGGAAAAGGCGTTGTTGTGCCCTCTTCACGACTGTCTTGGTGTGTTTGAACCATGATAGTTTGTTGGTGATGTGGACACCAAGGAACTTGAAACTCTCGACTCCCTGAAAATCCTCCCCGGAGCATGATGCTGCCACCACCATGCTTCACCGTAGGGATGGTGCCAGGTTTCCTCCAAACGTGATCTCATCCCAGGTAAGAGGGAGAGTGGCAGCAGCAGCAGGTTCTCCCCATGTGAGCTGAGTCCAGTGGACCAGTCCTGTATCCCCCCACCCAGACAGTGACAGTGGTCTAAACCATGGCTAGCTATCCACAATCTGGCTCGACTAAACAAGGTTTACCAAGAGGGAAGGAGGGAGAGGAAGGTAGAGGAAGAGACAGAGGGAGGTAAGGAAGGAGGAAAGGGAGAAAAGGGTTCTCTTCATCACGACTGTAAGAAGGAAAGGAGGGAGAAGGCCGAGCAAGAGGAAGAGGAAGAGGTGGAAAATGACAAGGAGAGTTGATCTGTCCATCACTACCATAAGGAGATCTCTTCTGGGGGCTCTTGTTCTCTCCTCTTTCCCACAGAGGAGCACCTTTCGCAGGCAGCCCAGAGCAGACTCTCCGCTGAGAGAAGGCTAGCCCCTGGAGGTTTCACCATGGATTTATACAGAGAACCCCCCAGTACTCAAACTGCTTTACATTGTAGAGGGGGATCTAATCTCATTGGAGGCGACCCAATGACCCAGAAATGCTCCGTGGACAGACTTCCTCCCTGCTCCCCGTCTCACTGGCAGGGGGCTCGTAGGAACACCCTCCCCTCCTTGACTCCAGCTCCACCCCTTACATTTTTTACATTTTTAGTCATTTAGCAGACGCTCTTATCCAGAGCGACTTACAGTTAGTGAATACATCTTTTTTTTTTTTATACTGGCCACCCGTGGGAATCAAACCCGCAACCCTGGCGTTGCAAACGCCATGCTCTATCAACTGAGCTACATCCCTGCCGGCCATTCCCTCCCCTAACCTGGACGACGCTGGGCGAATTGTGCGCCGCCCATGAGTCTCCCGGTCGCGGCCGGCTGCGACAGAGCCTGGATTCGAACCAGGATCTCTAGTGGCACTGTTAGCACTGCGATGCAGTGCCTTAGACCACTGCGCCACTCAGGAGCTAGACCACTGCGCCACCCTTCATCACCTGCCCCCCTTATCATGTTATGAGTCTCACCTACAGGTCCCTTCCCCTGGCCTACCTGTTGCATGTGTAAGTATGGTGTGTCGGACACAGCTGCCCTCCACCTCCTCCCCCTCCTCCCCCTCCTTCCCTCTTTCTCCCACTCCCCCCATCTCTCACTCTCTCTCCTCCTCCCCCTCTCTTCCATTTAAAGCAATACTTAGACCAGGCTTTCTTCCTCCTCTACCCCTCTCCACCTCCTCTTCCATTCCTACTCTCTTTCTCTCCACCTCCTCCTCATCCTCCTTTGTTCCCCCTCTCCCGCCCTCCAGTGAGAGGCAGGAGGTCACCTCGCTATCACTCTATCCAGCTGGAGCCGCTGAGAGGGCGAGGAGCAGAGGAGGGGTATAGAGGAAGCCCAAAGGAGACAAGAGGGAGAGGAGGAGAGGAGGAGAGGGAGTGAGACACTATGTTAGCTGTTGTGGTGTGATATGTGTAGTTACTTGTAATAACCACTATAGCATGCTGGACACTTATTTGGTGCTTGCTGACCTCAATGTGTGCATGCATATCAACAGTCTAAAGCAGTCATCTCCAATCCAAAGAATTAGTTGGAATCATTTGTATATTAGACATTTCCTATTTATACTGTATGGATAATAAAACCCATCCTTTATTCACTTGTGTTTTAGCTTTTTCCCCACACCCACACTGAAAGTTGTTACTGTTACTTTAGTCTGTCTTGCTTTATGATAGTCACATGCCTCTACCTTTACAAGAAGTCTGTCAGTATTCTTCATGAGGGCTTTAAAGCTAATGTTAATTTGACTGTGTACTTCAAGAACATACATGTATTTTCCAAGACAGACCTGTTACTGGCTGTGTCTAAATATCCATTCTAGCGTAATACATACTTAAACTGCATACTAATTTCGCCTTTGATCTAGTAGAATTCACTCTTCTTATCTGACTCACTTGTTTGGCAACAGCTGATAGTCAGATAAATTGACTCGCTGTACCGAAATGAACGAATGACGGGAGTAAATGCAATCGCGCATTAGATGACGAATTCTGAGTACTATTGCTGCGTTCACATGCTAGTCGGAACTTGGAAACCCGGAAATGTCAGACTTGCTTACTGGTTGTATTTATACACGTGCCGCATTCAACGAACAGCAAGTCGGACATTTCAGAGTTTCCTAGGTCCGACTAGCATGTGAACGCGGCATAGTTTCTAAATTTCACATACTATAAAACTAAATGTTTTTACATACTATTTATTACTCTAATATGGGTATTTGGACACTGCCTCTTTGTCTCTCACACACTGAGCACGAGCACAGTCATTATGGCCACATCTTCCTCTGACCTGGCAGACCACCTGTGCTGTTCCATCTGCACAAACATCTACACTGAGCCTGTGTCTCTAAGCTATCAGCACACCTTCTGCAAGAGATGCCTCCAAGACAGCCTGAATGCTGGACACCAACTCTGTCAAGTGGGCAGGGCTCTGGTCAGAGACAGAATCTTCCAGATCAACAGACTGATCAGGAACGTGGGCTACCAGCTGAAACTGGAGGAAGATGCTAAAAGACAGAGAGCTACAGCCGAGAGAGGAAACAGTAGAGAGATGAATGTCGTGAACATGGAGAGGCTCTGAAGCTGTTCTGTGAGACGGACAGTAAGCTGATCTCTGTGATCTGCAGAGATGGGTGAGACGACAGAGGACACACATTCAAACCTATAAGAGAAGCACATGAGGATCTGAAAAAAGAGGTAGCCTCAGATTTATGCTACTTCAAGAAGGACATTAGTGTGCTGGAATACTCAAGAGATGAGCAGCAAAGAGAAATGTCTCAAGCAAAAGAGACGTCAGATCATCTCAAAGTCCAGATTAGGTTGCTTGGTTGACAATGAGATATTACTTGCCAGGCTGGAGGAACAGCTAAAGGTGAAGAGAGTTAAAACGGCCTCTCTTCGGTTTGAGCTGGACCTCACTGAGACCAGAGACTTCCTGCTCTAGTGGATGGAGAGGGGCTGCACTGAGATGAGGGAGAGGAGGAAGGAGGAGGAGTGGGTGGAGAGGAATATGATTGAGAGGAATATGATAGAGGGATTAGGATAGAGGGGAATATGATAGAGGGAATATATTGAGAGGAATGTGACAGAGAGGATTTGTTTCATTAGATCACTTTAAGACTGAAAAACTCTTAGGCTGACAGTCCCTGAAATTGGGCGCTAGAATTTCTGTAAAAAAATATGTAAATGTTTACATGACTTATTTGATTGATTTCCCAACCGTTTTATATTTCAGAAGACATCCATCCAGACCTTCCGAGAACCCCGTAAACGTCCTCTGTCGAATAAACTTGTATTTGCCTCACTCTGGTGGTCGGCTGCATCATTACATCCATTTATATCACTTAACTGCAACGTTAAGTCAAAGGGGCATTCCAGGAAAAACATTTATCCAGCTTGAATGCTTCACGGCACAGACATGGCAAAGCAATCACTGAATTTGTCTCGAGCAGGCAGAGCTAAATACATAACTTTCATAGCTTTACTATAAAGAATGCGACCTACACACTTCCTTAAACCAAAAATAAGTCAAGAAGTAATTTTGTGTGGAAGTCAAACATTTGTTCAGAACGACAAAATTGAGACCTTTACATAGCCCTTCTCCCATTGTCTATAGCAGGGATGAACACTGGTTAAATGGCCCAAATGTTAATTTAGACATTCACAAATTTTACAGATTTTGACTATCACTAATGTCATGAAATGTTTGGCAAAGTAGTAAAGAAGGTTGTATTATACTTTTCTTGTGTACTAGATCATATGGTTTGAAAAGTTTTTTTTTTTTTCTTAGACATAAATGAACAATTCCAGGTGAAAGCTAAAGGTCATAGCTTCCTGGGGGGAGGGACACCACTACATTAATAAAAATTGCCCTCTTGCTAGATTGATGACTAAAGGCCTAGTGAAACAGTGCAAAATGGTTGTCAGCTCAACTGGTTAAATACAAGACCTGTTCATTGTGAAATGTATGTGTTCAAGTCTAATAATTTTGCTCTATATATTTTCTGCTCTGAATGTAATTTTATCTGTTTAAGCTGTTTGGACTGTTAATTGATATAACACAGGGCACCATTGAGAAAGAGACACTGGTCTCAATTGGGATTCCCTGTACAAATAAAGAGGAATATGATAGCGAGTATTATGTTGGAGTGGAATATGATGGAGAGGTATATAATAGAGGGAAAATAATAGAGGGAATATGATAGAGGGAACATGATGGAGGGAATATGATAGAGGAATATGATGTAGGGGAATATGATAGAGAATGAATGGAGGAATGTGTGACGCTCTTGAGCAACAAAGGTTGTCTGTTTGGTTATATAATCTGGAAAGACATGGATAAGAAAATGTTCAAACATAATTTTAAACAATACTGTTCTATAGTCAGCTGATATTGATTTCCTTATTTAATAATTGATTAAACTTAAATGCTAAACATCAATGACAACTACTCTTCAATTACATTTTTTGGGCCTATATAATTACACATCCAGCTAATTTTATTCCTCTATGAGCATGCATACCGTAAAGATACCGTAAGGATCACTCGACTGCAACAGCTCTGGTTGATTTAATCGATCAATGGCTCAGGTCACTTGACCAAGATAAACTTGTGGATGAGCTACTTCTTGATTTTAGTGCTGCATTTGACCTTGTTGATCATATGGCTAATAGCTGAGGCCATTGAAGAGAGATGTTTTCTTGAACCCTCATTTCTTTTTTGGAACTTTGTTACTGAGGTGACATAGACTATGGAAGACTTGTTTTACTGTAGTAAGGTAGCCTATGTATTTCATTGATGATGATGATAATGACAAATATTGACATTAGTGGTAGGCTGAGATCGAACAAACAACCTAAGTAAGCCTGACTGCTAGTTATGATATCTAAAACAAATTGACTTTTAATTAGGCAAAACACATGTCGTTTGAATGGTCAACCATTTAATATGAGTTACAGCATTATATTTTAATAAAAAAGTAGGTTATATGGATTAATTGTATATATTAGGTATGACTGTGCTGCATAGGTACAAAAAAATAGAAAATAAATAAACTAAATTGTGCCAGCATTTGATTACACATGAAAGCTGCGGTGGGTAACCATGGCAATGGGGACTCCATTGTGACATCACAAGATTCCGATTCTGGAAGGTTACCTGTTGCACAGACAAACTGAACAGTGCAAAGAGACTGATTCAACTAACCACTGACAGATTATTAATGTCCTATTTCATTAGTGAGAGAACACACTGCTTACTTCAGAGGTAGGTTGTAATATAACTTATTGTGAATGTGTTTCAGTAGTATAACTTATTTTCAAATTACTTGTGTATGAATGTGACATTTTAAGTAGACCTAACATGACTAGTGAAACTGTTGAAGAGAGATAGTTTGCTTGAGTCCTCTTTTTGTGAGAAAATGCTTCATCCTGACACCTGAGATGTCATGTTACAATTGTAGTGAGCCAGCCTAATGGCTAATGCATTCTATTGATGACGGAAAAAAAAAACCTCTCTCTGTGTTAATCACCAACATATGTTGTAATCAATTATCTCAATAAATATGTACCAAAAGAGTATGTTGTGTAAAAAAACAAGTACGCCTACCTAATTTGTAGCTGATTCATTTCTAATAAGAATAATATGTTCTTAATTGAATGGACATCCATTTCAAATGGTTGAATTGATAGACCTCTTTAAATTGAGGTGCACTCAGGGGCACTCAAAGAGAAGACTGGCGTTTTTACCTCCTTGGTTTTTTTAAATAGATGAAAGTGTACAAGTTAGGTCCTGCATGGATATAGAGTCATTTTCTACCCAAAACACAGTGTTTTCAATGATATGATGGAACTGATTAGTGTGGTTTGTGAGAACCAAGCCCAATATGGAGTAGAGCTACATGAGGGGTTGAATAAGGCTCAATAGTAAGGTACAGAAAGACCCTGAAGTTTGCTTTTTAAAGTCTGTATTGTGCTTTTTCATCTGCCATGGCAACGCCTTGCATCACAATGATGATGCCAAAGAACAGCCAAAATCGATTCATTTGAACTTGGTCGCTTTTCCAGTAGCCAACTTTTTACTAGTAATTCAGATAGGCCTATTGCGTAAACATATCTGGAGCAGAATTCTCACTTGCTTAATTGTAAGTAGCTGGGAAGAAAACGTTTGCACATTGTAAAGAGATGCATTATTATTTGGTTAGCAACACCCACTTACTACAACGTTATGTATTTTCCAGAGTTATTGTTAGCTAAGAGGAAGACATGGAGGGTTCAACGCTGACACAGAGGAGGGGTGAGTGTCGGTTGAAGGAAAGGGCGATCCAGACAGACTACGTGATGGAGCTGGGAGCCAGGTTGGCTCTGGTTTTGCAGATCCAGAAGGATCAGGAGAAGAAGATGAAGAGGATTTGGTTCAAGACGAGGAAAATGCCAAGACTGATTGAGGAGGTAACAAGACCAACTTTGACAAAGTTCTATTTAACAATATTAAATAAAGCAAATATAAGTTATTGTAAGGGCAAAATGTTCCATATGCCATTGAATGTAAGCTAACAATGTTTTGTCCTCATTTCTTTTTGTATTAGGCCACACCAAGGCAATGCTTATATCTGTTCTTGTCTAAATGTGTTGTATCATGTCTTTCTGTTTCAGTGTATTTATGTCCTCAGTTCTTATGGTTGTCTTGTCATAAAAAATAAACAACCGTTCTATCATAGACGCTCATATCAGGATGATGTGGTTGGCTCACCTTGCTACCTTAAGTTGAATGCACTAACTAACTATAAGTCATTCTGGATGAAAGCGTCTGATAAATGGCTGAAATGTAAAATGTTATGATGGGTGTGGGACATGTATTTTTACACTTAGCTGGCCCATTGGCTAGGGGACACAGGGTTGGGACAGACTGGTGCAGAGCATCTGAGAGGACACTATATATATATATATATATATATATATATATATATATATATATATATATATATATATATATATATATATATATATATGTGATGTATAAGTAAATAGTGCTGACTCATACAGTATGTATATATGTACTGAATGTGATCACTTTCATCATGTCTGTTTCTTTTCTCACGCAGAATGTGAGAGATGTGAGCAACTGTCCTCTCACTGAGTTTATGGCTCCCTGTATTGACTCCCTCCCACCACTGGCTTTCACCAATCAGAGGCCTATACCAACCATGTTGCATCCCCACTCTCCATTTGCCATACGCGCTCAGGATGCACAGCGGTTCATTATATTTTCATACTTTGTCCCTGAAACCTGCCAGTCTGCTGAATGCCCAGTTGCCACAGAGGCCACTGCAGATGTATCTACAGGTATACGAGAGGACCTATGGACAGATACACATCTTTCCTCAATGCTGCATCGATACCTGCCACACTTCTTTGACGAAGACTCCATGCAGCCACATCAGGCAGTAGAGGGCACCACTGAGTTCTCAGTTGCTCCAGTGGCAATATCTAATGTCGAGAAAGAGGACAGATTCTCTCCTTACTCCCTCCCACCACTGGCTCAGTGGTTCATTGGCAATTCATTCAATTTCCTCGAAACCTCCCAGCCTGCTGTTTCAGCCACAGAGTGCCCAGTTACCACAGAGGCCACTGCTACCACAGCCACTGTCAAGGGAGAGAATCGATGGGCAGCTAGAAGTCTTCCTTCAGAGCTGCCTCCATGCCTGCCAACAGTCTTTGACGATGACTTCATGCCACCAGAGCAGACAGTAGAGGATACCTATGAGGTCTCAGTTGCTACAGAGACCACTGCAGGCACAGCTACTGTTGATTTTGGAGTGTACAGATCAGCAGCTAAATGCCCTGTCCCAATGCTGCCTCCAAGTCTGCCACTTGTCTTTGAAGTTGACTATAAACTGCCAGGAGAGGCAGTAGAGGGCACCACCAAGTGTCCAGTTATCAGTGAAACAAACAATGATGTGTCCACTCACCTCAAAGAGGACATGGCAGCTGATCAAAGCCCTCCTGACCCAGCAGCACTGCCTCCAAGCTCGCCATGTATCCGAGACTCTGACCACAAACTGACCGAGGACCAGCAACACTGTCTCTAATCCTGACCTGCAACCACAACAATGCCCATAAACAGCTATGGAAGACAGTTGAGTGGACTACAAAGTGCTCAGTCAACAGAGAGGCAACTGTTTCCATTTACAACTGGGATGATAAAAGTCCTCCAGGTCTGCAATGCATTCACAACAACAATGACCACAAGCAACCAAAGGAGACAGTTGAGGACACCACATAGTGCTCAGTTAACACAGAGGCAAGTGCAGTTGCATCCACTGTCAAGAGAAAGGAACTGATGAGTGATAAAAGCCCTGTCCTAGCACTAACTCCAAGCCTGGCATGCATCCATGACAAGGACCACAAGCAGCCAGAGCAGAAAGGGAAGGGCACTAGTGAAGAGGTGGATCGCTGCCCTCATGCTCACCAGCTGGTCCCAGATGCTAACTTAACTCTGGCAACCCCTCTGCTCTGCTTGGCCACTAAGACGCCTGTTAGAGTGAGAGCCTCCATATGCAGGTCAGATGATGAGGAACCCAGGCCCTGGACGCTGGAAGAGGCAAAGGTAGGTGTCCTATTTTACACTACTACTCTACAGGGTTGGGGGTCTGTTCCATTTCAATTCAAAGCATTGAATTAAGAACTTCCTGAATTGACTGGAATTGAAATGGAATTGACCCCAACCCTGCTACTCTATGCTCATAGTATAAAACATCACCCCTTACTAGGGTTAACATTTGTATTACGTTTGGTGTGGACCCAGGAAGAACATCTATGGCTATTATGAAATCGGTTTGGGATACAAATAAACAAGTTACCTCAATTACTGTCCTCCAAATTGTGTGCCCCATGAGGCCTTCAATGTATGTTGATCACTCAAATGTGTATTGAATGTGCCACATTGGAACAATATTACATCTAGAGTCAATGTCTTCCTGTTAGGATTATTGGACAGGCATTGACATTGAGAGTGAAGAGAGGAGCGTCAAGGAGGAGTTGAGCCCAAGGGAGGGATTGAAGCGTGAGGCGGACCGTGCCCATTCCAAGAGCTCCAATGGGACGGTTTCATCAGAGAGAGCAGAGACCATCCTGGGAAGAGTGGGCTTTCTGGCCATGAACCTCAAGCATTAAGTCACGTTTATCAAGATCGAGGAAAAAGAGAAAAATAAGAAACTGAATAAGATGTTGAACGGTGACGAGAAAGAGAGAAATGAGATGAAGGCGAGAGAGAAAGAGCAAAAGAAAGCCATGAAGGCTGAGAAAAAGAGGGACAAGTTAGAACAGAAAAAGAGAGAGAAGGAAAGAAAAGAGAAGGAAAAGGCAGAGAAAAAGAGGTTAATGCGGCTGATTAAGATACACAATGCCATGATGAAAGACAGGATTAAGAAAGAGAAGAAGTGGTCTGAGGAGCTGAAAAAGAGAGAGAAAGCTCAAGCTGAGCTCCTGGAGATGGAGCGAAGATTCAAAAAAAGGAGGAGAAGAAGATAGAAAAGAGGAGGAAAGAAGAGAGGAAGAGACTGGAGAAGAGGAAAAAGAGGGGAGCCAGCTGGAGGTGGAACTGAGAGGGTGATAGAAGAGCAGGGAAGGGATGAAAGCTTGAAGATGGATGAGTAGACTGGGTAAGAGAGAGAGAGAAGGGAGATACTGTATTTTTGCATGCAATGAAAAGCAAAGAATAAAAAATTAAATGTTTCCTCTGTTTGTTTTTTGTCAATGCATACCGTACAAAACATTATAAACACAAAATGTTTACTTTTCTACAGCACAGCAAGCGGTACCAGAGTGCCAAGTCTAGGTCCAAAAGGTTCCTTAACAGCTTCTACCCCCAAGCCATAAGACTGCTGAACAATTAATCAAATGGCCACCCAGACTATTTACATTGACACCTCCCCCCTTTGTTTTTACACTGCTGCTACTTGCTGTTTATTATCTATGTATAGTTACTTTACACCTACCTAAATGTACAAATTACCTCAACTAACCTGTACCCCCAAACCTTGACTCGGTACCGGTACCCCTTGTATATAGCCTCGTTATTATTTTATTGTGTTACTTTTTTCTTTTTTTTTACTTTAGTGTATTTAGTAAATATTTTCTTAACTCTATTTCTTGGACTGCATTGTTGGTTAAGGGCTTATAAGTAAGCATTTCACGGTAAGGTCTACACCTCTTGTATTCGGCACATGCCAAATACAGTTTGATTTTATTTTATTTGGAGACTAGTAAGGATCAATGGAAAGATGAACAGAGCAATTTACAGAGAAATCCTTGATGAAAACCTGCTCCAGAGTGCTCAGGACCTCAGACTGTGGCTAAGGTTCACCTTCCTACAGGACAACGACCCTAAGCACACAGCCAAGACAACGCAGGAGTGGCTTCGGGACAAGTCTCTGAATGTCCTTGAGTGGCCCAGCGGGGCCAGACCGGACTAGGGGCGCAATGGGGGGATTGTTGGAGGGTGGTGGTCAAGCCCGGAGCCGGAACCGCCTCAGAGGAGGAATGCCCACCTGGCCCTCCCCTGTTCGGTTTATATTTGGCACGGTCGCAGTCCGCGCCTTTGGGGGGGGGGATACTGTCACGCCCTGGCTCTGGGACTCTGTTATGTTGAGCCAGGGTGTGTTGTTTCTATGTGTTTTGTGTTCTAGGTTGATTATCTAGCTCATGTGTTTCTGTGTTGGCCGGGGTGGTTCTCAATCAGAGGCAACGAATATCAGCTGTTGCTTGTTGTCTCTGATTGGGAACCATACTTAGGCAGCCTGTTTTCCACAGTGTTTTGTGGGATCTTGTTCCGTGTATGGTTAGTGTCTGTTACCAAGGATGTCAAGTATTGTTTTGTTGTTTTGTTTCGTGTAAAAATAAATAAGTATGTTCGCAAATCACGCTGCGCATTGGTCCACTTCCTCCAACGATCGTGACAGGTGCCAATAATTCAGGAGGGCACTGTACACTTCTACTCATCACTTAGAAACTGTAATGGAAGAAGTCTTCATTGTTACCCTTATCTCTCTCCCTTTGATTACCCTCATGTCAGTCATACATTATATCACAAAATATTAAGCTTCAAAGGCAAAAAATATGATTAGACAAATAATATTTATTTGAATGATACTGTATTTTACTATATTTAAATTTAAATGAAATGTTTTTGTAAGTATTACATTTTACGAAATGTAAAAACAAAACATTAAAAAAATTCAAAAATAACAAAAGCAAGGTAAAAAGAAAAGGACACAGAAACAGATCCAGATTCCTATTGATTTTATGAGTTGTCTTTGACCATATCCAGTTAATCACATATAGCGGTTGGTCTTTCAGTACATTTTATGAAAAAAACAATGTTGTGTGTTTTTTTTTGTAATTTCCTTGACAGTCGGCCATTCGAGTGCATTATGTAATTCTATGGAGAACATCTCATAACCACATTGCAGAACCTTTCTTGCTGCCTTATTTTGTGCCTAATTTTCTCTACCTATCCCATAGGTATAAACACTGGTAATGGCTCTACCTTTCCCTCTGATAGGCTTTGTTTGCCATATTACACCTAATTTATATAGCCATATGATCAACAAGGTCAAATGCAGCACTAAAATCAAGAAGCAGCTCATCCACAAGTTTATCTTGGTCAAGTGACCTGAGCCATTGATGGATTAAATCAACGAGAGCTGTTGCAGTCGAGTGATCCTTACGGTATCTTTACGGTATGCATGCTCATAGAGGGATAAAATTAGCTGGATGTGTAATTATATAGGCCCAAAAAATGTAATTGAAGAGTAGGTGTCATTGATGTTTAGCATTTTAGTTTAATAAATTATTAAATAAGGAAATCAATATCAGCTGACTATAGAACAGTATTTGTAGACCTGCCAACAGCGCCCATTGTTTAAAAATATATTTGTACATTTTCTTATCCATGTCTTTCCAGTTGATATAACCAAACAGACAACCTTTGTTGCTCAAGAGCGTCACACATTCCTCCATTCATTCTCTATAATATTCCCCTCCATCATATTCCTCTATCATATTCCATCTATTATATTCCCTCTATTATATTCCCTCTGTTATATTCCTCTCCATCATATTCCACTCCATCATAATACTCGCTATCATATTCCCTCTATCATATTCCTCTTTATTTATACAGGGAATCCCAATTGAGACCAGTGTCTCTTTTTCAATGGTGCCCAGTGTTATATCAATGAACAATCCAAACAGCTTAAATAGATACAATTACATACAGAGCAGAAAATATAAAGAGCAAAATTATTAGACTTGAACACATATATTTCACAATGAACAGGTCTTACATTTACATTACATTTTAGTCATTTAGCAGACGCTCTTATCCAAAGCGACTTACAGTTAGTGGGCCCCCGTGGGAAACGAACCCACAACCCTGGCGTTGCAAGCACTACCAACTGAGCTACAGGAGGGCCTGTCTTATATTTAACCAGTTGAGCTGACAACCATTTTGCACTGTTTCACTAGGGCTATAGTCATCAATCTAGCAAGAGGGCAATATTTTATTAATGTAGTGGTGTCCCTCCCCCCAGGAAGCTATGACCTTTAGCTTTCACCTGGAATTGTTCATTTATGTCTGAGAAAAAAAAAAAACTTTTCAAACCATATGATCTAGTACACAATAAAAGTATAGTACAACCTTCTTTACTACTTTGCCAAACATTTCATGACATTAGTCATAGTCAAAATCTGCTAAATTTGTGGATGTCTAAATTAACATTTGGGCCATTTAACCAGTGTTCATCCCTCCTATAGACAAAGGGAGAAGGGCTATGTAAAGGTCTCGATTTTGTCGTTCTGAACAAATGTTGGACTTCCACACAAAATTACTTCTTGACTTCTTTTAGGTTTAAGGAAGTGTGAAGGTCGCGTTCTTTATCGTTGAGCTATGAAAGTTATGTATTTAGCTCTGCCTGCTCGAGACAAATTCAGTGATTGCTTTGCCATGTCTGTGCCGTGAAGCAGTCAAGCTGGATAAAAGTTTTTCCTGGAACGCCACTTTGATGTAGCGCTGCAGTGAAGTGATATAAATGGATGTAATTATGCAGCCGACCACCAGAGGGAGGCAAATACAAGTTTATTCGACAGAGGATGTTTACATAGTTCTAGGAAGGTCTGGATGGATGTCTTCTGAAATATAAAACGGTGGGAAATCAATCAAATAAGTCATGTAAACATTTACATATTTTTTAAAGAAATTCTAGCGCCCGATTTCGGGGACTGTCAGCCTAAGAGATTTTATGTCTTAAAGTGATCTAATGAAAAAACAAATCCTCTCTGTCACATTCCTCTCAATATATTCCCTCTATCATATTCCCCTCCATCCTAATCCCTCTATCATATTCCTCTCTATCATATTCCTCTCCAACCACTCCTCCTCCTTCCTCCTCTCCCTAATCTCAGTGCAGCCCCTCTCCATCCACTAGAGCAGGAAGTCTCTGGGCTCAGTGAGGTCCAGCTCAGACTGAAGAGAGGCCGTTTTAACTCTCTTCTCCTTTAGCTGTTCCTCCAGCCTGGCAAGTACTATCTCCTTGTCAACCAAGCAACCTGATCTGGACTTTGAGATGATCTGACGTCTCTTTTGCTTGAGACATTTCTCTTTGCTGCTCATCTCTTGAGTATTCCAGTACACGAATATCCTTCTTGAAGTAGCATAAATCTGAGGCTACCTCTTTTTTCAGATCCTCATGTGCTTCTCTTATAGGTTTGAATGTGTGTCCTCTGTCGTCTCACCCATCTCTGCAGATCACAGAGATCAGATTACTGTCCGTCTCACAGAACAGCTTCAGAGCCTCTCCATGTTCACGACATTCATCTCTCTACTGTTTCCTCTCTCGGCTGTAGCTCTCTGTCTTTTAGCATTTTCCTCCAGCTTCAGCTCGAAGGCCACGTTCCTGATCAGTCTGTTGATCTGGAAGATTCTGTCTCTGACCAGAGAGTCTTGGAGGCATCTCTTGCAGAAGGTGTGCTGATAGCTTAGAGACACAGGCTCAGTGTAGATGTCTGTGCAGATGGAACAGCACAGGTGGCCATAATGACTGTGCTCATGCTCAGTGTGTGAGAGACAAAGAGGCAGTGTCCGAATACCCATATTAGAGTACTAAATAGTATATAAAAACATTTAGTTTTTTAGTATGTGAAATTTAGAAATTATGCCGCGTTCACATGCTAGTCGGACCTAGGAAACTCTGAAATGTCTGACTTGCTGTTCGTTGAATGCGCCACGTGTATAACTACAACCAGTAAGCAAGTCTGACATTTCCGGGTTTCCAAGTTCCGACTAGCATGTGAACGCGGCAATAGTACTCAGAATTCGTCATCTAATGAGCGATTGCATTGACTCCCGTCATTTGTTCATTTCGGTACAGCGCGTCAATTTATCTGACTATCAGCTGTTGCAAAACAAGTGAGTCAGAAAAGAAGAGTGCATTCTACTAGATCAAAGGCGAAATTAGTATGCAGTTTAAGTATGTATTACGCTAGAATGGATATTTAGACACGGCCAGTAACAGGTCTGTCTTGGAAAATACATGTATATTCTTGAAGTACACAGTCAAATTAACATTAGCTTTAAAGCCCTCATGAAGAATACTGATAGACTTCTTGTAAAGGTAGAGGCATGTGACTATCATAAAGCAAGACAGACTAAAGTAACAGTAACAACTTTCAGTGTGGGTTTGGGGAAAAAGCTAAAACACAAGTAAATAAAGGATGGGTTTTATTATCCATACAGTATAAATAGGAAATGTCTAATAAACAAATGATTCCAACTAATTCTTTGGATTGGAGATGACTGCTTTAGACTGTTGATATGCATGCACACATTGAGGTCAGCAAGCACCAAATAAGTGTCCAGCATGCTCTAGTGGTTATTACAAGTAACTACACATATCACACCACAACAGCTAACATAGTGTCTCACTCCCTCTCCTCCTCTCCACCTCTCCCTCTTGTCTCCTCTGTTCTTCCTCTATTCCTCCTCCTCTCCTCCTCGCCCTCTCAGCGGCTCCAGCTGGATAGAGTGACGGCGAGGTGGCCTCCTGCCTCTCTCACTGGAGGGCGGGAGAGGGGGAACAAAGAGGAGGAGGAGGAGGTGGAGAGAAAGAGAGTAGGAATGGAAGAGGAGGTGGAGAGGGGTAGAGGAGGCAGAAAGCCTGGTCTAAGTATTGCTTTAAAGGGAAGAGAGGGGGACGAAGAGAGAGTGCGAGAGATGGGGGGAGTGGGAGAAAGAGGGGAGGAGGGGGAGGAGGGGGAGGGCAGCTGTTTCCGACACTCCATCCTTACACCTGCAACAGGTAGGCCAGGGGGTGGGACCTGTAGGTGAGACTCATAACATGATAAGGGGGGCAGGTGAAGAAGGGGTGGAGCTGGAGTCAAGGAGGGGAGGGTGTTCCTACGAGCCCCCTGCCAGCGAGACGGTTGAGCAGGGAGGAAGTCTGTCCACGGAGCATTTCTGGGTCATTGGGTCGCCTCCAATGAGATTACATCCCCCTCTACAATGTAAAGCAGTTTGAGTACTGGGGGGTTCTCTGTATAAATTCAAGGTGAAACCTCCTGGGGCTAGCCTTCTCTCAGGAGAGAGTCTGCTCTGGGCTGCCTGCGAAAGGTGCTCCTCTGTGGGAAAGAGGAGAGAACAAGAGGCCCCAGAAGAGATCTCCTTATGGTAGTGATGGACATATCAACTATCCTTGTCATCTTCCACCTCTTCCTCTTCCTCTTCCTCTTGCTCGGCCTTCTCCCTCCTTTCCTTCTTACAGTCGTGATGGAGAGAACCCTTTTCTACCTTTCCTCCTTCCTCTCCTCCCTCTTTCTCTTCCTCTACCTTCCTCTCCCTCCTTCCCTCTTGGTAGACCTTGTTTAGTCAAGCCAGATTGTGGATAGCTAGCCATGGTTCAGACCACTGTGGCTCTCTGGGAGGGGAGATACAGGACTGGTCCACTGGACTCAGCTCACATGGGGAGAACCTGCTGCTGCTGCCACTCCCCCTCTTAACTAGGATGAGATCACGTTTGGAGGAAACCTGGCACCATCCCTACGGTGAAGCATGGTGGTGCCAGCATCATGCTGTGGGGAGGATTTTCAGGGACAGGGACTGGGAACACGCCCCATTCACATCGACGGGGCTGTAGTGGAGCGGGTCGAGAGTTTCAAGTTCCTTGGTGTCCACATCACCAACAAACTTTCATGGTTCAAACACACCAAGACAGTCGTGAAGAGGGCACGACAACGCCTTTTCCACCTCAGGAGACTGAAAAGATTTGACATTGGTCCCAAGATCCTCAAAAAGTTAAACAGCTGCACCATCGAGAGCATCCTAACCGGTTGCATCATCGCCTGGTATGGCAACTGCTCGGCATCCGACCGTAAGGCGCTACAGAGGGTAGTGCGTACGGCCCAGTACATCACTGGGGCCAAGCTTCCTGCCATCCAGGACCTGTATATACTAGGCGGTGTCAGAAGGCAAGCGGTACCAGAGTGCCAAGTCTAGGTCCAAAAGGCTCCTTAACAGCTTCTACCCCCAAGCCATAAGACTGCTGAACAATTAATCAAATGGCCACCCGGACTATTTACATTGACACCTCCCCCCTTTGTTTTTACACTGGTAATAGGAATCTGGATCGGTTTCCTTTTCTTTTCTTTTTACCTTGCTTTTGTTATTATTATTATTTTTTAAAGTTTTCTTTTTACATTTCGTAAAATGTTATAATTACAAAAACATTTCATTTTAATTTCAATTTAGTAACATACTGTATCATTCAAATAAATATTATTATTTGTCTAATCATATTTTGCCAGCTAACTGGGTGGCAGGCTGCAATCAGTAGCTGTAATTAAGTACAGCAGCCATCAACCATCTAACGTTAATGCCTCGGATAATGAGGTTAGAAGAACAGCTGAATGGTCGGTAGCTAGCTGGCTCAATTACAGGTACTCTTTAGCGTGAAATAACATTGGAAACAACTAACCACAGTTGCTAAAAGTTACCAGTAGCTACCCACTAGCTAGCTAGCTTTGTTGGTCCAAGTGGTGGGTTAGCTAGCACTCGTGCTTCGCCGGGGTCCACCGAATAGAATACTTACCTACAATAATTACCTACAATAACCTACAATAACTACCTAAGTAAACTACCTATAATACCTGACTACAATACCTACATACAATCTAAATACATGGTTTAAGCTTTACTCAACAACATATAAGAAGCCAGCTTATCTCCTGCTAGAGAAAACACAACCTCTCCCGACAACCTCGAGGCAAGAGACCTTTCTCTCTTTCTCGTCATCTTTCAACTTCTTATTCAGTTCCTTATTTTTCTCTTTTTCCTCCATCTTTAAAAATGTGACTTTCTGCTTGAGGTTCATGGCCAGAAAGCCCACTCTTCCCAGGATGGTCTCTGCTCTCTCTGATGAAACCGTCCCATTGGAGCTCTTGGAATGGGCACGGTCCGCCTCACTCTTCAAACCCTCCCTCGGGCTCACCTCCTCCTTGACGCTCCTCTCTTCACTCTCAATGTCAATGCCTGTCCAATAATCCTAACAGGAAGACATTGACTCTAGATGTAATATTGTTCCAATGTGGCACATTCAATACACATTTGAGTGATCAACATACATTGATGGCCTCATAGGGCACACAATTTAGAGGACAGTAATTGAGGTAACTTGTTTATTTGTATCCCAAACCGATTTTGTAATAGCCATAGATGTTCTTCCTGGGTCCACACCAAACGTAATACAAATGTTAACCCTAGTAAGGGGTGATGTTTTATACTATGAGCATAGATTAGCAGGGTTGGGGTCAGTTCAATTTCAATTCCAGTCAATTCAGGAAGTACTTAATTCAATGCTTTGAATTTAAATGGAACAGACCCCCAACCCTGTAGAGTAAAAGTGTAAAATAGGACACCTACCTTTGCCTTTTTCAGCGTCCAGGGCCTGGGTTCCTCATCCTCTGACCTGCATATGGAGGCTCTCACTCTAACAGGCGTCTTAGTGGCCATGCAGAGCAGAGGGGTTGCCAGAGTTAAGTTAGCATCTGGGACCAGCTGGTGAGCATGAGGGCAGCGATCCACCTCTTCACTAGTGCCCTTCCCTTTCTGCTCTGGCTGCTTGTGGTCCTTGTCATGGATGCATGCCAGGCTTGGAGGACGTGCTAGGACAGGGCTTTTATCACTCATCAGTTACTCTCTCTTGACAGTGGATGCAACTGCACTTGCCTCTGTGTTAACTGAGCACTATGTGGTGTCCTCAACTGTCTCCTCTGGCTGCTTGTGGTCATTGTTGTTGTGAATGCATTGCAGACCTGGAGGACTTTTATCATCCCAAGTGTAAATAGTAACAGTTGCCTCTGTGCCGACTGAGCACTTTGTAGTGCACTCAACTGTCTTCCATAGCGGTTTGTGGTCATTGTTGTGGGTGCAGGTCAGGATTAGAGGCAGTGTTGCAGGTGCAGGAGGACTTTTATCAGCCAAACACTCCTCCGTGTGGACAGTGGACACAGAAACGGCTGCTTCCCTGGCAACTGGACACTTGTTGGTGTCCTCTACTGCCTCCCCTGGCAGATTGTGGACAGTGGAGACGGAAACGGCCGCTTCCCTGGACACTTGACTCTTGGTGGTGTCCTCTACTGCCTCCTCTGGCTGCTTGTGGCCATTGTCTAGAATGTGTGGCAACTTTGAAGGCAGCATTGGAGCCGGGCTTTTATCACCCAACAGGTTCTCTCCCTGGACAATGGATGTGCCTGCAGTGATCGCTGTGGTAACGGAGGAGTCGGTGGCATCCTCTTTTGTCTCCTCTGTCAGTTTGTGGTCAGAGTCTCGGATACATGGCGAGCTTGGAGGCAGTGCTGCAGGGTCAGGAGGGCTTTGATCAGCTGCCATGTCCTCTTTGAGGTGAGTGGACACATCATTGTTTGTTTCACTGATAACTGGACACTTGGTGGTGTCCTCTACTGCCTCCCCTGGCAGTTTGTAGTCAACTTCAAAGACAAGTGGCAGACTTGGAGGCAGCATTGGGACAGGGCATTTAGCTGCTGATCTGTACACTCCAAAATCAACAGTAGCTGTGCCTGCAGTGGTCTCTGTAGCAACTGAGACCTCATAGGTATCCTCTACTGTCTGCTCTGATGGCATGAAGTCATCGTCAAAGACTGTTGGCAGGCATGTAGGCAGCACTGAAGGAAGACTTCTAGCTGCCCATCGATTCTCTCCCTTGACAGTGGCTGTGGTAGCAGTGGTCTCTGTGGCAACTGGGCACTCTGTGGCTGAAACAGCAGGCTTAGAGGTTTCGAGGAAATTGAATGAATTGCCAATGAACCGCTGAGCCAGGGGTGGGAGGGAGTAATGATAGAATCTGTCCTCTTCCTCAACATTAGATATTGCCACTGGAGCAACTGAGACCTCAGTGGTGCCCTCTACTGCCTGATGTGGCTGCATGGAGTCTTCGTCAAAGAAGTGTGGCAGGTATCGATGCAGCATTGAGGAAAGATGTATATCTGTCCATAGGTCCTCTCGTATACCTGTAGATACATCTGCAGTGGCCTCTGTGGCAACTGGGCATTCAGCAGACTGGCAGGTTTCAGGGACAAAGTATGAACATACAATGAACCGCTGTGCATCCTGAGCGCGTATGGCAAATGGAGAGGGGGGATGCAACATGGTAGGTATAGGCCTCTGATTGGTGAAAGCCAGTGGTGGGAGGGAGTCAATACAGGGAGCCATGAACTCAGTGAGAGGACAGTTGCTCACATCTCACACATTCTGCGTGAGAAAAGAAACAGACATGATGAAAGTGATCACATTCAGTACATACATACATACTGTATGAGTCAAAACTACTTACTTATACATCACATATATATATATATATATATATATATATATATATATATATATATATATATATATATATATATATATATATATATATAGTGTCCTCTAAGATGCTCTGCACCAGTCTGTCCCAACCCTTGGTCCCCTAGCCAATGGGCCAGCTAAGTGTAAAAATACATGCCCCACACCCAGCATAACATTTGACATTTTAGCCATTTATCAGACGCTTTTATCCAGAACGACTTATAGTTAGTTAGTGCATTCAACTTAAGGTAGCTAGGTGAGACAACCACATAATCCTGATATGAGCGTCTATGATAGAACGGTTGTTTATTTTTTATGACCAGACAACCATAAGAACTGAGGACATAAATTCACTGAAACAGACAGACACGATACAACACATTTAGACAAGAACAGTTATAAGCATTGCCATGGTGTAGCCTAATACAAAAAGAAATAAGGACAAAACATTGTTAGCTTACATTCCATGGCATATGGAACATTTTGCCCTTACAATAACTTATATTTGCTTTAATTAATATTGTTAAACAGAACTCTTGTCGACTTTGTCAAAGTTGGTCTTGTTACCTCCTCAATCAGTCTTGGCATTTTCCTCGTCTTGAACCAAATCCTCTTCATCTTCTTCTCCTGATCCTTCTGGATCTGCAAAACCAGAGCCAACCTGGCTCCCAGCTCCATCACGTAGTCTGTCTAGATCGCCCTTTCCTCCAACCGACACTCACCCCTCCTCTGTGTCAGCGTTGAACCCTCCATGTCTTCCTCTTAGCTAACAATAACTCTGGAAAATACACAACGTTGTAGTAAGTGGGTGTTGCTAACCAAATAATAATGCATCTCTTTACAATGTGCACACGTTTTCTTCCCAGCTACTTACAATTAATCAAGTGAGAATCCTGATCCAGATATGTTTAGGCAATAGGCCTATCTGAATTACTAGTAAAAAGTTGGCTACTGGAAAAGCGACCAAGTTCAAATGAATCGATTTTGGCTGTTCTTATCATTTCTTGAACAATATCCTTCATGACATCATCATTGTGATGCAAGGCGTTGCCATGGCAGATGAAAAAGCACAACACAGACTTTAAAAAGCAAACTTCAGGGTCTTTCTGTACCTTACTATTGTGCCTTATTCAACCCCTCATGTAGCTCTACTCATTGAAAACACTGTGTTTTGGGTAGAAAAAGACTATGTCCATGCAGGACCTAACTTGTACAGTTTCATCTATTTTAAAAACCAAGGAGGTAAAAATGCCAGTCTTCTCTTTGAGTGCCCTTGAGTGCACCTCAATTTAAAGAGGTCTATCAATTCAACCATTTGAAATGGATGTCCTTTCAATTAAGAACATATTATTCTTATTAGAAATGAATCAGCTACAAATTAGGTAGGCGTACTTGTTTTTTTACACAACCTACTCTTTTGGTACATATTTATTGAGATAATTGATTACAACATATGTTGGTGATTAACACAGAGAGAGGTTTTTTTTCTGTCATCAATAGAATGCATTAGCCATTAGGCTGGCTCACTACAATTGTAACATGACATCTCAGGTGTCAGGATGAAGCATTTTCTCACAAAAAGAGGACTCAAGCAAACTATCTCTCTTCAACAGTTTCACTAGTCATGTTAGGTCTACTTAAAATGTCACATTCATACACAAGTAATTTGAAAATAAGTTATACTACTGAAACACATTCACAATAAGTTATATTACAACCTACCTCTGAAGTAAGCAGTGTGTTCTCTCACTAATGAAATAGGACATTAATAATTTGTCAGTGGTTAGTTGAATCAGTCTCTTTGCACTGTTCAGTTTGTCTGTGCAACAGGTAACCTTCCAGAATCGGACTCTTGTGATGTCACAATGGAGTCCCCATTGCCATGGTTACCCACAGCAGCTTTCATGTGTTATCAAATGCTGGCACAATTTAGTTTATTTATTTTAGATTTTTTGTACCTATGCAGCACAGTCATACCTAATATATACCATGAATCCATATAACCTAATTTTTTATTAAAATAAAATGCTGTAACTCATGTAAAATGGTTGACTATTCAAACGACATGTGTTTTGCCTAATTAAAAGTCTATATGTTTTAGATATCATAAATAGCAGCCAGGCTTACTTAGGTTGTTTGTTCGATCTCAGCCTACCACTAATGCCAATATTTTTCATCATCATCATCATCATCAATGAAATACATAGGCTACCTTACTACAGTAAAACAAGTCTTCCATAGTCTATGTCACCTCAGTAACAAAGTTCCAAAAAAGAAATGAGGGTTCAAGAAAACATCTCTCTTCAATGGCCTCAGCTATTAGCCATATGATCAACAAGGTCAACTGCAGCACTAAAATCAAGAAGCAGCTCATCCACAAGTTTATCTTGGTCAAGTGATCCGAGCCATTGATCGATTAAATCAACGAGAGCTGTTGCAGTCGAGTGATCCTTACGGTATCTTTACGGTACGCATGCTCATAGAGGGATAAAATTAGCTGGATGTGTAATTATATAGGCCCAAAAAATGTAATTGAAGAGTAGGTGTCATTGATGTTTAGCATTTAAGTTTAATAAATAATTAAATAAAGAAATCAATATCAGCTGACTATAGAAAAGTATTGTTTAAAATTATGTTTGAACATTTTCTTATCCGTGTCTTTCCAGTTGATATAACCAAACAGACAACCTTTGTTGCTCAAGAGCGTCACACATTCCTCCATTCATTCTCTATCATATTCCCCTCCATCAAATTCCTCTATCATATTCCCTCCATCATATTCTCTCTATTATATTTCTCTCCATCATATTCCACTCCATCATAATACTCGCTATCATATTCCCTCTATCATATTCCTCTTTATTTTTTACAGGGAATCCCAATTGAGACCAGTGTCTCTTTTTCAATGGTGCCCTGTGTTATATCAATTAACAATTCAAACAGCTTAAACAGATAAAATTACATACAGAGTAGAAAATATATAGAGCAAAATTATTAGACTTGAACACATACATTTCACAATGAACAGGTCTTGTATTTAACCAGTTGAGCTGACAACCATTTTGCACTGTTTCACTAGGGCTTTAGTCATCAATCTAGCAAGAGGGAAATATTTTATTAATGTAGTGGTGTCCCTCCCCCCAGGAAGCTACGACCTTTAGCTTTCACCTGGAATTGTTCATTTATGTCTGAGAAAAAAAACACTTTCCAAACCATATGATCTAGTACACAAGAAAAGTATAATACAACCTTCTTTACTACTTTGCCAAACATTTCATGACATTAGTGTGAGTCAAAATCTGTAAAATTTGTGAATGTCTAAATTAACATTTGGGCAATTTGACCAGTGTACATCACTCCTATAGACAATGAGAGATGGGCTATGTAAAGGTCTCGATTTTGTCGTTCTGAACAAATGTTTGACTTCCACACAAAATTACTTCTTGACTTATTTTAGGTTTAAGGAAGTGTGTAGGTTTAAACTATTGCTTTAAAGGGAAGAGAGGGGGAGGAGGAGAGAGCGCGAGAGATGGGGGAGTGGGAGAAAGAGGGAAGGGGGGGAGGAGGGGGAGGAGGGGGAGGAGGTGGAGGGCAGCTGTGTCCGACACACCATACTTACACCTGCAACAGGTAGGCCAGGGGGCGGGACCTGTAGGTGAGACTCATAACATGATAAGGGGGGCAGGTGAAGAAGGGGTGTTGCTGGAGTCAAGGAAGGGAGGTTGTTCCTACGAGCCCCCTGCCAGCGAGACGGGGAGCAGGGAGGAAGTCTGTCCATGGAGCATTTCTGGGTCATTGGGTCGCCTCCAATGAGATTAGATCACCCTCTACAATGTAAAGCAGTTTGAGTACTGGGGGGTTCTCTGTATAAATCCAAGGTGAAACCTCCAGGGGCTAGCCTTCTCTCAGCGGAGAGTCTGCTCTGGGCTGCCTGCGAAAGGTGCTCCTCTGTGGGAAAGAGGAGAGAACAAGAGGCCCCAGAAGAGATCTCCTTATGGTAGTGATGGACAGATCAACTCTCCTTGTTATCTTCCACCTCTTCCTCTTCCTCTTGCTCGGCCTTCTCCCTCCTTTCCTTCTTACAGTCTTACAGTCCTTCTTACAGTCATTTTCTCCCTTTCCTCCTTCCTCTCCTCCCTCTTTCTCTTCCTCTACCTTCCTCTCCCTCCTTCCCTCTTGGTAAACCTTGTTTAGTCGAGCCAGATTGTGGATAGCTAGCCATGGTTTAGACCATTGTCGCTGTCTGGGTGGGGGGATACAGGACTGGTCCACTGGACTCAGCTCACATGGGGAGAACCTGCTGCTGCTGCCACTCCCCCTCTTACCTGGGATGAGATCACGTTTGGAGGAAACCTGGCACTACGGTGAAGCATGGTGGTGGCAGCATCATGCTCCGGGGAGGATTTTCAGGGACAGGGACTGGGAACACGCCCCATTCACATCGACGGGGCTGTAGTGGAGCAGGTCGAGAGTTTCAAGTTCCTTGGTGACCACATCACCAACAAACTATCATGGTTCAAACACACCAAGACAGTCGGGAAGAGGGCACCACAACGCCTTTTCCACCTCAGGAGACTGAAAAGATTTGGCATTGGTCCCAAGATCCTCAAAAAGTTATACAGCTGCACCATCGAGAGCTTCCTGACCAGTTGCATCACCGCCTGGTATGGCAACTGCTCGGCATCCGACCGTAAGGCGCTACAGAGGGTAGTGCGTACGGCCCAGTACATCACTGGAGCCAAGCTTCCTGCCATCCAGGACCTATATACTTGGAGGTGTAAGAGGGAGGCCCAAAAAATTGACAAAGACTCCAGTCACCCAAGTCATAGACTGTTCTCTCTGCTACCGCACAGCAAGCGGTACCAGAGTGCCAAGTCTAGGTCCAAAAGGCCCCTTAACAGCTTCTATCCCCAATTCATAAGACTGCTGAACAATTAATCAAATGGCCACCCGGACTATTTACATTGACACCTCCCCCCTTTGTTTTTACACTGGTAATAGGAATCTGGATCGGTTTCCTTTTCTTTTTACCTTGCTTTTGTTATTATTATTATTATTTTTTAAACTTTTCTTTTTACATTTCGTAAAATGTTATAATTACAAAAACATTTCATTTTAATTTCAATTTAGTAACATGCTGTATCATTCAAATAAATATTATTATTTGTCTAATCATATTTTGCCAGCTAACTGGGTGGCAGGCTGCAATCAGTAGCTGTAATTAAGTACAGCAGCCACCAACCATCTAACGTTAATGCCTCGGATAATGAGGTTAGAAGAACAGCTGAATGGTCGGTAGCTAGCTGGCTCAATTACAGGTACTCTTAAGCGTGAAATAACATTGGAAACAGCTAACCACAGTTGCTAAAAGTTACCAGTAGCTACCCACTAGCTAGCTAGCTTTGTTGGTCCAAGTGGTGGGTTAGCTAGCACTCGTGCTTCGCCGGGGTCCACAGAATAGAATACTTACCTACAATAATTACCTACAATAACCTACAATAACTACCTAAGTAAACTACCTATAATACCTGACTACAATACCTACATACAATCTAAATACATGGTTTAAGCTTTACTCAACAACATATAAGAAGCCAGCTTATCTCCTGCTAGAGAAAACACAACCTCTCCCGACAACCTCGAGGCAAGAGACCTTTCTCTCTTTCTCGTCATCTTTCAACTTCTTATTCAGTTCCTTATTTTTCTCTTTTTCCTCCATCTTTAAAAATGTGACTTTCTGCTTGAGGTTCATGGCCAGAAAGCCCACTCTTCCCAGGATGGTCTCTGCTCTCTCTGATGAAACCGTCCCATTGGAGCTCTTGGAATGGGCACGGTCCGCCTCACTCTTCAAACCCTCCCTCGGGCTCACCTCCTCCTTGACGCTCCTCTCTTCACTCTCAATGTCAATGCCTGTCCAATAATCCTAACAGGAAGACATTGACTCTAGATGTAATATTTTTCCAATGTGGCACATTCAATACACATTTGAGTGATCAACATACATTGATGGCCTCATGGGGCACACAATTTAGAGGACAGTAATTGAGGTAACTTGTTTATTTGTATCCCAAACCGATTTTGTAATAGCCATAGATGTTCTTCCTGGGTCCACACCAAACGTAATACAAATGTTAACCCTAGTAAGGGGTGATGTTTTATACTATGAGCATAGATTAGCAGGGTTGGGGTCAATTCAATTTCAATTCCAGTCAATTCAGGAATTACTTAATTCAATGCTTTGAATTGAAATGGAACAGACCCCCAACCCTGTAGAGTAGAAGTGTAAAATAGGACACCTACCTTTGCCTTTTTCAGCGTCCAGGGCCTGGGTTCCTCATCCTCTGACCTGCATATGGAGGCTCTCACTCTAACAGGCGTCTTAGTGGCCATGCAGAGCAGAGGGGTTGCCAGAGTTAAGTTAGCATCTGGGACCAGCTGGTGAGCATGAGGGCAGCGTTTCACCTCTTCACTAGTGCCCTTCCCTTTCTGCTCTGGCTGCTTGTGGTCCTTGTCATGGATGCATGCCAGGCTTGGAGGAAGTGCTAGGACAGGGCTTTTATCACTCATCAGTTCCTCTCTCTTGACAGTGGATGCAACTGCACTTGCCTCTGTGTTAACTGAGCACTATGTGGTGTCCTCAACTGTCTCCTCTGGCTGCTTGTGGTCATTGTTGTTGTGAATGCATTGCAGACCTGGAGGACTTTTATCATCCCAGGTGTAAATAGCAACAGTTGCCTCTGTGTCGACTGAGCACTTTGTAGTGCACTCAACTGTCTTCCATAGCGGTTTGTGGTCATTGTTGTGGGTGCAGGTCAGGATTAGAGGCAGTGTTAGAGTGTGGACAGTGGAGACGGAAACGGCCGCTTCCCTGGACACTTGACTCTTGGTGGTGTCCTCTACTGCCTCCTCTGGCTGCTTGTGGCCATTGTCTAGAATGTGTGGCAACTTTGAAGGCAGCATTGGAGCCGGGCTTTTATCACCCAACAGGTTCTCTCCCTGGACAATGGATGTGCCTGCAGTGATCGGTGTGGTAACGGAGGACTCGGTGGCATCCTCTTTTGTCTCCTCTGTCAGTTTGTGGTCAGAGTCTCGGATACATGGCGAGCTTGGAGGCAGTGCTGCAGGGTCAGGAGGGCTTTGATCAGCTGCCATGTCCTCTTTGAGGTGAGTGGACACATCATTGTTTGTTTCACTGATAACTGGACACTTGGTGGTGTCCTCTACTGCCTCCCCTGGCAGTTTGTAGTCAACTTCAAAGACAAGTGGCAGACTTGGAGGCAGCATTGGGACCGGGCATTTAGCTGCTGATCTGTACACTCCAAAATCAACAGTAGCTGTGCCTGCAGTGGTCTCTGTAGCAACTGAGACCTCATAGGTATCCTCTACTGTCTGCTCTGATGGCATGAAGTCATCGTCAAAGACTGTTGGCAGGCATGTAGGCAGCACTGAAGGAAGACTTCTAGCTGCCCATCGATTCTCTCCCTTGACAGTGGCTGTGGTAGCAGTGGTCTCTGTGGCAACTGGGCACTCTGTGGCTGAAACAGCAGGCTTAGAGGTTTCGAGGAAATTGAATGAATTGCCAATGTACCGCTGAGCCAGGGGTGGGAGGGAGTAATGATAGAATCTGTCCTCTTCCTCAACGTTAGATATTGCCACTGGAGCAACTGAGACCTCAGTGGTGCCCTCTACTGCCTGATGTGGCTGCATGGAGTCTTCGTCAAAGAAGTGTGGCAGGTATCGATGCAGCATTGAGGAAAGATGTATATCTGTCCATAGGTCCTCTCGTATACCTGTAGATACATCTGCAGTGGCCTCTGTGGCAACTGGGCATTCAGCAGACTGGCAGGTTTCAGGGACAAAGTATGAAAATACAATGAACCGCTGTGCATCCTGAGCGTGTATGGCAAATGGAGAGGGGGGATGCAACATGGTAGGTATAGGCCTCTGATTGGTGAAAGCCAGTGGTGGGAGGGAGTCAATACAGGGAGCCATGAACTCAGTGAGAGGACAGTTGCTCACATCTCACACATTCTGCGTGAGAAAAGAAACAGACATGATGAAAGTGATCACATTCAGTACATACATACATACTGTATGAGTCAGCACTACTTACTTATACATCACATACATATATATATATATATATATATATATATATATATATATATATATATATATATATATATATATATATATATATATATATATATATATATATATATATATATATATATATAGTGTCCTCTAAGATGCTCTGCACCAGTCTGTCCCAACCCTTGGTCCCCTAGCCAATGGGCCAGCTAAGTGTAAAAATACATGCCCCACACCCAGCATAACATTTGACATTTTAGCCATTTATCAGACGCTTTTATCCAGAATGACTTATAGTTAGTTAGTGCATTCAACTTAAGGTAGCTAGGTGAGACAACCACATAATCCTGATATGAGCGTCTATGATAGAACGGTTGTTTATTTTTTATGACCAGACAACCATAAGAACTGAGGACATAAATTCACTGAAACAGACAGACACGATACAACACATTTAGACAAGAACAGTTATAAGCATTGCCATGGTGTAGCCTAATACAAAAAGAAATAAGGACAAAACATTGTTAGCTTACATTCCATGGCATATGGAACATTTTGCCCTTACTATAACTTATATTTGCTTTAATTAATATTGTTAAACGGAACTCTTGTCGACTTTGTCAAAGTTGGTCTTGTTACCTCCTCAATCAGTCTTGGCATTTTCCTCGACTTGAACCAAATCCTCTTCATCTTCTTCTCCTGATCCTTCTGGATCTGCAAAACCAGAGCCAACCTGGCTCCCAGCTCCATCACGTAGTCTGTCTAGATCGCCCTTTCCTCCAACCGACACTCACCCCTCCTCTGTGTCAGCGTTGAACCCTCCATGTCTTCCTCTTAGCTAACAATAACTCTGGAAAATACACAACGTTGTAGTAAGTGGGTGTTGCTAACCAAATAATAATGCATCTCTTTACAATGTGCACACGTTTTCTTCCCAGCTACTTACAATTAAGCAAGTGAAAATCCTGATCCAGATATGTTTAGGCAATAGGCCTATCTGAATTACTAGTAAAAAGTTGGCTACTGGAAAAGCGACCAAGTTCAAATGAATCGATTTTGGCTGTTCTTATCATTTCGTGAACAATATCCTTCATGACATCATCATTGTGATGCAAGGCGTTGCCATGGCAGATGAAAAAGCACAACACAGACTTTAAAAAGCAAACTTCAGGGTCTTTCTGTACCTTACTATTGAGCCTTATTCAACCCCTCATGTAGCTCTACTCCATATTGGGCCTGGTTCTCACAAACCACACTAATCACTTCCATCATATCATTGAAAACACTGTGTTTTGGGTAGAAAATGACTCTATATCCATGCAGGACCTAACTTGTACAGTTTCATCTATTTTAAAAACCAAGGAGGTAAAAATGCCAGTCTTCTCTTTGAGTGCCCTTGAGTGCACCTCAATTTAAAGAGGTCTATCAATTCAACCATTTGAAATGGATGTCCATTCAATTAAGAACATATTATTCTTATTAGAAATGAATCAGCTACAAATTAGGTAGGCGTACTTGTTTTTTTACACAACCTACTCTTTTGGTACATATTTATTGAGATAATTGATTACAACATATGTTGGTGATTAACACAGAGAGAGGTTTTTTTTCTGTCATCAATAGAATGCATTAGCCATTAGGCTGGCTCACTACAATTGTAACATTACATTTACATTTTACATTTTAGTCATTTAGCAGACGCTCTTATCCAGAGCGACTTACAGGAGCAATTAGGGTTAAGTGCCTTGCTCAAGGGCACATTTACCCCATTTAGCAGACGCTCTTATCCAGAGTGACTTACAAATTGGTGCATTCACTTTATAGCTAGTGGGATAACCACTTTACAATTTTATTTTTTCTTTTTTTTTTCTCTTTTTTTTTTTTTTTTTTTTTTGGGGGGGGGTGGGTTGGGGTACGGGGGGTAGAAGGATTACATTATCCTATCCCAGGTATTCCTTAAAGAGGTGGGGTTTCAAATGTCTCCGGAAGGTGGTGAGTGACTCCGCTGTCCTGGCGTCGTGAGGGAGCTTGTTCCACCATTGGGGTGCCAGAGCAGCGAACAGTTTTGACTGGGCTGAGCGGGAGCTATGCTTCCGCAGAGGAAGGGGAGCCAGCAGGCCAGAGGTGGATGAACGCAATGCCCTCGTTTAGGTGTAGGGACTGATCAGAGCCTGAAGGTACGGCGGTGCCGTTCCCCTCACTGCTCCATAAGCAAGCACCATGGTCTTGTAACGGATGCGAGCTTCAACTGGAAGCCAGTGGAGTGTGCGGAGGAGGGGGGTGACGTGAGAGAACTTGGGAAGGTTGAACACCAGACGGGCGGCGGCATTCTGGATGAGTTGTAGGGGTTTAATGGCACAGGCAGGGAGCCCAGCCAACAGCGAGTTGCAGTAATCCAGACGGGAGATGACAAGTGCCTGGATTAGGACCTGTGCCGCTTCCTGTGTAAGGCAGGGTCGTACTCTCCGAATGTTGTAGAGCGTGGATCTGCAGGATCGGGTCACCGCCTTGATGTTAGCGGAGAACGACAGGGTGTTGTCCAGGGTCACGCCAAGGCTCTTCGCACTCTGGGAGGAGGACACAACGGAGTTGTCAATCGTGATGGCGAGGTCATGGAACGGGCAGTCCTTCCCCGGGAGGAAGAGCAGCTCCGTCTTGCCAGGGTTCAGCTTGAGGTGGTGATCCGACATCCATACTGATATGTCTGCCAGACATGCAGAGATGCGATTCGCCACCTGGTTATCAGAAGGGGGAAAGGAGAAGATTAGTTGTGTATCGTCAGCGTAGCAATGATAGGAGAGGCCATGTGAGGATATGACAGAGCCAAGTGACTTGGTGTATAGGGAGAATAGGAGAGGGCCTAGAACTGAGCCCTGGGGGACACCAGTGGTGAGAGCACGTGGTGCGGAGACAGCTTCTCGCCACGCCACTTGGTAGGAGCGACCGGTCAGGTAGGACGCAATCCAGGAGTGAGCCGCGCCGGAGATGCCCAGCTCGGAGAGGGTGGAGAGGAGGATCTGATGGTTCACAGTATCAAAGGCAGCAGACAGGTCTAGAAGGACAAGAGCAGAGGAGAGAGAGTTAGCTTTAGCAGTGCGGAGAGCCTCCGTGACACAGAGAAGAGCAGTCTCAGTTGAATGACCAGTCCTGAAACCTGACTGGTTTGGATCAAGAAGGTCATTCTGAGAGAGATAGCAAGAGAGTTGGCTAAAGACGGCACGCTCAATAGTTTTGGAAAGAAAAGAAAGAAGGGATACTGGTCTGTAGTTGTTGACGTCAGTGGGATCGAGTGTTGGTTTTTTGAGAAGGGGTGCAACTCTCGCTCTCTTGAAGACGGAAGGGACATAGCCAGCGGTCAAGGATGAGTTGATCAGCGAGGTGAGGTAGGGGAGAAGGTCACCGGAGATGGTCTGGAGAAGAGAGGAGGGGATGGGGTCAAGCGGGCAGGTTGTTGGGCGGCCTGCAGTCACAAGTCGCAGGATTTTATCTGGAGAGAGAGGGGAGAAAGAAGTCAAAGCATAGGGTAGGGAAGTGTGAGTAGGACCAGCAGTGTCATTAGACTTAACAAACGAGGATCGGATGTCGTCAACCTTCTTTTCAAAGTGGTTGACGAAGTCATCCACCGAGAGAGAGGAGGGGGGGGAGGGGGGGGGGGATTCAGCAGGGAGGAGAATGTGGCAAAGAGCTTCCTAGGGTTAGAGGCAGATGCTTGGAATTTAGAGTGGTAGAAAGTGCCTTAGCAGCAGAAACAGATGAAGAAAATGTAGAGAGGAGGGAGTGAAAAGATGCCAGGTCGGCAGGGAGTTTCGTTTTCTTCCATTTCCGCTCCGCTGCCCGGAGCTCTGTTCTGTGAGCTCGCAATGAGTCATCAAGCCACGGAGCTGGAGGGGAGGACCGAGCCGGCCGGGAGGATAGGGGACACAGAGAGTCAAAGGATGCAGAAAGGGAGGAGAGGAGGGTTGAGGAGGCAGAATCAGGAGATTGGAGGGAGAAGCTTTGTTCAGCTAGCTAAATATGACACCATGGCTGACTAGCATGCTAGCATCCAATAACACACAGTTTAGCACCAATGGCACCATTGCTGACTAGCATGCTAGCATCCAATAACACACAGTTTAGCACAAATGGCACCATGGCTGACCAGCATGCTAGCATCCAATAACACACAGTTTAGCACCAATACTTGGTTACAACAAACTAACAGTAGTGAGCTAACACACTAAACAGATAATTTGTGTGTTAACGAATTACGTTGGCTAGCTAGCACAAATATATTGTATTTAGCAGCTACAGTACAGTTGGCTGGTCATGTTGGCTAACTAGCAATGGCTACTGTGTTGACTTTGTTTAGAAAACGGCTAGCTAGCTACGTGCTACCTACAATAGCCACCCACAACAGCCCACGGTGCCTAGCTATGACGCTTTAGCCAACAAGCATGCTAGCATCCAATAACACACAGTTTAGCACCAATACTTGGTAACAACAAACGACCGATAGTGTTTTAACACGCTAAACAGATAATTCGTGTCTGTGTCTAGTTCCTATCATAACGCAGCAATAATTAAACGTTGGCTAGCTAGTACAAATATATTGTATTTAGCTGCTGCGGTACAGTTAGCTAGTCGTGATTGGCTACTGTGTTGACTTTGTATGAGACACGGCTAGCTAGCTGGCTAGCTTCGTGCTAATCCCCGGCATAGCCGAATATAATGCTAACCTACAATAACTATCCACAACAGCCCGCGATGCCTACTTACAATAACCAACTACGTTCTAAATACATAATTAAGCCTTACTCGACAAAGCCCAAGCTATGTACAAAGCCAAACTTACCCGACGCCAGCTGATATTTGTCTTCTGCAATCAGTAGGTGTAATTAAGTACAGTAGGTACTAACTACCTAACGCTGATGCCTCAGATAATGAAGTTAGAAAAACGGCTGAAATGGTAGAAAGCTAGCTGGCTTAATTACAGGTACTCTTAAGCGTGAATAACATTGGAAACAGCTATCCACCGTGGCATGACATCTCAGGTGTCAGGATGAAGCATTTTCTCAAAAAAAGAGGACTCAAGCAAACTATCTCTCTTCAACAGTTTCACTAGTCATGTTAGGTCTACTTAAAATGTCACATTCATACACAAGTAATTTGAAAATAAGTTATACTACTGAAACACATTCACAATAAGTTATATTACAACCTACCTCTGAAGTAAGCAGTGTGTTCTCTCACTAATGAAATAGGACATTAATAATTTGTCAGTGGTTAGTTGAATCAGTCTCTTTGCACTGTTCAGTTTGTCTGTGCAACAGGTAACCTTTATTAAAATAAAAATGCTGTAACTCAAGTAAAATGGTTGACCATTCAAACGACATGTGTTTTGCCTAATTAAAAGTCTATATGTTTTAGATATCATAAATAGCAGCCAGGCTTACTTAGGTTGTTTGTTCGATCTCAGCCTACCACTAATGCCAATATTTTTCATCATCATCATCATCATCATCATCAATGAAATACATAGGCTACCTTACTACAGTAAAACAAGTCTTCCATAGTCTATGTCACCTCAGTAACAAAGTTCCAAAAAAGAAATGAGGGTTCAAGAAAACATCTCTCTTCAATGGCCTCAGCTATTAGCCATATGATCAACAAGGTCAACTGCAGCACTAAAATCAAGAAGCAGCTCATCCACAAGTTTATCTTGGTCAAGTGATCTGAGCCATTGATCGATTAAATCAACGAGAGCTGTTGCAGTCGAGTGATCCTTACGGTATCTTTACGGTACGCATGCTCATAGAGGGATAAAATTAGCTGGATGTGTAATTATATAGGCCCAAAAAATGTAATTGAAGAGTAGGTAAGTTTAATAAATAATTAAATAAAGAAATCAATATCAGCTGACTATAGAAAAGTATTGTTTAAAATTATGTTTGAACATTTTCTTATCCGTGTCTTTCCAGTTGATATAACCAAACAGACAACCTTTGTTGCTCAAGAGCGTCACACATTCCTCCATTCATTCTCTATCATATTCCCCTCCATCAAATTCCTCTATCATATTCCCTCCATCATATTCTCTCTATTATATTTCTCTCCATCATATTCCACTCCATCATAATACTCGCTATCATATTCCCTCTATCATATTCCTCTTTATTTTTACAGGGAATCCCAATTGAGACCAGTGTCTCTTTTTCAATGGTGCCCTGTGTTATATCAATTAACAATCCAAACAGCTTAAACAGATAAAATTACATACAGAGTAGAAAATATATAGAGCAAAATTATTAGACTTGAACACATACATTTCACAATGAACAGGTCTTGTATTTAACCAGTTGAGCTGACAACCATTTTGCACTGTTTCACTAGGGCTTTAGTCATCAATCTAGCAAGAGGGAAATATTTTATTAATGTAGTGGTGTCCCTCCCCCCAGGAAGCTACGACCTTTAGCTTTCACCTGGAATTGTTCATTTATGTCTGAGAAAAAAAACACTTTCCAAACCATATGATCTAGTACACAAGAAAAGTATAATACAACCTTCTTTACTACTTTGCCAAACATTTCATGACATTAGTGAGAGTCAAAATCTGTAAAATTTGTGAATGTCTAAATTAACATTTGGGCAATTTGACCAGTGTACATCACTCCTATAGACAATGAGAGATGGGCTATGTAAAGGTCTCGATTTTGTCGTTCTGAACAAATGTTTGACTTCCACACAAAATTACTTCTTGACTTATTTTAGGTTTAAGGAAGTGTGTAGGTTTAAACTATTGCTTTAAAGGGAAGAGAGGGGGAGGAGGAGAGAGCGCGAGAGATGGGGGGAGTGGGAGAAAGAGGGAAGGAGGGGGAGGAGGGGGAGGAGGGGGAGGAGGGGGAGGAGGTGGAGGGCAGCTGTGTCCGACACACCATACTTACACCTGCAACAGGTAGGCCAGGGGGCGGGACCTGTAGGTGAGACTCATAGCATGATAAGGGGGACAGGTGAAGAAGGGGTGTTGCTGGAGTCAAGGAAGGGAGGGTGTTCCTACGAGCCCCCTGCCAGCGAGACGGGGAGCAGGGAGGAAGTCTGTCCATGGAGCATTTCTGGGTCATTGGGTCGCCTCCAATGAGATTAGATCACCCTCTACAATGTAAAGCAGTTTGAGTACTGGGGGGTTCTCTGTATAAATCCAAGGTGAAACCTCCAGGGGCTAGCCTTCTCTCAGCGGAGAGTCTGCTCTGGGTTAGAAAAACGGCTGAAATGGTAGAAAGCTAGCTGGCTTAATTACAGGTACTCTTAAGCGTGAATAACATTGGAAACAGCTATCCACCGTGGCATGACATCTCAGGTGTCAGGATGAAGCATTTTCTCACAAAAAGAGGACTCAAGCAAACTATCTCTCTTCAACAGTTTCACTAGTCATGTTAGGTCTACTTAAAATGTCACATTCATACACAAGTAATTTGAAAATAAGTTATACTACTGAAACGGACTCCTCTTTGAATCTGCGTATTCCTCCAGGGCTTAGCTGTCCTGGATCTGCACAGCTCTGCGAGGGCCTGGGATCGGGAGAGACACTTAAGTGTTTTAGTACTATATCTCTTGACACAATGATGAAAATAATCATGGCCTCTAAACCTTCAAGCTGCATACTGGATCCTATTCCTACTAAACTGCTGAAGGAGCTGCTTCCTGTGCTTGGCCCTCCTATGTTGAACATAATAAACAGCTCTCTATCCACCGGATGTGTACCAAACTCACTAAAAGTGGCAGTGATAAAGCCTCTCTTGAAAAAGCCAAACCTTGACCCGGAAAATATAAAAAACTATCGGCCTATATCGAATCTTCCATTCCTCTCAAAAATTTTAGAAAAAGCTGTTGCGCAGCAACTCACTGCCTTTCTGAAGACAAACAATGTATACGAAATGCTTCAGTCTGGTTTTAGACCCCATCATAGCACTGAGACTGCACTTGTGAAGGTGGTAAATGACCTTTTAATGGCGTCAGACCGAGGCTCTGCATCTGTCCTCGTGCTACTAGACCTTAGTGCTGCCTTTGACACCATCGATCACCACATTCTTTTGGAGAGACTGGAAACCCAAATTGGTCTACACGGACAAGTTCTGGCCTGGTTTAGATCCTACCTGTCGGAAAGATATCAGTTTGTCTCTGTGAATGGTCTGTCCTCCGACAAATCAACTGTACATTTCGGTGTTCCTCAAGGTTCCGTTTTAGGACCACTATTGTTTTCACTATATATTTTACCTCTTGGGGATGTTATTCGAAAACATAATGTTAACTTTCACTGCTATGCGGATGACACACAGCTGTACATTTCAATGAAACATGGTGAAGCCCCAAAATTGCCCTCGCTAGAAGCCTGTGTTTCAGACATAAGGAAGTGGATGGCTGAAAACTTTTTACTTTTAAACTCGGACAAAACAGAGATGCTTGTTCTAGGTCCCAAGAAACAAAGAGATCTTCTGTTAAATCTGACAATTCATCTTGATGGTTGTAAAGTCGTCTCAAATAAAACTGTGAAGGACCTCGGCGTTACTCTTGACCCTGATCTCTCTTTTGACGAACATATCAAGACTGTTTCAAGGACAGCTTTTTTCCATCTACGTAACATTGCAAAAATCAGAAATTTTCTGTCCAAAAATGATGCAGAAAAATTAATCCATGCATTTGTTACTTCTAGGTTAGACTACTGCAATGCTCTATTTTCCGGCTACCCGGATAAAGCACTAAATAAACTTCAGTTAGTGCTAAATACGGCTGCTAGAATCCTGACTAGAACCAAGAAATTTGATCATATTACTCCAGTGCTAGCTTCCCTACACTGGCTTCCTGTTAAGGCAAGGGCTGATTTCAAGGTTTTACTGTTAACCTATAAAGCGTTACATGGGCTTGCTCCTACCTATCTTTCCGAGTTGGTCCTGCCGTACATACCAATACGTACGCTACGGTCACAAGACGCAGGCCTCCTAATTGTCCCTAGAATTTCTAAGCAAACAGCGGGAGGCAGGGCTTTCTCCTATAGATCTCCATTTTTATGGAACAGTCTGCCTACCCATGTGAGAGACGCAGACTCGGTCTCAACCTTTAAGTCTTTACTGAAGACTTATCTCTTCAGTAGGTCATATGATTGAGTGTAGTCTGGCCCAGGAGTGTGAAGGTGAACGGAAAGGCTGGAGCAACGAACAGCCCTTGCTGTCTCTGCCGGGCCGGTTCCCCTCTCCACTGGGGTTCTCTGCCTCTAACCCTGTTGCAGGGGCTGAGTCACTGGCTTGCTGGTGCTCTTTCATGCCGTCCCTGGGAGGGGTGCGTCACTTGAGTGGGTTGAGTTACTGACGTGATCTTCCTGTCTGGGTTGGCGCCCCCCCCTTGGTTTGTGCTGTGGTGGAGACCTCTGTGGGCTATACTCGGCCTTGTCTCAGGATTGTAAGTTGGTGGTTGGGGATATCCCTCTAGTGGTGCGGGGGCTGTGCTTTGGCGGAGTGGGTGGGGTTATATCCTTCCTGTTTGGCCCTGTCCGGGGGTTTCTTCGGATGGGGCCACAGTGTCTCCGGACCGCTCCTGTCTCAGCCTCCAGTATTTATGCTGCAGTAGTTTATGTGTCGGGGGGCTGGGGTTAGTTGGTTATACCTGGAGTACTTCTCCTGTCTTATCCAGTGTCCTGTGTGAATTTAAGTATGCTCTCTCTAATTCTCTCGTTCTCTCTTTCTCTCTGAGAACCTGAGCCCTAGGACCATACGTCAGGACTACCGGGCATGATGACACCTTGCTGTCCCCAGTCCGCCTGGCCTTGCTGCTATTCCAGTTTCAACTGTTCTGCCTGCGGCTACGAAACCCCTACCTGTCCCAGACCTGCTGTTTTCAACTCTTTAATGATCGGCTATGAAAAGCCAACTGAGAGACCTGAGCCCTAGGACCATACGTCGGGACTACCGGCCGTGGTGACTCCTTGCTGTCCCCAGTCCGCCTGGCCTTGCTGCTATTCCAGTTTCAACTGTTCTGCCTGCGGTTATGGAACCCCTACCTGTCCCAGACCTGCTGTTTTCAACTCTTAATGATCGGCTATGAAAAGCCAACTGAGATTTATTCCTGATTATTATTTGACCATGCTTGTCATTTATGAACATTTTTGAACATCTTGGCATGGTTCTGTTATAATCTCCACCCGGCACAGCCAGAAGAGGACTGGCCACCCCTCATAGCCTGGTTCCTCTCTAGGTTTCTTCCTAGGTTTTCGCCTTTCTAGGGAGTTTTTCCTAGCCACCGTGCTTCTACACCTGCATTACTAGCTGTTTGGGGTTTTAGGCTGGGTTTCTGTACAGCACTTCGAGATATTAGCTGATGTAAGAAGGGCTATATAAAATAAAATTGAAAATTGAATTGAAACACATTCACAATAAGTTATATTACAACCTACCTCTGAAGTAAGCAGTGTGTTCTCTCACTAATGAAATAGGACATTAATAATTTGTCAGTGGTTAGTTGAATCAGTCTCTTTGCACTGTTCAGTTTGTCTGTGCAACAGGTAACCTTCCAGAATCGGAATCTTGTGATGTCACAATGGAGTCCCCATTGCCATGGTTACCCACAGCAGCTTTCATGTGTTATCAAATGCTGGCACAATTTTGTTTATTTATTTTAGATTTTTTGTACCTATGCAGCACAGTCATACCTAATATATACAATGAATCCATATAACCTAATTTTTTATTAAAATAAAATGCTGTAACTCATGTAAAATGGTTGACCATTCAAACGACATGTGTTTTGCCTAATTAAAAGTCTATATGTTTTAGATATCATAAATAGCAGCCAGGCTTACTTAGGTTGTTTGTTCGATCTCAGCCTACCACTAATGCCAATATTTTTCATCATCATCATCATCATCATCATCAATGAAATACATAGGCTACCTTACTACAGTAAAACAAGTCTTCCATAGTCTATGTCACCTCAGTAACAAAGTTCCAAAAAAGAAATGAGGGTTCAAGAAAACATCTCTCTTCAATGGCCTCAGCTATTAGCCATATGATCAACAAGGTCAACTGCAGCACTAAAATCAAGAAGCAGCTCATCCACAAGTTTATCTTGGTCAAGTGATCTGAGCCATTGATCGATTAAATCAACGAGAGCTGTTGCAGTCGAGTGATCCTTACGGTATCTTTACGGTACGCATGCTCATAGAGGGATAAAATTAGCTGGATGTGTAATTATATAGGCCCAAAAAATGTAATTGAAGAGTAGGTAAGTTTAATAAATAATTAAATAAAGAAATCAATATCAGCTGACTATAGAAAAGTATTGTTTAAAATTATGTTTGAACATTTTCTTATCCGTGTCTTTCCAGTTGATATAACCAAACAGACAACCTTTGTTGCTCAAGAGCGTCACACATTCCTCCATTCATTCTCTATCATATTCCCCTCCATCAAATTCCTCTATCATATTCCCTCCATCATATTCTCTCTATTATATTTCTCTCCATCATATTCCACTCCATCATAATACTCGCTATCATATTCCCTCTATCATATTCCTCTTTATTTTTACAGGGAATCCCAATTGAGACCAGTGTCTCTTTTTCAATGGTGCCCTGTGTTATATCAATTAACAATCCAAACAGCTTAAACAGATAAAATTACATACAGAGTAGAAAATATATAGAGCAAAATTATTAGACTTGAACACATACATTTCACAATGAACAGGTCTTGTATTTAACCAGTTGAGCTGACAACCATTTTGCACTGTTTCACTAGGGCTTTAGTCATCAATCTAGCAAGAGGGAAATATTTTATTAATGTAGTGGTGTCCCTCCCCCCAGGAAGCTACGACCTTTAGCTTTCACCTGGAATTGTTCATTTATGTCTGAGAAAAAAAACACTTTCCAAACCATATGATCTAGTACACAAGAAAAGTATAATACAACCTTCTTTACTACTTTGCCAAACATTTCATGACATTAGTGAGAGTCAAAATCTGTAAAATTTGTGAATGTCTAAATTAACATTTGGGCAATTTGACCAGTGTACATCACTCCTATAGACAATGAGAGATGGGCTATGTAAAGGTCTCGATTTTGTCGTTCTGAACAAATGTTTGACTTCCACACAAAATTACTTCTTGACTTATTTTAGGTTTAAGGAAGTGTGTAGGTTTAAACTATTGCTTTAAAGGGAAGAGAGGGGGAGGAGGAGAGAGCGGGAGAGATGGGGGGAGTGGGAGAAAGAGGGAAGGAGGGGGAGGAGGGGGAGGAGGGGGAGGAGGGGGAGGAGGTGGAGGGCAGCTGTGTCCGACACACCATACTTACACCTGCAACAGGTAGGCCAGGGGGCGGGACCTGTAGGTGAGACTCATAGCATGATAAGGGGGACAGGTGAAGAAGGGGTGTTGCTGGAGTCAAGGAAGGGAGGGTGTTCCTACGAGCCCCCTGCCAGCGAGACGGGGAGCAGGGAGGAAGTCTGTCCATGGAGCATTTCTGGGTCATTGGGTCGCCTCCAATGAGATTAGATCACCCTCTACAATGTAAAGCAGTTTGAGTACTGGGGGGTTCTCTGTATAAATCCAAGGTGAAACCTCCAGGGGCTAGCCTTCTCTCAGCGGAGAGTCTGCTCTGGGCTGCCTGCGAAAGGTGCTCCTCTGTGGGAAAGAGGAGAGAACAAGAGGCCCCAGAAGAGATCTCCTTATGGTAGTGATGGACAGATCAACTCTCCTTGTTATCTTCCACCTCTTCCTCTTCCTCTTGCTCGGCCTTCTCCCTCCTTTCCTTCTTACAGTCTTACAGTCCTTCTTACAGTCATTTTCTCCCTTTCCTCCTTCCACTCCTCCCTCTTTCTCTTCCTCTACCTTCCTCCCCCTCCTTCCCTCTTGGTAAACCTTGTTTAGTCGAGCCAGATTGTGGATACCTAGCCATGGTTTAGACCACTGTCGCTGTCTGGGTGGGGGGATACAGGACTGGTCCACTGGACTCAGCTCACATGGGGAGAACCTGCTGCTGCTGCCACTCCCCCTCTTACCTGGGATGAGATCACGTTTGGAGGAAACCTGGCACCATCCCTACGGTGAAGCATGGTGGTGGCAGCATCATGCTCCGGGGAGGATTTTCAGGGACAGGGACTGGGAACACGCCCCATTCACATCGACGGGGCTGTAGTGGAGCAGGTCGAGAGTTTCAAGTTCCTTGGTGTCCACATCACCAACAAACTATCATGGTTCAAACACACCAAGACAGTCGTGAAGAGGGCACGACAACGCCTTTTCCACCACAGGAGACTGAAAAGATTTGGCATCGGTCCCAAGATCCTCAAAAAGTTCTACAGCTGCACCATCGAGAGCTTCCTGACCAGTTGCATCACCGCCTGGTATGGCAACTGCTCGGCATCCGACCGTAAGGCGCTACAGAGGGTAGTGCGTACGGCCCAGTACATCACTGGAGCCAAGCTTCCTGCCATCCAGGACCTATATACTTGGAGGTGTAAGAGGGAGGCCCAAAAAATTGACAAAGACTCCAGTCACCCAAGTCATAGACTGTTCTCTCTGCTACCGCACAGCAAGCGGTACCAGAGTGCCAAGTCTAGGTCCAAAAGGCCCCTTAACAGCTTCTATCCCCAATTCGTAAAGTGGTTATCCCACTGGCTATAGGGTGAACGCACCAATTTGTGAGTCGCTCTGGCTAAGAGCGTCTGCTAAATGACGTTAATGTGCCCTTGAGCAAGGCACTTAACCCTAATTGCTCCTGTAAGTCGCTCTGGATAAGAGCGTCTGCTAAATGACTAAAATGTAAATGTAAATGTAAATAAGACTGCTGAACAATTAATCAAATGGCCACCCGGACTATTTACATTGACACCTCCCCCCTTTGTTTTTACACTGGTAATAGGAATCTGGATCGGTTTCCTTTTCTTTTTACCTTGCTTTTGTTATTATTATTATTTTTTAAAGTTTTCTTTTTACATTTCGTAAAATGTTATAATTACAAAAACATTTCATTTTAATTTCAATTTAGTAACATACTGTATCATTCAAATAAATATTATTATTTGTCTAATCATATTTTGCCAGCTAACTGGGTGGCAGGCTGCAATCAGTAGCTGTAATTAAGTACAGCAGCCACCAACCATCTAACGTTAATGCCTCGGATAATGAGGTTAGAAGAACAGCTGAATGGTCGGTAGCTAGCTGGCTCAATTACAGGTACTCTTAAGCGTGAAATAACATTGGAAACAACTAACCACAGTTGCTAAAAGTTACCAGTAGCTACCCACTAGCTAGCTAGCTTTGTTGGTCCAAGTGGTGGGTTAGCTAGCACTCGTGCTTCGCCGGGGTCCACCGAATAGAATACTTACCTACAATAATTACCTACAATAACCTACAATAACTACCTAAGTAAACTACCTATAATCAGTGGCGGTTCTAGACACATTTTACTAGGGGGGCCAAGGAGGGGCCAGTGTTTAATCAGGGGGGCACACATAAAAAAACTGGCAACACATGATATTCAAAGATTATAAACTTTATTTTACTTTAAAATCATATGACATTTATTATAAACACGTATTTTGTACAAGAGTGCAGATGCAAGATAGATAGTGCCATAAAAATGAAAAAAAAAAAAGGGTACAAATACAGGGTTCATATTCAATGTGAACAAAACTCCAGGATACAACAAAGGGTACAACAATGTGCCATTTCCTATTTATGGAAGCCCCACTACTGTGGACAGTTGATTCCACATTTTGTTTTAAGAAAGAAAACTTTCTGAGTGATTTATAAACAAAACACACTACCCTGTATCCATTTAGGTAAAATAAACCAAATCAGAAAAGAAAAGAAATTCAAAGAGGCTTTACTAGCATGACCATATTGACATACAGTATTGCTAAAGCACATAAACAGGGAAACGTGTTACACATTAACATCCAGTAGTCCAATAGGATGCAGACAATAAACATTAACATTCGTTTAAAAGCAACAATCATGTCAACACAATGTAGCAATATGAACAACACTGATGGATATCAGCAACAACATGAAAACAAGAATATTACAGGTGTCTGTGTGTGTGTGTGTGTGTGTGTCTGTGTCTTTGTGTACTTCACTGTCAGTTGATGAGCAGGTGTACAAAAAAAGGCTTTACAACATATATGGGCAAGTCCATTTAGGACAGCACATTTCCACCATAGTTCACATTAGGAAAAAATGACAGCATGAATGCTCACTAAACAAACATATACTACATATACCTTTTTATACACATTTTTTTCCAGTAATTTTTTAAGAGTGAAAGGGAAGTAAGCAATCGCTCATCATAGGATCATACATATTTCAGTTACAATATTAGTTACAATATTAGTGTTAGTTAGATCATCATGTCAAAGCTGGACCTGCAAGTGTGCAATGATTGGAGTGATTTTGTTTCTTTTTTTTCTTGCTTTGCTTGTTTTCAAAAGGAAAAATCATAGTTGGTAAAAAATAAAATAAACTTTCGTTGAAAGGTATCACACTGTATAATTTACAAATATCTAAAGAGGTTTAGTGGATGCCATAAAACATCTGTGGAGCTTGAAGATTTGTAGTACATAGATGTTTGGCAGAGATAATTCAAAATAATAAAATCATAAACTCTATCTATCTATCGAGAGAGAGAGAGAGAGAGAGATAAGTGTTTCCTTAGAGCAGTACATGCAGCAATCACTTAATGGAGTGATGTCATAATGGGCCACAAAACTTTGGGGATGTGGATGGAAAGTTACAGGCAGGAGAGGGGAACCAACAGAAGCAGGTCTTGAGACATTCGTTTTTGAAAACCTCTTGAGAGAGGATTGATGGGATATATATACATACATACAAACATACATACACTCTAGTAGTGTGTGGAACTACTGGTACTGTGAGGAAAAAAAGATAGATGATGTAAAATTAAAAATAAAACAAGCTTCAGCTTCTTAAGACACGGTGGGTTCATCTAAGTAGACACATGTAACTTCATATGGACACCAGACTGTCTTTGTCTACACATGTAACTTCATATGGACCCCAGACCGTCTCTGTTTACACATGTAACTTCATATGGACACCAGACTCTTTGTCTACACATGTAACTTCATATGGGCACCAGACTGTCTCTGTCTACACATGTAACTTCATATGGACACCAGACTCTTTGTCTACACATCTAACTTCATATGGTAACCAGACTGTCTCTGTCTACACATGTAACTTCATATGGACACCAGACTGTCTCTGTCTACACATGTAACTTCATATGGACACCAGACTCTTTGTCTACACATGTAACTTCATGTGGACACCAGACTGTCTTTGTCTACACATCTAACTTCATATGGACACCAGACTGTCTCTGTCTACACATGTAACTTCATATGGACACCAGACTCTTTGTCTACACATGTAACTTCATGTGGACACCAGACTGTCTCTGTCTACACATGTAACTTCATATGGACACCAGACTCTTTGTCTACACATCTAACTTCATATGGACACCAGACTGTCTCTGTCTACACATGTAACTTCATATGGACACCAGACTCTTTGTCTACACACGTAACTTCATATGGGCACCAGACTAACTCCATTCATTTTACCGGTGGTATTGAGAACAGATAAACCCACTGTGTCTTAAGAAGCTCAAGCTTGTTGTTTTATTGTTCATTATATCTCTTTTTCCTCACAGCGGCACTCATACGCTACTAGCGTATATATCATATAGATACACTACAGCAACAGGATACGGCGGTTGTGCTGTCTGGCAAAACGGTCCACAAATACATCAAGATCCAGAGCCTTGGCCCTTCTGGACTCTATGCTCAGGACACCAAGATCACTGAGTCTCTCATCACTAGTGGTGGACCGCAGGAAGGTTTTTATCAGTTTCAGTGTGGAGAAACTGCGTTCGCAAGAGGCTGAGCTTACAGGAAGGGTTACAGCAATCTTGCACAGTCTAAAGAGCTCAAAGAAAACTTCCCTGTATGGCTCAATAAAACAAACCAGCTCAACTGTACTGCATGGCTTTTTGACTTCACCACTCTGTATTTTTCTGTCCAAAACTCTCTTAAATTGATGGAGCTCATGCCCTAAATCATCAATGTCTGCATTATACAAACGGCCAAATGAAAAAACATTGCTCTCCTTTAAAAAGGTATCACTCTGGGGACTGAGAGACTGTATGCTTCTCATGAGCTCACAGTTTGTATTGGAGAAACGTCTGTTCAACTCATTGAGCATGCTGTCAATTACAGGATAGAAAAATGATGTGAGAAACATATCTTTGTCACGTTCTACCTCCCTCTGACCAACAGTGCTTAGCGTGCAGTAGCCACTGAGTCTAGAGCTCAGCATTTTCTGACGTTTCGCCACTGACCTTGTTGCAGAATCACACTGCTCACAAATATTCAATGCTTCATCCCACAACTCAAAGAAAGACTCCTGCCTGTGGTCTTTCAATGTCAGGACTAAAGCATTTACTAAGTCAACAGCACTTGACAGATCAACAGTTTGTGACTGTAACATGTCAGACAATAGCTTTGTCTCCCCAAACAACTTACGCAGAGTAACAAGATGCACAACAAATTCTAGGTCAATTTGAGCAAGAAGACCTCGGGCCTCAACAGTTCTTTCACCATGACGTTCTTGAGCAATCTCTTGCAGTAGTCGTTTAAGGGCAGGTAGAGTGTCCATGATATTACGTAGGGCTAGAAATCGGCATGACCAACGTGTGTCGCTTAAACGTTGCAGCTCTCTGGTTCTGCCATACATTTCTCTTTGGAGAGACAGCCATTTTGGGTGCACATATGAGGAAGAAGTAAACATATAAAGACTCTGTAACAAAGAAAAAAACTCCTCCGTTTCTGGGACACTTTTGACTACATCAACTAACACTAAATTCAGACAATGAGCACTACAATGGACGTAGAAGGCAAATTTAGCCTGTTCTTTGATCCTTGCCTGAACCCCTGAATGCTTACCGCTCATAACGGCAGCGCCATCGTACGCTTGGCCTACGAGGTTATTTTTGTAGTCCAGGCCATAACGTTCCAGTAAGTGTACTATTTTTCCAGTAAGCCCTGCTGCATCTAACCTCTCTGCAGATTCAAAATGGAGAAAACTCTCCTTAATGGCCCCATTGTAATAGTACCTGAGTGTGAAGGACATCTGTTCTTTTTTTGAAATATCCTTTGTTTCATCTGCCATGACGCTAAAAACCTCACTTTTCTTCACTTCTTCTATGATTTCAGACCGAACCATTTCTGCCAAACAACCCAAAACCTCATTCTGGATGATCTTGCTTGTGTACTTTGCATTGTGAATGGAAGTTATTCTTCTCTTAACAAGTTGGTCGTGGTTAGCAACTGTGTTAAGAATTTCCCTAAAGTTTCCTTTGTTAGTGGACCCTTCAGATTCATCATGTCCTCTTTGTGCTATGTTTTGTGTAGCTGTAAGCAACAGCACTTCCCCAACTGTTTTAATGTATGCCTGATTTTCTTGTACTTGTTTAGTGTGTTCTTTGTCAAGGAGATCTGTTAGTGTTGCGTCAGTTCTAACAGCTCTTTGATAATCCCTCCATGCGATCATTGCACACTTGTGTCGTTCAGACTTTGCATGTAGTGAAAACCCTGCATTTCTCATAGTTGCCTTTTTCCAGTTTGTAAAACCAGGTGTTGAAACAAAAACGGTGTCTGGGGCATTTGGTGTGCTAAAATGTCTACATGCATAGCAACATGTAGAGTCCGTCATTACAGAATACTCAAGCCATGGATGAGTAGTGTACCAGTTTGGTCTGAAGCTTTGTCTTCTGTCCCCCATCAGTGTGGTTGGGAATATCTTCAAGTTCGGCTGTACTGGTACGTCATACTTAGACTTGCTGATATCTGAAGAAGATGGACAGTAAACATAGGGCACAACTACACCATTTATTTACTGTATATCTGCATGTATTTCAAAATGTAGGCAAAGTATTTACTTAAAAAAAAAACAGAGCCATATTGACACAAAAAAGAATTAACAGCAGAAAGCAGCATTTTAAGGACACCCAGCAGGCCTACCATTACATTGTAATTGCATTGCTTTGCAAATAGTAAGAACCTTCCTCATCACAAACCTGATGGTGCAGTACTTGATCCACATGGATCCACTTGCTGTCCCTCTGGCTGTTCATCTCTCTGTCCCTGTATGCTTTCTTCTTCATGCTTCTCACCCTCTTCTTCATTCTCCTCACCCTCTTCTTCATTCTCCTCACCCTCTTCTTCATCCTCCTCACCCTCTGGAATTTCCCTCTCTTTGTCAGACCCCTCACTTTCATCACATGCTGGCTCTCCCTCTTCCTCAACTTTCTCAAAACCTCGATTTGTTTCTCTCAGTTTTTTGTTTGCTGGGGCAAAAAATGACTTTATGTCCCTTCCTCGTTTCATGATAACTATTAGAAGAAGAAAAAATGTAGGGGCATGCATTACATTTTGTTACCTAACCATCCCTCCCTACTTAACACTGGCAGATAACCTGTTGATTACTTTACTAAAAATGTATTTGTTATCGCGATGCAACAGCCAAGACGGATGAAGTTACGTGGTTAACATCACAACATTGTGTAGACCTAGCAAGGATAGCCTACTAACATTTGGATATTTGCTTCTGCTTCGATGAGTTTGCTTAGATATGATTACATTTCTAAACAAATCGAGACCAGACATTTAAAAACTTGATTTGATTTATGTGTGAGGAACAAAAGGAACATGTAGGCTATGTGCAAGAACAACAAGTCACTTATGATATTAAATCGTTTTGCTTACCTTCGACTCCTGCAAATCGTAGCTCCTCTCACAAATAGTAGTTGCTGAGCTCTCATTCACCGAAGCAGCACCACACGTGGCAGGCAGGCAGATGGCAGGATACAGTTTTTGGGTGCGCCACTCTAATTTACCCGTGTAGAACGTTGCCGTGTAGAGCGTTGCATTAGTTCCGCTTTTGGCGCTCGCGTGTAAAATAGTTATAAATTCATAATTTTTTATTTGGTCAGCACGGGGGGGCCACAGGGGTGGCCAGGGACATTTCCAGGGAGGCACGGGCCTCCCCCGGCCTCCGTGTAAAACCGCCACTGCCTATAATACCTGACTACAATACCTACATACAATCTAAATACATGGTTTAAGCTTTACTCAACAACATATAAGAAGCCAGCTTATCTCCTGCTAGAGAAAACACAACCTCTCCCGACAACCTCGAGGCAAGAGACCTTTCTCTCTTTCTCGTCATCTTTCAACTTCTTATTCAGTTCCTTATTTTTCTCTTTTTCCTCCATCTTTAAAAATGTGACTTTCTGCTTGAGGTTCATGGCCAGAAAGCCCACTCTTCCCAGGATGGTCTCTGCTCTCTCTGATGAAACCGTCCCATTGGAGCTCTTGGAATGGGCACGGTCCGCCTCACTCTTCAAACCCTCCCTCGGGCTCACCTCCTCCTTGACGCTCCTCTCTTCACTCTCAATGTCAATGCCTGTCCAATAATCCTAACAGGAAGACATTGACTCTAGATGTAATATTGTTCCAATGTGGCACATTCAATACACATTTGAGTGATCAACATACATTGATGGCCTCATGGGGCACACAATTTAGAGGACAGTAATTGAGGTAACTTGTTTATTTGTATCCCAAACCGATTTTGTAATAGCCATAGATGTTCTTCCTGGGTCCACACCAAACGTAATACAAATGTTAACCCTAGTAAGGGGTGATGTTTTATACTATGAGCATAGATTAGCAGGGTTGGGGTCAATTCAATTTCAATTCCAGTCAATTCAGGAAGTACTTAATTCAATGCTTTGAATTGAAATGGAACAGACCCCCAACCCTGTAGAGTAGAAGTGTAAAATAGGACACCTACCTTTGCCTTTTTCAGCGTCCAGGGCCTGGGTTCCTCATCCTCTGACCTGCATATGGAGGCTCTCACTCTAACAGGTGTCTTAGTGGCCATGCAGAGCAGAGGGGTTGCCAGAGTTAAGTTAGCATCTGGGACCAGCTGGTGAGCATGAGGGCAGCGATCCACCTCTTCACTAGTGCCCTTCCCTTTCTGCTCTGGCTGCTTGTGGTCCTTGTCATGGATGCATGCCAGGCTTGGAGGAAGTGCTAGGACAGGGCTTTTATCACTCATCAGTTCCTCTCTCTTGACAGTGGATGCAACTGCACTTGCCTCTGTGTTAACTGAGCACTATGTGGTGTCCTCAACTGTCTCCTCTGGCTGCTTGTGGTCATTGTTGTTGTGAATGCATTGCAGACCTGGAGGACTTTTATCATCCCAGGTGTAAATAGCAACAGTTGCCTCTGTGTCGACTGAGCACTTTGTAGTGCACTCAACTGTCTTCCATAGCGGTTTGTGGTCATTGTTGTGGGTGCAGGTCAGGATTAGAGGCAGTGTTGCAGGTGCAGGAGGACCTTTATCAGCCAAACACTCCTCCGTGTGGACAGTGGACACAGAAACGGCTGCTTCCCTGGCAACTGGACACTTGTTGGTGTCCTCTACTGCCTCCCCTGGCAGAGTGTGGACAGTGGAGACGGAAACGGCCGCTTCCCTGGACAATTGACTCTTGGTGGTGTCCTCTACTGCCTCCTCTGGCTGCTTGTGGCCATTGTCTAGAATGTGTGGCAACTTTGAAGGCAGCATTGGAGCCGGGCTTTTATCACCCAACAGGTTCTCTCCCTGGACAATGGATGTGCCTGCAGTGATCGCTGTGGTAACGGAGGACTCGGTGGCATCCTCTTTTGTCTCCTCTGTCAGTTTGTGGTCAGAGTCTCGGATACATGGCGAGCTTGGAGGCAGTGCTGCAGGGTCAGGAGGGCTTTGATCAGCTGCCATGTCCTCTTTGAGGTGAGTGGACACATCATTGTTTGTTTCACTGATAACTGGACACTTGGTGGTGTCCTCTACTGCCTCCCCTGGCAGTTTGTAGTCAACTTCAAAGACAAGTGGCAGACTTGGAGGCAGCATTGGGACAGGGCATTTAGCTGCTGATCTGTACACTCCAAAATCAACAGTAGCTGTGCCTGCAGTGGTCTCTGTAGCAACTGAGACCTCATAGGTATCCTCTACTGTCTGCTCTGATGGCATGAAGTCATCGTCAAAGACTGTTGGCAGGCATGTAGGCAGCACTGAAGGAAGACTTCTAGCTGCCCATCGATTCTCTCCCTTGACAGTGGCTGTGGTAGCAGTGGTCTCTGTGGCAAATGGGCACTCTGTGGCTGAAACAGCAGGCGTAGAGGTTTCGAGGAAATTGAATGAATTGCCAATGAACCGCTGAGCCAGGGGTGGGAGGGAGTAATGATAGAATCTGTCCTCTTCCTCAACATTAGATATTGCCACTGGAGCAACTGAGACCTCAGTGGTGCCCTCTACTGCCTGATGTGGCTGCATGGAGTCTTCGTCAAAGAAGTGTGGCAGGTATCGATGCAGCATTGAGGAAAGATGTATATCTGTCCATAGGTCCTCTCGTATACCTGTAGATACGTCTGCAGTGGCCTCTGTGGCAACTGGGCATTCAGCAGACTGGCAGGTTTCAGGGACAAAGTATGAAAATACAATGAACCGCTGTGGATCCTGAGCGCGTATGGCAAATGGAGAGGGGGGATGCAACATGGTAGGTATAGGCCTCTGATTGGTGAAAGCCAGTGGTGGGAGGGAGTCAATACAGGGAGCCATGAACTCAGTGAGAGGACAGTTGCTCACATCTCACACATTCTGCGTGAGAAAAGAAACAGACATGATGAAAGTGATCACATTCAGTACATACATACATACTGTATGAGTCAGCACTACTTACTTATACATCACATATATATATATATATATATATATATATATATATATATATATATATATATAGTGTCCTCTAAGATGCTCTGCACCAGTCTGTCCCAACCCTTGGTCCCCTAGCCAATGGGCCAGCTAAGTGTAAAAATACATGCCCCACACCCAGCATAACATTTGACATTTTAGCCATTTATCAGACGCTTTTATCCAGAACGACTTATAGTTAGTTAGTGCATTCAACTTAAGGTAGCTAGGTGAGACAACCACATAATCCTGATATGAGCGTCTATGATAGAACGGTTGTTTATTTTTTATGACCAGACAACCATAAGAACTGAGGACATAAATTCACTGAAACAGACAGACACGATACAACACATTTAGACAAGAACAGTTATAAGCATTGCCATGGTGTAGCCTAATACAAAAAGAAATAAGGACAAAACATTGTTAGCTTACATTCCATGGCATATGGAACATTTTGCCCTTACAATAACTTATATTTGCTTTCATTAATATTGTTAAACAGAACTCTTGTCGACTTTGTCAAAGTTGGTCTTGTTACCTCCTCAATCAGTCTTGGCATTTTCCTCGTCTTGAACCAAATCCTCTTCATCTTCTTCTCCTGATCCTTCTGATTCTGCAAAACCAGAGCCAACCTGGCTCCCAGCTCCATCACGTAGTCTGTCTAGATCGCCCTTTCCTCCAACCGACACTCACCCCTCCTCTGTGTCAGCGTTGAACCCTCCATGTCTTCCTCTTAGCTAACAATAACTCTGGAAAATACACAACGTTGTAGTAAGTGGGTGTTGCTAACCAAATAATAATGCATCTCTTTACAATGTGCACACGTTTTCTTCCCAGCTACTTACAATTAATCAAGTGAGAATCCTGATCCAGATATGTTTAGGCAATAGGCCTATCTGAATTACTAGTAAAAAGTTGGCTACTGGAAAAGCGACCAAGTTCAAATGAATCGATTTTGGCTGTTCTTATCATTTCGTGAACAATATCCTTCATGACATCATCATTGTGATGCAAGGCGTTGCCATGGCAGATGAAAAAGCACAACACAGACTTTAAAAAGCAAACTTCAGGGTCTTTCTGTACCTTACTATTGAGCCTTATTCAACCCCTCATGTAGCTCTACTCCATATTGGGCCTGGTTCTCACAAACCACACTAATCACTTCCATCATATCATTGAAAACACTGTGTTTTGGGTAGAAAATGACTCTATATCCATGCAGGACCTAACTTGTACAGTTTCATCTATTTTAAAAACCAAGGAGGTAAAAATGCCAGTCTTCTCTTTGAGTGCCCTTGAGTGCACCTCAATTTAAAGAGGTCTATCAATTCAACCATTTGAAATGGATGTCCATTCAATTAAGAACATATTATTCTTATTAGAAATGAATCAGCTACAAATTAGGTAGGCGTACTTGTTTTTTTACACAACCTACTCTTTTGGTACATATTTATTGAGATAATTGATTACAACATATGTTGGTGATTAACACAGAGAGAGGTTTTTTTTCTGTCATCAATAGAATGCATTAGCCATTAGGCTGGCTCACTACAATTGTAACATGACATCTCAGGTGTCAGGATGAAGCATTTTCTCACAAAAAGAGGACTCAAGCAAACTATCGCTCTTCAACAGTTTCACTAGTCATGTTAGGTCTACTTAAAATGTCACATTCATACACAAGTAATTTGAAAATAAGTTATACTACTGAAACACATTCACAATAAGTTATATTACAACCTACCTCTGAAGTAAGCAGTGTGTTCACTCACTAATGAAATAGGACATTAATAATTTGTTAGTGGTTAGTTGAATCAGTCTCTTTGCACTGTTCAGTTTGTCTGTGCAACAGGTAACCTTCCAGAATCGGAATCTTGTGATGTCACAATGGAGTCCCCATTGCTATGGTTACCCTCAGCAGCTTTCATGTGTTATCAAATGCTGGCACAATTTAGTTTATTTATTTTAGATTTTTTGTACCTATGCAGCACAGTCATACCTAATATATACAATGAATCCATATAACCTAATTTTTTATTAAAATAAAATGCTGTAACTCATGTAAAATGGTTGACCATTCAAACGACATGTGTTTTGCCTAATTAAAAGTCTATATGTTTTAGATATCATAAATAGCAGCGAGGCTTACTTAGGTTGTTTGTTCGATCTCAGCCTACCACTAATGCCAATATTTTTCATCATCATCATCAATGAAATACATAGGCTACCTTACTACAGTAAAACAAGTCTTCCATAGTCTATGTCACCTCAGTAACAAAGTTCCAAAAAAGAAATGAGGGTTCAAGAAAACATCTCTCTTCAATGGCCTCAGCTATTAGCCATATGATCAACAAGGTCAACTGCAGCACTAAAATCAAGAAGCAGCTCATCCACAAGTTTATCTTGGTCAAGTGATCTGAGCCATTGATCGATTAAATCAACGAGAGCTGTTGCAGTCGAGTGATCCTTACGGTATCTTTACGGTACGCATGCTCATAGAGGGATAAAATTAGCTGGATGTGTAATTATATAGGCCCAAAATTTTTTATTGAAGAGTAGGTGTCATTGATGTTTAGCATTTAAGTTTAATAAATAATTAAATAAAGAAATCAATATCAGCTGACTATAGAAAAGTATTGTTTAAAATTATGTTTGAACATTTTCTTATCCGTGTCTTTCCAGTTGATATAACCAAACAGACAACCTTTGTTGCTCAAGAGCGTCACACATTCCTCCATTCATTCTCTATCATATTCCCCTCCATCAAATTCCTCTATCATATTCCCTCCATCATATTCTCTCTATTATATTTCTCTCCATCATATTCCACTCCATCATAATACTCGCTATCATATTCCCTCTATCATATTCCTCTTTATTTTTACAGGGAATCCCAATTGAGACCAGTGTCTCTTTTTCAATGGTGCCCTGTGTTATATCAATTAACAATCCAAACAGCTTAAACAGATAAAATTACATACAGAGTAGAAAATATATAGAGCAAAATTATTAGACTTGAACACATACATTTCACAATGAACAGGTCTTGTATTTAACCAGTTGAGCTGACAACCATTTTGCACTGTTTCACTAGTGCTTTAGTCATCAATCTAGCAAGAGGGAAATATTTTATTAATGTAGTGGTGTCCCTCCCCCCAGGAAGCTACGACCTTTAGCTTTCACCTGGAATTGTTCATTTATGTCTGAGAAAAAAAACACTTTCCAAACCATATGATCTAGTACACAAGAAAAGTATAATACAACCTTCTTTACTACTTTGCCAAACATTTCATGCCATTAGTGAGAGTCAAAATCTGTAAAATTTGTGAATGTCTAAATTAACATTTGGGCAATTTGACCAGTGTACATCACTCCTATAGACAATGAGAGATGGGCTATGTAAAGGTCTCGATTTTGTCGTTCTGAACAAATGTTTGACTTCCACACAAAATTACTTCTTGACTTATTTTAGGTTTAAGGAAGTGTTTAGGTTTAAACTATTGCTTTAAAGGGAAGAGAGGGGGAGGAGGAGAGAGCGTGAGAGATGGGGGGAGTGGGAGAAAGAGGGAAGGAGGGGGAGGAGGGGGAGGGCAGCTGTGTCCGACACACCATACTTACACCTGCAACAGGTAGGCCAGGGGGCGGGACCTGTAGGTGAGACTCATAACATGATAAGGGGGACAGGTGAAGAAGGGGTGTTGCTGGAGTCAAGGAAGGGAGGGTGTTCCTACGAGCCCCCTGCCAGCGAGACGGGGAGCAGGGAGGAAGTCTGTCCATGGAGCATTTCTGGGTCATTGGGTCGCCTCCAATGAGATTAGATCACCCTCTACAATGTAAAGCAGTTTGAGTACTGGGGGGTTCTCTGTATAAATCCAAGGTGAAACCTCCAGGGGCTAGCCTTCTCTCAGCGGAGAGTCTGCTCTGGGCTGCCTGCGAAAGGTGCTCCTCTGTGGGAAAGAGGAGAGAACAAGAGGCCCCAGAAGAGATCTCCTTATGGTAGTGATGGACAGATCAACTCTCCTTGTTATCTTCCACCTCTTCCTCTTCCTCTTGCTTGGCCTTCTCCCTCCTTTCCTTCTTACAGTCTTACAGTCCTTCTTACAGTCATTTTCTCCCTTTCCTCCTTCCTCTCCTCCCTCTTTCTCTTCCTCTACCTTCCTCTCCCTCCTTCCCTCTTGGTAAACCTTGTTTAGTCGAGCCAGATTGTGGATAGCTAGCCATGGTTTACACCACTGTCGCTGTCTGGGTGGGGGGATACAGGACTGGTCCACTGGACTCAGCTCACATGGGGAGAACCTGCTGCTGCTGCCACTCCCCCTCTTACCTGGGATGAGATCACGTTTGGAGGAAACCTGGCACCATCCCTACGGTGAAGCATGGTGGTGGCAGCATCATGCTCCGGGGAGGATTTTCAGGGACAGGGACTGGGAACACGCCCCATTCACATCGACGGGGCTGTAGTGGAGCAGGTCGAGAGTTTCAAGTTCCTTGGTGTCCACATCACCAACAAACTATCATGGTTCAAACACACCAAGACAGTCGGGAAGAGGGCACGACAACGCCTTTTCCACCTCAGGAGACTGAAAAGATTTGGCATTGGTCCCAAGATCCTCAAAAAGTTCTACAGCTGCACCATCGAGAGCTTCCTGACCAGTTGCATCACCGCCTGGTATGGCAACTGCTCGGCATCCGACCGTAAGGCGCTACAGAGGGTAGTGCGTACGGCCCAGTACATCACTGGAGCCAAGCTTCCTGCCATCCAGGACCTATATACTTGGAGGTGTAAGAGGGAGGCCCAAAAAATTGACAAAGACTCCAGTCACCCAAGTCATAGACTGTTCTCTCTGCTACCGCACAGCAAGCGGTACCAGAGTGCCAAGTCTAGGTCCAAAAGGCTCCTTAACAGCTTCTATCCCCAATTCATAAGACTGCTGAACAATTAATCAAATGGCCACCCGGACTATTTACATTGACACCTCCCCCCTTTGTTTTTACACTGGTAATAGGAATCTGGATCGGTTTCCTTTTCTTTTTACCTTGCTTTTGTTATTATTATTATTTTTTAAAGTTTTCTTTTTACATTTCGTAAAATGTTATAATTACAAAAACATTTCATTTTAATTTCAATTTAGTAACATACTGTATCATTCAAATAAATATTATTATTTGTCTAATCATATTTTGCCAGCTAACTGGGTGGCAGGCTGCAATCAGTAGCTGTAATTAAGTACAGCAGCCACCAACCATCTAACGCTAATGCCTCGGATAATGAGGTTAGAAGAACAGCTGAATGGTCGGTAGCTAGCTGGCTCAATTACAGGTACTCTTAAGCGTGAAATAACATTGGAAACAACTAACCACAGTTGCTAAAAGTTACCAGTAGCTACCCACTAGCTAGCTAGCTTTGTTGGTCCAAGTGGTGGGTTAGCTAGCACTCGTGCTTCGCCGGGGTCCACCGAATATAATACTTACCTACAATAATTACCTACAATAACCTACAATAACTACCTAAGTAAACTACCTATAATACCTGACTACAATACCTACATACAATCTAAATACATGGTTTAAGCTTTACTCAACAACATATAAGAAGCCAGCTTATCTCCTGCTAGAGAAAACACAACCTCTCCCGACAACCTCGAGGCAAGAGACCTTTCTCTCTTTCTCGTCATCTTTCAACTTCTTATTCAGTTCCTTATTTTTCTCTTTTTCCTCCATCTTTAAAAATGTGACTTTCTGCTTGAGGTTCATGGCCAGAAAGCCCACTCTTCCCAGGATGGTCTCTGCTCTCTCTGATGAAACCGTCCCATTGGAGCTCTTGGAATGGGCACGGTCCGCCTCACTCTTCAAACCCTCCCTCGGGCTCACCTCCTCCTTGACGCTCCTCTCTTCACTCTCAATGTCAATGCCTGTCCAATAATCCTAACAGGAAGACATTGACTCTAGATGTAATATTGTTCCAATGTGGCACATTCAATACACATTTGAGTGATCAACATACATTGATGGCCTCATGGGGCACACAATTTAGAGGACAGTAATTGAGGTAACTTGTTTATTTGTATCCCAAACCGATTTTGTAATAGCCATAGATGTTCTTCCTGGGTCCACACCAAACGTAATACAAATGTTAACCCTAGTAAGGGGTGATGTTTTATACTATGAGCATAGATTAGCAGGGTTGGGGTCAATTCAATTTCAATTCCAGTCAATTCAGGAAGTACTTAATTCAATGCTTTGAATTGAAATGGAACAGACCCCCAACCCTGTAGAGTAGAAGTGTAAAATAGGACACCTACCTTTGCCTTTTTCAGCGTCCAAGGCCTGGGTTCCTCATCCTCTGACCTGCATATGGAGGCTCTCACTCTAACAGGCGTCTTAGTGGCCATGCAGAGCAGAGGGGTTGCCAGAGTTAAGCTAGCATCTGGGACCAGCTGGTGAGCATGAGGGCAGCGATCCACCTCTTCACTAGTGCCCTTCCCTTTCTGCTCTGGCTGCTTGTGGTCCTTGTCATGGATGCATGCCAGGCTTGGAGGAAGTGCTAGGACAGGGCTTTTATCACTCATCAGTTCCTCTCTCTTGACAGTGGATGCAACTGCACTTGCCTCTGTGTTAACTGAGCACTATGTGGTGTCCTCAACTGTCTCCTCTGGCTGCTTGTGGTCATTGGCTGCTTGTGGTCAGCTCGGTTTCCGAGCTGATCATGGGTGCACTTCAGCCACGCTCAAGGTCCTAAATGATATTATAACCGCGATCGATAATAGACAGTACTGTGCAGCCGTTTTCATTGACCTGGCCAAGGCTTTCGACTCTGTCAACCACCGCATTCTTATTGGCAGACTAAATAGCCTTGGTTTCTCAAATGACTGCCTCGCCTGGTTCACCAACTACTTCTCAGATAGAGTTCAATGTGTCAAATCGGAGGGCTTGTTGTCTGGACCTATGACAGTCTCTATGGGGGTGCCACAGGGTTCAATTCTTGGGCCGACTCTTTTCTCTGTGTATATCAATGACGTCGCTCTTGCTGCTGGTGACTCTCAGATCCACCTCTACGCAGACGACACCATTTTGTATACATCTGGCCCTTCATTGGACACTGTGTTAACAAACCTCCAAACGAGCTTCAATTCCATACAACACTCCTTCAGTAGCCTCCAACTGCTCTTAAACACTAGTAAAACTAAATGCATGCTCTTCAACCGAACGCTGCTTGCACCCGCACACCCGACTAAAATCACTACTCTCGACGGGTCTGACCTAGAGTATGTGGACAACTACAAATATCTAGGTGTCTGGTTAGACTGTAAACTCTCCTTCCAGACTCACATTAAGAATCTCCAATCCAAAGTTAAATCTAGAATCGGTTTCCTATTTCGCAACAAAGCCTCCTTCACTCATGCTGCCAAACATGCCCTCGTAAAACTGACTATCCTACCGATCCTTGACTTCGGTGATGTCATTTACAAAATTGCCTCCAACACTCTACTCAGCAAATTGGATGTAGTCTATCACAGTGCCATCCGTTTTGTCTCCAAAGCCCCATATACTACCCACCACTGTGACCTGTACGCTCTTGTTGGCTGGTCCTCACTACATATTCGTCGCCAAACCCACTGGCTCCAGGCTATCTATAAATCACTGCTAGGCAAATCCCCGCCTTATCTTAGCTCATTGGTCACCATAGCAACACCCACCCGTAGTCTGCGCTCCAGCGGGTATATCTCACTGGTCATCCCCAAAGCCAACACCTCCTTTGGCCGCAATTCCTTCCAGTTCTCTGCTGCAAATGACTGGAACAAATTGCAAAAATCTCTGAAGCTGGAGACACTTATCTCCCTCACTAACTTTAAGCATCAGTTGTCAGAGCACCTTACCGATCACTGCACCTGTACACAGCCCATCTGAAATTAGCCCGCCCAACTACCTCATTCCTATATTGTTATTTATTTTGCTCTTTTGCACCCCAGTATCTCTATTTGCACATCATCTCTTGCACATCTATCAGTCCAATGTTAATACTAATTGTAATTTTTTTTGCACTATAGCCTATTTTATTGCCTTACCTCCATAACTTGCTAAATTTGCACACACTGTATATTATATGTATTTCTGTTGTATTTTTTTGACTTTGTTTGTTTTGCCCCATATGTAACTCTGTATTGTTGTTTTTATCGCACTGCTTTGCTTTATCTTGGCCAGGTCGCAGTTGTAAATGAGAACTTGTTCTCAACTGGTTTACCTGGTTAAATAAAGGTGAAATAAAAAAAATAAAAATTGTTGTTGTGAATGCATTGCAGACCTGGAGGACTTTTATCATCCCAGGTGTAAATAGCAACAGTTGCCTCTGTGTCGACTGAGCACTTTGTAGTGCACTCAACTGTCTTCCATAGCGGTTTGTGGTCATTGTTGTGGGTGCAGGTCAGGATTAGAGGCAGTGTTGCAGGTGCAGGAGGACTTTTATCAGCCAAACACTCCTCCGTGTGGACTGTGGACACAGAAACGGCTGCTTCCCTGGCAACTGGACACTTGTTGGTGTCCTCTACTGCCTCCCCTGGCAGAGTGTGGACAGTGGAGACGGAAACGGCCGCTTCCCTGGACACTTGACTCTTGGTGGTGTCCTCTACTGCCTCCTCTGGCTGCTTGTGGCCATTGTCTAGAATGTGTGGCAACTTTGAAGGCAGCATTGGAGCCGGGCTTTTATCACCCAACAGGTTCTCTCCCTGGACAATGGATGTGCCTGCAGTGATCGCTGTGGTAACGGAGGACTCGGTGGCATCCTCTTTTGTCTCCTCTGTCAGTTTGTGGTCAGAGTCTCGGATACATGGCGAGCTTGGAGGCAGTGCTGCAGGGTCAGGAGGGCTTTGATCAGCTGCCATGTCCTCTTTGAGGTGAGTGGACACATCATTGTTTGTTTCACTGATAACTGGACACTTGGTGGTGTCCTCTACTGCCTCCCCTGGCAGTTTGTAGTCAACTTCAAAGACAAGTGGCAGACTTGGAGGCAGCATTGGGACAGGGCATTTAGCTGCTGATCTGTACACTCCAAAATCAACAGTAGCTGTGCCTGCAGTGGTCTCTGTAGCAACTGAGACCTCATAGGTATCCTCTACTGTCTGCTCTGATGGCATGAAGTCATCGTCAAAGACTGTTGGCAGGCATGTAGGCAGCACTGAAGGAAGACTTCTAGCTGCCCATCGATTCTCTCCCTTGACAGTGGCTGTGGTAGCAGTGGTCTCTGTGGCAACTGGGCACTCTGTGGCTGAAACAGCAGGCTTAGAGGTTTCGAGGAAATTGAATGAATTGCCAATGAACCGCTGAGCCAGGGGTGGGAGGGAGTAATGATAGAATCTGTCCTCTTCCTCAACATTAGATATTGCCACTGGAGCAACTGAGACCTCAGTGGTGCCCTCTACTGCCTGATGTGGCTGCATGGAGTCTTCGTCAAAGAAGTGTGGCAGGTATCGATGCAGCATTGAGGAAAGATGTATATCTGTCCATAGGTCCTCTCGTATACCTGTATATACATCTGCAGTGGCCTCTGTGGCAACTGGGCATTCAGCAGACTGGCAGGTTTCAGGGAAAAAGTATGAAAATACAATGAACCGCTGTGCATCCTGAGCGCGTATGGCAAATGGAGAGGGGGGATGCAACATGGTAGGTATAGGCCTCTGATTGGTGAAAGCCAGTGGTGGGAGGGAGTCAATACAGGGAGCCATGAACTCAGTGAGAGGACAGTTGCTCACATCTCACACATTCTGCGTGAGAAAAGAAACAGACATGATGAAAGTGATCACATTCAGTACATACATACATACTGTATGAGTCAGCACTACTTACTTATACATCATATATATATATATATATATATATATATATATATATATAGTGTCCTCTAAGATGCTCTGCACCAGTCTGTCCCAACCCTTGGTCCCCTAGCCAATGGGCCAGCTAAGTGTAAAAATACATGCCCCACACCCAGCATAACATTTGACATTTTAGCCATTTATCAGAAGCTTTTATCCAGAACGACTTATAGTTAGTTAGTGCATTCAACTTAAGGTAGCTAGGTGAGACAACCACATAATCCTGATATGAGCGTCTATGATAGAACGGTTGTTTATTTTTTATGACCAGACAACCATAAGAACTGAGGACATAAATTCACTGAAACAGACAGACACGATACAACACATTTAGACAAGAACAGTTATAAGCATTGCCATGGTGTAGCCTAATACAAAAAGAAATAAGGACAAAACATTGTTAGCTTACATTCCATGGCATATGGAACATTTTGCCCTTACAATAACTTATATTTGCTTTAATTTAATATTGTTAAACAGAACTCTTGTCGACTTTGTCAAAGTTTGTCTTGTTACCTCCTCAATCAGTCTTGGCATTTTCCTCGTCTTGAACCAAATCCTCTTCATCTTCTTCTCCTGATCCTTCTGATTCTGCAAAACCAGAGCCAACCTGGCTCCCAGCTCCATCACGTAGTCTGTCTGGATCGCCCTTTCCTCCAACTGACACTCACCCCTCCTCTGTGTCAGCGTTGAACCCTCCATGTCTTCCTCTTAGCTAACAATAACTCTGGAAAATACACAACGTTGTAGTAAGTGGGTGTTGCTAACCAAATAATAATGCATCTCTTTACAATGTGCACACGTTTTCTTCCCAGCTACTTACAATTAATCAAGTGAGAATCCTGATCCAGATATGTTTAGGCAATAGGCCTATCTGAATTACTAGTAAAAAGTTGGCTACTGGAAAAGCGACCAAGTTCAAATGAATCGATTTTGGCTGTTCTTATCATTTCGTGAACAATATCCTTCATGACATCATCATTGTGATGCAAGGCGTTGCCATGGCAGATGAAAAAGCACAACACAGACTTTAAAAAGCAAACTTCAGGGTCTTTCTGTACCTTACTATTGAGCCTTATTCAACCCCTCATGTAGCTCTACTCCATATTGGGCCTGGTTCTCACAAACCACACTAATCACTTCCATCATATCATTGAAAACACTGTGTTTTGGGTAGAAAATGACTCTATATCCATGCAGGACCTAACTTGTACAGTTTCATCTATTTTAAAAACCAAGGAGGTAAAAATGCCAGTCTTCTCTTTGAGTGCCCTTGAGTGCACCTCAATTTAAAGAGGTCTATCAATTCAACCATTTGAAATGGATGTCCATTCAATTAAGAACATATTATTCTTATTAGAAATGAATCAGCTACAAATTAGGTAGGCGTACTTGTTTTTTTACACAACCTACTCTTTTGGTACATATTTATTGAGATAATTGATTACAACATATGTTGGTGATTAACACAGAGAGAGGTTTTTTTTCTGTCATCAATAGAATGCATTAGCCATTAGGCTGGCTCACTACAATTGTAACATGACATCTCAGGTGTCAGGATGAAGCATTTTCTCACAAAAAGAGGACTCAAGCAAACTATCTCTCTTCAACAGTTTCACTAGTCATGTTAGGTCTACTTAAAATGTCACATTCATTCACAAGTAATTTGAAAATAAGTTATACTACTGAAACACATTCACAATAAGTTATATTACAACCTACCTCTGAAGTAAGCAGTGTGTTCTCTCACTAATGAAATAGGACATTAATAATTTGTCAGTGGTTAGTTGAATCAGTCTCTTTGCACTGTTCAGTTTGTCTGTGCAACAGGTAACCTTCCAGAATCGGAATCTTGTGATGTCACAATGGAGTCCCCATTGCCATGGTTACCCACAGCAGCTTTCATGTGTTATCAAATGCTGGCACAATTTCGTTCATTTATTTTAGATTTTTTGTACCTATGCAGCACAGTCATACCTAATATATACAATGAATCCATATAACCTAATTTTTTATTAAAATAAAATGCTGTAACTCATGTAAAATGGTTGACCATTCAAACGACATGTGTTTTGCCTAATTAAAAGTCAATATGTTTTAGATATCATAAATAGCAGCCAGGCTTACTTAGGTTGTTTGTTCGATCTCAGCCTACCACTAATGCCAATATTTTTCATCATCATCATCATCATCATCATCAATGAAATACATAGGCTACCTTACTACAGCAAAACAAGTCTTCCATAGTCTATGTCACCTCAGTAACAAAGTTCCAAAAAAGAAATGAGGGTTCAAGAAAACATCTCTCTTCAATGGCCTCAGCTATTAGCCATATGATCAACAAGGTCAACTGCAGCACTAAAATCAAGAAGCAGCTCATCCACAAGTTTATCTTGGTCAAGTGATCTGAGCCATTGATCGATTAAATCAACGAGAGCTGTTACATTTTACATTTACATTTTAGTCATTTAGCAGACGCTCTTATCCACAGCGACTTACAGTTAGTGAATACATATATATATATATTTTTTTTTATACTGGCCCCCCGTGGGAATCAAACCCACAACCCTGGCGTTGCAAACGCCATGCTCTATCAACTGAGCTACATCCCTGCCGGCCATTCCCTCCCCTACCCTGGACGACGCTGGGCCAATTGTGCGCCGCCCATGAGTCTCCCGGTCGCGGCCGGCTGCGACAGAGCCTGGATTCGAACCAGGATCTCTAGTGGCACAGTTAGCACTGCGATGCAGTGCCTTAGACCACTGCGCCACTCAGGAGTCGAGTGATCCTTACGGTATCTTTACGGTACGCATGCTCATAGAGGGATAAAATTAGCTGGATGTGTAATTATATAGGCCCAAAAAATGTAATTGAAGAGTAGGTGTCATTGATGTTTAGCATTTAAGTTTAATAAATAATTAAATAAAGAAATCAATATCAGCTGACTATAGAAAAGTATTGTTTAAAATTATGTTTGAACATTTTCTTATCCGTGTCTTTCCAGTTGATATAACCAAACAGACAACCTTTGTTGCTCAAGAGCGTCACACATTCCTCCATTCATTCTCTATCATATTCCCCTCCATCAAATTCCTCTATCATATTCCCTCCATCATATTCTCTCTATTATATTTCTCTCCATCATATTCCACTCCATCATAATACTCGCTATCATATTCCCTCTATCATATTCCTCTTTATTTTTACAGGGAATCCCAATTGAGACCAGTGTCTATTTTTCAATGGTGCCCTGTGTTATATCAATTAACAATCCAAACAGCTTAAACAGATAAAATTACATACAGAGTAGAAAATATATAGAGCAAAATTATTAGACTTGAACACATACATTTCACAATGAACAGGTCTTGTATTTAACCAGTTGAGCTGACAACCATTTTTCACTGTTTCACTAGGGCTTTAGTCATCAATCTAGCAAGAGGGCAATATTTTATTAATGTAGTGGTGTCCCTCCCCCCAGGAAGCTACGACCTTTAGCTTTCACCTGGAATTGTTCATTTATGTCTGAGAAAAAAAACACTTTCCAAACCATATGATCTAGTACACAAGAAAAGTATAATACAACCTTCTTTACTACTTTGCCAAACATTTCATGCCATTAGTGAGAGTCAAAATCTGTAAAATTTGTGAATGTCTAAATTAACATTTGGGCAATTTGACCAGTGTACATCACTCCTATAGACAATGAGAGATGGGCTATGTAAAGGTCTCGATTTTGTCGTTCTGAACAAATGTTTGACTTCCACACAAAATTACTTCTTGACTTATTTTAGGTTTAAGGAAGTGTGTAGGTTTAAACTATTGCTTTAAAGGGAAGAGAGGGGGAGGAGGAGAGAGCGCGAGAGATGGGGGGAGTGGGAGAAAGAGGGAAGGAGGGGGAGGAGGTGGAGGGCAGCTGTGTCCGACACACCATACTTACACCTGCAACAGGTAGGCCAGGGGGCGGGACCTGTAGGTGAGACTCATAACATGATAAGGGGGGCAGGTGAAGAAGGGGTGTTGCTGGAGTCAAGGAAGGGAGGGTGTTCCTACGAGCCCCCTGCCAGCGAGACGGGGAGCAGGGAGGAAGTCTGTCCATGGAGCATTTCTGGGTCATTGGGTCGCCTCCAATGAGATTAGATCACCCTCTACAATGTAAAGCAGTTTGAGTACTGGGGGGTTCTCTGTATAAATCCAAGGTGAAACCTCCAGGGGCTAGCCTTCTCTCAGCGGAGAGTCTGCTCTGGGCTGCCTGCGAAAGGTGCTCCTCTGTGGGAAAGAGGAGAGAACAAGAGGCCCCAGAAGAGATCTCCTTATGGTAGTGATGGACAGATCAACTCTCCTTGTTATCTTCCACCTCTTCCTCTTCCTCTTGCTCGGCCTTCTCCCTCCTTTCCTTCTTACAGTCTTACAGTCCTTCTTACAGTCATTTTCTCCCTTTCCTCCTTCCTCTCCTCCCTCTTTCTCTTCCTCTACCTTCCTCTCCCTCCTTCCCTCTTGGTAAACCTTGTTTAGTCGAGCCAGATTGTGGATAGCTAGCCATGGTTTAGACCACTGTCGCTGTCTGGGTGGGGGGATACAGGACTGGTCCACTGGACTCAGCTCACATGGGGAGAACCTGCTGCTGCTGCCACTCCCCCTCTTACCTGGGATGAGATCACGTTTGGAGGAAACCTGGCACCATCCCTACGGTGAAGCATGGTGGTGGCAGCATCATGCTCCGGGGAGGATTTTCAGGGACAGGGACTGGGAACACGCCCCATTCACATCGACAGGGCTGTAGTGGAGCAGGTCGAGAGTTTCAAGTTCCTTGGTGTCCACATCACCAACAAACTATCATGGTTCAAACACACCAAGACAGTCGGGAAGAGGGCACGACAACGCCTTTTCCACCTCAGGAGACTGAAAAGATTTGGCATTGGTCCCAAGATCCTCAAAAAGTTCTACAGCTGCACCATCGAGAGCTTCCTGACCAGTTGCATCACCGCCTGGTATGGCAACTGCTCGGCATCCGACCGTAAGGCGCTACAGAGGGTAGTGCGTACGGCCCAGTACATCACTGGAGCCAAGCTTCCTGCCATCCAGGACCTATATACTTGGAGGTGTAAGAGGGAGGCCCAAAAAATTGACAAAGACTCCAGTCACCCAAGTCATAGACTGTTCTCTCTGCTACCGCACAGCAAGCGGTACCAGAGTGCCAAGTCTAGGTCCAAAAGGCCCCTTAACAGCTTCTATCCCCAATTCATAAGACTGCTGAACAATTAATCAAATGGCCACCCGGACTATTTACATTGACACCTCCCCCCTTTATTTTTACACTGGTAATAGGAATCTGGATCGGTTTCCTTTTCTTTTTACCTTGCTTTTGTTATTATTATTATTTTTTAAAGTTTTCTTTTTACATTTCGTAAAATGTTATAATTACAAAAACATTTCATTTTAATTTCAATTTAGTAACATACTGTATCATTCAAATAAATATTATTATTTGTCTAATCATATTTTGCCAGCTAACTGGGTGGCAGGCTGCAATCAGTAGCTGTAATTAAGTACAGCAGCCACCAACCATCTAACGTTAATGCCTCGGATAATGAGGTTAGAAGAACAGCTGAATGGTCGGTAGCTAGCTGGCTCAATTACAGGTACTCTTAAGCGTGAAATAACATTGGAAACAACTAACCACAGTTGCTAAAAGTTACCAGTAGCTACCCACTAGATAGCTAGCTTTGTTGGTCCAAGTGGTGGGTTAGCTAGCACTCGTGCTTCGCCGGGGTCCACCGAATAGAATACTTACCTACAATAATTACCTACAATAACCTACAATAACTACCTAAGTAAACTACCTATAATACCTGACTACAATACCTACATACAATCTAAATACATGGTTTAAGCTTTACTCAACAACATATAAGAAGCCAGCTTATCTCCTGCTAGAGAAAACACAACCTCTCCCGACAACCTCGAGGCAAGAGACCTTTCTCTCTTTCTCGTCATCTTTCAACTTCTTATTCAGTTCCTTATTTTTCTCTTTTTCCTCCATCTTTAAAAATGTGACTTTCTGCTTGAGGTTCATGGCCAGAAAGCCCACTCTTCCCAGGATGGTCTCTGCTCTCTCTGATGAAACCGTCCCATTGGAGCTCTTGGAATGGGCACGGTCCGCCTCACTCTTCAAACCCTCCCTCGGGCTCACCTCCTCCTTGACGCTCCTCTCTTCACTCTCAATGTCAATGCCTGTCCAATAATCCTAACAGGAAGACATTGACTCTAGATGTAATATTGTTCCAATGTGGCACATTCAATACACATTTGAGTGATCAACATAAATTGATGGCCTCATGGGGCACACAATTTAGAGGACAGTAATTGAGGTAACTTGTTTATTTGTATCCCAAACCGATTTTGTAATAGCCATAGATGTTCTTCCTGGGTCCACACCAAACGTAATACAAATGTTAACCCTAGTAAGGGGTGATGTTTTATACTATGAGCATAGATTAGCAGGGTTGGGGTCAATTCAATTTCAATTCCAGTCAATTCAGGAAGTACTTAATTCAATGCTTTGAATTGAAATGGAACAGACCCCCAACCCTGTAGAGTAGAAGTGTAAAATAGGACACCTACCTTTGCCTTTTTCAGCGTCCAGGGCCTGGGTTCCTCATCCTCTGACCTGCATATGGAGGCTCTCACTCTAACAGGCGTCTTAGTGGCCATGCAGAGCAGAGGGGTTGCCAGAGTTAAGTTAGCATCTGGGACCAGCTGGTGAGCATGAGGGCAGCGATCCACCTCTTCACTAGTGCCCTTCCCTTTCTGCTCTGGCTGCTTGTGGTCCTTGTCATGGATGCATGCCAGGCTTGGAGGAAGTGCTAGGACAGGTCTCTCTTGACAGTGGATGCAACTGCACTTGCCTCTGTGTTAACTGAGCACTATGTGGTGTCCTCAACTGTCTCCTCTGGCTGCTTGTGGTCATTGTTGTTGTGAATGCATTGCAGACCTGGAGGACTTTTATCATCCCAGGTGTAAATAGCAACAGTTGCCTCTGTGTCGACTGAGCACTTTGTAGTGCACTCAACTGTCTTCCATAGCGGTTTGTGGTCATTGTTGTGGGTGCAGGTCAGGATTAGAGGCAGTGTTGCAGGTGCAGGAGGACTTTTTTCAGCCAAACACTCCTCCGTGTGGACAGTGGACACAGAAACGGCTGCTTCGCTGGCAACTGGACACTTGTTGGTGTCCTCTACTACCTCCCCTGGCAGAGTGTGGACAGTGGAGACGGAAACGGCCGCTTCCCTGGACACTTGACTCTTGGTGGTGTCCTCTACTGCCTCCTCTGGCTGCTTGTGGCCATTGTCTAGAATGTGTGGCAACTTTGAAGGCAGCATTGGAGCCGGGCTTTTATCACCCAACAGGTTCTCTCCCTGGACAATGGATGTGCCTGCAGTGATCGCTGTGGTAACGGAGGACTCGGTGGCATCCTCTTTTGTCTCCTCTGTCAGTTTGTGGTCAGAGTCTCGGATACATGGCGAGCTTGGAGGCAGTGCTGCAGGGTCAGGAGGGCTTTGATCAGCTGCCATGTCCTCTTTGAGGTGAGTGGACACATCATTGTTTGTTTCACTGATAACTGGACACTTGGTGGTGTCCTCTACTGCCTCCCCTGGCAGTTTGTAGTCAACTTCAAAGACAAGTGGCAGACTTGGAGGCAGCATTGGGACAGGGCATTTAGCTGCTGATCTGTACACTCCAAAATCAACAGTAGCTGTGCCTGCAGTGGTCTCTGTAGCAACTGAGACCTCATAGGTATCCTCTACTGTCTGCTCTGATGGCATGAAGTCATCGTCAAAGACTGTTGGCAGGCATGTAGGCAGCACTGAAGGAAGACTTCTAGCTGCCCATCGATTCTCTCCCTTGACAGTGGCTGTGGTAGCAGTGGTCTCTGTGGCAACTGGGCACTCTGTGGCTGAAACAGCAGGCTTAGACGTTTCGAGGAAATTGAATGAATTGCCAATGAACCGCTGAGCCAGGGGTGGGAGGGAGTAATGATAGAATCTGTCCTCTTCCTCAACATTAGATATTGCCACTGGAGCAACTGAGACCTCAGTGGTGCCCTCTACTGCCTGATGTGGCTGCATGGAGTCTTCGTCAAAGAAGTGTGGCAGGTATCGATGCAGCATTGAGGAAAGATGTATATCTGTCCATAGGTCCTCTCGTATACCTGTAGATACATCTGCAGTGGCCTCTGTGGCAACTGGGCATTCAGCAGACTGGCAGGTTTCAGGGACAAAGTATGAAAATACAATGAACCGCTGTGCATCCTGAGCGCGTATGGCAAATGGAGAGGGGGGATGCAACATGGTAGGTATAGGCCTCTGATTGGTGAAAGCCAGTGGTGGGAGGGAGTCAATACAGGGAGCCATGAACTCAGTGAGAGGACAGTTGCTCACATCTCACACATTCTGCGTGAGAAAAGAAACAGACATGATGAAAGTGATCACATTCAGTACATACATACATACATACTGTATGAGTCAGCACTACTTACTTATACATCACATATATATATATATATATATATATATATATATATATATATATATATATATATATATAGTGTCCTCTAAGATGCTCTGCACCAGTCCGTCCCAACCCTTGGTCCCCTAGCCAATGGGCCAGCTAAGTGTAAAAATACATGCCCCACACCCAGCATAACATTTGACATTTTAGACATTTATCAGACGCTTTTATCCAGAACGACTTATAGTTAGTTAGTGCATTCAACTTAAGGTAGCTAGGTGAGACAACCACATAATCCTGATATGAGCGTCTATGATAGAACGGTTGTTTATTTTTTATGACCAGACAACCATAAGAACTGAGGACATAAATTCACTGAAACAGACAGACACGATACAACACATTTAGACAAGAACAGTTATAAGCATTGCCATGGTGTAGCCTAATACAAAAAGAAATAAGGACAAAACATTGTTAGCTTACATTCCATGGCATATGGAACATTTTGCCCTTACAATAACTTATATTTGCTTTAATTAATATTGTTAAACAGAACTCTTGTCGACTTTGTCAAAGTTGGTCTTGTTACCTCCTCAATCAGTCTTGGCATTTTCCTCGTCTTGAACCAAATCCTCTTCATCTTCTTCTCCTGATCCTTCTGGATCTGCAAAACCAGAGCCAACCTGGCTCCCAGCTCCATCACGTAGTCTGTCTAGATCGCCCTTTCCTCCAACCGACACTCACCCCTCCTCTGTGTCAGCGTTGAACCCTCCATGTCTTCCTCTTAGCTAACAATAACTCTGGAAAATACACAACGTTGTAGTAAGTGGGTGTTGCTAACCAAATAATAATGCATCTCTTTACAATGTGCACACGTTTTCTTCCCAGCTACTTACAATTAATCAAGTGAGAATCCTGATCCAGATATGTTTAGGCAATAGGCCTATCTGAATTACTAGTAAAAAGTTGGCTACTGGAAAAGCGACCAAGTTCAAATGAATCGATTTTGGCTGTTCTTATCATTTCGTGAACAATATCCTTCATGACATCATCATTGTGATGCAAGGCGTTGCCATGGCAGATGAAAAAGCACAACACAGACTTTAAAAAGCAAACTTCAGGGTCTTTCTGTACCTTACTATTGAGCCTTATTCAACCCCTCATGTAGCTCTACTCCATATTGGGCCTGTTTCTCACAAACCACACTAATCACTTCCATCATATCATTGAAAACACTGTGTTTTGGGTAGAAAATGACTCTATATCCATGCAGGACCTAACTTGTACAGTTTCATCTATTTTAAAAACCAAGGAGGTAAAAATGCCAGTCTTCTCTTTGAGTGCCCTTGAGTGCACCTCAATTTAAAGAGGTCTATCAATTCAACCATTTGAAATGGATGTCCATTCAATTAAGAACATATTATTCTTATTAGAAATGAATCAGCTACAAATTAGGTAGGCGTACTTGTTTTTTTACACAACCTACTCTTTTGGTACATATTTATTGAGATAATTGATTACAACATATGTTGGTGATTAACACAGAGAGAGGTTTTTTTTCTGTCATCAATAGAATGCATTAGCCATTAGGCTGGCTCACTACAATTGTAACATGACATCTCAGGTGTCAGGATGAAGCATTTTCTCACAAAAAGAGGACTCAAGCAAACTATCTCTCTTCAACAGTTTCACTAGTCATGTTAGGTCTACTTAAAATGTCACATTCATACACAAGTAATTTGAAAATAAGTTATACTACTGAAACACATTCACAATAAGTTATATTACAACCTACCTCTGAAGTAAGCAGTGTGTTCTCTCACTAATGAAATAGGACATTAATAATTTGTCAGTGGTTAGTTGAATCAGTCTCTTTGCACTGTTCAGTTTGTCTGTGCAACAGGTAACCTTCCAGAATCGGAATCTTGTGATGTCACAATGGAGTCCCCATTGCCATGGTTACCCACAGCAGCTTTCATGTGTTATCAAATGCTGGCACAATTTAGTTTATTTATTTTAGATTTTTTGTACCTATGCAGCACAGTCATACCTAATATATACAATGAATCCATATAACCTAATTTTTTATTAAAATAAAATGCTGTAACTCATGTAAAATGGTTGACCATTCAAACGACATGTGTTTTGCCTAATTAAAAGTCTATATGTTTTAGATATCATAAGTAGCAGCCAGGCTTACTTAGGTTGTTTGTTCGATCTCAGCCTACCACTAATGCCAATATTTTTCATCATCATCATCATCATCATCATCAATGAAATACATAGGCTACCTTACTACAGTAAAACAAGTCTTCCATAGTCTATGTCACCTCAGTAACAAAGTTCCAAAAAAGAAATGAGGGTTCAAGAAAACATCTCTCTTCAATGGCCTCAGCTATTAGCCATATGATCAACAAGGTCAACTGCAGCACTAAAATCAAGAAGCAGCTCATCCACAAGTTTATCTTGGTCAAGTGATCTGAGCCATTGATCGATTAAATCAACGAGAGCTGTTGCAGTCGAGTGATCCTTACGGTATCTTTACGGTACGCATGCTCATAGAGGGATAAAATTAGCTGGATGTGTAATTATATAGGCCCAAAAAATTTAATTGAAGAGTAGGTGTCATTGATGTTTAGCATTTAAGTTTAATAAATAATTAAATAAAGAAATCAATATCAGCTGACTATAGAAAAGTATTGTTTAAAATTATGTTTGAACATTTTCTTATCCGTGTCTTTCCAGTTGATATAACCAAACAGACAACCTTTGTTGCTCAAGAGCGTCAAACATTCCTCCATTCATTCTCTATCATATTCCCCTCCATCAAATTCCTCTATCATATTCCCTCCATCATATTCTCTCTATTATATTTCTCTCCATCATATTCCACTCCGTCATAATACTCGATATCATATTCCCTCTATCATATTCCTCTTTATTTTTACAGGGAATCCCAATTGAGACCAGTGTCTCTTTTTCAATGGTGCCCTGTGTTATATCAATTAACAATCCAAACAGCTTAAACAGATAAAATTACATACAGAGTAGAAAATATATAGAGCAAAATTATTAGACTTGAACACATACATTTCACAATGAACAGGTCTTGTATTTAACCAGTTGAGCTGACAACCATTTTGCACTGTTTCACTAGGGCTTTAGTCATCAATCTAGCAAGAGGGAAATATTTTATTAATGTAGTGGTGTCCCTCCCCCCAGGAAGCTACGACCTTTAGCTTTCACCTGGAATTGTTCATTTCTGTCTGAGAAAAAAACACTTTCCAAACCATATGATCTAGTACACAAGAAAAGTATAATACAACCTTCTTTACTACTTTGCCAAACATTTCATGACATTAGTGAGAGTCAAAATCTGTAAAATTTGTGAATGTCTAAATTAACATTTGGGCAATTTGACCAGTGTACATCACTCCTATAGACAATGAGAGATGGGCTATGTAAAGGTCTCGATTTTGTCGTTCTGAACAAATGTTTGACTTCCACACAAAATTACTTCTTGACTTATTTTAGGTTTAAGGAAGTGTGTAGGTTTAAACTATTGCTTTAAAGGGAAGAGAGGGGGAGGAGGAGAGAGCGCGAGAGATGGGGGGAGTGGGAGAAAGAGGGAAGGAGGGGGAGGAGGGGGAGGAGGTGGAGGGCAGCTGTGTCCGACACACCATACTTACACCTGCAACAGGTAGGCCAGGGGGCGGGACCTGTAGGTGAGACTCATAACATGATAAGGGGGGCAGGTGAAGAAGGGGTGTTGCTGGAGTCAAGGAAGGGAGGGTGTTCCTACGAGCCCCCTGCCAGCGAGACGGGGAGCAGGGAGGAAGTCTGTCCATGGAGCATTTCTGGGTCATTGGGTCGCCTCCAATGATATTAGATCACCCTCTACAATGTAAAGCAGTTTGAGTACTGGGGGGTTCTCTGTATAAATCCAAGGTGAAACCTCCAGGGGCTAGCCTTCTCTCAGCGGAGAGTCTGCTCTGGGCTGCCTGCGAAAGGTGCTCCTCTGTGGGAAAGAGGAGAGAACAAGAGGCCCCAGAAGAGATCTCCTTATGGTAGTGATGGACAGATCAACTCTCCTTGTTATCTTCCACCTCTTCCTCTTCCTCTTGCTCGGCCTTCTCCCTCCTTTCCTTCTTACAGTCTTACAGTCCTTCTTACAGTCATTTTCTCCCTTTCCTCCTTCCTCTCCTCCCTCTTTCTCTTCCTCTACCTTCCTCTCCCTCCTTCCCTCTTGGTAAACCTTGTTTAGTCGAGCCAGATTGTGGATAGCTAGCCATGGTTTAGACCACTGTCGCTGTCTGGGTGGGGGGATACAGGACTGGTCCACTGGACTCAGCTCACATGGGGAGAACCTGCTGCTGCTGCCACTCCCCCTCTTACCTGGGATGAGATCACGTTTGGAGGAAACCTGGCACCATCCCTACGGTGAAGCATGGTGGTGGCAGCATCATGCTCCGGGGAGGATTTTCAGGGACAGGGACTGGGAACACGCCCCATTCACATCGACGGGGCTGTAGTGGAGCAGGTCGAGAGTTTCAAGTTCCTTGGTGTCCACATCACCAACAAACTATCATGGTTCAAACACACCAAGACAGTCGTGAAGAGGGCACGACAACGCCTTTTCCACCACAGGAGACTGAAAAGATTTGGCATTGGTCCCAAGATCCTCAAAAAGTTCTACAGCTGCACCATCGAGAGCTTCCTGACCAGTTGCATCACCGCCTGGTATGGCAACTGCTCGGCATCCGACCGTAAGGCACTACAGAGGGTAGTGCGTACGGCCCAGTACATCACTGGAGCCAAGCTTCCTGCCATCCAGGACCTATATACTTGGAGGTGTAAGAGGGAGGCCCAAAAAATTGACAAAGACTCCAGTCACCCAAGTCATAGACTGTTCTCTCTGCTACCGCACAGCAAGCGGTACCAGAGTGCCAAGTCTAGGTCCAAAAGGCCCCTTAACAGCTTCTATCCCCAATTCATAAGACTGCTGAACAATTAATCAAATGGCCACCCGGACTATTTACATTGACACCTCCCCCCTTTGTTTTTACACTGGTAATAGGAATCTGGATCGGTTTCCTTTTCTTTTTACCTTGCTTTTGTTATTATTATTATTTTTTAAAGTTTTCTTTTTACATTTCGTAAAATGTTATAATTACAAAAACATTTCATTTTAATTTCAATTTAGTAACATACTGTATCATTCAAATAAATATTATTATTTGTCTAATCATATTTTGCCAGCTAACTAGGTGGCAGGCTGCAATCAGTAGCTGTAATTAAGTACAGCAGCCACCAACCATCTAACGTTAATGCCTCGGATAATGAGGTTAGAAGAACAGCTGAATGGTCGGTAGCTAGCTGGCTCAATTACAGGTACTCTTAAGCGTGAAATAACATTGGAAACAACTATCCACAGTTGCTAAAAGTTACCAGTAGCTACCCACTAGCTAGCTAGCTTTGTTGGTCCAAGTGGTGGGTTAGCTAGCACTCGTGCTTCGCCGGGGTCCACCGAATAGAATACTTACCTACAATAATTACCTACAATAACCTACAATAACTACCTAAGTAAACTACCTATAATACCTGACTACAATACCTACATACAATCTAAATACATGGTTTAAGCTTTACTCAACAACATATAAGAAGCCAGCTTATCTCCTGCTAGAGAAAACACAACCTCTCCCGACAACCTCGAGGCAAGAGACCTTTCTCTCTTTCTCGTCATCTTTCAACTTCTTATTCAGTTCCTTATTTTTCTCTTTTTCCTCCATCTTTAAAAATGTGACTTTCTGCTTGAGGTTCATGGCCAGAAAGCCCACTCTTCCCAGGATGGTCTCTGCTCTCTCTGATGAAACCGTCCCATTGGAGCTCTTGGAATGGGCACGGTCCGCCTCACTCTTCAAACCCTCCCTCGGGCTCACCTCCTCCTTGACGCTCCTCTCTTCACTCTCAATGTCAATGCCTGTCCAATAATCCTAACAGGAAGACATTGACTCTAGATGTAATATTGTTCCAATGTGGCACATTCAATACACATTTGAGTGATCAACATACATTGATGGCCTCATGGGGCACACAATTTAGAGGACAGTAATTGAGGTAACTTGTTTATTTGTATCCCAAACCGATTTTGTAATAGCCATAGATGTTCTTCCTGGGTCCACACCAAACGTAATACAAATGTTAACCCTAGTAAGGGGTGATGTTTTATACTATGAGCATAGATTAGCAGGGTTGGGGTCAATTCAATTTCAATTCCAGTCAATTCAGGAAGTACTTAATTCAATGCTTTGAATTGAAATGGAACAGACCCCCAACCCTGTAGAGTAGAAGTGTAAAATAGGACACCTACATTTGCCTTTTTCAGCGTCCAGGGCCTGGGTTCCTCATCCTCTGACCTGCATATGGAGGCTCTCACTCTAACAGGTGTCTTAGTGGCCATGCAGAGCAGAGGGGTTGCCAGAGTTAAGTTAGCATCTGGGACCAGCTGGTGAGCATGAGGGCAGCGATCCACCTCTTCACTAGTGCCCTTCCCTTTCTGCTCTGGCTGCTTGTGGTCCTTGTCATGGATGCATGCCAGGCTTGGAGGAAGTGCTAGGACAGGGCTTTTATCACTCATCAGTTCCTCTCTCTTGACAGTGGATGCAACTGCACTTGCCTCTGTGTTAACTGAGCACTATGTGGTGTCCTCAACTGTCTCCTCTGGCTGCTTGTGGTCATTGTTGTTGTGAATGCATTGCAGACCTGGAGGACTTTTATCATCCCAGGTGTAAATAGCAACAGTTGCTTCTGTGTCGACTGAGCACTTTGTAGTGCACTCAACTGTCTTCCATAGCGGTTTGTGGTCATTGTTGTGGGTGCAGGTCAGGATTAGAGGCAGTTTTGCAGGTGCAGGAGGACTTTTATCAGCCAAACACTCCTCCGTGTGGACAGTGGACACAGAAACGGCTGCTTCCCTGGCAACTGGACACTTGTTGGTGTCCTCTACTGCCTCCCCTGGCAGAGTGTGGACAGTGGAGACGGAAACGGCCGCTTCCCTGGACACTTGACTCTTGGTGGTGTCCTCTACTGCCTCCTCTGGCTGCTTGTGGCCATTGTCTAGAATGTGTGGCAACTTTGAAGGCAGCATTGGAGCCGGGCTTTTATCACCCAACAGGTTCTCTCCCTGGACAATGGATATGCCTGCAGTGATCGCTGTGGTAACGGAGGACTCGGTGGCATCCTCTTTTGTCTCCTCTGTCAGTTTGTGGTCAGAGTCTCGGATACATGGCGAGCTTGGAGGCAGTGCTGCAGGGTCAGGAGGGCTTTGATCAGCTGCCATGTCCTCTTTGAGGTGAGTGGACACATCATTGTTTGTTTCACTGATAACTGGACACTTGGTGGTGTCCTCTACTGCCTCCCCTGGCAGTTTGTAGTCAACTTCAAAGACAAGTGGCAGACTTGGAGGCAGCATTGGGACAGGGCATTTAGCTGCTGATCTGTACACTCCAAAATCAACAGTAGCTGTGCCTGCAGTGGTCTCTGTAGCAACTGAGACCTCATAGGTATCCTCTACTGTCTGCTCTGATGGCATGAAGTCATCGTCAAAGACTGTTGGCAGGCATGTAGGCAGCACTGAAGGAAGACTTCTAGCTGCCCATCGATTCTCTCCCTTGACAGTGGCTGTGGTAGCAGTGGTCTCTGTGGCAACTGGGCACTCTGTGGCTGAAACAGCAGGCTTAGAGGTTTCGAGGAAATTGAATGAATTGCCAATGAACCGCTGAGCCAGGGGTGGGAGGGAGTAATGATAGAATCTGTCCTCTTCCTCAACATTAGATATTGCCACTGGAGCAACTGAGACCTCAGTGGTGCCCTCTACTGCCTGATGTGGCTGCATGGAGTCTTCGTCAAAGAAGTGTGGCAGGTATCGATGCAGCATTGAGGAAAGATGTATATCTGTCCATAGGTCCTCTCGTATACCTGTAGATACGTCTGCAGTGGCCTCTGTGGCAACTGGGCATTCAGCAGACTGGCAGGTTTCAGGGACAAAGTATGAAAATACAATAAACCGCTGTGCATCCTGAGCGCGTATGGCAAATGGAGAGGGGGGATGCAACATGGTAGGTATAGGCCTCTGATTGGTGAAAGCCAGTGGTGGGAGGGAGTCAATACAGGGAGCCATAAACTCAGTGAGAGGACAGTTGCTCACATCTCACACATTCTGCGTGAGAAAAGAAACAGACATGATGAAAGTGATCACATTCAGTACATACAGTGGGGGAAAAAAGTATTTAGTCAGCCACCAATTGTGCAAGTTCTCCCACTTAAAAAGATGAGAGAGGCCTGTAATTTTCATCATAGGTACACGTCAACTATGACAGACAAAATGAGAAGAAAAAAATCCAGAAAATCACATTGTAGGATTTTTAATGAATTTATTTGCAAATTATGGTGGAAAATAAGTATTTGGTCAATAACAAAAGTTTCTCAATACTTTGTTATATACCCTTTGTAGGCAATGACACAGGTCAAACGTTTTCTGTAAGTCTTCACAAGGTTTTCACACACTGTTGCTGGTATTTTGGCCCATTCCTCCATGCAGATCTCCTCTAGAGCAGTGATGTTTTGGGGCTGTCGCTGGGCAACACAGACTTTCAACTCCCTCCAAAGATTTTCTATGGGGTTGAGATCTGGAGACTGGCTAGGCCACTCCAGGACCTTGAAATGCTTCTTACGAAGCCACTCCTTCATTGCCCGGGCAGTGTGTTTGGGATCATTGTCATGCTGAAAGACCCAGCCACGTTTCATCTTCAATGCCCTTGCTGATGGAAGGAGGTTTTCACTCAAAATCTCACGATACATGGCCCCATTCATGCTTTCCTTTACACGGATCAGTCGTCCTGGTCCCTTTGCAGAAAAACAGCCCCAAAGCATGATGTTTCCACCCCCATGCTTCACAGTAGGTATGGTGTTCTTTGGATGCAACTCAGCATTATTTGTCCTTCAAACACGACGAGTTGAGTTTTTACCAAAAAGTTATATTTTGGTTTCATCTGACCATATGACATTCTCCCAATCCTCTTCTGGATCATCCAAATGCACTCTAGCAAACTTCAGACGGGCCTGGACATGTACTGGCTTAAGCAGGGGGACACGTCTGGCACTGCAGGATTTGAGTCCCTGGCGGCGTAGTGTGTTACTGATGGTAGGCTTTGTTACTTTGGTCCCAGCTCTCTGCAGGTCATTCACTAGGTCCCCCCGTGTGGTTCTGGGATTTTTGCTCACCGTTCTTGTGATCATTTTGACCCCACGGGGTGAGATCTTGCGTGGAGCCCCAGATCGAGGGAGATTATCAGTGGTCTTGTATGTCTTCCATTTCCTAATAATTGCTCCCACAGTTGATTTCTTCAAACCAAGCTGCTTACCTATTGCAGATTCAGTCTTCCCAGCCTGGTGCAGGTCTACAATTTTGTTTCTGGTGTCCTTTGACAGCTCTTTGGTCTTGGCCATAGTGGAGTTTGGAGTGTGACTGTTTGAGGTTGTGGACAGGTGTCTTTTATACTGATAACAAGTTCAAACAGGTGCCATTAATACAGGTAACGAGTGGAGGACAGAGGAGCCTCTTAAAGAAGAAGTTACAGGTCTGTGAGAGCCAGAAATCTTGCTTGTTTGTAGGTGACAAAATACTTATTTTCCACCATAATTTGCAAATAAATTCATTAAAAATCCTACAATGTGATTTTCTGGATTTTTTTTCCTCATTTTGTCTGTCATAGTTGACGTGTACCTATGATGAAAATTACAGGCCTCTCTCATCTTTTTAAGTGGGAGAACTTGCACAATTGGTGGCTGACTAAATACTTTTTTCCCCCACTGTACATACATACATACTGTATGAGTCAGCACTACTTACTTATACATCACACATATATATATATATAGTGTCCTCTAAGATGCTCTGCACCAGTCTGTCCCAACCCTTGGTCCCCTAGCCAATGGGCCAGCTAAGTGTAAAAATACATGCCCCACACCCAGCATAACATTTGACATTTTAGCCATTTATCAGACGCTTTTATCCAGAACGACTTATAGTTAGTTAGTGCATTCAACTTAAGGTAGCTAGGTAAGACAACCACATAATCCTGATATGAGCGTCTATGATAGAACGGTTGTTTATTTTTTATGACCAGACAACCATAAGAACTGAGGACATAAATTCACTGAAACAGACAGACACGATACAACACATTTAGACAAGAACAGTTATAAGCATTGCCATGGTGTAGCCTAATACAAAAAGAAATAAGGACAAAACATTGTTAGCTTACATTCCATGGCATATGGAACATTTTGCCCTTACAATAACTTATATTTGCTTTAATTAATATTGTTAAACAGAACTCTTGTTGACTTTGTCAAAGTTGGTCTTGTTACCTCCTCAATCAGTCTTGGCATTTTCCTCGTCTTGAACCAAATCTTCTTCATCTTCTTCTCCTGATCCTTCTGGATCTGCAAAACCAGAGCCAACCTGGCTCCCAGCTCCATCACGTAGTCTGTCTAGATCGCCCTTTCCTCCAACCGACACTCACCCCTCCTCTGTGTCAGCGTTGAACCCTCCATGTCTTCCTCTTAGCTAACAATAACTCTGGAAAATACACAACGTTGTAGTAAGTGGGTGTTGCTAACCAAATAATAATGCATCTCTTTACAATGTGCACACGTTTTCTTCCCAGCTACTTACAATTAATCAAGTGAGAATCCTGATCCAGATATGTTTAGGCAATAGGCCTATCTGAATTACTAGTAAAAAGTTGGCTACTGGAAAAGCGACCAAGTTCAAATGAATCGATTTTGGCTGTTCTTATCATTTCGTGAACAATATCCTTCATGACATCATCATTGTGATGCAAGGCGTTGCCATGGCAGATGAAAAAGCACAACACAGACTTTAAAAAGCAAACTTCAGGGTCTTTCTGTACCTTACTATTGAGCCTTATTCAACCCCTCATGTAGCTCTACTCCATATTGGGCCTGGTTCTCACAAACCACACTAATCACTTCCATCATATCATTGAAAACACTGTGTTTTGGGTAGAAAATGACTCTATATCCATGCAGGACCTAACTTGTACAGTTTCATCTATTTTAAAAACCAAGGAGGTAAAAATGCCAGTCTTCTCTTTGAGTGCCCTTGAGTGCACCTCAATTTAAAGAGGTCTATCAATTCAACCATTTGAAATGGATGTCCATTCAATTAAGAACATATTATTCTTATTAGAAATGAATCAGCTACAAATTAGGTAGGCGTACTTGTTTTTTTACACAACCTACTCTTTTGGTACATATTTATTGAGATAATTGATTACAACATATGTTGGTGATTAACACAGAGAGAGGTTTTTTTCTGTCATCAATAGAATGCATTAGCCATTAGGCTGGCTCACTACAATTGTAACATGACATCTCAGGTGTCAGGATGAAGCATTTTCTCACAAAAAGAGGACTCAAGCAAACTATCTCTCTTCAACAGTTTCACTAGTCATGTTAGGTCTACTTAAAATGTCACATTCATACACAAGTAATTTGAAAATAAGTTATACTACTGAAACATTCACAATAAGTTATATTACAACCTACCTCTGAAGTAAGCAGTGTGTTCTCTCACTAATGAAATAGGACATTAATAATTTGTCAGTGGTTAGTTGAATCACTCTCTTTGCACTGTTAAGTTTGTCTGTGCAACAGGTAACCTTCCAGAATCGGAATCTTGTGATGTCACAATGGAGTCCCCATTGCCATGGTTACCCACAGCAGCTTTCATGTGTTATCAAATGCTGGCACAATTTAGTTTATTTATTTTAGATTTTTTGTACCTATGCAGCACAGTCATACCTAATATATACAATGAATCCATATAACCTAATTTTTTATTAAAATAAAATGCTGTAACTCATGTAAAATTGTTGACCATTCAAACGACATGTGTTTTGCCTAATTAAAAGTCTATATGTTTTAGATATCATAAATAGCAGCCAGGCTTACTTAGGTTTTTTTTTTTTTTTTTTTTGGGGGGGGGAATGGATCAGCTTAATATTGCAGATAGATTGTATCTTCTATCAATGTAATTGTCTGCATCACTTCCAATCCCCCATGTTTTTTTTTTAGTTTTTTTTTTTTTATATATATATATTTTTTTATATATATACTCCCCTTTATTACTTTTCAACCCCACCATCCTTTCCCTACTTGGAGTAAATTAGTGAACAACAATGCCCAGGCCTCTACTTCCGGTCTATACTTACTATCTACACCTTATGGACACAGTTAATTTTACAATAATTCTATTATATATATACATATATATATACATATACATACATACATACATATATATCATTATTATTATTATTATTATTATTATTATTTTTTTTTTTGCTCCTGAACTACTTCTACTCTCAACCTCTCCGATCGTTTTCATGATGTCCATCCGGTTTGCTTCTATATGCCATATCTTTCTAACTGTGCTCTTTCCCAAAAGCTCCCAACATACAGCCTATATACTTATTATGGACACAGTATGCTTTACATTATTAGCTATCTTTGTTATTATTTGTTGTTATTTGTTATTAGTCCCATCCTTCAACTCTATTCAATACCTCCCATCTATCTCTTAACACCATCCATATCGGATTTCTATTTGCCATATATATTTCAACCGTACTGTGATGTTTTACAAAAGTTCTGAACCTTTCTATTCTCATTGCTTCTACAGATTGAGAGTTAAAAATAAACAGCTTTGCTAAAAGTATTATTATATTATTGATTGATTGACTATGACTTTTCAGATCACCCAGTAATGCTATCTGCAAGGTTAGTTCCAGGTAAATATTGCAATCCTTTAGCCATTCCTGGACCAGTGTCCAAAAACAAGCTACAAATGGACAGAACCAAAACAAATGGTCCAATGATTCCGTCTCTTCACAGCAAAATCTGCAGAGCTGGGAAGATTGTATCCCCCATATAAATAACATTCTATTGGTAGCAAGGATTTTATATAATAATTTAAATTGAAAGATTCTAATTTTTGAATCCGGTGTCGTTTTGCGTGTCAGTTCATAAACACTATGCCATGGGATCGGTACATCAAAGATCTCTTCCCAACTATTTTGCAATCTATATGGGACGGCTGTCAATCCTTTGGTCCTTAAGTGAAACTGATATATTTTTTTATTTATCACAGTTTTCCTTAACCAATTATGTTCTTTAATGCAAGGCCGACAGACAAGTTCCTTACTTTCTCCCCCTTCCACTTTCCTCTTCCATTTTTGCGGTAATGCTGCCATTATTTGGTTGTAATTTTGGGTAGAGCAGACATTTCCATATGTTTTTGTTAGCTGCATGTGCGTCATAACTCCACCAGTCCTACCGATGATATCATTTACAACGATTATACCTTTTTTAAACATTCTGTCAAAAAATAAAGGTTTTTTGTCAATTAGTATATTTGAATTTAACCACAATATTTGTTGCATTATTTGTTCTGTCGTTTCTGGAGGATTAAATTGAAATTGCAACCAACTTTCTATGGCTTGTTTTAGAAATAGTGACATTTGGGAGATTATTTCCTTTTCAAATAACTGAAAGTGTGAGGTTGTAATCTGAATAAAGGGAAAAAGGCCTTTCTTGAACATTGGGTGAGACAATCTTACTAATTTGCTTGAGAACCAGTTCGGATTTAAGTATAACTTTTGTAAGACTGAAGCTTTTAGTGATAGGTCTAATGCTTTAATATTTAATAATTTCTGTCCTCCGAATTCATATTCATTATATAAATATGCTCTTTTAATTTTGTCTGGCTTGCCGTTCCAAATAAAATAGAATATTTTTTTCTCATATAATTTAAAAAACTGTTCGCTAGGCGTAGGCAAGACCATAAGCAAATAGGTAAACTGTGATAATACTAATGAGTTAATCAGGGTGATTTTTCCACAAATTGACAGGTATTTTCCTTTCCATGGTAGTAAGATCTTATCTATTTTTGCTAATTTTCTATTAAAATTTATTGAAGTGAGATCATTTATTTCCTTTGGGATATGTATTCCGAGTATATCCACATCACCATCAGACCATTTTATTGGTAAACTACATGGTAATGTAAAAATTGTATTTTTTAGTGATCCAATACGTAATATAGTACATTTGTCATAATTTGGTTGTAATCCAGAGAGGTTAGAAAATGTATCTAGATCCTCTATGAGGCTGTGGAGGGATTCTAGTTGTGGATTTTAAAAAAAACATGAATCATCAGCGTACAATGACACCTTTGTTTTTAAGGTCTTTATTTCTAATCCTCTGATATTATTATTAGATCTGATTTTAATCGCTAACATCTCGATGGCCACAATAAATAGATATGCCGATAGTGGACAACCTTGTTTCACTCCTCTTGACAGTTTAAAACTTTCAGAGAAATAGCCATTATTTACTATTTTACACCTAGGGTTACTATACATGATTTTGACCCATTTTATAAGAGATTCTCCAAAATTGAAATGCTCCAGGCATTTATATATAAACCCCAGTCGAACTTTATCAAATGCCTTTTCGAAGTCTGCTATGAATAGCAGGCCTGGTTTCCCATATTTTCCATAGTGTTCTAATGTTTCCAATACTTGCCTTATATTATCTCCAATGTATCTTCCATGTAAAAAACCTGTCTGATTAGAATGAATAATATCCGGCAATACCTTTTTAATTCTATGCGCTATACATTTTGCTAGGATTTTTGCATCACAACACTGAAGTGTAAGGGGCCTCCAATTTTGTAAATGGACTGGATCTTTATATTTTCCACTTGATTCCTGTTTCAGTAATAATGAGATCAGTCCTTCTTCTTGAGTGTCAGATAATCTACCATTTACATAAGAGTGGTTAAAACATGCTAATAACGGTCCTCTTAGTATATCAAAAAAGGTTTGGTATACCTCGACTGGTATGCCATCCAACCCTGGAGTTTTCCCAGACTTAAAGTCTTTAATTGCATCCAGAAGTTCCTCCTCTGTAATTTCACCTTCACATGAGTCTTTCTGTGTGGCTGTTAATTTGACATTATCAATAGAAAAAAAATCTCTACAATTAGCTTCAGTTAGAGGAGATGGAGGCGACTGAAAAGAAAACATATGCTTAAAGTACTTTGTTTCTTCCTTCAAAATGTCATTTGGTGAATCATGGGTGACTCCGTCAATTGTAACCAGTTTCATTAAGTTCTTTTTGGTAGCATTCCTATGTTGAAGATTAAAAAAGAATTTTGTGCATTTTTCCCCATATTCCATCCAGTTTGCTTTATTTTTATAATATGTTACACTTGATCTTTCTTGAATAAGTTTCTCCATTTCTTTTTGTTTTTCCTCTAATTTATTCTGAGCCTCTATGTTACAGTTTTTATTGCCATCTATCTGTTCTGTTAGACTTTCTATTTCCTTTCTTAGTATAAACTCTTTTGACCTAAATTGCTTTTGTTTTCGAGATGAGTACTGAATTGCATGGCCTCTAAAGGCACATTTAAAGGTGTCCCATACAATAAGGGGATTCGCTGTACCTATGTTATGTTGGAAAAAATCAGTTATAAATTCCTTTGTTCTAATTATAAATAAATTATCATCCAATAGGCTTTGATTAAATTTCCAATATCCTCGCCCACGTGGAAATTCAGTAAGAGTAATGTATATGCCTATTATATGATGGTCTGACCGCATTCTGTCCCCTATCAACACTTTTTTTACTTTTGGTGCCAACGAGAATGAGATAAGAAAGAAGTCAAGACGACTAGCTTGATTCAGTCTCCGCCATGTATATCTCACTAGATCAGTATATTTAAGCCTCCATATATCTACTAGTTCTAATGTATCCATGACATTCACAATTTCCTTAAGAGCATGTGGGTGATTGTTTGTGGTGTGATTTCCTTTACGGTCCATTGAGCTATTTAAAACAGTATTATAATCCCCCACCATAATAATATTGTCTTGAGTTGCTTGCAGGCTTGATAATTTATTATATATATTGTCAAAGAATTGTGGATCATCATTATTTGGTCCGTAAAGGTTAATGAGCCATATCTGTTTATGGTCCAATAACATATTTAAAATAATCCATCTACCTTGTGTATCTATTTGTACAATTTGCACATTTGGATCGAAATTACTATTAATTAATATCATCACCCCTTTTGAATTTCTTTGCCCATGGGAGAAGTATATTTCCCCCCCCCATTCTTTTTTCCACGCTACTTCATCTCGAATTGTTGAATGAGTTTCCTGTATACAATAGATATTATATTCCTTCTCTTTGAGCCATGTAAATATTGTTCTTCTTTTGTTATTATCAGCTAAGCCATTACAATTATAACTGGCTATACTTATTTCACCATACACCATAATGAGATACAAGTTTCAAGTCTATTTATCATTATATATGTTTGTAAATTTACCAATAAAAAATAGCGTAATGATTGAGTGTCCATATAGCTGTACCGTGATATTTGCATTGCTACGGAGTAGCCCTTCAATTGTTCTCCACTAATTCCCCCGCTAAAGCCCCTTCCCATCCCAAGTTGAGCCGTCATCCCCGTGATCAGCATCCCACCCACGTCCCTCCGTATCCCTAAGGCCCCGAGAGGCCAGGACCCATCCATCGAAAACAGCACATAGTGCCACCCACAAAACAAAAGCAGGTCAACCGCCAAAAGCATTTCCAATGCTTTCACCTCTATATATATATATATATCTATTTATTTATTTTTTAATTATGCATATCCTATTTTTCATCATTATCAATTAATATGCGTAATAATGTCGGCAGTTCACGCGTAGGATTCTAACATATAACCCGGATTGCCATTGTATTACATTTAATTCATTGACAAGTAATTATTATCCCAGCAAATAATTCCCGCGGTCCATCCCATACCCTCCCCCCCAACATCCCCACCCCCCCACAACAGATGTCAGACAAGCACACACGCACATACTCACATACTCCAACACACTCAACCCCTCCCCTCCACAGTCCACCATAAAAACAGATACTCAACAGCTGTTATATCCCAGAGCCCAACTCGAGAAATAACTTGATCTACGAGTGCAGATACAGTTAAAGCTGACTGAGAAAGCATGCAGATTGAGTAGAAATTGATAACAATGTGAGATTTGATTAATCTACTTAATCTATGTCCAGTCCTAGGTGATGGAGATCAGATCACCCTCTTCACCTGAGACACAAACACTCTGATCCCCTGTTGTAACCATTTTCCCAAGCATCTCCATGCGATCAGACCTTTGATTATTTTGTGCCACCTGGGCTACAATGATAAACCCCCTCTCTGATTGTCCGAGTGTGACCCCCTCCCCATGGGTTACTGCAGCCAGTGTTGCCAGCACTGCCACTACCTGGGTGGGCGTACCCCACCGGAATCCCCACCGGCTAGGTAAAAGGTCGTCAAGGTTCTCATTAGCAGCTTTGAGAATTTCCTTGTATATTATGCTCTCCCATCAGGGGGCTCTGGCTTTGTATGACCAACCCTGCCAGGCAGGCTCAGAATCTTGAGGGGGCGGTGCTGCTCAAGTAGGTCTCTGACCGTATTTATTTCTCTGTTTAGGCTGCATATTCACAGCAGGTCCAAAAAAGAGATGGGAACTTCTCTTTGGTGTATAGGTCGCTCAGGTGGGTGCCAAGGTTATAGGGTTAGGGATCTTTCCATCATGATAGGACAATGGAAAATTAGATTAGATGTATACTATATTTAAAAATGTATATCCCTCATCCACACAAAATTGACAGCTCTCTCTCTGTACCCCTGCTCCCAGACCCCCGGTCGGCTCCGGGATATGCAACCATTTCCCCTCTCACTCATTTAACGCCGCACCTTTTCAAACACAAAAATGCATACCACATGGTTGACTGGGGAAGAAATGGGCCGAGCGTGCAAACGCACCCGCATCCACATCTGCCGCAAGGGGGAAAGGACGCCAGAGAGAACACAGGACCAACCACAACAACCATCCGCCAAAACAACAACCTCCCGCCAAAAAAAGCCATGTTCTAATTATTTGTATTTAAATATGTATTATTCTGCTTGTTATATCGTTTTATCCTTTTATACAATACTATACTTACTATAAATGTTATTTAATATTACAATCCCTATCAGGTGCTCCAATATTTGACTCCTCTATTACCACTTAGAATAGCCATGGAGTAGTCTTTGTGTCTCTGAACATTTGGTTGTCAATATATAATTTATCCACCACTAATGCAACACGTTTCCCTTTTAATCTGTTTTCCTTGAAGATTGGATACAGAACTTTGCGCCTTTCTACAATCTCCCTCGGGAACTGATCATTCATGCCTATTTTCGTGCCAGCAAGTCTTTTTCCCAGGCTCTTCACCATAGCTTTCTCCTTAAAAAACGCAAATTTGGCAACGATTGGGCGCTCATATTTCTGTCCTCTTTTTCCGAAACGATGTACACGTTCGAGTTGGATTTTATCGACAGCCTCGAGTGGGATTTGTAGCGCTGTATGCAGGAAGTCCTTCATAACATTCTCTGTTATTTCTCCCTCCTTTTCCTGAATACCGGTAAGTACTAGATTTTCCCTCATCGATCTAGTTTGGATGTCTAGTAAGGCTGCTTTCAGAAGATTGTTCTCCTTTTTTAGTTCCCTAACGTTCGTTTCTATTTTAGAGACTGTCACTTTTAATTCTTTGGTTTCTTTCTCCATTACCAAAGCTTTTTCGTCACTCATTTGAAGACTCGCTTTCAACTCTTTTACGTCTTTACTGACCAGTTCTAGTATGCCCAATTTGTCATTTATCGACTTCAACAGGTCGCTTTCCACACTTACCATACCTAGTGGTGAAAAGCATATGTCATCCGTATCAGTTGAAGAGTCGCGTTTTCTTTTGGGGATCGGCTCTCCTCGCTTATCTTCCACCATGTTTGGGTGTTGCGTGTTGATGTAATATTTGTCGATATATTTCTCTAGCCTTATGATCTGTTTTATGTTATTATCCAGATTGAATTATATTAACTGCGAATATATGAAATGCTAATATTTAGTCTAACTTACTGATTTTGAATATTATGTTTTTATCTTGAGGTGTTTCGTACCGATTTCTATTCAATACGCCATCTTGTCTACGCCCCTCCTCCAATCAATCTCTTTCTCTCTCTCTCTCTCTTACTTAGGTTGTTTGTTCGATCTCAGCCTACCACTAATGCCAATATTTTTCATCATCATCATCATCAATGAAATACATAGGCTACCTTACTACAGTAAAACAAGTCTTCCATAGTCTATGTCACCTCAGTAACAAAGTTCCAAAAAATAAATGAGGGTTCAAGAAAACATCTCTCTTCAATGGCCTCAGCTATTAGCCATATGATCAACAAGGTCAACTGCAGCACTAAAATCAAGAAGCAGCTCATCCACAAGTTTATCTTGGTCAAGTGATCTGAGCCATTGATCGATTAAATCAACGAGAGCTGTTGCAGTCGAGTGATCCTTACGGTATCTTTACGGTACGCATGCTCATAGAGGGATAAAATTAGCTGGATGTGTAATTATATAGGCCCAAAAAATGTAATTGAAGAGTAGGTGTCATTGATGTTTAGCATTTAAGTTTAATAAATAATTAAATAAAGAAATCAATATCAGCTGACTATAGAAAAGTATTGTTTAAAATTATGTTTGAACATTTTCTTATCCGTGTCTTTCCAGTTGATATAACCAAACAGACAACCTTTGTTGCTCAAGAGCGTCACACATTCCTCCATTCATTCTCTATCATATTCCCCTCCATCAAATTCCTCTATCATATTCCCTCCATCATATTCTCTCTATTATATTTCTCTCCATCATATTCCACTCCATCATAATACTCGATATCATATTCCCTCTATCATATTCCTCTTTATTTTTACAGGGAATCCCAATTGAGACCAGTGTCTCTTTTTCAATGGTGCCCTGTGTTATATCAATTAACAATCCAAACAGCTTAAACAGATAAAATTACATACAGAGTAGAAAATATATAGAGCAAAATTATTAGACTTGAACACATACATTTCACAATGAACAGGTCTTGTATTTAACCAGTTGAGCTGACAACCATTTTGCACTGTTTCACTAGGGCTTTAGTCATCAATCTAGCAAGAGGGAAATATTTTATTAATGTAGTGGTGTCCCTCCCCCCAGGAAGCTACGACCTTTAGCTTTCACCTGGAATTGTTCATTTATGTCTGAGAAAAAAAACACTTTCCAAACCATATGATCTAGTACACAAGAAAAGTATAATACAACCTTCTTTACTACTTTGCCAAACATTTCATGACATTAGTGAGAGTCAAAATCTGTAAAATTTGTGAATGTCTAAATTAACATTTGGGCAATTTGACCAGTGTACATCACTCCTATAGACAATGAGAGATGGGCTATGTAAAGGTCTCGATTTTGTCGTTCTGAACAAATGTTTGACTTCCACACAAAATTACTTCTTGACTTATTTTAGGTTTAAGGAAGTGTGTAGGTTTAAACTATTGCTTTAAAGGGAAGAGAGGGGGAGGAGGAGAGAGCGCGAGAGATGGGGGGAGTGGGAAAAAGAGGGAAGGAGGGGGAGGAGGGGGAGGAGGGGGAGGAGGGGGAGGAGGTGGAGGGCAGCTGTGTCCGACACACCATACTTACACCTGCAACAGGTAGGCCAGGGGGCGGGACCTGTAGGTGAGACTCATAACATGATAAGGGGGGCAGGTGAAGAAGGGGTGTTGCTGGAGTCAAGGAAGGGAGGGTGTTCCTACGAGCCCCCTGCCAGCGAGACGGGGAGCAGGGAGGAAGTCTGTCCATGGAGCATTTCTGGGTCATTGGGTCGCCTCCAATGAGATTAGATCACCCTCTACAATGTAAAGCAGTTTGAGTACTGGGGGTTCTCTGTATAAATCCAAGGTGAAACCTCCAGGGGCTAGCCTTCTCTCAGCGGAGAGTCTGCTCTGGGCTGCCTGCGAAAGGTGCTCCTCTGTGGGAAAGAGGAGAGAACAAGAGGACCCAGAAGAGATCTCCTTATGGTAGTGATGGACAGATCAACTCTCCTTGTTATCTTCCACCTCTTCCTCTTCCTCTTGCTCGGCCTTCTCCCTCCTTTCCTTCTTACAGTCTTACAGTCATTTTCTCCCTTTCCTCCTTCCTCTCCTCCCTCTTTCACTTCCTCTACCTTCCTCTCCCTCCTTCCCTCTTGGTAAACATTGTTTAGTCGAGCCAGATTGTGGATAGCTAGCCATGGTTTAGACCACTGTCGCTGTCTGGGTGGGGGGATACAGGACTGGTCCACTGGACTCAGCTCACATGGGGAGAACCTGCTGCTGCTGCCACTCCCCCTCTTACCTGGGATGAGATCACATTTGGAGGAAACCTGGCACCATCCCTACGGTGAAGCATGGTGGTGGCAGCATCATGCTCCGGGGAGGATTTTCAGGGACAGGGACTGGGAACACGCCCCATTCACATCGACGGGGCTGTAGTGGAGCAGGTCGAGAGTTTCAAGTTCCTTGGTGTCCACATCACCAACAAACTATCATGGTTCAAACACACCAAGACAGTCGTGAAGAGGGCACGACAACGCCTTTTCCACCTCAGGAGACTGAAAAGATTTGGCATTGGTACCAAGATCCTCAAAAAGTTCTACAGCTGCACCATCGAGAGCTTCCTGACCAGTTGCATCACCGCCTGGTATGGCAACTGCTCGGCATCCGACCGTAAGGCGCTACAGAGGGTAGTGCGTACGGCCCAGTACATCACTGGAGCCAAGCTTCCTGCCATCCAGGACCTATATACTTGGAGGTGTAAGAGGGAGGCCCAAAAAATTGACAAAGACTCCAGTCACCCAAGTCATAGACTGTTCTCTCTGCTACCGCACAGCAAGCGGTACCAGAGTGCCAAGTCTAGGTCCAAAAGGCTCCTTAACAGCTTCTATCCCCAATTCATAAGACTGCTGAACAATTAATCAAATGGCCACCCGGACTATTTACATTGACACCTCCCCCCTTTGTTTTTACACTGGTAATAGGAATCTGGATCGGTTTCCTTTTCTTTTTACCTTGCTTAATCTCATTGGAGGCGACCCAATGACCCAGAAATGCTCCATGGACAGACTTCCTCCCTGCTCCCCGTCTCGCTGGCAGGGGGCTCGTAGGAACACCCTCCCTTCCTTGACTCCAGCAACACCCCTTCTTCACCTGCCCCCCTTATCATGTTATGAGTCTCACCTACAGGTCCCGCCCCCTGGCCTACCTGTTGCAGGTGAAAGTATGGTGTGTCGGACACAGCTGCCCTCCACCTCCTCCCCCACCTCCCCCTCCTCCCCCTCCTTCCCTCTTTCTCCCACTCCCCCCATCTCTCGCGCTCTCTCCTCCTCCCCCTCTCTTCCCTTTAAAGCAATAGTTTAAACCTACACACTTCCTTAAACCTAATATAAGTCAAGAAGTAATTTTGTGTGGAAGTCAAACATTTGTTCAGAACGACAAAATCGAGACCTTTACATAGCCCATCTCTCATTGTCTATAGGAGTGATGTACACTGGTCAAATTGCCCAAATGTTAATTTAGACATTCACAAATTTTACAGATTTTGACTCTCACTAATGTCATGAAATGTTTGGCAAAGTAGTAAAGAAGGTTGTATTATACTTTTCTTGTGTACTAGATCATATGGTTTGGAAAGTGTTTTTTTTCTCAGACATAAATGAACAATTCCAGGTGAAAGCTAAAGGTCGTAGCTTCCTGGGGGGAGGGACACCACTACATTAATAAAATATTTCCCTCTTGCTAGATTGATGACTAAAGCCCTAGTGAAACAGTGCAAAATGGTTGTCAGCTCAACTGGTTAAATACAAGACCTGTACATTGTGAAATGTATGTGTTCAAGTCTAATAATTTTGCTCTATATATTTTCTACTCTGTATGTAATTTTATCTGTTTAAGCTGTTTGGATTGTTAATTGATATAACACAGGGCACCATTGAAAAAGAGACACTGGTCTCAATTGGGATTCCCTGTAAAAATAAAGAGGAATATGATAGAGGGAATATGATATCGAGTATTATGATGGAGTGGAATATGATGGAGAGAAATATAATAGAGAGAATATGATGGAGGGAATATGATAGAGGAATTTGATGGAGGGGAATATGATAGAGAATGAATGGAGGAATGTGTGACGCTCTTGAGCAACAAAGGTTGTCTGTTTGGTTATATCAACTGGAAAGACACGGATAAGAAAATGTTCAAACATAATTTTAAACAATACTTTTCTATAGTCAGCTGATATTGATTTCTTTATTTAATTATTTATTAAACTTAAATGCTAAACATCAATGACACCTACTCTTCAATTACATTTTTTGGGCCTATATAATTACACATCCAGCTAATTTTATCCCTCTATGAGCATGCGTACCGTAAAGATACCGTAAGGATCACTCGACTGCAACAGCTCTCGTTGATTTAATCGATCAATGGCTCAGATCACTTGACCAAGATAAACTTGTGGATGAGCTGCTTCTTGATTTTAGTGCTGCAGTTGACCTTGTTGATCATATGGCTAATAGCTGAGGCCATTGAAGAGAGATGTTTTCTTGAACCCTCATTTCTTTTTTGGAACTTTGTTACTGAGGTGACATAGACTATGGAAGACTTGTTTTACTGTAGTAAGGTAGCCTATGTATTTCATTGATGATGATGATGATGATGAAAAATATTGGCATTAGTGGTAGGCTGAGATCGAACAAACAACCTAAGTAAGCCTGGCTGCTATTTATGATATCTAAAACATATAGACTTTTAATTAGGCAAAACACATGTCGTTTGAATGGTCAACCATTTTACATGAGTTACAGCATTTTATTTTAATAAAAAATTAGGTTATATGGATTCATTGTATATATTAGGTATGACTGTGCTGCATAGGTACAAAAAATCTAAAATAAATAAACTAAATTGTGCCAGCATTTGATAACACATGAAAGCTGCTGTGGGTAACCATGGCAATGGGGACTCCATTGTGACATCACAAGAGTCCGATTCTGGAAGGTTACCTGTTGCACAGACAAACTGAACAGTGCAAAGAGACTGATTCAACTAACCACTGACCAATTATTAATGTCCTATTTCATTAGTGAGAGAACACACTGCTTACTTCAGAGGTAGGTTGTAATATAACTTATTGTGAATGTGTTTCAGTAGTATAACTTATTTTCAAATTACTTGTGTATGAATGTGACATTTTAAGTAGACCTAACATGACTAGTGAAACTGTTGAAGAGAGATAGTTTGCTTGAGTCCTCTTTTTGTGAGAAAATGCTTCATCCTGACACCTGAGATGTCATGCCACGGTGGATAGCTGTTTCCAATGTTATTCACGCTTAAGAGTACCTGTAATTAAGCCAGCTAGCTTTCTACCATTTCAGCCGTTTTTCTAACTTCATTATCTGAGGCATCAGCGTTAGGTAGTTAGTACCTACTGTACTTAATTACACCTACTGATTGCAGAAGACAAATATCAGCTGGCGTCGGGTAAGTTTGGCTTTGTACATAGCTTGGGCTTTGTCGAGTAAGGCTTAATTATGTATTTAGAACGTAGTTGGTTATTGTAAGTAGGCATCGCGGGCTGTTGTGGATAGTTATTGTAGGTTAGCATTATATTCGGCTATGCCGGGGATTAGCACGAAGCTAGCCAGCTAGCTAGCCGTGTCTCATACAAAGTCAACACAGTAGCCAATCACGACTAGCTAACTGTACCGCAGCAGCTAAATACAATATATTTGTACTAGCTAGCCAACGTTTAATTATTTCTGCGTTATGATAGGAACTAGACACAGACACAAATTATCTGTTTAGCGTGTTAAAACACTATCGGTCGTTTGATGTTACCAAGTATTGGTGCTAAACTGTGTGTTATTGGATGCTAGCATGCTTGTTGGCTAAAGCGTCATAGCTAGGCACCTTGGGCTGTTGTGGGTGGCTATTGTAGGTAGCACGTAGCTAGCTAGCCGTTTTCCAAACAAAGTCAACACAGTAGGCATTGCTAGTTTGCCAACATGACCAGCCAAATGTACTGTAGCTGCTAAATACAATATATTTGTGCTAGCTAGCCAACGTAATTCGTTAACACACAAATTATCTGTTTAGTGTGTTAGCTCACTACTGTTAGTTTGTTGTAACCAAGTATTGGTGCTAAACTGTGTGTTATTGGATGCTAGCATGCTGGTCAGCCATGGTGCCATTTGTGCTAAACTGTGTGTTATTGGATGCTAGCATGCTAGTCAGCAATGGTGCCATTGGTGCTAAACTGTGTGTTATTGGATGCTAGCATGCTAGTCAGCCATGGTGTCATATTTAGCTAGCTGAACAAAGCAAGTTGAGTCTATTCCTTGAAACATTGAACTGCTGTAGTTCACAACAATTCTAATTTCTAAAAGTGGAAGTTGGGAGAGTTTTTATCTGGATGGTTCAGTGAAACAATTATAGTTTCTGAGGTGTAAGTTTTGGCGAGGGAGGCCCTACTCACTCCTTTTCCTGATGTTTAATTTATTTCATTCCGATCTCCTCTGCATTATTGTAGCCATTTGCTACAGCCTGTCAACTATGCCTCTGCCTATCCCTGTTCTCTCCTCTCCGCACAGGCCACACAAACACCTCACACCGCGTGGCTGCTGCCTCTAACCTGGTGGTCCCTGCACGCACCCCACACCTGGAGTTCCAGGTCTCAGGCAGCCTCTGGAACTGCCGTTCTGCTGCCAACAAAGCTGACTTCATCCCAGCCTATGCTAACCTCCATTCCCTCGACTTCCTGGCGCTGACGGAAACATGGATTACCACTGAAAACACTGCTACTCCTACTGCTCTCTCCTCGTCTGACCATGTGTTCTCGCATACCCCGAGAGCATCTGGTCAGAGGGGTGGTGGCACAGGAATCCTCATCTCTCCCAAGTGGACATTCTCAATTTTTCCCCTAACCCATCTGTCTATCTCCTCATTTGAATTCCATGCTGTCACAGTCACTAGCCCATCTAAGCTTAATATCCTTGTCATCTATCGCCCTCCAGGTTCCCTTGGAGAGTTAATCAATGAGCTTGACGCCTTGATGAGCTCCTTTCCTGAGGATGGCTCACCCCTCACAGTTTTGGGGGATTTCAACCTCCCTACGTCTACATTTGACTCATTTCTCTCTGCCTCCTTCTTTCCACTCCTCTCCTCTTTTGACCTCACCCTCTCACCGTCCCTCCCTACTCACAAGGCAGGCAATACGCTTGACCTCATCTTTACTAGATGCTGCTCTTCTACTAATCTCACTGCAACTCCCCTCCATGTCTCCGACCACTACTTTGTGTCCTTTTCTCTCTCGCTCTCCTCCAACACTACTCACTCTGCCCCTACACAGATGGTAATGCGCCGCCGCAACCTTCGCTCTCTCTCTCCCACTACTCTCTCCTCTTCCATCCTATCATCACTTCCCTCTGCTCAATCCTTCTCCCTCCAATCTCCTGATTCTGCCTCCTCAACCCTCCTCTCCTCCCTTTCTGCATCCTTTGACTCTCTGTGTCCCCTATCCTCCCGGCCGGCTCGGTCCTCCCCTCCAGCTCCGTGGCTTGATGACTCATTGCGAGCTCACAGAACAGAGCTCCGGGCAGCGGAGCGGAAATGGAAGAAAACTAAACTCCCTGCCGACCTGGCATCTTTTCACTCCCTCCTCTCTACATTTTCTTCATCTGTTTCTGCTGCTAAGGCACTTTCTACCACTCTAAATTCCAAGCATCTGCCTCTAACCCTAGGAAGCTCTTTGCCACATTCTCCTCCCTGCTGAATCCCCCCCCCCCCTCCCCCCCTCCTCTCTCTCGGTGGATGACTTCGTCAACCACTTTGAAAAGAAGGTTGACGACATCCGATCCTCGTTTGTTAAGTCTAATGACACTGCTGGTCCTACTCACACTGCCCTACCCTATGCTTTGACTTCTTTCTCCCCTCTCTCTCCAGATAAAATCCTGCGACTTGTGACTGCAGGCCGCCCAACAACCTGCCCGCTTGACCCCATCCCCTCCTCTCTTCTCCAGACCATCTCCGGTGACCTTCTCCCCTACCTCACCTCGCTGATCAACTCATCCTTGACCGCTGGCTATGTCCCTTCCGTCTTCAAGAGAGCGAGAGTTGCACCCCTTCTCAAAAAACCAACACTCGATCCCACTGACGTCAACAACTACAGACCAGTATCCCTTCTTTCTTTTCTTTCCAAAACTATTGAGCGTGCCGTCTTTAGCCAACTCTCTTGCTATCTCTCTCAGAATGACCTTCTTGATCCAAACCAGTCAGGTTTCAGGACTGGTCATTCAACTGAGACTGCTCTTCTCTGTGTCACGGAGGCTCTCCGCACTGCTAAAGCTAACTCTCTCTCCTCTGCTCTTGTCCTTCTAGACCTGTCTGCTGCCTTTGATACTGTGAACCATCAGATCCTCCTCTCCACCCTCTCCGAGCTGGGCATCTCCGGCGCGGCTCACTCCTGGATTGCGTCCTACCTGACCGGTCGCTCCTACCAAGTGGCGTGGCGAGAAGCTGTCTCCGCACCACGTGCTCTCACCACTGGTGTCCCCCAGGGCTCAGTTCTAGGCCCTCTCCTATTCTCCCTATTCACCAAGTCACTTGGCTCTGTCATATCCTCACATGGCCTCTCCTATCATTGCTACGCTGACGATACACAACTAATCTTCTCCTTTCCCCCTTCTGATAACCAGGTGGCGAATCGCATCTCTGCATGTCTGGCAGACATATCAGTATGGATGTCGGATCACCACCTCAAGCTGAACCCTGGCAAGACGGAGCTGCTCTTCCTCCCGGGGAAGGACTGCCCGTTCCATGACCTCGCCATCACGATTGACAACTCCGTTGTGTCCTCCTCCCAGAGTGCGAAGAGCCTTGGCGTGACCCTGGACAACACCCTGTCGTTCTCCGCTAACATCAATGCGGTGACCCGATCCTGCAGATCCACGCTCTACAACATTCGGAGAGTACGACCCTGCCTTACACAGGAAGCGGCACAGGTCCTAATCCAGGCACTTGTCATCTCCCGTCTGGATTACTGCAACTCGCTGTTGGCTGGGCTCCCTGCCTGTGCCATTAAACCCCTACAACTCATCCAGAATGCCGCCGCCCGTCTGGTGTTCAACCTTCCCAAGTTCTCTCACGTCACCCCCCTCCTCCGCACACTCCACTGGCTTCCAGTTGAAGCTCGCATCCGTTACAAGACCATGGTGCTTGCTTATGGAGCAGTGAGGGGAACGGCACCGCCGTACCTTCAGGCTCTGATCAGTCCCTACACCCAAACGAGGGCATTACGTTCATCCACCTCTGGCCTGCTGGCTCCCCTTCCTCTGCGGAAGCATAGCTCCCGCTCAGCCCAGTCAAAACTGTTCGCTGCTCTGGCACCCCAATGGTGGAACAAGCTCCCTCACGACGCCAGGACAGCGGAGTCACTCACCACCTTCCGGAGACATTTGAAACCCCACCTCTTTAAGGAATACCTGGGATAGGATAATGTAATCCTTCTACCCCCCGTACCCCAACCCACCCCCCCCAAAAAAAAAAAAAAATAAAAAAGAGAAAAAAAATAAAAAAAAAAAAATTGTAAAGTGGTTATCCCACTAGCTATAGGGTGAATGCACCAATTTGTAAGTCACTCTGGATAAGAGCGTCTGCTAAATGGGGTAAATGTGCCCTTGAGCAAGGCACTTAACCCTAATTGCTCCTGTAAGTCGCTCTGGATAAGAGCGTCTGCTAAATGACTAAAATGTCAAATGTAAATGTAATGTTACAATTGTAGTGAGCCAGCCTAATGGCTAATGCATTCTATTGATGACAGAAAAAAAACCTCTCTCTGTGTTAATCACCAACATATGTTGTAATCAATTATCTCAATAAATATGTACCAAAAGAGTAGGTTGTGTAAAAAAACAAGTACGCCTACCTAATTTGTAGCTGATTCATTTCTAATAAGAATAATATGTTCTTAATTGAATGGACATCCATTTCAAATGGTTGAATTGATAGACCTCTTTAAATTGAGGTGCACTCAAGGGCACTCAAAGAGAAGACTGGCATTTTTACCTCCTTGGTTTTTAAAATAGATGAAACTGTACACGTTAGGTCCTGCATGGATATAGAGTCATTTTCTACCCAAAACACAGTGTTTTCAATGATATGATGGAAGTGATTAGTGTGGTTTGTGAGAACCAGGCCCAATATGGAGTAGAGCTACATGAGGGGTTGAATAAGGCTCAATAGTAAGGTACAGAAAGACCCTGAAGTTTGCTTTTTAAAGTCTGTGTTGTGCTTTTTCATCTGCCATGGCAACGCCTTGCATCACAATGATGATGTCATGAAGGATATTGTTCACGAAATGATAAGAACAGCCAAAATCGATTCATTTGAACTTGGTCGCTTTTCCAGTAGCCAACTTTTTACTAGTAATTCAGATAGGCCTATTGCCTAAACATATCTGGATCAGGATTCTCACTTGCTTAATTGTAAGTAGCTGGGAAGAAAACGTGTGCACATTGTAAAGAGATGCATTATTATTTGGTTAGCAACACCCACTTACTACAACGTTGTGTATTTTCCAGAGTTATTGTTAGCTAAGAGGAAGACATGGAGGGTTCAACGCTGACACAGAGGAGGGGTGAGTGTCGGTTGGAGGAAAGGGCGATCTAGACAGACTACGTGATGGAGCTGGGAGCCAGGTTGGCTCTGGTTTTGCAGATCCAGAAGGATCAGGAGAAGAAGATGAAGAGGATTTGGTTCAAGTCGAGGAAAATGCCAAGACTGATTGAGGAGGTAACAAGACGAACTTTGACAAAGTCGACAAGAGTTCTGTTTAACAATATTAATTAAAGCAAATATAAGTTATTGTGAGGGCAAAATGTTCCATATGCCATGGAATGTAAGCTAACAATGTTTTGTCCTTATTTCTTTTTGTATTAGGCTACACCATGGCAATGCTTATAACTGTTCTTGTCTAAATGTGTTGTATCGTGTCTGTCTGTTTCAGTGAATTTATGTCCTCAGTTCTTATGGTTGTCTGGTCATAAAAAATAAACAACCGTTCTATCATAGACGCTCATATCAGGATTATGTGGTTGTCTCACCTAGCTACCTTAAATTGAATGCACTAACTAACTATAAGTCGTTCTGGGTAAAAGCGTCTGATAAATGGCTAAAATGTCAAATGTTATGCTGGGTGTGGGGCATGTATTTTTACACTTAGCTGGCCCATTGGCTAGGGGACCAAGGGTTGGGACAGACTGGTGCAGAGCATCTTAGAGGACACTATATATATATATATATGTGATGTATAAGTAAGTAGTGCTGACTCATACAGTATGTATGTATGTACTGAATGTGATCACTTTCATCATGTCTGTTTCTTTTCTCACGCAGAATGTGTGAGATGTGAGCAACTGTCCTCTCACAGAGTTCATGGCTCCCTGTATTGACTCCCTCCCACCACTGGCTTTCACCAATCAGAGGCCTATACCTACCATGTTGCATCCCCCCTCTCCATTTGCCATACGCGCTCAGGATGCACAGCGGTTCATTGTATTTTCATACTTTGTCCCTGAAACCTGCCAGTCTGCTGAATGCCCAGTTGCCACAGAGGCCACTGCAGATGTATCTACAGGTATACGAGAGGACCTATGGACAGATATACATCTTTCCTCAATGCTGCATCGATACCTGCCACACTTCTTTGACGAAGACTCCATGCAGCCACATCAGGCAGTAGAGGGCACCACTGAGGTCTCAGTTGCTCCAGTGGCAATATCTAATGTTGAGGAAGAGGACAGATTCTATCATTACTCCCTCCCACCCCTGGCTCAGCGGTTCATTGGCAATTCATTCAATTTCCTCGAAACCTCTAAGCCTGCTGTTTCAGCCACAGAGTGCCCAGTTGCCACAGAGACCACTGCTACCACAGCCACTGTCAAGGGAGAGAATCGATGGGCAGCTAGAAGTCTTCCTTCAGTGCTGCCTACATGCCTGCCAACAGTCTTTGACGATGACTTCATGCCATCAGAGCAGACAGTAGAGGATACCTATGAGGTCTCAGTTGCTACAGAGACCACTGCAGGCACAGCTACTGTTGATTTTGGAGTGTACAGATCAGCAGCTAAATGCCCTGTCCCAATGCTGCCTCCAAGTCTGCCACTTGTCTTTGAAGTTGACTACAAACTGCCAGGGGAGGCAGTAGAGGACACCACCAAGTGTCCAGTTATCAGTGAAACAAACAATGATGTGTCCACTCACCTCAAAGAGGACATGGCAGCTGATCAAAGCCCTCCTGACCCTGCAGCACTGCCTCCAAGCTCGCCATGTATCCGAGACTCTGACCACAAACTGACAGAGGAGACAAAAGAGGATGCCACCGAGTCCTCCGTTACCACAGCGATCACTGCAGGTACATCCATTGTCCAGGGAGAGAACCTGTTGGGTGATAAAAGCCCGGCTCCAATGCTGCCTTCAAAGTTGCCACACATTCTAGACAATGGCCACAAGCAGCCAGAGGAGGCAGTAGAGGACACCACCAAGAGTCAAGTGTCCAGGGAAGCGGCCGTTTCCGTCTCCACTGTCCACACTCTGCCAGGGGAGGCAGTAGAGGACACCAACAAGTGTCCAGTTGCCAGGGAAGCAGCCGTTTCTGTGTCCACTGTCCACACGGAGGAGTGTTTGGCTGATAAAAGTCCTCCTGCACCTGCAACACTGCCTCTAATCCTGACCTGCACCCACAACAATGACCACAAACCGCTATGGAAGACAGTTGAGTGCACTACAAAGTGCTCAGTCGACACAGAGGCAACTGTTGCTATTTACACCTGGGATGATAAAAGTCCTCCAGGTCTGCAATGCATTCACAACAACAATGACCACAAGCAGCCAGAGGAGACAGTTGAGGACACCACATAGTGCTCAGTTAACACAGAGGCAAGTGCAGTTGCATCCACTGTCAAGAGAGAGGAACTGATGAGTGATAAAAGCCCTGTCCTAGCACTACCACCAAGCCTGGCATTCATCCATGACAAGGACCACAAGCAGCCAGAGCAGAAAGGGAAGGGCACTAGTGAAGAGGTGGATCGCTGCCCTCATGCTCACCAGCTGGTCCCAGATGCTAACTTAACTCTGGCAACCCCTCTGCTCTGCATGGCCACTAAGACGCCTGTTAGAGTGAGAGCCTCCATATGCAGGTCAGAGGATGAGGAACCCAGGCCCTGGACGCTGAAAAAGGCAAAGGTAGGTGTCCTATTTTACACTTCTACTCTACAGGGTTGGGGGTCTGTTCCATTTCAATTCAAAGCATTGAATTAAGTACTTCCTGAATTGACTGGAATTGAAATTGAATTGACCCCAACCCTGCTAATCTATGCTCATAGTATAAAACATCACCCCTTACTAGGGTTAACATTTGTATTACGTTTGGTGTGGACCCAGGAAGAACATCTATGGCTATTACAAAATCGGTTTGGGATACAAATAAACAAGTTACCTCAATTACTGTCCTCTAAATTGTGTGCCCCATGAGGCCATCAATGTATGTTGATCACTCAAATGTGTATTGAATGTGCCACATTGGAACAATATTACATCTAGAGTCAATGTCTTCCTGTTAGGATTATTGGACAGGCATTGACATTGAGAGTGAAGAGAGGAGCGTCAAGGAGGAGGTGAGCCCGAGGGAGGGTTTGAAGAGTGAGGCGGACCGTGCCCATTCCAAGAGCTCCAATGGGACGGTTTCATCAGAGAGAGCAGAGACCATCCTGGGAAGAGTGGGCTTTCTGGCCATGAACCTCAAGCAGAAAGTCACATTTTTAAAGATGGAGGAAAAAGAGAAAAATAAGGAACTGAATAAGAAGTTGAAAGATGACGAGGAAGAGAGAAAGGTCTCTTGCCTCGAGGTTGTCGGGAGAGGTTGTGTTTTCTCTAGCAGGAGATAAGCTGGCTTCTTATATGTTCTTGAGTAAAGCTTAAACCATGTATTTAGATTGTATGTAGGTATTGTAGTCAGGTATTATAGGTAGTTTACTTAGGTAGTTATTGTAGGTTATTGTAGGTAATTATTGTAGGTAAGTATTCTATTCGGTGGACCCCGGCGAAGCACGAGTGCTAGCTAACCCACCACTTGGACCAACAAAGCTAGCTAGCTAGTAACTGCTACTGGTAACTTTTAGCAACTGTGGTTAGTTGTTTCCAATGTTATTTCACGCTTAAGAGTACCTGTAATTGAGCCAGCTAGCTGCCGACCATTCAGCTGTTCTTCTAACCTCATTATCCGAGGCATTAACGTTAGATGGTTGGTGGCTGCTGTACTTAATTACAGCTACTGATTGCAGCCTGCCACCCAGTTAGCTGGCAAAATATGATTAGACAAATAATAATATTTATTTGAATGATACAGTATGTTACTAAATTGAAATTAAAATGAAATGTTTTTGTAATTATAACATTTTACGAAATGTAAAAAGAAAAGTTTAAAAAATAATAATAATAACAAAAGCAAGGTAAAAAGAAAAGGAAACCGATCCAGATTCCTATTACCAGTGTAAAAACAAAGGGGGGAGGTGTCAATGTAAATAGTCCGGGTGGCCATTTGATTAATTGTTCAGCAGTCTTATGAATTGGGGATAGAAGCTGTTAAGGAGCCTTTTGGACCTAGACTTGGCACTCTGGTACCGCTTGCTGAACAGTCTATGACTTGGGTGACTGGAGTCTTTGTCAATTTTTTGGGCCTCCCTCTTGCACCTCCAAGTATATAGGTCCTGGATGGCAGGAAGCTTGGCTCCAGTGATGTACTGGGCCGTACGCACTACCCTCTGTAGCGCCTTACGGTCGGATGCCGAGCAGTTGCCATACCAGGCGGTGATGCAACTGGTCAGGAAGCTCTCGATGGTGCAGCTGTAGAACTTTTTGAGGATCTTGGGACCAATGCCAAATCTTTTCAGTCTCCTGAGGTGGAAAAGGCGTTGTCGTGCCCTCTTCACGACTGTCTTGGTGTGTTTGAACCATGATAGTTTGTTGGTGATGTGGACACCAAGGAACTTGAAACTCTCGACCTGCTCCACTACAGCCCCGTCGATGTGAATGGGGTGTGTTCCCAGTCCCTGTCCCTGAAAATCCTCCCCGGAGCATGATGCTGCCACCACCATGCTTCACCGTAGGGATGGTGCCAGGTTTCCTCCAAACGTGATCTCATCCCAGGTAAGAGGGGGAGTGGCAGCAGCAGCAGGTTCTCCCCATGTGAGCTGAGTCCAGTGGACCAGTCCTGTATCCCCCCACCCAGACAGCGACAGTGGTCTAAACCATGGCTAGCTATCCACAATCTGGCTCGACTAAACAAGGTTTACCAAGAGGGAAGGAGGGAGAGGAAGGTAGAGGAAGAGAAAGAGGGAGGAGAGGAAGGAGGAAAGGGAGAAAATGACTGTAAGAAGGACTGTAAGACTGTAAGAAGGAAAGGAGGGAGAAGGCCGAGCAAGAGGAAGAGGAAGAGGTGGAAGATAACAAGGAGAGTTGATCTGTCCATCACTACCATAAGGAGATCTCTTCTGGGGCCTCTTGTTCTCTCCTCTTTCCCACAGAGGAGCACCTTTCGCAGGCAGCCCAGAGCAGACTCTCCGCTGAGAGAAGGCTAGCCCCTGGAGGTTTCACCTTGGATTTATACAGAGAACCCCCCAGTACTCAAACTGCTTTACATTGTAGAGGGTGATCTAATCTCATTGGAGGCGACCCAATGACCCAGAAATGCTCCATGGACAGACTTCCTCCCTGCTCCCCGTCTCGCTGGCAGGGGGCTCGTAGGAACACCCTCCCTTCCTTGACTCCAGCAACACCCCTTCTTCACCTGTCCCCCTTATCATGTTATGAGTCTCACCTACAGGTCCCGCCCCCTGGCCTACCTGTTGCAGGTGTAAGTATGGTGTGTCGGACACAGCTGCCCTCCACCTCCTCCCCCTCCTCCCCCTCCTTCCCTCTTTCTCCCACTCCCCCCATCTCTCGCGCTCTCTCCTCCTCCCCCTCTCTTCCCTTTAAAGCAATAGTTTAAACCTACACACTTCCTTAAACCTAAAATAAGTCAAGAAGTAATTTTGTGTGGAAGTCAAACATTTGTTCAGAACAACAAAATCGAGACCTTTACATAGCCCATCTCTCATTGTCTATAGGAGTGATGTACACTGGTCAAATTGCCCAAATGTTAATTTAGACATTCACAAATTTTACAGATTTTGACTCTCACTAATGTCATGAAATGTTTGGCAAAGTAGTAAAGAAGGTTGTATTATACTTTTCTTGTGTACTAGATCATATGGTTTGGAAAGTGTTTTTTTTCTCAGACATAAATGAACAATTCCAGGTGAAAGCTAAAGGTCGTAGCTTCCTGGGGGGAGGGACACCACTACATTAATAAAATATTTCCCTCTTGCTAGATTGATGACTAAAGCCCTAGTGAAACAGTGCAAAATGGTTGTCAGCTCAACTGGTTAAATACAAGACCTGTTCATTGTGAAATGTATGTGTTCAAGTCTAATAATTTTGCTCTATATATTTTCTACTCTGTATCCAATTTTATCTGTTTAAGCTGTTTGGATTGTTAATTGATATAACACAGGGCACCATTGAAAAAGAGACACTGGTCTCAATTGGGATACCCTGTAAAAAATAAAGAGGAATATGATAGAGGGAATATGATAGCGAGTATTATGATGGAGTGGAATATGATGGAGAGAAATATAATAGAGAGAATATGATGGAGGGAATATGATAGAGGAATTTGATGGAGGGGAATATGATAGAGAATGAATGGAGGAATGTGTGACGCTCTTGAGCAACAAAGGTTGTCTGTTTGGTTATATCAACTGGAAAGACACGGATAAGAAAATGTTCAAACATAATTTTAAACAATACTTTTCTATAGTCAGCTGATATTGATTTCTTTATTTAATTATTTATTAAACTTAAATGCTAAACATCAATGACACCTACTCTTCAATTACATTTTTTGGGCCTATATAATTACACATCCAGCTAATTTTATCCCTCTATGAGCATGCGTACCGTAAAGATACCGTAAGGATCACTCGACTGCAACAGCTCTCGTTGATTTAATCGATCAATGGCTCAGATCACTTGACCAAGATAAACTTGTGGATGAGCTGCTTCTTGATTTTAGTGCTGCAGTTGACCTTGTTGATCATATGGCTAATAGCTGAGGCCATTGAAGAGAGATGTTTTCTTGAACCCTCATTTCTTTTTTGGAACTTTGTTACTGAGGTGACATAGACTATGGAAGACTTGTTTTACTGTAGTAAGGTAGCCTATGTATTTCATTGATGATGATGATGATGATGATGATGATGATGATGAAAAATATTGGCATTAGTGGTAGGCTGAGATCGAACAAACAACCTAAGTAAGCCTGGCTGCTATTTATGATATCTAAAACATATAGACTTTTAATTAGGCAAAACACATGTCGTTTGAATGGTCAACCATTTTACATGAGTTACAGCATTTTATTTTAATAAAAAATTAGGTTATATGGATTCATTGTATATATTAGGTATGACTGTGCTGCATAGGTACAAAAAATCTAAAATAAATAAACTAAATTGTGCCAGCATTTGATAACACATGAAAGCTGCTGTGGGTAACCATGGCAATGGGGACTCCATTGTGACATCACAAGATTCCGATTCTGGAAGGTTACCTGTTGCACAGACAAACTGAACAGTGCAAAGAGACTGATTCAACTAACCACTGACAAATTATTAATGTCCTATTTCATTAGTGAGAGAACACACTGCTTACTTCAGAGGTAGGTTGTAATATAACTTATTGTGAATGTGTTTCAGTAGTATAACTTATTTTCAAATTACTTGTGAATGAATGTGACATTTTAAGTAGACCTAACATGACTAGTGAAACTGTTGAAGAGAGATAGTTTGCTTGAGTCCTCTTTTTGTGAGAAAATGCTTCATCCTGACACCTGAGATGTCATGTTACAATTGTAGTGAGCCAGCCTAATGGCTAATGCATTCTATTGATGACAGAAAAAAAACCTCTCTCTGTGTTAATCACCAACATATGTTGTAATCAATTATCTCAATAAATATGTACCAAAAGAGTAGGTTGTGTAAAAAAACAAGTACGCCTACCTAATTTGTAGCTGATTCATTTCTAATAAGAATAATATGTTCTTAATTGAATGGACATCCATTTCAAATGGTTGAATTGATAGACCTCTTTAAATTGAGGTGCACTCAAGGGCACTCAAAGAGAAGACTGGCATTTTTACCTCCTTGGTTTATAAAATAGATGAAACTGTACAAGTTAGGTCCTGCATGGATATAGAGTCATTTTCTACCCAAAACACAGTGTTTTCAATGATATGATGGAAGTGATTAGTGTGGTTTGTGAGAACCAGGCCCAATATGGAGTAGAGCTACATGAGGGGTTGAATAAGGCTCAATAGTAAGGTACAGAAAGACCCTGAAGTTTGCTTTTTAAAGTCTGTGTTGTGCTTTTTCATCTGCCATGGCAACGCCTTGCATCACAATGATGATGTCATGAAGGATATTGTTCACGAAATGATAAGAACAGCCAAAATCGATTCATTTGAACTTGGTCGCTTTTCCAGTAGCCAACTTTTTACTAGTAATTCAGATAGGCCTATTGCCTAAACATATCTGGATCAGGATTCTCACTTGATTAATTGTAAGTAGCTGGGAAGAAAACGTGTGCACATTGTAAAGAGATGCATTATTATTTGGTTAGCAACACCCACTTACTACAACGTTGTGTATTTTCCAGAGTTATTGTTAGCTAAGAGGAAGACATGGAGGGTTCAACGCTGACACAGAGGAGGGGTGAGTGTCGGTTGGAGGAAAGGGCGATCCAGACAGACTACGTGATGGAGCTGGGAGCCAGGTTGGCTCTGGTTTTGCAGAATCAGAAGGATCAGGAGAAGAAGATGAAGAGGATTTGGTTCAAGACGAGGAAAATGCCAAGACTGATTGAGGAGGTAACAAGACCAACTTTGACAAAGTCGACAAGAGTTCTGTTTAACAATATTAAATTAAAGCAAATATAAGTTATTGTAAGGGCAAAATGTTCCATATGCCATGGAATGTAAGCTAACAATGTTTTGTCCTTATTTCTTTTTGTATTAGGCTACACCATGGCAATGCTTATAACTGTTCTTGTCTAAATGTGTTGTATCGTGTCTGTCTGTTTCAGTGAATTTATGTCCTCAGTTCTTATGGTTGTCTGGTCATAAAAAATAAACAACCGTTCTATCATAGACGCTCATATCAGGATTATGTGGTTGTCTCACCTAGCTACCTTAAGTTGAATGCACTAACTAACTATAAGTCGTTCTGGATAAAAGCGTCTGATAAATGGCTAAAATGTCAAATGTTATGCTGGGTGTGGGGCATGTATTTTTACACTTAGCTGGCCCATTGGCTAGGGGACCAAGGGTTGGGACAGACTGGTGCAGAGCATCTTAGAGGACACTAATATATATATATATATATATATATATATATATGTGATGTATAAGTAAGTAGTGCTGACTCATACAGTATGTATGTATGTACTGAATGTGATCACTTTCATCATGTCTGTTTCTTTTCTCACGCAGAATGTGTGAGATGTGAGCAACTGTCCTCTCACTGAGTTCATGGCTCCCTGTATTGACTCCCTCCCACCACTGGCTTTCACCAATCAGAGGCCTATACCTACCATGTTGCATCCCCCCTCTCCATTTGCCATACACGCTCAGGATGCACAGCGGTTCATTGTATTTTCATACTTTGTCCCTGAAACCTGCCAGTCTGCTGAATGCCCAGTTGCCACAGAGGCCACTGCAGATGTATCTACAGGTATACGAGAGGACCTATGGACCGATATACATCTTTCCTCAATGCTGCATCGATACCTGCCACACTTCTTTGACGAAGACTCCATGCAGCCACATCAGGCAGTAGAGGGCACCACTGAGGTCTCAGTTGCTCCAGTGGCAATATCTAATGTTGAGGAAGAGGACAGATTCTATCATTACTCCCTCCCACCCCTGGTTCAGCGGTTCATTGGCAATTCATTCAATTTCCTCGAAACCTCTAAGCCTGCTGTTTCATCCACAGAGTGCCCAGTTGCCACAGAGACCACTGCTACCACAGCCACTGTCAAGGGAGAGAATCGATGGGCAGCTAGAAGTCTTCCTTCAGTGCTGCCTACATGCCTGCCAACAGTCTTTGACGATGACTTCATGCCATCAGAGCAGACAGTAGAGGATACCTATGAGGTCTCAGTTGCTACAGAGACCACTGCAGGCACAGCTACTGTTGATTTTGGAGTGTACAGATCAGCAGCTAAATGCCCTGTCCCAATGCTGCCTCCAAGTCTGCCACTTGTCTTTGAAGTTGACTACAAACTGCCAGGGGAGGCAGTAGAGGACACCACCAAGTGTCCAGTTATCAGTGAAACAAACAATGATGTGTCCACTCACCTCAAAGAGGACATGGCAGCTGATCAAAGCCCTCCTGACCCTGCAGCACTGCCTCCAAGCTCGCCATGTATCCGAGACTCTGACCACAAACTGACAGAGGAGACAAAAGAGGATGCCACCGAGTCCTCCGTTACCACAGCGATCACTGCAGGCACATCCATTGTCCAGGGAGAGAACCTGTTGGGTGATAAAAGCCCGGCTCCAATGCTGCCTTCAAAGTTGCCACACATTCTAGACAATGGCCACAAGCAGCCAGAGGAGGCAGTAGAGGACACCACCAAGAGTCAAGTGTCCAGGGAAGCGGCCGTTTCCGTCTCCACTGTCCACACTCTGCCAGGGGAGGCAGTAGAGGACACCAACAAGTGTCCAGTTGCCAGGGAAGCAGCCGTTTCTGTGTCCACTGTCCACACGGAGGAGAGTTTGGCTGAAAAAAGTCCTCCTGCACCTGCAACACTGCCTCTAATCCTGACCTGCACCCACAACAATGACCACAAACCGCTATGGAAGACAGTTGAGTGCACTACAAAGTGCTCAGTCGACACAGAGGCAACTGTTGCTATTTACACCTGGGATGATAAAAGTCCTCCAGGTCTGCAATGCATTCACAACAACAATGACCACAAGCAGCCAGAGGAGACAGTTGAGGACACCACATAGTGCTCAGTTAACACAGAGGCAAGTGCAGTTGCATCCACTGTCAAGAGAGAGGAACTGATGAGTGATAAAAGCCCTGTCCTAGCACTTCCTCCAAGCCTGGCATGCATCCATGACAAGGACCACAAGCAGCCAGAGCAGAAAGGGAAGGGCACTAGTGAAGAGGTGGATCGCTGCCCTCATGCTCACCAGCTGGTCCCAGATGCTAACTTAACTCTGGCAACCCCTCTGCTCTGCATGGCCACTAAGACGCCTGTTAGAGTGAGAGCCTCCATATGCAGGTCAGAGGATGAGGAACCCAGGCCCTGGACGCTGAAAAAGGCAAAGGTAGGTGTCCTATTTTACACTTCTACTCTACAGGGTTGGGGGTCTGTTCCATTTCAATTCAAAGCATTGAATTAAGTACTTCCTGAATTGACTGGAATTGAAATTGAATTGACCCCAACCCTGCTAATCTATGCTCATAGTATAAAACATCACCCCTTACTAGGGTTAACATTTGTATTACGTTTGGTGTGGACCTAGGAAGAACATCTATGGCTATTACAAAATCGGTTTGGGACACAAATAAACAAGTTACCTCAATTACTGTCCTCTAAATTGTGTGCCCCATGAGGCCATCAATGTATGTTGATCACTCAAATGTGTATTGAATGTGCCACATTGGAACAATATTACATCTAGAGTCAATGTCTTCCTGTTAGGATTATTGGACAGGCATTGACATTGAGAGTGAAGAGAGGAGCGTCAAGGAGGAGGTGAGCCCGAGGGAGGGTTTGAAGAGTGAGGCGGACCGTGCCCATTCCAAGAGCTCCAATGGGATGGTTTCATCAGAGAGAGCAGAGACCATCCTGGGAAGAGTGGGCTTTCTGGCCATGAACCTCAAGCAGAAAGTCACATTTTTAAAGATGGAGGAAAAAGAGAAAAATAAGGAACTGAATAAGAAGTTGAAAGATGACGAGAAAGAGAGAAAGGTCTCTTGCCTCGAGGTTGTCGGGAGAGGTTGTGTTTTCTCTAGCAGGAGATAAGCTGGCTTCTTATATGTTGTTGAGTAAAGCTTAAACCATGTATTTAGATTGTATGTAGGTATTGTAGTCAGGTATTATAGGTAGTTTACTTAGGTAGTTATTGTAGGTTATTGTAGGTAATTATTGTAGGTAAGTATTCTATTCGGTGGACCCCGGCGAAGCACGAGTGCTAGCTAACCCACCACTTGGACCAACAAAGCTAGCTAGCTAGTGGGTAGCTACTGGTAACTTTTAGCAACTGTGGTTAGTTGTTTCCAATGTTATTTCACGCTTAAGAGTACCTGTAATTGAGCCAGCTAGCTACCGACCATTCAGCTGTTCTTCTAACCTCATTATCCGAGGCATTAACGTTAGATGGTTGGTGGCTGCTGTACTTAATTACAGCTACTGATTGCAGCCTGCCACCCAGTTAGCTGGCAAAATATGATTAGACAAATAATAATATTTATTTGAATGATACAGTATGTTACTACATTGAAATTAAAATGAAATGTTTTTGTAATTATAACATTTTACGAAATGTAAAAAGAAAACTTTAAAAAATAATAATAATAACAAAAGCAAGGTAAAAAGAAAAGGAAACCGATCCAGATTCCTATTACCAGTGTAAAAACAAAGGGGGGAGGTGTCAATGTAAATAGTCCGGGTGGCCATTTGATTAATTGTTCAGCAGTCTTATGAATTGGGGATAGAAGCTGTTAAGGAGCCTTTTGGACCTAGACTTGGCACTCTGGTACCGCTTGCTGTGCGGTAGCAGAGAGAACAGTCTATGACTTGGGTGACTGGAGTCTTTGTCAATTTTTTGGGCCTCCCTCTTACACCTCCAAGTATATAGGTCCTGGATGGCAGGAAGCTTGGCTCCAGTGATGTACTGGGCCGTACGCACTACCCTCTGTAGCGCCTTACGGTCGGATGCCGAGCAGTTGCCATACCAGGCGGTGATGCAACTGGTCAGGAAGCTCTCGATGGTGCAGCTGTAGAACTTTTTGAGGATCTTGGGACCAATGCCAAATCTTTTCAGTCTCCTGAGGTGGAAAAGGCGTTGTCGTGCCCTCTTCCCGACTGTCTTGGTGTGTTTGAACCATGATAGTTTGTTGGTGATGTGGACACCAAGGAACTTGAAACTCTCGACCTGCTCCACTACAGCCCCGTCGATGTGAATGGGGCGTGTTCCCAGTCCCTGTCCCTGAAAATCCTCCCCAGAGCATGATGCTGCCACCACCATGCTTCACCGTAGGGATGGTGCCAGGTTTCCTCCAAACGTGATCTCATCCCAGGTAAGAGGGGGAGTGGCAGCAGCAGCAGGTTCTCCCCATGTGAGCTGAGTCCAGTGGACCAGTCCTGTATCCCCCCACCCAGACAGCGACAGTGGTCTAAACCATGGCTAGCTATCCACAATCTGGCTCGACTAAACAAGGTTTACCAAGAGGGAAGGAGGGAGAGGAAGGTAGAGGAAGAGAAAGAGGGAGGAGAGGAAGGAGGAAAGGGAGAAAATGACTGTAAGAAGGACTGTAAGACTGTAAGAAGGAAAGGAGGGAGAAGGCCGAGCAAGAGGAAGAGGAAGAGGTGGAAGATAACAAGGAGAGTTGATCTGTCCATCACTACCATAAGGAGATCTCTTCTGGGGCCTCTTGTTCTCTCCTCTTTCCCACAGAGGAGCACCTTTCGCAGGCAGCCCAGAGCAGACTCTCCGCTGAGAGAAGGCTAGCCCCTGGAGGTTTCACCTTGGATTTATACAGAGAACCCCCCAGTACTCAAACTGCTTTACATTGTAGAGGGTGATCTAATCTCATTGGAGGCGACCCAATGACCCAGAAATGCTCCATGGACAGACTTCCTCCCTGCTCCCCGTCTCGCTGGCAGGGGGCTCGTAGGAACACCCTCCCTTCCTTGACTCCAGCAACACCCCTTCTTCACCTGCCCCCCTTATCATGTTATGAGTCTCACCTACAGGTCCCGCCCCCTGGCCTACCTGTTGCAGGTGTAAGTATGGTGTGTCGGACAGCTGCCCTCCACCTCCTCCCCCTCCTCCCCCTCCTCCCCCTCCTTCCCTCTTTCTCCCACTCCCCCCATCTCTCGCGCTCTCTCCTCCTCCCCCTCTCTTCCCTTTAAAGCAATAGTTTAAACCTACACACTTCCTTAAACCTAAAATAAGTCAAGAAGTAATTTTGTGTGGAAGTCAAACATTTGTTCAGAACGACAAAATCGAGACCTTTACATAGCCCATCTCTCATTGTCTATAGGAGTGATGTACACTGGTCAAATTGCCCAAATGTTAATTTAGACATTCACAAATTTTACAGATTTTGACTCTCACTAATGGCATGAAATGTTTGGCAAAGTAGTAAAGAAGGTTGTATTATACTTTTCTTGTGTACTAGATCATATGGTTTGGAAAGTGTTTTTTTTCTCAGACATAAATGAACAATTCCAGGTGAAAGCTAAAGGTCGTAGCTTCCTGGGGGGAGGGACACCACTACATTAATAAAATATTTCCCTCTTGCTAGATTGATGACTAAAGCCCTAGTGAAACAGTGCAAAATGGTTGTCAGCTCAACTGGTTAAATACAAGACCTGTTCATTGTGAAATGTATGTGTTCAAGTCTAATAATTTTGCTCTATATATTTTCTACTCTGTATGTAATTTTATCTGTTTAAGCTGTTTGGATTGTTAATTGATATAACACAGGGCACCATTGAAAAAGAGACACTGGTCTCAATTGGGATTCCCTGTAAAAATAAAGAGGAATATGATAGAGGGAATATGATAGCGAGTATTATGATGGAGTGGAATATGATGGAGAGAAATATAATAGAGAGAATATGATGGAGGGAATATGATAGAGGAATTTGATGGAGGGGAATATGATAGAGAATGAATGGAGGAATGTGTGACGCTCTTGAGCAACAAAGGTTGTCTGTTTGGTTATATCAACTGGAAAGACACGGATAAGAAAATGTTCAAACATAATTTTAAACAATACTTTTCTATAGTCAGCTGATATTGATTTCTTTATTTAATTATTTATTAAACTTAAATGCTAAACATCAATGACACCTACTCTTCAATTACATTTTTTGGGCCTATATAATTACACATCCAGCTAATTTTATCCCTCTATGAGCATGCGTACCGTAAAGATACCGTAAGGATCACTCGACTGCAACAGCTCTCGTTGATTTAATCGATCAATGGCTCAGATCACTTGACCAAGATAAACTTGTGGATGAGCTGCTTCTTGATTTTAGTGCTGCAGTTGACCTTGTTGATCATATGGCTAATAGCTGAGGCCATTGAAGAGAGATGTTTTCTTGAACCCTCATTTCTTTTTTGGAACTTTGTTACTGAGGTGACATAGACTATGGAAGACTTGTTTTACTGTAGTAAGGTAGCCTATGTATTTCATTGATGATGATGATGATGATGATGAAAAATATTGGCATTAGTGGTAGGCTGAGATCGAACAAACAACCTAAGTAAGCCTGGCTGCTATTTATGATATCTAAAACATATAGACTTTTAATTAGGCAAAACACATGTCGTTTGAATGGTCAACCATTTTACATGAGTTACAGCATTTTATTTTAATAAAAAATTAGGTTATATGGATTCATTGTATATATTAGGTATGACTGTGCTGCATAGGTACAAAAAATCTAAAATAAATAAACTAAATTGTGCCAGCATTTGATAACACATGAAAGCTGCTGTGGGTAACCATGGCAATGGGGACTCCATTGTGACATCACAAGATTCCGATTCTGGAAGGTTACCTGTTGCACAGACAAACTGAACAGTGCAAAGAGACTGATTCAACTAACCACTGACAAATTATTAATGTCCTATTTCATTAGTGAGAGAACACACTGCTTACTTCAGAGGTAGGTTGTAATATAACTTATTGTGAATGTGTTTCAGTAGTATAACTTATTTTCAAATTACTTGTGAATGAATGTGACATTTTAAGTAGACCTAACATGACTAGTGAAACTGTTGAAGAGAGATAGTTTGCTTGAGTCCTCTTTTTGTGAGAAAATGCTTCATCCTGACACCTGAGATGTCATGTTACAATTGTAGTGAGCCAGCCTAATGGCTAATGCATTCTATTGATGACAGAAAAAAAACCTCTCTCTGTGTTAATCACCAACATATGTTGTAATCAATTATCTCAATAAATATGTACCAAAAGAGTAGGTTGTGTAAAAAAACAAGTACGCCTACCTAATTTGTAGCTGATTCATTTCTAATAAGAATAATATGTTCTTAATTGAATGGACATCCATTTCAAATGGTTGAATTGATAGACCTCTTTAAATTGAGGTGCACTCAAGGGCACTCAAAGAGAAGACTGGCATTTTTACCTCCTTGGTTTTTAAAATAGATGAAACTGTACAAGTTAGGTCCTGCATGGATATAGAGTCATTTTCTACCCAAAACACAGTGTTTTCAATGATATGATGGAAGTGATTAGTGTGGTTTGTGAGAACCAGGCCCAATATGGAGTAGAGCTAAATGAGGGGTTGAATAAGGCTCAATAGTAAGGTACAGAAAGACCCTGAAGTTTGCTTTTTAAAGTCTGTGTTGTGCTTTTTCATCTGCCATGGCAACGCCTTGTATCACAATGATGATGTCATGAAGGATATTGTTCACGAAATGATAAGAACAGCCAAAATCGATTCATTTGAACTTGGTCGCTTTTCCAGTAGCCAACTTTTTACTAGTAATTCAGATAGGCCTATTGCCTAAACATATCTGGATCAGGATTCTCACTTGACTAATTGTAAGTAGCTGGGAAGAAAACGTGTGCACATTGTAAAGAGATGCATTATTATTTGGTTAGCAACACCCACTTACTACAACGTTGTGTATTTTCCAGAGTTATTGTTAGCTGAGGAAGACATGGAGGGTTCAACGCTGACACAGAGGAGGGGTGAGTGTCGGTTGGAGGAAAGGGCGATCTAGACAGACTACGTGATGGAGCTGGGAGCCAGGTTGGCTCTGGTTTTGCAGATCCAGAAGGATCAGGAGAAGAAGATGAAGAGGATTTGGTTCAAGACGAGGAAAATGCCAAGACTGATTGAGGAGGTAACAAGACCAACTTTGACAAAGTCGACAAGAGTTCTGTTTAACAATATTAAATTAAAGCAAATATAAGTTATTGTAAGGGCAAAATGTTCCATATGCCATGGAATGTAAGCTAACAATGTTTTGTCCTTATTTCTTTTTGTATTAGGCTACACCATGGCAATGCTTATAACTGTTCTTGTCTAAATGTGTTGTATCGTGTCTGTCTGTTTCAGTGAATTTATGTCCTCAGTTCTTATGGTTGTCTGGTCATAAAAAATAAACAACCGTTCTATCATAGACGCTCATATCAGGATTATGTGGTTGTCTCACCTAGCTACCTTAAGTTGAATGCACTAACTAACTATAAGTCGTTCTGGATAAAAGCGTCTGATAAATGGCTATAATGTCAAATGTTATGCTGGGTGTGGGGCATGTATTTTTACACTTAGCTGGCCCATTGGCTAGGGGACCAAGGGTTGGGACAGACTGGTGCAGAGCATCTTAGAGGACACTAATATATATATATATATATATATATATATATATATATATATATATATATATATATATATATATATATGTATGTGATGTATAAGTAAGTAGTGCTGACTCATACAGTATGTATGTATGTATGTACTGAATGTGATCACTTTCATCATGTCTGTTTCTTTTCTCACGCAGAATGTGTGAGATGTGAGCAACTGTCCTCTCACTGAGTTCATGGCTCCCTGTATTGACTCCCTCCCACCACTGGCTTTCACCAATCAGAGGCCTATACCTACCATGTTGCATCCCCCCTCTCCATTTGCCATACGCGCTCAGGATGCACAGCGGTTCATTGTATTTTCATACTTTGTCCCTGAAACCTGCCAGTCTGCTGAATGCCCAGTTGCCACAGAGGCCACTGCAGATGTATCTACAGGTATACGAGAGGACCTATGGACAGATATACATCTTTCCTCAATGCTGCATCGATACCTGCCACACTTCTTTGACGAAGACTCCATGCAGCCACATCAGGCAGTAGAGGGCACCACCGAGGTCTCAGTTGCTCCAGTGGCAATATCTAATGTTGAGGAAGAGGACAGATTCTATCATTACTCCCTCCCACCCCTGGCTCAGCGGTTCATTGGCAATTCATTCAATTTCCTCGAAACCTCTAAGCCTGCTGTTTCAGCCACAGAGTGCCCAGTTGCCACAGAGACCACTGCTACCACAGCCACTGTCAAGGGAGAGAATCGATGGGCAGCTAGAAGTCTTCCTTCAGTGCTGCCTACATGCCTGCCAACAGTCTTTGACGATGACTTCATGCCATCAGAGCAGACAGTAGAGGATACCTATGAGGTCTCAGTTGCTACAGAGACCACTGCAGGCACAGCTACTGTTGATTTTGAAGTGTACAGATCAGCAGCTAAATGCCCTGTCCCAATGCTGCCTCCAAGTCTGCCACTTGTCTTTGAAGTTGACTACAAACTGCCAGGGGAGGCAGTAGAGGACACCACCAAGTGTCCAGTTATCAGTGAAACAAACAATGATGTGTCCACTCACCTCAAAGAGGACATGGCAGCTGATCAAAGCCCTCCTGACCCTGCAGCACTGCCTCCAAGCTCGCCATGTATCCGAGACTCTGACCACAAACTGACAGAGGAGACAAAAGAGGATGCCACCGAGTCCTCCGTTACCACAGCGATCACTGCAGGCACATCCATTGTCCAGGGAGAGAACCTGTTGGGTGATAAAAGCCCGGCTCCAATGCTGCCTTCAAAGTTGCCACACATTCTAGACAATGGCCACAAGCAGCCAGAGGAGGCAGTAGAGGACACCACCAAGAGTCAAGTGTCCAGGGAAGCGGCCGTTTCCGTCTCCACTGTCCACACTCTGCCAGGGGAGGCAGTAGAGGACACCAACAAGTGTCCAGTTGCCAGCGAAGCAGCCGTTTCTGTGTCCACTGTCCACACGGAGGAGTGTTTGGCTGATAAAAGTCCTCCTGCACCTGCAACACTGCCTCTAATCCTGACCTGCACCCACAACAATGACAGCAAACCGCTATGGAAGACAGTTGAGTGCACTACAAAGTGCTCAGTCGACACAGAGGCAACTGTTGCCATTTACACCTGGGATGATAAAAGTCCTCCAGGTCTGCAATGCATTCACAACAACAATGACCACAAGCAGCCAGAGGAGACAGTTGAGGACACCACATAGTGCTCAGTTAACACAGAGGCAAGTGCAGTTGCATCCACTGTCAAGAGAGAGGAACTGATGAGTGATAAAAGCCCTGTCCTAGCACTTCCTCCAAGCCTGGCATGCATCCATGACAAGGACCACAAGCAGCCAGAGCAGAAAGGGAAGGGCACTAGTGAAGAGGTGGATCGCTGCCGTCATGCTCACCAGCTGGTCCCAGATGCTAACTTAACTCTGGCAACCCCTCTGCTCTGCATGGCCACTAAGACGCCTGTTAGAGTGAGAGCCTCCATATGCAGGTCAGAGGATGAGGAACCCAGGCCCTGGACGCTGAAAAAGGCAAAGGTAGGTGTCCTATTTTACACTTCTACTCTACAGGGTTGGGGGTCTGTTCCATTTCAATTCAAAGCATTGAATTAAGTACTTCCTGAATTGACTGGAATTGAAATTGAATTGACCCCAACCCTGCTAATCTATGCTCATAGTATAAAACATCACCCCTTACTAGGGTTAACATTTGTATTACGTTTGGTGTGGACCCAGGAAGAACATCTATGGCTATTACAAAATCGGTTTGGGATACAAATAAACAAGTTACCTCAATTACTGTCCTCTAAATTGTGTGCCCCATGAGGCCATCAATGTATGTTGATCACTCAAATGTGTATTGAATGTGCCACATTGGAACAATATTACATCTAGAGTCAATGTCTTCCTGTTAGGATTATTGGACAGGCATTGACATTGAGAGTGAAGAGAGGAGCGTCAAGGAGGAGGTGAGCCCGAGGGAGGGTTTGAAGAGTGAGGCGGACCGTGCCCATTCCAAGAGCTCCAATGGGACGGTTTCATCAGAGAGAGCAGAGACCATCCTGGGAAGAGTGGGCTTTCTGGCCATGAACCTCAAGCAGAAAGTCACATTTTTAAAGATGGAGGAAAAAGAGAAAAATAAGGAACTGAATAAGAAGTTGAAAGATGACGAGAAAGAGAGAAAGGTCTCTTGCCTCGAGGTTGTCGGGAGAGGTTGTGTTTTCTCTAGCAGGAGATAAGCTGGCTTCTTATATGTTGTTGAGTAAAGCTTAAACCATGTATTTAGATTGTATGTAGGTATTGTAGTCAGGTATTATAGGTAGTTTACTTAGGTAGTTATTGTAGGTTATTGTAGGTAATTATTGTAGGTAAGTATTCTATTCGGTGGACCCCGGCGAAGCACGAGTGCTAGCTAACCCACCACTTGGACCAACAAAGCTAGCTAGCTAGTGGGTAGCTACTGGTAACTTTTAGCAACTGTGGTTAGTTGTTTCCAATGTTATTTCACGCTTAAGAGTACCTGTAATTGAGCCAGCTAGCTACCGACCATTCAGCTGTTCTTCTAACCTCATTATCCGAGGCATTAACGTTAGATGGTTGGTGGCTGCTGTACTTAATTACAGCTACTGATTGCAGCCTGCCACCCAGTTAGCTGGCAAAATATGATTAGACAAATAATAATATTTATTTGAATGATACAGTATGTTACTAAATTGAAATTAAAATGAAATGTTTTTGTAATTATAACATTTTACGAAATGTAAAAAGAAAACTTTAAAAAATAATAATAATAACAAAAGCAAGGTAAAAAGAAAAGGAAACCGATCCAGATTCCTATTACCAGTGTAAAAACAAAGGGGGGAGGTGTCAATGTAAATAGTCCGGGTGGCCATTTGATTAATTGTTCAGCAGTCTTATGAATTGGGGATAGAAGCTGTTAAGGGGCCTTTTGGACCTAGACTTGGCACTCTGGTACCGCTTGCTGTGCGGTAGCAGAGAGAACAGTCTATGACTTGGGTGACTGGAGTCTTTGTCAATTTTTTGGGCCTCCCTCTTACACCTCCAAGTATATAGGTCCTGGATGGCAGGAAGCTTGGCTCCAGTGATGTACTGGGCCGTACGCACTACCCTCTGTAGCGCCTTACGGTCGGATGCCGAGCAGTTGCCATACCAGGCGGTGATGCAACTGGTCAGGAAGCTCTCGATGGTGCAGCTGTAGAACTTTTTGAGGATCTTGGGACCAATGCCAAATCTTTTCAGTCTCCTGAGGTGGAAAAGGCGTTGTCGTGCCCTCTTCCCGACTGTCTTGGTGTGTTTGAACCATGATAGTTTGTTGGTGATGTGGACACCAAGGAACTTGAAACTCTCGACCTGCTCCACTACAGCCCCGTCGATGTGAATGGGGCGTGTTCCCAGTCCCTGTCCCTGAAAATCCTCCCCGGAGCATGATGCTGCCACCACCATGCTTCACCGTAGGGATGGTGCCAGGTTTCCTCCAAACGTGATCTCATCCCAGGTAAGAGGGGGAGTGGCAGCAGCAGCAGGTTCTCCCCATGTGAGCTGAGTCCAGTGGACCAGTCCTGTATCCCCCCACCCAGACAGCGACAGTGGTCTAAACCATGGCTAGCTATCCACAATCTGGCTCGACTAAACAAGGTTTACCAAGAGGGAAGGAGGGAGAGGAAGGTAGAGGAAGAGAAAGAGGGAGGAGAGGAAGGAGGAAAGGGAGAAAATGACTGTAAGAAGGACTGTAAGACTGTAAGAAGGAAAGGAGGGAGAAGGCCGAGCAAGAGGAAGAGGAAGAGGTGGAAGATAACAAGGAGAGTTGATCTGTCCATCACTACCATAAGGAGATCTCTTCTGGGGCCTTTTGTTCTCTCCTCTTTCCCACAGAGGAGCACCTTTCGCAGGCAGCCCAGAGCAGACTCTCCGCTGAGAGAAGGCTAGCCCCTGGAGGTTTCACCTTGGATTTATACAGAGAACCCCCCAGTACTCAAACTGCTTTACATTGTAGAGGGTGATCTAATCTCATTGGAGGTGACCCAATGACCCAGAAATGCTCCATGGACAGACTTCCTCCCTGCTCCCCGTCTCGCTGGCAGGGGGCTCGTAGGAACACCCTCCCTTCCTTGACTCCAGCAACACCCCTTCTTCACCTGCCCCCCTTATCATGTTATGAGTCTCACCTACAGGTCCCGCCCCCTGGCCTACCTGTTGCAGGTGTAAGTATGGTGTGTCGGACACAGCTGCCCTCCACCTCCTCCCCCTCCTCCCCCTCCTCCCCCTCCTTCCCTCTTTCTCCCACTCCCCCCATCTCTCGCGCTCTCTCCTCCTCCCCCTCTCTTCCCTTTAAAGCAATAGTTTATACCTACACACTTCCTTAAACCTAAAATAAGTCAAGAAGTAATTTTGTGTGGAAGTCAAACATTTGTTCAGAACGACAAAATCGAGACCTTTACCTAGCCCATCTCTCATTGTCTATAGGAGTGATGTACACTGGTCAAATTGCCCAAATGTTAATTTAGACATTGACAAATTTTACAGATTTTGACTCTCACTAATGTCATGAAATGTTTGGCAAAGTAGTAAAGAAGGTTGTATTATACTTTTCTTGTGTACTAGATCATATGGTTTGGAAAGTGTTTTTTTTCTCAGACATAAATGAACAATTCCAGGTGAAAGCTAAAGGTCGTAGCTTCCTGGGGGAGGGACACCACTACATTAATAAAATATTTCCCTCTTGCTAGATTGATGACTAAAGCCCTAGTGAAACAGTGCAAAATGGTTGTCAGCTCAACTGGTTAAATACAAGACCTGTTCATTGTGAAATGTATGTGTTCAAGTCTAATAATTTTGCTCTATATATTTTCTACTCTGTATGTAATTTTATCTGTTTAAGCTGTTTGGATTGTTAATTGATATAACACAGGGCACCATTGAAAAAGAGACACTGGTATCAATTGGGATTCCCTGTAAAAATAAAGAGGAATATGATAGAGGGAATATGATAGCGAGTATTATGATGGAGTGGAATATGATGGAGAGAAATATAATAGAGAGAATATGATGGAGGGAATATGATAGAGGAATTTGATGGAGGGGAATATGATAGAGAATGAATGGAGGAATGTGTGACGCTCTTGAGCAACAAAGGTTGTCTGTTTGGTTATATCAACTGGAAAGACACGGATAAGAAAATGTTCAAACATAATTTTAAACAATACTTTTCTATAGTCAGCTGATATTGATTTCTTTATTTAATTATTTATTAAACTTAAATGCTAAACATCAATGACACCTACTCTTCAATTACATTTTTTGGGCCTATATAATTACACATCCAGCTAATTTTATCCCTCTATGGGCATGCGTACCGTAAAGATACCGTAAGGATCACTCGACTGCAACAGCTCTCGTTGATTTAATCGATCAATGGCTCAGATCACTTGACCAAGATAAACTTGTGGATGAGCTGCTTCTTGATTTTAGTGCTGCAGTTGACCTTGTTGATCATATGGCTAATAGCTGAGGCCATTGAAGAGAGATGTTTTCTTGAACCCTCATTTCTTTTTTGGAACTTTGTTACTGAGGTGACATAGACTATGGAAGACTTGTTTTACTGTAGTAAGGTAGCCTATGTATTTCATTGATGATGATGAAAAATATTGGCATTAGTGGTAGGCTGAGATCGAACAAACAACCTAAGTAAGCCTGGCTGCTATTTATGATATCTAAAACATATAGACTTTTAATTAGGCAAAACACATGTCGTTTGAATGGTCAACCATTTTACATGAGTTACAGCATTTTATTTTAATAAAAAATTAGGTTATATGGATTCATTGTATATATTAGGTATGACTGTGCTGCATAGGTACAAAAAATCTAAAATAAATAAACTAAATTGTGCCAGCATTTGATAACACATGAAAGCTGCTGTGGGTAACCATGGCAATGGGGACTCCATTGTGACATCACAAGATTCCGATTCTGGAAGGTTACCTGTTGCACAGACAAACTGAACAGTGCAAAGAGACTGATTCAACTAACCACTGACAAATTATTAATGTCCTATTTCATTAGTGAGAGAACACACTGCTTACTTCAGAGGTAGGTTGTAATATAACTTATTGTGAATGTGTTTCAGTAGTATAACTTATTTTCAAATTACTTGTGTATGAATGTGACATTTTAAGTAGACCTAACATGACTAGTGAAACTGTTGAAGAGAGATAGTTTGCTTGAGTCCTCTTTTTGTGAGAAAATGCTTCATCCTGACACCTGAGATGTCATGTTACAATTGTAGTGAGCCAGCCTAATGGCTAATGCATTCTATTGATGACAGAAAAAAAACCTCTCTCTGTGTTAATCACCAACATATGTTGTAATCAATTATCTCAATAAATATGTACCAAAAGAGTAGGTTGTGTAAAAAAACAAGTACGCCTACCTAATTTGTAGCTGATTCATTTCTAATAAGAATAATATGTTCTTAATTGAATGGACATCCATTTCAAATGGTTGAATTGATAGACCTCTTTAAATTGAGGTGCACTCAAGGGCACTCAAAGAGAAGACTGGCATTTTTACCTCCTTGGTTTTTAAAATAGATGAAACTGTACAAGTTAGGTCCTGCATGGATATAGAGTCATTTTCTACCCAAAACACAGTGTTTTCAATGATATGATGGAAGTGATTAGTGTGGTTTGTGAGAACCAGGCCCAATATGGAGTAGAGCTACATGAGGGGTTGAATAAGGCTCAATAGTAAGGTACAGAAAGACCCTGAAGTTTGCTTTTTAAAGTCTGTGTTGTGCTTTTTCATCTGCCATGGCAACGCCTTGCATCACAATGATGATGTCATGAAGGATATTGTTCACGAAATGATAAGAACAGCCAAAATCGATTCATTTGAACTTGGTCGCTTTTCCAGTAGCCAACTTTTTACTAGTAATTCAGATAGGCCTATTGCCTAAACATATCTGGATCAGGATTCTCACTTGATTAATTGTAAGTAGCTGGGAAGAAAACGTGTGCACATTGTAAAGAGATGCATTATTATTTGGTTAGCAACACCCACTTACTACAACGTTGTGTATTTTCCAGAGTTATTGTTAGCTAAGAGGAAGACATGGAGGGTTCAACGCTGACACAGAGGAGGGGTGAGTGTCGGTTGGAGGAAAGGGCGATCTAGACAGACTACGTGATGGAGCTGGGAGCCAGGTTGGCTCTGGTTTTGCAGATCCAGAAGGATCAGGAGAAGAAGATGAAGAGGATTTGGTTCAAGACGAGGAAAATGCCAAGACTGATTGAGGAGGTAACAAGACCAACTTTGACAAAGTCGACAAGAGTTATGTTTAACAATATTAATTAAAGCAAATATAAGTTATTGTAAGGGCAAAATGTTCCATATGCCATGGAATGTAAGCTAACAATGTTTTGTCCTTATTTCTTTTTGTATTAGGCTACACCATGGCAATGCTTATAACTGTTCTTGTCTAAATGTGTTGTATCGTGTCTGTCTGTTTCAGTGAATTTATGTCCTCAGTTCTTATGGTTGTCTGGTCATAAAAAATAAACAACCGTTCTATCATAGACGCTCATATCAGGATTATGTGGTTGTCTCACCTAGCTACCTTAAGTTGAATGCACTAACTAACTATAAGTCGTTCTGGATAAAAGCGTCTGATAAATGGCTAAAATGTCAAATGTTATGCTGGGTGTGGGGCATGTATTTTTACACTTAGCTGGCCCATTGGCTAGGGGACCAAGGGTTGGGACGGACTGGTGCAGAGCATCTTAGAGGACACTATATATATATATATATATATGTGATGTATAAGTAAGTAGTGCTGACTCATACAGTATGTATGTATGTATGTACTGAATGTGATCACTTTCATCATGTCTGTTTCTTTTCTCACGCAGAATGTGTGAGATGTGAGCAACTGTCCTCTCACTGAGTTCATGGCTCCCTGTATTGACTCCCTCCCACCACTGGCTTTCACCAATCAGAGGCCTATACCTACCATGTTGCATCCCCCCTCTCCATTTGCCATACGCGCTCAGGATGCACAGCGGTTCATTGTATTTTCATACTTTGTCCCTGAAACCTGCCAGTCTGCTGAATGCCCAGTTGCCACAGAGGCCACTGCAGACGTATCTACAGGTATACGAGAGGACCTATGGACAGATATACATCTTTCCTCAATGCTGCATCGATACCTGCCACACTTCTTTGACGAAGACTCCATGCAGCCACATCAGGCAGTAGAGGGCACCACTGAGGTCTCAGTTGCTCCATTGGCAATATCTAATGTTGAGGAAGAGGACAGATTCTATCATTACTCCCTCCCACCCCTGGCTCAGCGGTTCATTGGCAATTCATTCAATTTCCTCGAAACCTCTAAGCCTGCTGTTTCAGCCACAGAGTGCCCAGTTGCCACAGAGACCACTGCTACCACAGCCACTGTCAAGGGAGAGAATCGATGGGCAGCTAGAAGTCTTCCTTCAGTGCTGCCTACATGCCTGCCAACAGTCTTTGACGATGACTTCATGCCATCAGAGCAGACAGTAGAGGATACCTATGAGGTCTCAGTTGCTACAGAGACCACTGCAGGCACAGCTACTGTTGATTTTGGAGTGTACAGATCAGCAGCTAAATGCCCTGTCCCAATGCTGCCTCCAAGTCTGCCACTTTGTCTTTGAAGTTGACTACAAACTGCCAGGGGAGGCAGTAGAGGACACCACCAAGTGTCCAGTTATCAGTGAAACAAACAATGATGTGTCCACTCACCTCAAAGAGGACATGGCAGCTGATCAAAGCCCTCCTGACCCTGCAGCACTGCCTCCAAGCTCGCCATGTATCCGAGACTCTGACCACAAACTGACAGAGGAGACAAAAGAGGATGCCACCGAGTCCTCCGTTACCACAGCGATCACTGCAGGCACATCCATTGTCCAGGGAGATAACCTGTTGGGTGATAAAAGCCCGGCTCCAATGCTGCCTTCAAAGTTGCCACACATTCTAGACAATGGCCACAAGCAGCCAGAGGAGGCAGTAGAGGACACCACCAAGAGTCAAGTGTCCAGGGAAGCGGCCGTTTCCGTCTCCACTGTCCACACTCTGCCAGGGGAGGCAGTAGAGGACACCAACAAGTGTCCAGTTGCCAGGGAAGCAGCCGTTTCTGTGTCCACTGTCCACACGGAGGAGTGTTTGGCTGATAAAAGTCCTCCTGCACCTGCAACACTGCCTCTAATCCTGACCTGCACCCACAACAATGACCACAAACCGCTATGGAAGACAGTTGAGTGCACTACAAAGTGCTCAGTCGACACAGAGGCAACTGTTGCTATTTACACCTGGGATGATAAAAGTCCTCCAGGTCTGCAATGCATTCACAACAACAATGACCACAAGCAGCCAGAGGAGACAGTTGAGGACACCACATAGTGCTCAGTTAACACAGAGGCAAGTGCAGTTGCATCCACTGTCAAGAGAGAGGAACTGATGAGTGATAAAAGCCCTGTCCTAGCACTTCCTCCAAGCCTGGCATGCATCCATGACAAGGACCACAAGCAGCCAGAGCAGAAAGGGAAGGGCACTAGTGAAGAGGTGGATCGCTGCCCTCATGCTCACCAGCTGGTCCCAGATGCTAACTTAACTCTGGCAACCCCTCTGCTCTGCATGGCCACTAAGACGCCTGTTAGAGTGAGAGCCTCCATATGCAGGTCAGAGGATGAGGAACCCAGGCCCTGGACGCTGAAAAAGGCAAAGGTAGGTGTCCTATTTTACACTTCTACTCTACAGGGTTGGGGGTCTGTTCCATTTCAATTCAAAGCATTGAATTAAGTACTTCCTGAATTGACTGGAATTGAAATTGAATTGACCCCAACCCTGCTAATCTATGCTCATAGTATAAAACATCACCCCTTACTAGGGTTAACATTTGTATTACGTTTGGTGTGGACCCAGGAAGAACATCTATGGCTATTACAAAATCAGTTTGGGATACAAATAAACAAGTTACCTCAATTACTGTCCTCTAAATTGTGTGCCCCATGAGGCCATCAATGTATGTTGATCACTCAAATGTGTATTGAATGTGCCACATTGGAACAATATTACATCTAGAGTCAATGTCTTCCTGTTAGGATTATTGGACAGGCATTGACATTGAGAGTGAAGAGAGGAGCGTCAAGGAGGAGGTGAGATCGAGGGAGGGTTTGAAAAGTGAGGCGGACCGTGCCCATTCCAAGAGCTCCAATGGGACGGTTTCATCAGAGAGAGCAGAGACCATCCTGGGAAGAGTGGGCTTTCTGGCCATGAACCTCAAGCAGAAAGTCACATTTTTAAAGATGGAGGAAAAAGAGAAAAATAAGGAACTGAATAAGAAGTTGAAAGATGACGAGAAAGAGAGAAAGGTCTCTTGCCTCGAGGTTGTCGGGAGAGGTTGTGTTTTCTCTAGCAGGAGATAAGCTGGCTTCTTATATGTTGTTGAGTAAAGCTTAAACCATGTATTTAGATTGTATGTAGGTATTGTAGTCAGGTATTATAGGTAGTTTACTTAGGTAGTTATTGTAGGTTATTGTAGGTAATTATTGTAGGTAAGTATTCTATTCGGTGGACCCCGGCGAAGCACGAGTGCTAGCTAACCCACCACTTGGACCAACAAAGCTAGCTAGCTAGTGGGTAGCTACTGGTAACTTTTAGCAACTGTGGTTAGTTGTTTCCAATGTTATTTCACGCTTAAGAGTAACTGTAATTGAGCCAGCTAGCTACCGACCATTCAGCTGTTCTTCTAACCTCATTATCCGAGGCATTAATGTTAGATGGTTGGTGGCTGCTGTACTTAATTACAGCTACTGATTGCAGCCTGCCACCCAGTTAGCTGGCAAAATATGATTAGACAAATAATAATATTTATTTGAATGATACAGTATGTTACTAAATTGAAATTAAAATGAAATGTTTTTGTAATTATAACATTTTACGAAATGTAAAAAGAAAACTTTAAAAAATAATAATAATAACAAAAGCAAGGTAAAAAGAAAAGGAAACCGATCCAGATTCCTATTACCAGTGTAAAAACAAAGGGGGGAGGTGTCAATGTAAATAGTCCGGGTGGCCATTTGATTAATTGTTCAGCAGTCTTATGAATTGGGGATAGAAGCTGTTAAGGAGCCTTTTGGACCTAGACTTGGCACTCTGGTACCGCTTGCTGTGCGGTAGCAGAGAGAACAGTCTATGACTTGGGTGACTGGAGTCTTTGTCAATTTTTTGGGCCTCCCTCTTACACCTCCAAGTATATAGGTCCTGGATGGCAGGAAGCTTGGCTCCAGTGATGTACTGGGCCGTACGCACTACCCTCTGTAGCGCCTTACGGTCGGATGCCGAGCAGTTGCCATACCAGGCGGTGATGCAACTGGTCAGGAAGCTCTCGATGGTGCAGCTGTAGAACTTTTTGAGGATCTTGGGGACCAATGCCAAATCTTTTCAGTCTCCTGAGGTGGAAAAGGCGTTGTCGTGCCCTCTTCACGACTGTCTTGGTGTGTTTGAACCATGATAGTTTGTTGGTGATGTGGACACCAAGGAACTTGAAACTCTCGACCTGCTCCACTACAGCCCCGTCGATGTGAATGGGACGTGTTCCCAGTCCCTGTCCCTGAAAATCCTCCCCGGAGCATGATGCTGCCACCACCATGCTTCACCGTAGGGATGGTGCCAGGTTTCCTCCAAACGTGATCTCATCCCAGGTAAGAGGGGGAGTGGCAGCAGCAGCAGGTTCTCCCCATGTGAGCTGAGTCCAGTGGACCAGTCCTGTATCCCCCCACCCAGACAGCGACAGTGGTCTAAACCATGGCTAGCTATCCACAATCTGGCTCGACTAAACAAGGTTTACCAAGAGGGAAGGAGGGAGAAGAAGGTAGAGGAAGAGAAAGAGGGAGGAGAGGAAGGAGGAAAGGGAGAAAATGACTGTAAGAAGGACTGTAAGACTGTAAGAAGGAAAGGAGGGAGAAGGCCGAGCAAGAGGAAGAGGAAGAGGTGGAAGATAACAAGGAGAGTTGATCTGTCCATCACTACCATAAGGAGATCTCTTCTGGGGCCTCTTGTTCTCTCCTCTTTCCCACAGAGGAGCACCTTTCGCAGGCAGCCCAGAGCAGACTCTCCGCTGAGAGAAGGCTAGCCCCTGGAGGTTTCACCTTGGATTTATACAGAGAACCCCCCAGTACTCAAACTGCTTTACATTGTAGAGGGTGATCTAATCTCATTGGAGGCGACCCAATGACCCAGAAATGCTCCATGGACAGACTTCCTCCCTGCTCCCCGTCTCGCTGGCAGGGGGCTCGTAGGAACACCCTCCCTTCCTTGACTCCAGCAACACCCCTTCTTCACCTGCCCCCCTTATCATGTTATGAGTCTCACCTACAGGTCCCGCCCCCTGGCCTACCTGTTGCAGGTGTAAGTATGGTGTGTCGGACACAGCTGCCCTCCACCTCCTCCCCCTCCTCCCCCTCCTTCCCTCTTTCTCCCACTCCCCCCATCTCTCGCGCTCTCTCCTCCTCCCCCTCTCTTCCCTTTAAAGCAATAGTTTAAACCTACACACTTCCTTAAACCTAAAATAAGTCAAGAAGTAATTTTGTGTGGAAGTCAAACATTTGTTCAGAACGACAAAATCGAGACCTTTACATAGCCCATCTCTCATTGTCTATAGGAGTGATGTACACTGGTCAAATTGCCCAAATGTTAATTTAGACATTCACACATTTTACAGATTTTGACTCTCACTAATGTCATGAAATGTTTGGCAAAGTAGTAAAGAAGGTTGTATTATACTTTTCTTGTGTACTAGATCATATGGTTTGTAAAGTGTTTTTTTTCTCAGACATAAATGAACAATTCCAGGTGAAAGCTAAAGGTCGTAGCTTCCTGGGGGGAGGGACACCACTACATTAATAAAATATTTCCCTCTTGCTAGATTGATGACTAAAGCCCTAGTGAAACAGTGCAAAATGGTTGTCAGCTCAACTGGTTAAATACAAGACCTGTTCATTGTGAAATGTATGTGTTCAAGTCTAATAATTTTGCTCTATATATTTTCTACTCTGTATGTAATTTTATCTGTTTAAGCTGTTTGGATTGTTAATTGATATAACACAGGGCACCATTGAAAAAGAGACACTGGTCTCAATTGGGATTCCCTGTAAAAATAAAGAGGAATATGATAGAGGGAATATGATAGCGAGTATTATGATGGAGTGGAACATGATGGAGAGAAATATAATAGAGAGAATATGATGGAGGGAATATGATAGAGGAATTGATGGAGGGGAATATGATAGAGAATTAATGGAGGAATGTGTGACGCTCTTGAGCAACAAAGGTTGTCTGTTTGGTTATATCAACTGGAAAGACACAGATAAGAAAATGTTCAAACATAATTTTAAACAATACTTTTCTATAGTCAGCTGATATTGATTTCTTTATTTAATTATTTATTAAACTTAAATGCTAAACATCAATGACACCTACTCTTCAATTACATTTTTTGGGCCTATATAATTACACATCCAGCTAATTTTATCCCTCTATGAGCATGCGTACCGTAAAGATACCGTAAGGATCACTCGACTGCAACAGCTCTCGTTGATTTAATCGATCAATGGCTCAGATCACTTGACCAAGATAAACTTGTGGATGAGCTGCTTCTTGATTTTAGTGCTGCAGTTGACCTTGTTGATCATATGGCTAATAGCTGAGGCCATTGAAGAGAGATGTTTTCTTGAACCCTCATTTCTTTTTTGGAACTTTGTTACTGAGGTGACATAGACTATGGAAGACTTGTTTTACTGTAGTAAGGTAGCCTATGTATTTCATTGATGATGATGATGATGATGATGAAAAATATTGGCATTAGTGGTAGGCTGAGATCGAACAAACAACCTAAGTAAGCCTGGCTGCTATTTATGATATCTAAAACATATAGACTTTTAATTAGGCAAAACACATGTCGTTTGAATGGTCAACCATTTTACATGAGTTACAGCATTTTATTTTAATAAAAAATTAGGTTATATGGATTCATTGTATATATTAGGTATGACTGTGCTGCATAGGTACAGAAAATCTAAAATAAATAAACGAAATTGTGCCAGCATTTGATAACACATGAAAGCTGCTGTGGGTAACCATGGCAATGGGGACTCCATTGTGACATCACAAGATTCCGATTCTGGAAGGTTACCTGTTGCACAGACAAACTGAACAGTGCAAAGAGACTGATTCAACTAACCACTGACAAATTATTAATGTCCTATTTCATTAGTGAGAGAACACACTGCTTACTTCAGAGGTAGGTTGTAATATAACTTATTGTGAATGTGTTTCAGTAGTATAACTTATTTTCAAATTACTTGCGTATGAATGTGACATTTTAAGTAGACCTAACATGACTAGTGAAACTGTTGAAGAAGAGATAGTTTGCTTGAGTCCTCTTTTTGTGAGAAAATGCTTCATCCTGACACCTGAGATGTCATGTTACAATTGTAGTGAGCCAGCCTAATGGCTAATGCATTCTATTGATGACAGAAAAAAAACCTCTCTCTGTGTTAATCACCAACATATGTTGTAATCAATTATCTCAATAAATATGTACCAAAAGAGTAGGTTGTGTAAAAAAACAAGTACGCCTACCTAATTTGTAGCTGATTCATTTCTAATAAGAATAATATGTTCTTAATTGAATGGACATCCATTTCAAATGGTTGAATTGATAGACCTCTTTAAATTGAGGTGCACTCAAGGGCACTCAAAGAGAAGACTGGCATTTTTACCTCCTTGGTTTTTAAAATAGATGAAACTGTACAAGTTAGGTCCTGCATGGATATAGAGTCATTTTCTACCCAAAACACAGTGTTTTCAATGATATGATGGAAGTGATTAGTGTGGTTTGTGAGAACCAGGCCCAATATGGAGTAGAGCTACATGAGGGGTTGAATAAGGCTCAATAGTAAGGTACAGAAAGACCCTGAAGTTTGCTTTTTAAAGTCTGTGTTGTGCTTTTTCATCTGCCATGGCAACGCCTTGCATCACAATGATGATGTCATGAAGGATATTGTTCACGAAATGATAAGAACAGCCAAAATCGATTCATTTGAACTTGGTCGCTTTTCCAGTAGCCAACTTTTTACTAGTAATTCAGATAGGCCTATTGCCTAAACATATCTGGATCAGGATTCTCACTTGCTTAATTGTAAGTAGCTGGGAAGAAAACGTGTGCACATTGTAAAGAGATGCATTATTATTTGGTTAGCAACACCCACTTACTACAACGTTGTGTATTTTCCAGAGTTATTGTTAGCTAAGAGGAAGACATGGAGGGTTCAACGCTGACACAGAGGAGGGGTGAGTGTCGGTTGGAGGAAAGGGCGATCTAGACAGACTACGTGATGGAGCTGGGAGCCAGGTTGGCTCTGGTTTTGCAGATCCAGAAGGATCAGGAGAAGAAGATGAAGAGGATTTGGTTCAAGACGAGGAAAATGCCAAGACTGATTGAGGAGGTAACAAGACCAACTTTGACAAAGTCGACAAGAGTTCTGTTTAACAATATTAATTAAAGCAAATATAAGTTATTGTAAGGGCAAAATGTTCCATATGCCATGGAATGTAAGCTAACAATGTTTTGTCCTAATTTCTTTTTGTATTAGGCTACACCATGGCAATGCTTATAACTGTTCTTGTCTAAATGTGTTGTATCGTGTCTGTCTGTTTCAGTGAATTTATGTCCTCAGTTCTTATGGTTGTCTGGTCATAAAAAATAAACAACCGTTCTATCATAGACGCTCATATCAGGATTTTGTGGTTGTCTCACCTAGCTACCTTAAGTTGAATGCACTAACTAACTATAAGTCGTTCTGGATAAAAGCGTCTGATAAATGGCTAAAATGTCAAATGTTATGCTGGGTGTGGGGCATGTATTTTTACACTTAGCTGGCCCATTGGCTAGGGGACCAAGGGTTGGGACAGACTGGTGCAGAGCATCTTAGAGGACACTATATATATATATATATATATATATATATATATATATATATATATATATGTGATGTATAAGTAAGTAGTGCTGACTCATACAGTATGTATGTATGTACTGAATGTGATCACTTTCATCATGTCTGTTTCTTTTCTCACGCAGAATGTGTGAGATGTGAGCAACTGTCCTCTCACTGAGTTCATGGCTCCCTGTATTGACTCCCTCCCACCACTGGCTTTCACCAATCAGAGGCCTATACCTACCATGTTGCATCCCCCCTCTCCATTTGCCATACACGCTCAGGATGCACAGCGGTTCATTGTATTTTCATACTTTGTCCCTGAAACCTGCCAGTCTGCTGAATGTCCAGTTGCCACAGAGGCCACTGCAGATGTATCTACAGGTATACGAGAGGACCTATGGACAGATATACATCTTTCCTCAATGCTGCATCGATACCTGCCACACTTCTTTGACGAAGACTCCATGCAGCCACATCAGGCAGTAGAGGGCACCACTGAGGTCTCAGTTGCTCCAGTGGCAATATCTAATGTTGAGGAAGAGGACAGATTCTATCATTACTCCCTCCCACCCCTGGCTCAGCGGTTCATTGGCAATTCATTCAATTTCCTCGAAACCTCTAAGCCTGCTGTTTCAGCCACAGAGTGCCCAGTTGCCACAGAGACCACTGCTACCTGACAGCCACTGTCAAGGGAGAGAATCGATGGGCAGCTAGAAGTCTTCCTTCAGTGCTGCCTACATGCCTGCCAACAGTCTTTGACGATGACTTCATGCCATCAGAGCAGACAGTAGAGGATACCTATGAGGTCTCAGTTGCTACAGAGACCACTGCAGGCACAGCTACTGTTGATTTTGGAGTGTACAGATCAGCAGCTAAATGCCCTGTCCCAATGCTGCCTCCAAGTCTGCCACTTGTCTTTGAAGTTGACTACAAACTGCCAGGGGAGGCAGTAGAGGACACCACCAAGTGTCCAGTTATCAGTGAAACAAACAATGATGTGTCCACTCACCTCAAAGAGGACATGGCAGCTGATCAAAGCCCTCCTGACCCTGCAGCACTGCCTCCAAGCTCACCATGTATCCGAGACTCTGACCACAAACTGACAGAGGAGACAAAAGAGGATGCCACCGAGTCCTCCGTTACCACAGCGATCACTGCAGGCACATCCATTGTCCAGGGAGAGAACCTGTTGGGTGATAAAAGCCCGGCTCCAATGCTGCCTTCAAAGTTGCCACACATTCTAGACAATGGCCACAAGCAGCCAGAGGAGGCAGTAGAGGACACCACCAAGAGTCAAGTGTCCAGGGAAGCGGCCGTTTCCGTCTCCACTGTCCACACTCTGCCAGGGGAGGCAGTAGAGGACACCAACAAGTGTCCAGTTGCCAGGGAAGCAGCCGTTTCTGTGTCCACTGTCCACACAGAGGAGTGTTTGGCTGATAAAAGTCCTCCTGCACCTGCAACACTGCCTCTAATCCTGACCTGCACCCACAACAATGACCACAAACCGCTATGGAAGACAGTTGAGTGCACTACAAAGTGCTCAGTCGACACAGAGGAAACTGTTGCTATTTACACCTGGGATGATAAAAGTCCTCCAGGTCTGCAATGCATTCACAACAACAATGACCACAAGCAGCCAGAGGAGACAGTTGAGGACACCACATAGTGCTCAGTTAACACAGAGGCAAGTGCAGTTGCATCCACTGTCAAGAGAGAGGAACTGATGAGTGATAAAAGCCCTGTCCTAGCACTTCCTCCAAGCCTGGCATGCATCCATGACAAGGACCACAAGCAGCCAGAGCAGAAAGGGAAGGGCACTAGTGAAGAGGTGGATCGCTGCCCTCATGCTCACCAGCTGGTCCCAGATGCTAACTTAACTCTGGCAACCCCTCTGCTCTGCATGGCCACTAAGACGCCTGTTAGAGTGAGAGCCTCCATATGCAGGTCAGAGGATGAGGAACCCAGGCCCTGGACGCTGAAAAAGGCAAAGGTAGGTGTCCTATTTTACACTTCTACTCTACAGGGTTGGGGGTCTGTTCCATTTCAATTCAAAGCATTGAATTAAGTACTTCCTGAATTGACTGGAATTGAAATTGAATTGACCCCAACCCTGCTAATCTATGCTCATAGTATAAAACATCACCCCTTACTAGGGTTAACATTTGTATTACGTTTGGTGTGGACCCAGGAAGAACATCTATGGCTATTACAAAATCGGTTTGGGATACAAATAAACAAGTTACCTCAATTACTGTCCTCTAAATTGTGTGCCCCATGAGGCCATCAATGTATGTTGATCACGCAAATGTGTATTGAATGTGCCACATTGGAACAATATTACATCTAGAGTCAATGTCTTCCTGTTAGGATTATTGGACAGGCATTGACATTGAGAGTGAAGAGAGGAGCGTCAAGGAGGAGGTGAGCCCGAGGGAGGGTTTGAAGAGTGAGGCGGACCGTGCCCATTCCAAGAGCTCCAATGGGACGGTTTCATCAGAGAGAGCAGAGACCATCCTGGGAAGTGTGGGCTTTCTGGCCATGAACCTCAAGCAGAAAGTCACATTTTTAAAGATGGAGGAAAAAGAGAAAAATAGGGAACTGAATAAGAAGTTGAAAGATGACGAGAAAGAGAGAAAGGTCTCTTGCCTCGAGGTTGTCGGGAGAGGTTGTGTTTTCTCTAGCAGGAGATAAGCTGGCTTCTTATATATTGTTGAGTAAAGCTTAAACCATGTATTTAGATTGTATGTAGGTATTGTAGTCAGGTATTATAGGTAGTTTACTTAGGTAGTTATTGTAGGTTATTGTAGGTAATTATTGTAGGTAAGTATTCTATTCGGTGGACCCCGGCGAAGCACGAGTGCTAGCTAACCCACCACTTGGACCAACAAAGCTAGCTAGCTAGTGGATAGCTACTGGTAACTTTTAGCAACTGTGGTTAGTTGTTTCCAATGTTATTTCACGCTTAAGAGTACCTGTAATTGAGCCAGCTAGCTACCGACCATTCAGCTGTTCTTCTAACCTCATTATCCGAGGCATTAACGTTAGATGGTTGGTGGCTGCTGTACTTAATTACAGCTACTGATTGCAGCCTGCCACCCAGTTAGCTGGCAAAATATGATTAGACAAATAATAATATTTATTTGAATGATACAGTATGTTACTAAATTGAAATTAAAATGAAATGTTTTTGTAATTATAACATTTTACGAAATGTAAAAAGAAAACTTTAAAAAATAATAATAATAACAAAAGCAAGGTAAAAAGAAAAGGAAACCGATCCAGATTCCTATTACCAGTGTAAAAACAAAGGGGGGAGGTGTCAATGTAAATAGTCCGGGTGGCCATTTGATTAATTGTTCAGCAGTCTTATGAATTGGGGATAGAAGCTGTTAAGGAGCCTTTTGGACCTAGACTTGGCACTCTGGTACCGCTTGCTGTGCGGTAGCAGAGAGAACAGTCTATGACTTGGGTGACTGGAGTCTTTGTCAATTTTTTGGGCCTCCCTCTTACACCTCCAAGTATATAGGTCCTGGATGGCAGGAAGCTTGGCTCCAGTGATGTACTGGGCCGTACGCACTACCCTCTGTAGCGCCTTACGGTCGGATGCCGAGCAGTTGCCATACCAGGCGGTGATGCAACTGGTCAGGAAGCTCTCGATGGTGCAGCTGTAGAACTTTTTGAGGATCTTGGGACCAATGCCAAATCTTTTCAGTCTCCTGAGGTGGAAAAGGCGTTGTCGTGCCCTCTTCACGACTGTCTTGGTGTGTTTGAACCATGATAGTTTGTTGGTGATGTGGACACCAAGGAACTTGAAACTCTCGACCTGCTCCACTACAGCCCCGTCGATGTGAATGGGGCGTGTTCCCAGTCCCTGTCCCTGAAAATCCTCCCCGGAGCATGATGCTGCCACCACCATGCTTCACCGTAGGGATGGTGCCAGGTTTCCTCCAAACGTGATCTCATCCCAGGTAAGAGGGGGAGTGGCAGCAGCAGCAGGTTCTCCCCATGTGAGCTGAGTCCAGTGGACCAGTCCTGTATCCCCCCACCCAGACAGCGACAGTGGTCTAAACCATGGCTAGCTATCCACAATCTGGCTCGACTAAACAAGGTTTACCAAGAGGGAAGGAGGGAGAGGAAGGCAGAGGAAGAGAAAGAGGGAGGAGAGGAAGGAGGAAAGGGAGAAAATGACTGTAAGAAGGACTGTAAGACTGTAAGAAGGAAAGGAGGGAGAAGGCAGAGCAAGAGGAAGAGGAAGAGGTGGAAGATAACAAGGAGAGTTGATCTGTCCATCACTACCATAAGGAGATCTCTTCTGGGGCCTCTTGTTCTCTCCTCTTTCCCACAGAGGAGCACCTTTCGCAGGCAGCCCAGAGCAGACTCTCCGCTGAGAGAAGGCTAGCCCCTGGAGGTTTCACCTTGGATTTATACAGAGAACCCCCCAGTACTCAAACTACTTTACATTGTAGAGGGTGATCTAATCTCATTGGAGGCGACCCAATAACCCAGAAATGCTCCATGGACAGACTTCCTCCCTGCTCCCCGTCTCGCTGGCAGGGGGCTCGTAGGAACACCCTCCCTTCCTTGACTCCAGCAACACCCCTTCTTCACCTGCCCCCCTTATCATGTTATGAGTCTCACCTACAGGTCCCGCCCCCTGGCCTACCTGTTGCAGGTGTAAGTATGGTGTGTCGGACACAGCTGCCCTCCACCTCCTCCCCCTCCTCCCCCTCCTTCCCTCTTTCTCCCACTCCCCCCATCTCTAGCGCTCTCTCCTCCTCCCCCTCTCTTCCCTTTAAAGCAATAGTTTAAACCTACACACTTCCTTAAACCTAAAATAAGTCAAGAAGTAATTTTGTGTGGAAGTCAAACATTTGTTCAGAACGACAAAATCGAGACCTTTACATAGCCCATCTCTCATTGTCTATAGGAGTGATGTACACTGGTCAAATTGCCCAAATGTTAATTTAGACATTCACAAATTTTACAGATTTTGACTCTCACTAATGTCATGAAATGTTTGGCAAAGTAGTAAAGAAGGTTGTATTATACTTTTCTTGTGTACTAGATCATATGGTTTGGAAAGTGTTTTTTTTCTCAGACATAAATGAACAATTCCAGGTGAAAGCTAAAGGTCGTAGCTTCCTGGGGGGAGGGACACCACTACATTAATAAAATATTTCCCTCTTGCTAGATTGATGACTAAAGCCCTAGTGAAACAGTGCAAAATGGTTGTCAGCTCAACTGGTTAAATACAAGACCTGTTCATTGTGAAATGTATGTGTTCAAGTCTAATAATTTTGCTCTATATATTTTCTACTCTGTATGTAATTTTATCTGTTTAAGCTGTTTGGATTGTTAATTGATATAACACAGGGCACCATTGAAAAAGAGACACTGGTCTCAATTGGGATTCCCTGTAAAAATAAAGAGGAATATGATAGAGGGAATATGATAGCGAGTATTATGATGGAGTGGAATATGATGGAGAGAAATATAATAGAGAGAATATGATGGAGGGAATATGATAGAGGAATTTGATGGAGGGGAATATGATAGAGAATGAATGGAGGAATGTGTGACGCTCTTGAGCAACAAAGGTTGTCTGTTTGGTTATATCAACTGGAAAGACACGGATAAGAAAATGTTCAAACATAATTTTAAACAATACTTTTCTATAGTCAGCTGATATTGATTTCTTTATTTAATTATTTATTAAACTTAAATGCTAAACATCAATGACACCTACTCTTCAATTACATTTTTTGGGCCTATATAATTACACATCCAGCTAATTTTATCCCTCTATGAGCATGCGTACCGTAAAGATACCGTAAGGATCACTCGACTGCAACAGCTCTCGTTGATTTAATCGATCAATGGCTCAGATCACTTGACCAAGATAAACTTGTGGATGAGCTGCTTCTTGATTTTAGTGCTGCAGTTGACCTTGTTGATCATATGGCTAATAGCTGAGGCCATTGAAGAGAGATGTTTTCTTGAACCCTCATTTCTTTTTTGGAACTTTGTTACTGAGGTGACATAGACTATGGAAGACTTGTTTTACTGTAGTAAGGTAGCCTATGTATTTCATTGATGATGATGATGATGATGATGAAAAATATTGGCATTAGTGGTAGGCTGAGATCGAACAAACAACCTAAGTAAGCCTGGCTGCTATTTATGATATCTAAAACATATAGACTTTTAATTAGGCAAAACACATGTCGTTTGAATGGTCAACCATTTTACATGAGTTACAGCATTTTATTTTAATAAAAAATTAGGTTATATGGATTCATTGTATATATTAGGTATGACTGTGCTGCATAGGTACAAAAAATCTAAAATAAATAAACTAAATTGTGCCAGCATTTGATAACACATGAAAGCTGCTGTGGGTAACCATGGCAATGGGGACTCCATTGTGACATCACAAGAGTCCGATTCTGGAAGGTTACCTGTTGCACAGACAAACTGAACAGTGCAAAGAGACTGATTCAACTAACCACTGAGAAATTATTAATGTCCTATTTCATTAGTGAGAGAACACACTGCTTACTTCAGAGGTAGGTTGTAATATAACTTATTGTGAATGTGTTTCAGTAGTATAACTTATTTTCAAATTACTTGTGAATGAATGTGACATTTTAAGTAGACCTAACATAACTAGTGAAACTGTTGAAGAGAGATAGTTTGCTTGAGTCCTCTTTTTGTGAGAAAATGCTTCATCCTGACACCTGAGATGTCATGTTACAATTGTAGTGAGCCAGCCTAATGGCTAATGCATTCTATTGATGACAGAAAAAAAAAACCTCTCTCTGTGTTAATCACCAACATATGTTGTAATCAATTATCTCAATAAATATGTACCAAAAGAGTAGGTTGTGTAAAAAAACAAGTACGCCTACCTAATTTGTAGCTGATTCATTTCTAATAAGAATAATATGTTCTTAATTGAATGGACATCCATTTCAAATGGTTGAATTGATAGACCTCTTTAAATTGAGGTGCACTCAAGGGCACTCAAAGAGAAGACTGGCATTTTTACCTCCTTGGTTTTTAAAATAGATGAAACTGTACAAGTTAGGTCCTGCATGGATATAGAGTCATTTTCTACCCAAAACACAGTGTTTTCAATGATATGATGGAAGTGATTAGTGTGGTTTGTGAGAACCAGGCCCAATATGGAGTAGAGCTACATGAGGGGTTGAATAAGGCTCAATAGTAAGGTACAGAAAGACCCTGAAGTTTGCTTTTTAAAGTCTGTGTTGTGCTTTTTCATCTGCCATGGCAACGCCTTGCATCACAATGATGATGTCATGAAGGATATTGTTCACGAAATGATAAGAACAGCCAAAATCGATTCATTTGAACTTGGTCGCTTTTCCAGTAGCCAACTTTTTACTAGTAATTCAGATAGGCCTATTGCCTAAACATATCTGGATCAGGATTCTCACTTGATTAATTGTAAGTAGCTGGGAAGAAAACGTGTGCACATTGTAAAGAGATGCATTATTATTTGGTTAGCAACACCCACTTACTACAACGTTGTGTATTTTCCAGAGTTATTGTTAGCTAAGAGGAAGACATGGAGGGTTCAACGCTGACACAGAGGAGGGGTGAGTGTCGGTTGGAGGAAAGGGCGATCTAGACAGACTACGTGATGGAGCTGGGAGCCAGGTTGGCTCTGGTTTTGCAGATCCAGAAGGATCAGGAGAAGAAGATGAAGAGGATTTGGTTCAAGACGAGGAAAATGCCAAGACTGATTGAGGAGGTAACAAGACCAACTTTGACAAAGTCGACAAGAGTTCTATTTAACAATATTAATTAAAGCAAATATAAGTTATTGTAAGGGCAACATGTTCCATATGCCATGGAATGTAAGCTAACAATGTTTTGTCCTTATTTCTTTTTGTATTAGGCTACACCATGGCAATGCTTATAACTGTTCTTGTCTAAATGTGTTGTATCGTGTCTGTCTGTTTCAGTGAATTTATGTCCTCAGTTCTTATGGTTGTCTGGTCATAAAAAATAAACAACCGTTCTATCATAGACGCTCATATCAGGATTATGTGGTTGTCTCACCTAGCTACCTTAAGTTGAATGCACTAACTAACTATAAGTCGTTCTGGATAAAAGCGTCTGATAAATGGCTAAAATGTCAAATGTTATGCTGGGTGTGGGGCATGTATTTTTACACTTAGCTGGCCCATTGGCTAGGGGACCAAGGGTTGGGACAGACTGGTGCAGAGCATCTTAGAGGACACTTTATATATATATATGTATATGTGATGTATAAGTAAGTAGTGCTGACTCATACAGTATGTATGTATGTACTGAATGTGATCACTTTCATCATGTCTGTTTCTTTTCTCACGCAGAATGTGTGAGATGTGAGCAACTGTCCTCTCACTGAGTTCATGGCTCCCTGTATTGACTCCCTCCCACCACTGGCTTTCACCAATCAGAGGCCTATACCTACCATGTTGCATCCCCCCTCTCCATTTGCCATACGCGCTCAGGATGCACAGCGGTTCATTGTATTTTCATACTTTGTCCCTGAAACCTGCCAGTCTGCTGAATGCCCAGTTGCCACAGAGGCCACTGCAGATGTATCTACAGGTATACGAGAGGACCTATGGACAGATATACATCTTTCCTCAATGCTGCATCGATACCTGCCACACTTCTTTGACGAAGACTCCATGCAGCCACATCAGGCAGTAGAGGGCACCACTGAGGTCTCAGTTGCTCCAGTGGCAATATCTAATGTTGAGGAAGAGGACAGATTTTATCATTACTCCCTCCCACCCCTGGCTCAGCGGTTCATTGGCAATTCATTCAATTTCCTCGAAACCTCTAAGCCTGCTGTTTCAGCCACAGAGTGCCCAGTTGCCACAGAGACCACTGCTACCACAGCCACTGTCAAGGGAGAGAATCGATGGGCAGCTAGAAGTCTTCCTTCAGTGCTGCCTACATGCCTGCCAACAGTCTTTGACGATGACTTCATGCCATCAGAGCAGACAGTAGAGGATACCTATGAGGTCTCAGTTGCTACAGAGACCACTGCAGGCACAGCTACTGTTGATTTTGGAGTGTACAGATCAGCAGCTAAATGCCCTGTCCCAATGCTGCCTCCATGTCTGCCACCTGTCTTTGAAGTTGACTACAAACTGCCAGGGGAGGCAGTAGAGGACACCACCAAGTGTCCAGTTATCAGTGAAACAAACAATGATGAGTCCACTCACCTCAAAGAGGACATGGCAGCTGATCAAAGCCCTCCTGACCCTGCAGCACTGCCTCCAAGCTCGCCATTTATTCGAGACTCTGACCACAAACTGACAGAGGAGACAAAAGAGGATGCCACCGAGTCCTCCGTTACCACAGCGATCACTGCAGGCACATCCATTGTCCAGGGAGAGAACCTGTTGGGTGATAAAAGCCCGGCTCCAATGCTGCCTTCAAAGTTGCCACACATTCTAGACAATGGCCACAAGCAGCCAGAGGAGGCAGTAGAGGACACCACCAAGAGTCAAGTGTCCAGGGAAGCGGCCGTTTCCGTCTCCACTGTCCACACTCTGCCAGGGGAGGCAGTAGAGGACACCAACAAGTGTCCAGTTGCCAGGGAAGCAGCCGTTTCTGTGTCCACTGTCCACACGGAGGAGTGTTTGGCTGATAAAAGTCCTCCTGCACCTGCAACACTGCCTCTAATCCTGACCTGCACCCACAACAATGACCACAAACCGCTATGGAAGACAGTTGAGTGCACTACAAAGTGCTCAGTCGACACAGAGGCAACTGTTGCTATTTACACCTGGGATGATAAAAGTCCTCCAGGTCTGCAATGCATTCACAACAACAATGACCACAAGCAGCCAGAGGAGACAGTTGAGGACACCACATAGTGCTCAGTTAACACAGAGGCAAGTGCAGTTGCATCCACTGTCAAGAGAGAGGAACTGATGAGTGATAAAAGCCCTGTCCTAGCACTTCCTCCAAGCCTGGCATGCATCCATGACAAGGACCACAAGCAGCAAGAGCAGAAAGGGAAGGGCACTAGTGAAGAGGTGGATCGCTGCCCTCATGCTCACCAGCTGGTCCCAGATGCTAACTTAACTCTGGCAACCCCTCTGCTCTGCATGGCCACTAAGACGCCTGTTAGAGTGAGAGCCTCCATATGCAGGTCAGAGGATGAGGAACCCAGGCCCTGGACGCTGAAAAAGGCAAAGGTAGGTGTCCTATTTTACACTTCTACTCTACAGGGTTGGGGGTCTGTTCCATTTCAATTCAAAGCATTGAATTAAGTACTTCCTGAATTGACTGGAATTGAAATTGAATTGACCCCAACCCTGCTAATCTATGCTCATAGTATAAAACATCACCCCTTACTAGGGTTAACATTTGTATTACGTTTGGTGTGGACCCAGGAAGAACATCTATGGCTATTACAAAATCGGTTTGGGATACAAATAAACAAGTTACCTCAATTACTGTCCTCTAAATTGTGTGCCCCATGAGGCCATCAATGTATGTTGATCACTCAAATGTGTATTGAATGTGCCACATTGGAACAATATTACATCTAGAGTCAATGTCTTCCTGTTAGGATTATTGGACAGGCATTGACATTGAGAGTGAAGAGAGGAGCGTCAAGGAGGAGGTGAGCCCGAGGGAGGGTTTGAAGAGTGAGGCGGACCGTGCCCATTCCAAGAGCTCCAATGGGACGGGTTCATCAGAGAGAGCAGAGACCATCCTGGGAAGAGTGGGCTTTCTGGCCATGAACCTCAAGCAGAAAGTCATATTTTTAAAGATGGAGGAAAAAGAGAAAAATAAGGAACTGAATAAGAAGTTGAAAGATGACGAGAAAGAGAGAAAGGTCTCTTACCTCGAGGTTGTCGGGAGAGGTTGTGTTTTCTCTAGCAGGAGATAAGCTGGCTTCTTATATGTTGTTGAGTAAAGCTTAAACCATGTATTTAGATTGTATGTAGGTATTGTAGTCAGGTATTATAGGTAGTTTACTTAGGTAGTTATTGTAGGTTATTGTAGGTAATTATTGTAGGTAAGTATTCTATTCGGTGGACCCCGGCGAAGCACGAGTGCTAGCTAACCCACCACTTGGACCAACAAAGCTAGCTAGCTAGTAACTGCTACTGGTAACTTTTAGCAACTGTGGTTAGTTGTTTCCAATGTTATTTCACGCTTAAGAGTACCTGTAATTGAGCCAGCTAGCTACCGACCATTCAGCTGTTCTTCTAACCTCATTATCCGAGGCATTAACGTTAGATGGTTGGTGGCTGCTGTACTTAATTACAGCTACTGATTGCAGCCTGCCACCCAGTTAGCTGGCAAAATATGATTAGACAAATAATAATATTTATTTGAATGATACAGTATGTTACTAAATTGAAATTAAAATGAAATGTTTTTGTAATTATAACATTTTACGAAATGTAAAAAGAAAACTTTAAAAAATAATAATAATAACAAAAGCAAGGTAAAAAGAAAAGGAAACCGATCCAGATTCCTATTACCAGTGTAAAAACAAAGGGGGGAGGTGTCAATGTAAATAGTCCGGGTGGCCATTTGATTAATTGTTCAGCAGTCTTATGAATTGGGGATAGAAGCTGTTAAGGAGCCTTTTGGACCTAGACTTGGCACTCTGGTACCGCTTGCTGTGCGGTAGCAGAGAGAACAGTCTATGACTTGGGTGACTGGAGTCTTTGTCAATTTTTTGGGCCTCCCTCTTACACCTCCAAGTATATAGGTCCTGGATGGCAGGAAGCTTGGCTCCAGTGATGTACTGGGCCGTACGCACTACCCTCTGTAGCGCCTTACGGTCGGATGCCGAGCAGTTGCCATACCAGGCGGTGATGCAACTGGTCAGGAAGCTCTCGATGGTGCAGCTGTATAACTTTTTGAGGATCTTGGGACCAATGCCAAATCTTTTCAGTCTCCTGAGGTGGAAAAGGCGTTGTCGTGCCCTCTTCCCGACTGTATTGGTGTGTTTGAACCATGATAGTTTGTTGGTGATGTGGACACCAAGGAACTTGAAACTCTCGACCTGCTCCACTACAGCCCCGTCGATGTGAATGGGGCGTGTTCCCAGTCCCTGTCCCTGAAAATCCTCCCCGGAGCATGATGCTGCCACCACCATGCTTCACCGTAGGGATGGTGCCAGGTTTCCTCCAAACGTGATCTCATCCCAGGTAAGAGGGGGAGTGGCAGCAGCAGCAGGTACTCCCCATGTGAGCTGAGTCCAGTGGACCAGTCCTGTATCCCCCCACCCAGACAGCGACAGTGGTCTAAACCATGGCTAGCTATCCACAATCTGGCTCGACTAAACAAGGTTTACCAAGAGGGAAGGAGGGAGAGGAAGGTAGAGGAAGAGAAAGAGGGAGGAGAGGAAGGAGGAAAGGGAGAAAATGACTGTAAGACTGTAAGAAGGAAAGGAGGGAGAAGGCCGAGCAAGAGGAAGAGGAAGAGGTGGAAGATAACAAGGAGAGTTGATCTGTCCATCACTACCATAAGGAGATCTCTTCTGGGGCCTCTTGTTCTCTCCTCTTTCCCACAGAGGAGCACCTTTCGCAGGCAGCCCAGAGCAGACTCTCCGCTGAGAGAAGGCTAGCCCCTGGAGGTTTCACCTTGGATTTATACAGAGAACCCCCCAGTACTCAAACTGCTTTACATTGTAGAGGGTGATCTAATCTCATTGGAGGCGACCCAATGACCCAGAAATGCTCCATGGACAGACTTCCTCCCTGCTCCCCGTCTCGCTGGCAGGGGGCTCGTAGGAACACCCTCCCTTCCTTGACTCCAGCAACACCCCTTCTTCACCTGCCCCCCTTATCATGTTATGAGTCTCACCTACAGGTCCCGCCCCCTGGCCTACCTGTTGCAGGTGTAAGTATGGTGTGTCGGACACAGCTGCCCTCCACCTCCTCCCCCTCCTCCCCCTCCTTCCCTCTTTCTCCCACTCCCCCCATCTCTCGCGCTCTCTCCTCCTCCCCCTCTCTTCCCTTTAAAGCAATAGTTTAAACCTACACACTTCCTTAAACCTAAAATAAGTCAAGAAGTAATTTTGTGTGGAAGTCAAACATTTGTTCAGAACGACAAAATCGAGACCTTTACATAGCCCATCTCTCATTGTCTATAGGAGTGATGTACACTGGTCAAATTGCCCAAATGTTAATTTAGACATTCACACATTTTACAGATTTTGACTCTCACTAATGTCATGAAATGTTTGGCAAAGTAGTAAAGAAGGTTGTATTATACTTTTCTTGTGTACTAGATCATATGGTTTGTAAAGTGTTTTTTTTCTCAGACATAAATGAACAATTCCAGGTGAAAGCTAAAGGTCGTAGCTTCCTGGGGGGAGGGACACCACTACATTAATAAAATATTTCCCTCTTGCTAGATTGATGACTAAAGCCCTAGTGAAACAGTGCAAAATGGTTGTCAGCTCAACTGGTTAAATACAAGACCTGTTCATTGTGAAATGTATGTGTTCAAGTCTAATAATTTTGCTCTATATATTTTCTACTCTGTATGTAATTTTATCTGTTTAAGCTGTTTGGATTGTTAATTGATATAACACAGGGCACCATTGAAAAAGAGACACTGGTCTCAATTGGGATTCCCTGTAAAAATAAAGAGGAATATGATAGAGGGAATATGATAGCGAGTATTATGATGGAGTGGAACATGATGGAGAGAAATATAATAGAGAGAATATGATGGAGGGAATATGATAGAGGAATTGATGGAGGGGAATATGATAGAGAATTAATGGAGGAATGTGTGACGCTCTTGAGCAACAAAGGTTGTCTGTTTGGTTATATCAACTGGAAAGACACGGATAAGAAAATGTTCAAACATAATTTTAAACAATACTTTTCTATAGTCAGCTGATATTGATTTCTTTATTTAATTATTTATTAAACTTAAATGCTAAACATCAATGACACCTACTCTTCAATTACATTTTTTGGGCCTATATAATTACACATCCAGCTAATTTTATCCCTCTATGAGCATGCGTACCGTAAAGATACCGTAAGGATCACTCGACTGCAACAGCTCTCGTTGATTTAATCGATCAATGGCTCAGATCACTTGACCAAGATAAACTTGTGGATGAGCTGCTTCTTGATTTTAGTGCTGCAGTTGACCTTGTTGATCATATGGCTAATAGCTGAGGCCATTGAAGAGAGATGTTTTCTTGAACCCTCATTTCTTTTTTGGAACTTTGTTACTGAGGTGACATAGACTATGGAAGACTTGTTTTACTGTAGTAAGGTAGCCTATGTATTTCATTGATGATGATGATGATGATGATGAAAAATATTGGCATTAGTGGTAGGCTGAGATCGAACAAACAACCTAAGTAAGCCTGGCTGCTATTTATGATATCTAAAACATATAGACTTTTAATTAGGCAAAACACATGTCGTTTGAATGGTCAACCATTTTACATGAGTTACAGCATTTTATTTTAATAAAAAATTAGGTTATATGGATTCATTGTATATATTAGGTATGACTGTGCTGCATAGGTACAAAAAATCTAAAATAAATAAACGAAATTGTGCCAGCATTTGATAACACATGAAAGCTGCTGTGGGTAACCATGGCAATGGGGACTCCATTGTGACATCACAAGATTCCGATTCTGGAAGGTTACCTGTTGCACAGACAAACTGAACAGTGCAAAGAGACTGATTCAACTAACCACTGACAAATTATTAATGTCCTATTTCATTAGTGAGAGAACACACTGCTTACTTCAGAGGTAGGTTGTAATATAACTTATTGTGAATGTGTTTCAGTAGTATAACTTATTTTCAAATTACTTGCGTATGAATGTGACATTTTAAGTAGACCTAACATGACTAGTGAAACTGTTGAAGAAGAGATAGTTTGCTTGAGTCCTCTTTTTGTGAGAAAATGCTTCATCCTGACACCTGAGATGTCATGTTACAATTGTAGTGAGCCAGCCTAATGGCTAATGCATTCTATTGATGACAGAAAAAAAACCTCTCTCTGTGTTAATCACCAACATATGTTGTAATCAATTATCTCAATAAATATGTACCAAAAGAGTAGGTTGTGTAAAAAAACAAGTACGCCTACCTAATTTGTAGCTGATTCATTTCTAATAAGAATAATATGTTCTTAATTGAATGGACATCCATTTCAAATGGTTGAATTGATAGACCTCTTTAAATTGAGGTGCACTCAAGGGCACTCAAAGAGAAGACTGGCATTTTTACCTCCTTGGTTTTTAAAATAGATGAAACTGTACAAGTTAGGTCCTGCATGGATATAGAGTCATTTTCTACCCAAAACACAGTGTTTTCAATGATATGATGGAAGTGATTAGTGTGGTTTGTGAGAACCAGGCCCAATATGGAGTAGAGCTACATGAGGGGTTGAATAAGGCTCAATAGTAAGGTACAGAAAGACCCTGAAGTTTGCTTTTTAAAGTCTGTGTTGTGCTTTTTCATCTGCCATGGCAACGCCTTGCATCACAATGATGATGTCATGAAGGATATTGTTCACGAAATGATAAGAACAGCCAAAATCGATTCATTTGAACTTGGTCGCTTTTCCAGTAGCCAACTTTTTACTAGTAATTCAGATAGGCCTATTGCCTAAACATATCTGGATCAGGATTCTCACTTGCTTAATTGTAAGTAGCTGGGAAGAAAACGTGTGCACATTGTAAAGAGATGCATTATTATTTGGTTAGCAACACCCACTTACTACAACGTTGTGTATTTTCCAGAGTTATTGTTAGCTAAGAGGAAGACATGGAGGGTTCAACGCTGACACAGAGGAGGGGTGAGTGTCGGTTGGAGGAAAGGGCGATCTAGACAGACTACGTGATGGAGCTGGGAGCCAGGTTGGCTCTGGTTTTGCAGATCCAGAAGGATCAGGAGAAGAAGATGAAGAGGATTTGGTTCAAGACGAGGAAAATGCCAAGACTGATTGAGGAGGTAACAAGACCAACTTTGACAAAGTCGACAAGAGTTCTGTTTAACAATATTAATTAAAGCAAATATAAGTTATTGTAAGGGCAAAATGTTCCATATGCCATGGAATGTAAGCTAACAATGTTTTGTCCTAATTTCTTTTTGTATTAGGCTACACCATGGCAATGCTTATAACTGTTCTTGTCTAAATGTGTTGTATCGTGTCTGTCTGTTTCAGTGAATTTATGTCCTCAGTTCTTATGGTTGTCTGGTCATAAAAAATAAACAACCGTTCTATCATAGACGCTCATATCAGGATTTTGTGGTTGTCTCACCTAGCTACCTTAAGTTGAATGCACTAACTAACTATAAGTCGTTCTGGATAAAAGCGTCTGATAAATGGCTAAAATGTCAAATGTTATGCTGGGTGTGGGGCATGTATTTTTACACTTAGCTGGCCCATTGGCTAGGGGACCAAGGGTTGGGACAGACTGGTGCAGAGCATCTTAGAGGACACTATATATATATATATATATATATATATATATATATATATATATGTGATGTATAAGTAAGTAGTGCTGACTCATACAGTATGTATGTATGTACTGAATGTGATCACTTTCATCATGTCTGTTTCTTTTCTCACGCAGAATGTGTGAGATGTGAGCAACTGTCCTCTCACTGAGTTCATGGCTCCCTGTATTGACTCCCTCCCACCACTGGCTTTCACCAATCAGAGGCCTATACCTACCATGTTGCATCCCCCCTCTCCATTTGCCATACACGCTCAGGATGCACAGCGGTTCATTGTATTTTCATACTTTGTCCCTGAAACCTGCCAGTCTGCTGAATGTCCAGTTGCCACAGAGGCCACTGCAGATGTATCTACAGGTATACGAGAGGACCTATGGACAGATATACATCTTTCCTCAATGCTGCATCGATACCTGCCACACTTCTTTGACGAAGACTCCATGCAGCCACATCAGGCAGTAGAGGGCACCACTGAGGTCTCAGTTGCTCCAGTGGCAATATCTAATGTTGAGGAAGAGGACAGATTCTATCATTACTCCCTCCCACCCCTGGCTCAGCGGTTCATTGGCAATTCATTCAATTTCCTCGAAACCTCTAAGCCTGCTGTTTCAGCCACAGAGTGCCCAGTTGCCACAGAGACCACTGCTACCTGACAGCCACTGTCAAGGGAGAGAATCGATGGGCAGCTAGAAGTCTTCCTTCAGTGCTGCCTACATGCCTGCCAACAGTCTTTGACGATGACTTCATGCCATCAGAGCAGACAGTAGAGGATACCTATGAGGTCTCAGTTGCTACAGAGACCACTGCAGGCACAGCTACTGTTGATTTTGGAGTGTACAGATCAGCAGCTAAATGCCCTGTCCCAATGCTGCCTCCAAGTCTGCCACTTGTCTTTGAAGTTGACTACAAACTGCCAGGGGAGGCAGTAGAGGACACCACCAAGTGTCCAGTTATCAGTGAAACAAACAATGATGTGTCCACTCACCTCAAAGAGGACATGGCAGCTGATCAAAGCCCTCCTGACCCTGCAGCACTGCCTCCAAGCTCACCATGTATCCGAGACTCTGACCACAAACTGACAGAGGAGACAAAAGAGGATGCCACCGAGTCCTCCGTTACCACAGCGATCACTGCAGGCACATCCATTGTCCAGGGAGAGAACCTGTTGGGTGATAAAAGCCCGGCTCCAATGCTGCCTTCAAAGTTGCCACACATTCTAGACAATGGCCACAAGCAGCCAGAGGAGGCAGTAGAGGACACCACCAAGAGTCAAGTGTCCAGGGAAGCGGCCGTTTCCGTCTCCACTGTCCACACTCTGCCAGGGGAGGCAGTAGAGGACACCAACAAGTGTCCAGTTGCCAGGGAAGCAGCCGTTTCTGTGTCCACTGTCCACACAGAGGAGTGTTTGGCTGATAAAAGTCCTCCTGCACCTGCAACACTGCCTCTAATCCTGACCTGCACCCACAACAATGACCACAAACCGCTATGGAAGACAGTTGAGTGCACTACAAAGTGCTCAGTCGACACAGAGGAAACTGTTGCTATTTACACCTGGGATGATAAAAGTCCTCCAGGTCTGCAATGCATTCACAACAACAATGACCACAAGCAGCCAGAGGAGACAGTTGAGGACACCACATAGTGCTCAGTTAACACAGAGGCAAGTGCAGTTGCATCCACTGTCAAGAGAGAGGAACTGATGAGTGATAAAAGCCCTGTCCTAGCACTTCCTCCAAGCCTGGCATGCATCCATGACAAGGACCACAAGCAGCCAGAGCAGAAAGGGAAGGGCACTAGTGAAGAGGTGGATCGCTGCCCTCATGCTCACCAGCTGGTCCCAGATGCTAACTTAACTCTGGCAACCCCTCTGCTCTGCATGGCCACTAAGACGCCTGTTAGAGTGAGAGCCTCCATATGCAGGTCAGAGGATGAGGAACCCAGGCCCTGGACGCTGAAAAAGGCAAAGGTAGGTGTCCTATTTTACACTTCTACTCTACAGGGTTGGGGGTCTGTTCCATTTCAATTCAAAGCATTGAATTAAGTACTTCCTGAATTGACTGGAATTGAAATTGAATTGACCCCAACCCTGCTAATCTATGCTCATAGTATAAAACATCACCCCTTACTAGGGTTAACATTTGTATTACGTTTGGTGTGGACCCAGGAAGAACATCTATGGCTATTACAAAATCGGTTTGGGATACAAATAAACAAGTTACCTCAATTACTGTCCTCTAAATTGTGTGCCCCATGAGGCCATCAATGTATGTTGATCACGCAAATGTGTATTGAATGTGCCACATTGGAACAATATTACATCTAGAGTCAATGTCTTCCTGTTAGGATTATTGGACAGGCATTGACATTGAGAGTGAAGAGAGGAGCGTCAAGGAGGAGGTGAGCCCGAGGGAGGGTTTGAAGAGTGAGGCGGACCGTGCCCATTCCAAGAGCTCCAATGGGACGGTTTCATCAGAGAGAGCAGAGACCATCCTGGGAAGTGTGGGCTTTCTGGCCATGAACCTCAAGCAGAAAGTCACATTTTTAAAGATGGAGGAAAAAGAGAAAAATAGGGAACTGAATAAGAAGTTGAAAGATGACGAGAAAGAGAGAAAGGTCTCTTGCCTCGAGGTTGTCGGGAGAGGTTGTGTTTTCTCTAGCAGGAGATAAGCTGGCTTCTTATATATTGTTGAGTAAAGCTTAAACCATGTATTTAGATTGTATGTAGGTATTGTAGTCAGGTATTATAGGTAGTTTACTTAGGTAGTTATTGTAGGTTATTGTAGGTAATTATTGTAGGTAAGTATTCTATTCGGTGGACCCCGGCGAAGCACGAGTGCTAGCTAACCCACCACTTGGACCAACAAAGCTAGCTAGCTAGTGGATAGCTACTGGTAACTTTTAGCAACTGTGGTTAGTTGTTTCCAATGTTATTTCACGCTTAAGAGTACCTGTAATTGAGCCAGCTAGCTACCGACCATTCAGCTGTTCTTCTAACCTCATTATCCGAGGCATTAACGTTAGATGGTTGGTGGCTGCTGTACTTAATTACAGCTACTGATTGCAGCCTGCCACCCAGTTAGCTGGCAAAATATGATTAGACAAATAATAATATTTATTTGAATGATACAGTATGTTACTAAATTGAAATTAAAATGAAATGTTTTTGTAATTATAACATTTTACGAAATGTAAAAAGAAAACTTTAAAAAATAATAATAATAACAAAAGCAAGGTAAAAAGAAAAGGAAACCGATCCAGATTCCTATTACCAGTGTAAAAACAAAGGGGGGAGGTGTCAATGTAAATAGTCCGGGTGGCCATTTGATTAATTGTTCAGCAGTCTTATGAATTGGGGATAGAAGCTGTTAAGGAGCCTTTTGGACCTAGACTTGGCACTCTGGTACCGCTTGCTGTGCGGTAGCAGAGAGAACAGTCTATGACTTGGGTGACTGGAGTCTTTGTCAATTTTTTGGGCCTCCCTCTTACACCTCCAAGTATATAGGTCCTGGATGGCAGGAAGCTTGGCTCCAGTGATGTACTGGGCCGTACGCACTACCCTCTGTAGCGCCTTACGGTCGGATGCCGAGCAGTTGCCATACCAGGCGGTGATGCAACTGGTCAGGAAGCTCTCGATGGTGCAGCTGTAGAACTTTTTGAGGATCTTGGGACCAATGCCAAATCTTTTCAGTCTCCTGAGGTGGAAAAGGCGTTGTCGTGCCCTCTTCACGACTGTCTTGGTGTGTTTGAACCATGATAGTTTGTTGGTGATGTGGACACCAAGGAACTTGAAACTCTCGACCTGCTCCACTACAGCCCCGTCGATGTGAATGGGGCGTGTTCCCAGTCCCTGTCCCTGAAAATCCTCCCCGGAGCATGATGCTGCCACCACCATGCTTCACCGTAGGGATGGTGCCAGGTTTCCTCCAAACGTGATCTCATCCCAGGTAAGAGGGGGAGTGGCAGCAGCAGCAGGTTCTCCCCATGTGAGCTGAGTCCAGTGGACCAGTCCTGTATCCCCCCACCCAGACAGCGACAGTGGTCTAAACCATGGCTAGCTATCCACAATCTGGCTCGACTAAACAAGGTTTACCAAGAGGGAAGGAGGGAGAGGAAGGCAGAGGAAGAGAAAGAGGGAGGAGAGGAAGGAGGAAAGGGAGAAAATGACTGTAAGAAGGACTGTAAGACTGTAAGAAGGAAAGGAGGGAGAAGGCAGAGCAAGAGGAAGAGGAAGAGGTGGAAGATAACAAGGAGAGTTGATCTGTCCATCACTACCATAAGGAGATCTCTTCTGGGGCCTCTTGTTCTCTCCTCTTTCCCACAGAGGAGCACCTTTCGCAGGCAGCCCAGAGCAGACTCTCCGCTGAGAGAAGGCTAGCCCCTGGAGGTTTCACCTTGGATTTATACAGAGAACCCCCCAGTACTCAAACTACTTTACATTGTAGAGGGTGATCTAATCTCATTGGAGGCGACCCAATAACCCAGAAATGCTCCATGGACAGACTTCCTCCCTGCTCCCCGTCTCGCTGGCAGGGGGCTCGTAGGAACACCCTCCCTTCCTTGACTCCAGCAACACCCCTTCTTCACCTGCCCCCCTTATCATGTTATGAGTCTCACCTACAGGTCCCGCCCCCTGGCCTACCTGTTGCAGGTGTAAGTATGGTGTGTCGGACACAGCTGCCCTCCACCTCCTCCCCCTCCTCCCCCTCCTTCCCTCTTTCTCCCACTCCCCCCATCTCTAGCGCTCTCTCCTCCTCCCCCTCTCTTCCCTTTAAAGCAATAGTTTAAACCTACACACTTCCTTAAACCTAAAATAAGTCAAGAAGTAATTTTGTGTGGAAGTCAAACATTTGTTCAGAACGACAAAATCGAGACCTTTACATAGCCCATCTCTCATTGTCTATAGGAGTGATGTACACTGGTCAAATTGCCCAAATGTTAATTTAGACATTCACAAATTTTACAGATTTTGACTCTCACTAATGTCATGAAATGTTTGGCAAAGTAGTAAAGAAGGTTGTATTATACTTTTCTTGTGTACTAGATCATATGGTTTGGAAAGTGTTTTTTTTCTCAGACATAAATGAACAATTCCAGGTGAAAGCTAAAGGTCGTAGCTTCCTGGGGGGAGGGACACCACTACATTAATAAAATATTTCCCTCTTGCTAGATTGATGACTAAAGCCCTAGTGAAACAGTGCAAAATGGTTGTCAGCTCAACTGGTTAAATACAAGACCTGTTCATTGTGAAATGTATGTGTTCAAGTCTAATAATTTTGCTCTATATATTTTCTACTCTGTATGTAATTTTATCTGTTTAAGCTGTTTGGATTGTTAATTGATATAACACAGGGCACCATTGAAAAAGAGACACTGGTCTCAATTGGGATTCCCTGTAAAAATAAAGAGGAATATGATAGAGGGAATATGATAGCGAGTATTATGATGGAGTGGAATATGATGGAGAGAAATATAATAGAGAGAATATGATGGAGGGAATATGATAGAGGAATTTGATGGAGGGGAATATGATAGAGAATGAATGGAGGAATGTGTGACGCTCTTGAGCAACAAAGGTTGTCTGTTTGGTTATATCAACTGGAAAGACACGGATAAGAAAATGTTCAAACATAATTTTAAACAATACTTTTCTATAGTCAGCTGATATTGATTTCTTTATTTAATTATTTATTAAACTTAAATGCTAAACATCAATGACACCTACTCTTCAATTACATTTTTTGGGCCTATATAATTACACATCCAGCTAATTTTATCCCTCTATGAGCATGCGTACCGTAAAGATACCGTAAGGATCACTCGACTGCAACAGCTCTCGTTGATTTAATCGATCAATGGCTCAGATCACTTGACCAAGATAAACTTGTGGATGAGCTGCTTCTTGATTTTAGTGCTGCAGTTGACCTTGTTGATCATATGGCTAATAGCTGAGGCCATTGAAGAGAGATGTTTTCTTGAACCCTCATTTCTTTTTTGGAACTTTGTTACTGAGGTGACATAGACTATGGAAGACTTGTTTTACTGTAGTAAGGTAGCCTATGTATTTCATTGATGATGATGATGATGATGATGAAAAATATTGGCATTAGTGGTAGGCTGAGATCGAACAAACAACCTAAGTAAGCCTGGCTGCTATTTATGATATCTAAAACATATAGACTTTTAATTAGGCAAAACACATGTCGTTTGAATGGTCAACCATTTTACATGAGTTACAGCATTTTATTTTAATAAAAAATTAGGTTATATGGATTCATTGTATATATTAGGTATGACTGTGCTGCATAGGTACAAAAAATCTAAAATAAATAAACTAAATTGTGCCAGCATTTGATAACACATGAAAGCTGCTGTGGGTAACCATGGCAATGGGGACTCCATTGTGACATCACAAGAGTCCGATTCTGGAAGGTTACCTTTTGCACAGACAAACTGAACAGTGCAAAGAGACTGATTCAACTAACCACTGAGAAATTATTAATGTCCTATTTCATTAGTGAGAGAACACACTGCTTACTTCAGAGGTAGGTTGTAATATAACTTATTGTGAATGTGTTTCAGTAGTATAACTTATTTTCAAATTACTTGTGAATGAATGTGACATTTTAAGTAGACCTAACATAACTAGTGAAACTGTTGAAGAGAGATAGTTTGCTTGAGTCCTCTTTTTGTGAGAAAATGCTTCATCCTGACACCTGAGATGTCATGTTACAATTGTAGTGAGCCAGCCTAATGGCTAATGCATTCTATTGATGACAGAAAAAAAAAACCTCTCTCTGTGTTAATCACCAACATATGTTGTAATCAATTATCTCAATAAATATGTACCAAAAGAGTAGGTTGTGTAAAAAAACAAGTACGCCTACCTAATTTGTAGCTGATTCATTTCTAATAAGAATAATATGTTCTTAATTGAATGGACATCCATTTCAAATGGTTGAATTGATAGACCTCTTTAAATTGAGGTGCACTCAAGGGCACTCAAAGAGAAGACTGGCATTTTTACCTCCTTGGTTTTTAAAATAGATGAAACTGTACAAGTTAGGTCCTGCATGGATATAGAGTCATTTTCTACCCAAAACACAGTGTTTTCAATGATATGATGGAAGTGATTAGTGTGGTTTGTGAGAACCAGGCCCAATATGGAGTAGAGCTACATGAGGGGTTGAATAAGGCTCAATAGTAAGGTACAGAAAGACCCTGAAGTTTGCTTTTTAAAGTCTGTGTTGTGCTTTTTCATCTGCCATGGCAACGCCTTGCATCACAATGATGATGTCATGAAGGATATTGTTCACGAAATGATAAGAACAGCCAAAATCGATTCATTTGAACTTGGTCGCTTTTCCAGTAGCCAACTTTTTACTAGTAATTCAGATAGGCCTATTGCCTAAACATATCTGGATCAGGATTCTCACTTGATTAATTGTAAGTAGCTGGGAAGAAAACGTGTGCACATTGTAAAGAGATGCATTATTATTTGGTTAGCAACACCCACTTACTACAACGTTGTGTATTTTCCAGAGTTATTGTTAGCTAAGAGGAAGACATGGAGGGTTCAACGCTGACACAGAGGAGGGGTGAGTGTCGGTTGGAGGAAAGGGCGATCTAGACAGACTACGTGATGGAGCTGGGAGCCAGGTTGGCTCTGGTTTTGCAGATCCAGAAGGATCAGGAGAAGAAGATGAAGAGGATTTGGTTCAAGACGAGGAAAATGCCAAGACTGATTGAGGAGGTAACAAGACCAACTTTGACAAAGTCGACAAGAGTTCTATTTAACAATATTAATTAAAGCAAATATAAGTTATTGTAAGGGCAACATGTTCCATATGCCATGGAATGTAAGCTAACAATGTTTTGTCCTTATTTCTTTTTGTATTAGGCTACACCATGGCAATGCTTATAACTGTTCTTGTCTAAATGTGTTGTATCGTGTCTGTCTGTTTCAGTGAATTTATGTCCTCAGTTCTTATGGTTGTCTGGTCATAAAAAATAAACAACCGTTCTATCATAGACGCTCATATCAGGATTATGTGGTTGTCTCACCTAGCTACCTTAAGTTGAATGCACTAACTAACTATAAGTCGTTCTGGATAAAAGCGTCTGATAAATGGCTAAAATGTCAAATGTTATGCTGGGTGTGGGGCATGTATTTTTACACTTAGCTGGCCCATTGGCTAGGGGACCAAGGGTTGGGACAGACTGGTGCAGAGCATCTTAGAGGACACTTTATATATATATATGTATATGTGATGTATAAGTAAGTAGTGCTGACTCATACAGTATGTATGTATGTACTGAATGTGATCACTTTCATCATGTCTGTTTCTTTTCTCACGCAGAATGTGTGAGATGTGAGCAACTGTCCTCTCACTGAGTTCATGGCTCCCTGTATTGACTCCCTCCCACCACTGGCTTTCACCAATCAGAGGCCTATACCTACCATGTTGCATCCCCCCTCTCCATTTGCCATACGCGCTCAGGATGCACAGCGGTTCATTGTATTTTCATACTTTGTCCCTGAAACCTGCCAGTCTGCTGAATGCCCAGTTGCCACAGAGGCCACTGCAGATGTATCTACAGGTATACGAGAGGACCTATGGACAGATATACATCTTTCCTCAATGCTGCATCGATACCTGCCACACTTCTTTGACGAAGACTCCATGCAGCCACATCAGGCAGTAGAGGGCACCACTGAGGTCTCAGTTGCTCCAGTGGCAATATCTAATGTTGAGGAAGAGGACAGATTTTATCATTACTCCCTCCCACCCCTGGCTCAGCGGTTCATTGGCAATTCATTCAATTTCCTCGAAACCTCTAAGCCTGCTGTTTCAGCCACAGAGTGCCCAGTTGCCACAGAGACCACTGCTACCACAGCCACTGTCAAGGGAGAGAATCGATGGGCAGCTAGAAGTCTTCCTTCAGTGCTGCCTACATGCCTGCCAACAGTCTTTGACGATGACTTCATGCCATCAGAGCAGACAGTAGAGGATACCTATGAGGTCTCAGTTGCTACAGAGACCACTGCAGGCACAGCTACTGTTGATTTTGGAGTGTACAGATCAGCAGCTAAATGCCCTGTCCCAATGCTGCCTCCATGTCTGCCACCTGTCTTTGAAGTTGACTACAAACTGCCAGGGGAGGCAGTAGAGGACACCACCAAGTGTCCAGTTATCAGTGAAACAAACAATGATGAGTCCACTCACCTCAAAGAGGACATGGCAGCTGATCAAAGCCCTCCTGACCCTGCAGCACTGCCTCCAAGCTCGCCATTTATTCGAGACTCTGACCACAAACTGACAGAGGAGACAAAAGAGGATGCCACCGAGTCCTCCGTTACCACAGCGATCACTGCAGGCACATCCATTGTCCAGGGAGAGAACCTGTTGGGTGATAAAAGCCCGGCTCCAATGCTGCCTTCAAAGTTGCCACACATTCTAGACAATGGCCACAAGCAGCCAGAGGAGGCAGTAGAGGACACCACCAAGAGTCAAGTGTCCAGGGAAGCGGCCGTTTCCGTCTCCACTGTCCACACTCTGCCAGGGGAGGCAGTAGAGGACACCAACAAGTGTCCAGTTGCCAGGGAAGCAGCCGTTTCTGTGTCCACTGTCCACACGGAGGAGTGTTTGGCTGATAAAAGTCCTCCTGCACCTGCAACACTGCCTCTAATCCTGACCTGCACCCACAACAATGACCACAAACCGCTATGGAAGACAGTTGAGTGCACTACAAAGTGCTCAGTCGACACAGAGGCAACTGTTGCTATTTACACCTGGGATGATAAAAGTCCTCCAGGTCTGCAATGCATTCACAACAACAATGACCACAAGCAGCCAGAGGAGACAGTTGAGGACACCACATAGTGCTCAGTTAACACAGAGGCAAGTGCAGTTGCATCCACTGTCAAGAGAGAGGAACTGATGAGTGATAAAAGCCCTGTCCTAGCACTTCCTCCAAGCCTGGCATGCATCCATGACAAGGACCACAAGCAGCAAGAGCAGAAAGGGAAGGGCACTAGTGAAGAGGTGGATCGCTGCCCTCATGCTCACCAGCTGGTCCCAGATGCTAACTTAACTCTGGCAACCCCTCTGCTCTGCATGGCCACTAAGACGCCTGTTAGAGTGAGAGCCTCCATATGCAGGTCAGAGGATGAGGAACCCAGGCCCTGGACGCTGAAAAAGGCAAAGGTAGGTGTCCTATTTTACACTTCTACTCTACAGGGTTGGGGGTCTGTTCCATTTCAATTCAAAGCATTGAATTAAGTACTTCCTGAATTGACTGGAATTGAAATTGAATTGACCCCAACCCTGCTAATCTATGCTCATAGTATAAAACATCACCCCTTACTAGGGTTAACATTTGTATTACGTTTGGTGTGGACCCAGGAAGAACATCTATGGCTATTACAAAATCGGTTTGGGATACAAATAAACAAGTTACCTCAATTACTGTCCTCTAAATTGTGTGCCCCATGAGGCCATCAATGTATGTTGATCACTCAAATGTGTATTGAATGTGCCACATTGGAACAATATTACATCTAGAGTCAATGTCTTCCTGTTAGGATTATTGGACAGGCATTGACATTGAGAGTGAAGAGAGGAGCGTCAAGGAGGAGGTGAGCCCGAGGGAGGGTTTGAAGAGTGAGGCGGACCGTGCCCATTCCAAGAGCTCCAATGGGACGGGTTCATCAGAGAGAGCAGAGACCATCCTGGGAAGAGTGGGCTTTCTGGCCATGAACCTCAAGCAGAAAGTCATATTTTTAAAGATGGAGGAAAAAGAGAAAAATAAGGAACTGAATAAGAAGTTGAAAGATGACGAGAAAGAGAGAAAGGTCTCTTACCTCGAGGTTGTCGGGAGAGGTTGTGTTTTCTCTAGCAGGAGATAAGCTGGCTTCTTATATGTTGTTGAGTAAAGCTTAAACCATGTATTTAGATTGTATGTAGGTATTGTAGTCAGGTATTATAGGTAGTTTACTTAGGTAGTTATTGTAGGTTATTGTAGGTAATTATTGTAGGTAAGTATTCTATTCGGTGGACCCCGGCGAAGCACGAGTGCTAGCTAACCCACCACTTGGACCAACAAAGCTAGCTAGCTAGTGGATAGCTACTGGTAACTTTTAGCAACTGTGGTTAGTTGTTTCCAATGTTATTTCACGCTTAAGAGTACCTGTAATTGAGCCAGCTAGCTACCGACCATTCAGCTGTTCTTCTAACCTCATTATCCGAGGCATTAACGTTAGATGGTTGGTGGCTGCTGTACTTAATTACAGCTACTGATTGCAGCCTGCCACCCAGTTAGCTGGCAAAATATGATTAGACAAATAATAATATTTATTTGAATGATACAGTATGTTACTAAATTGAAATTAAAATGAAATGTTTTTGTAATTATAACATTTTACGAAATGTAAAAAGAAAACTTTAAAAAATAATAATAATAACAAAAGCAAGGTAAAAAGAAAAGGAAACCGATCCAGATTCCTATTACCAGTGTAAAAACAAAGGGGGGAGGTGTCAATGTAAATAGTCCGGGTGGCCATTTGATTAATTGTTCAGCAGTCTTATGAATTGGGGATAGAAGCTGTTAAGGAGCCTTTTGGACCTAGACTTGGCACTCTGGTACCGCTTGCTGTGCGGTAGCAGAGAGAACAGTCTATGACTTGGGTGACTGGAGTCTTTGTCAATTTTTTGGGCCTCCCTCTTACACCTCCAAGTATATAGGTCCTGGATGGCAGGAAGCTTGGCTCCAGTGATGTACTGGGCCGTACGCACTACCCTCTGTAGCGCCTTACGGTCGGATGCCGAGCAGTTGCCATACCAGGCGGTGATGCAACTGGTCAGGAAGCTCTCGATGGTGCAGCTGTATAACTTTTTGAGGATCTTGGGACCAATGCCAAATCTTTTCAGTCTCCTGAGGTGGAAAAGGCGTTGTCGTGCCCTCTTCCCGACTGTATTGGTGTGTTTGAACCATGATAGTTTGTTGGTGATGTGGACACCAAGGAACTTGAAACTCTCGACCTGCTCCACTACAGCCCCGTCGATGTGAATGGGGCGTGTTCCCAGTCCCTGTCCCTGAAAATCCTCCCCGGAGCATGATGCTGCCACCACCATGCTTCACCGTAGGGATGGTGCCAGGTTTCCTCCAAACGTGATCTCATCCCAGGTAAGAGGGGGAGTGGCAGCAGCAGCAGGTACTCCCCATGTGAGCTGAGTCCAGTGGACCAGTCCTGTATCCCCCCACCCAGACAGCGACAGTGGTCTAAACCATGGCTAGCTATCCACAATCTGGCTCGACTAAACAAGGTTTACCAAGAGGGAAGGAGGGAGAGGAAGGTAGAGGAAGAGAAAGAGGGAGGAGAGGAAGGAGGAAAGGGAGAAAATGACTGTAAGACTGTAAGAAGGAAAGGAGGGAGAAGGCCGAGCAAGAGGAAGAGGAAGAGGTGGAAGATAACAAGGAGAGTTGATCTGTCCATCACTACCATAAGGAGATCTCTTCTGGGGCCTCTTGTTCTCTCCTCTTTCCCACAGAGGAGCACCTTTCGCAGGCAGCCCAGAGCAGACTCTCCGCTGAGAGAAGGCTAGCCCCTGGAGGTTTCACCTTGGATTTATACAGAGAACCCCCCAGTACTCAAACTGCTTTACATTGTAGAGGGTGATCTAATCTCATTGGAGGCGACCCAATGACCCAGAAATGCTCCATGGACAGACTTCCTCCCTGCTCCCCGTCTCGCTGGCATGGGGCTCGTAGGAACACCCTCCCTTCCTTGACTCCAGCAACACCCCTTCTTCACCTGCCCCCCTTATCATGTTATGAGTCTCACCTACAGGTCCCGCCCCCTGGCCTACCTGTTGCAGGTGTAAGTATGGTGTGTCGGACACAGCTGCCCTCCACCTCCTCCCCCTCCTCACCCTCCTCCCCCTCCTTCCCTCTTTCTCCCACTCCCCCCATCTCTCGCGCTCTCTCCTCCTCCCCCTCTCTTCCCTTTAAAGCAATAGTTTAAACCTACACACTTCCTTAAACCTAAAATAAGTCAAGAAGTAATTTTGTGTGGAAGTCAAACATTTGTTCAGAACGACAAAATCGAGACCTTTACATAGCCCATCTCTCATTGTCTATAGGAGTGATGTACACTGGTCAAATTGCCCAAATGTTAATTTAGACATTCACAAATTTTACAGATTTTGACTCTCACTAATGTCATGAAATGTTTGGCAAAGTAGTAAAGAAGGTTGTATTATACTTTTCTTGTGTACTAGATCATTTGGTTTGGAAAGTGTTTTTTTTCTCAGACATAAATGAACAATTCCAGGTGAAAGCTAAAGGTCGTAGCTTCCTGGGGGGAGGGACACCACTACATTAATAAAATATTTCCCTCTTGCTAGATTGATGACTAAAGCCCTAGTGAAACAGTGCAAAATGGTTGTCAGCTCAACTGGTTAAATACAAGACCTGTTCATTGTGAAATGTATGTGTTCAAGTCTAATAATTTTGCTCTATATATTTTCTACTCTGAATGTAATTTTATCTGTTTAAGCTGTTTGGATTGTTAATTGATATAACACAGGGCACCATTGAAAAAGAGACACTGGTCTCAATTGGGATTCCCTGTAAAAATAAAGAGGAATATGATAGAGGGAATATGATAGCGAGTATTATGATGGAGTGGAATATGATGGAGAGAAATATAATAGAGAGAATATGATGGAGGGAATATGATAGAGGAATTTGATGGAGGGGAATATGATAGAGAATGAATGGAGGAATGTGTGACGCTCTTGAGCAACAAAGGTTGTCTGTTTGGTTATGTCAACTGGAAAGACACGGATAAGAAAATGTTCAAACATAATTTTAAACAATACTTTTCTATAGTCAGCTGATATTGATTTCTTTATTTAATTATTTATTAAACTTAAATGCTAAACATCAATGACACCTACTCTTCAATTACATTTTTTGGGCCTATATAATTACACATCCAGCTAATTTTATCCCTCTATGAGCATGCGTACCGTAAAGAAACCGTAAGGATCACTCGACTGCAACAGCTCTCGTTGATTTAATCGATCAATGGCTCAGATCACTTGACCAAGATAAACTTGTGGATGAGCTGCTTCTTGATTTTAGTGCTGCAGTTGACCTTGTTGATCATATGGCTAATAGCTGAGGCCATTGAAGAGAGATGTTTTCTTGAACCCTCATTTCTTTTTTGGAACTTTGTTACTGAGGTGACATAGACTATGGAAGACTTGTTTTACTGTAGTAAGGTAGCCTATGTATTTCATTGATGATGATGATGATGAAAAATATTGGCATTAGTGGTAGGCTGAGATCGAACAAACAACCTAAGTAAGCCTGGCTGCTATTTATGATATCTAAAACATATAGACTTTTAATTAGGCAAAACACATGTCGTTTGAATGGTCAACCATTTTACATGAGTTACAGCATTTTATTTTAATAAAAAATTAGGTTATATGGATTCATTGTATATATTAGGTATGACTGTGCTGCTTAGGTACAAAAAATCTAAAATAAATAAACTAAATTGTGCTAGCATTTGATAACACATGAAAGCTGCTGTGGGTAACCATGGCAATGGGGACTCCATTGTGACATCACAAGATTCCGATTCTGGAAGGTTACCTGTTGCACAGACAAACTGAACAGTGCAAAGAGACTGATTCAACTAACCACTGACAAATTATTAATGTCCTATTTCATTAGTGAGAGAACACACTGCTTACTTCAGAGGTAGTTTGTAATATAAATTATTGTGAATGTGTTTCAGTAGTATAACTTATTTTCAAATTACTTGTGTATGAATGTGACATTTTAAGTAGACCTAACATGACTAGTGAAACTGTTGAAGAGAGATAGTTTGCTTGAGTCCTCTTTTTGTGAGAAAATGCTTCATCCTGACACCTGAGATGTCATGTTACAATTGTAGTGAGCCAGCCTAATGGCTAATGCATTCTATTGATGACAGAAAAAAAACCTCTCTCTGTGTTAATCACCAACATATGTTGTAATCAATTATCTCAATAAATATGTACCAAAAGAGTAGGTTGTGTAAAAAAACAAGTATGCCTACCTAATTTGTAGCTGATTCATTTCTAATAAGAATAATATGTTCTTAATTGAATGGACATCCATTTCAAATGGTTGAATTGATAGACCTCTTTAAATTGAGGTGCACTCAAGGGCACTCAAAGAGAAGACTGGCATTTTTACCTCCTTGGTTTTTAAAATAGATGAAACTGTACAAGTTAGGTCCTGCATGGATATAGAGTCATTTTCTACCCAAAACACAGTGTTTTCAATGATATGATGGAAGTGATTAGTGTGGTTTGTGAGAACCAGGCCCAATATGGAGTAGAGCTACATGAGGGGTTGAATAAGGCTCAATAGTAAGGTACAGAAAGACCCTGAAGTTTGCTTTTTAAAGTCTGTGTTGTGCTTTTTCATCTGCCATGGCAACGCCTTGCATCACAATGATGATGTCATGAAGGATATTGTTCACGAAATGATAAGAACAGCCAAAATCGATTCATTTGAACTTGGTCGCTTTTCCAGTAGCCAACTTTTTACTAGTAATTCAGATAGGCCTATTGCCTAAACATATCTGGATCAGGATTCTCACTTGATTAATTGTAAGTAGCTGGGAAGAAAACGTGTGCACATTGTAAAGAGATGCATTATTATTTGGTTAGCAACACCCACTTACTACAACGTTGTGTATTTTCCAGAGTTATTGTTAGCTAAGAGGAAGACATGGAGGGTTCAACGCTGACACAGAGGAGGGGTGAGTGTCGGTTGGAGGAAAGGGCGATCTAGACAGACTACGTGATGGAGCTGGGAGCCAGGTTGGCTCTGGTTTTGCAGAATCAGAAGGATCAGGAGAAGAAGATGAAGAGGATTTGGTTCAAGACGAGGAAAATGCCAAGACTGATTGAGGAGGTAACAAGACCAACTTTGACAAAGTCGACAAGAGTTCTGTTTAACAATATTAATTAAAGCAAATATAAGTTATTGTAAGGGCAAAATGTTCCATATGCCATGGAATGTAAGCTAACAATGTTTTGTCCTTATTTCTTTTTGTATTAGGCTACACCATGGCAATGCTTATAACTGTTCTTGTCTAAATGTGTTGTATCGTGTCTGTCTGTTTCAGTGAATTTATGTCCTCAGTTCTTATGGTTGTCTGGTCATAAAAAATAAACAACCGTTCTATCATAGACGCTCATATCAGGATTATGTGGTTGTCTCACCTAGCTACCTTAAGTTGAATGCACTAACTAACTATAAGTCGTTCTGGATAAAAGCGTCTGATAAATGGCTAAAATGTCAAATGTTATAATGGGTGTGGGGCATGTATTTTTACACTTAGCTGGCCCATTGGCTAGGGGACCAAGGGTTGGGACAGACTGGTGCAGAGCATCTTAGAGGACACTATATATATATATATATATATATATATATATATATATATATATATATATATATATATATGTGATGTATAAGTAAGTAGTGCTGACTCATACAGTATGTATGTATGTACTGAATGTGATCACTTTCATTATGTCTGTTTCTTTTCTCACGCAGAATGTGTGAGATGTGAGCAACTGTCCTCTCACTGAGTTCATGGCTCCCTGTATTGACTCCCTCCCACCACTGGCTTTCACCAATCAGAGGCCTATACCTACCATGTTGCATCCACCCTCTCCATTTGCCATACGCGCTCAGGATGCACAGCGGTTCATTGTATTTTCATACTTTGTCCCTGAAACCTGCCAGTCTGCTGAATGCCCAGTTGCCACAGAGGCCACTGCAGATGTATCTACAGGTATACGAGAGGACCTATGGACAGATATACATCTTTCCTCAATGCTGCATCGATACCTGCCACACTTCTTTGACGAAGACTCCATGCAGCCACATCAGGCAGTAGAGGGCACCACTGAGGTCTCAGTTGCTCCAGTGGCAATATCTAATGTTGAGGAAGAGGACAGACTCTATTACTCCCTCCCACCCCTGGCTCAGCGGTTCATTGGCAATTCATTCAATTTCCTCGAAACCTCTAAGCCTGCTGTTTCAGCCACAGAGTGCCCAGTTGCCACAGAGACCACTGCTACCACAGCCACTGTCAAGGGAGAGAATCGATGGGCAGCTAGAAGTCTTCCTTCAGTGCTGCCTACATGCCTGCCAACAGTCTTTGACGATGACTTCATGCCATCAGAGCAGACAGTAGAGGATACCTATGAGGTCTCAGTTGCTACAGAGACCACTGCAGGCACAGCTACTGTTGATTTTGGAGTGTACAGATCAGCAGCTAAATGCCCTGTCCCAATGCTGCCTCCAAGTCTGCCACTTGTCTTTGAAGTTGACTACAAACTGCCAGGGGAGGCAGTAGAGGACACCACCAAGTGTCCAGTTATCAGTGAAACAAACAATGATGTGTCCACTCACCTCAAAGAGGACATGGCAGCTGATCAAAGCCCTCCTGACCCTGCAGCACTGCCTCCAAGCTCGCCATGTATCCGAGACTCTGACCACAAACTGACAGAGGAGACAAAAGAGGATGCCACCGAGTCCTCCGTTACCACAGCGATCACTGCAGGCACATCCATTGTCCAGGGAGAGAACCTGTTGGGTGATAAAAGCCAGGCTCCAATGCTGCCTTCAAAGTTGCCACACATTCTAGACAATGGCCACAAGCAGCCAGAGGAGGCAGTAGAGGACACCACCAAGAGTCAAGTGTCCAGGGAAGCGGCCGTTTCCGTCTCCACTGTCCACACTCTGCCCACACTCTGCCAGGGGAGGCAGTAGAGGACACGAACAAGTGTCCAGTTGCCAGGGAAGCAGCCGTTTCTGTGTCCACTGTCCACACGGAGGAGTGTTTGGCTGAAAAAAGTCCTCCTGCACCTGCAACACTGCCTCTAATCCTGACCTGCACCCACAACAATGACCACAAACCGCTATGGAAGACAGTTGAGTGCACTACAAAGTGCTCAGTCGACACAGAGGCAACTGTTGCTATTTACACCTGGGATGATAAAAGTCCTCCAGGTCTGCAATGCATTCACAAAAACAATGACCACAAGCAGCCAGAGGAGACAGTTGAGGACACCACATAGTGCTCAGTTAACACAGAGGCAAGTGCAGTTGCATCCACTGTCAAGAGAGAGGAACTGATGAGTGATAAAAGCCCTGTCCTAGCACTTCCTCCAAGCCTGGCATGCATCCATGACAAGGACCACAAGCAGCCAGAGCAGAAAGGGAAGGGCACTAGTGAAGAGGTGGATCGCTGCCCTCATGCTCACCAGCTGGTCCCAGATGCTAACTTAACTCTGGCAACCCCTCTGCTCTGCATGGCCACTAAGACGCCTGTTAGAGTGAGAGCCTCCATATGCAGGTCAGAGGATGAGGAACCCAGGCCCTGGACGCTGAAAAAGGCAAAGGTAGGTGTCCTATTTTACACTTCTACTCTACAGGGTTGGGGGTCTGTTCCATTTCAATTCAAAGCATTGAATTAAGTACTTCCTGAATTGACTGGAATTGAAATTGAATTGACCCCAACCCTGCTAATCTATGCTCATAGTATAAAACATCACCCCTTACTAGGGTTAACATTTGTATTACGTTTGGTGTGGACCCAGGAAGAACATCTATGGCTATTACAAAATCGGTTTGGGATACAAATAAACAAGTTACCTCAATTACTGTCCTCTAAATTGTGTGCCCCATGAGGCCATCAATGTATGTTGATCACTCAAATGTGTATTGAATGTGCCACATTGGAACAATATTACATCTAGAGTCAATGTCTTCCTGTTAGGATTATTGGACAGGCATTGACATTGAGAGTGAAGAGAGGAGCGTCAAGGAGGAGGTGAGCCCGAGGGAGGGTTTGAAGAGTGAGGCGGACCGTGCCCATTCCAAGAGCTCCAATGGGACGGTTTCATCAGAGAGAGCAGAGACCATCCTGGGAAGAGTGGGCTTTCTGGCCATGAACCTCAAGCAGAAAGTCACATTTTTAAAGATGGAGGAAAAAGAGAAAAATAAGGAACTGAATAAGAAGTTGAAAGATGACGAGAAAGAGAGAAAGGTCTCTTGCCTCGAGGTTGTCGGGAGAGGTTGTGTTTTCTCTAGCAGGAGATAAGCTGGCTTCTTATATGTTGTTGAGTAAAGCTTAAACCATGTATTTAGATTGTATGTAGGTATTGTAGTCAGGTATTATAGGTAGTTTACTTAGGTAGTTATTGTAGGTTATTGTAGGTAATTATTGTAGGTAAGTATTCTATTCGGTGGACCCCGGCGAAGCACGAGTGCTAGCTAACCCACCACTTGGACCAACAAAGCTAGCTAGCTAGTGGGTAGCTACTGGTAACTTTTAGCAACTGTGGTTAGTTGTTTCCAATGTTATTTCACGCTTAAGAGTACCTGTAATTGAGCCAGCTAGCTACCGACCATTCAGCTGTTCTTCTAACCTCATTATCCGAGGCATTAACGTTAGATGGTTGGTGGCTGCTGTACTTAATTACAGCTACTGATTGCAGCCTGCCACCCAGTTAGCTGGCAAAATATGATTAGACAAATAATAATATTTATTTGAATGATACAGTATGTTACTAAATTGAAATTAAAATGAAATGTTTTTGTAATTATAACATTTTATGAAATGTAAAAAGAAAACTTTAAAAAATAATAATAATAACAAAAGCAAGGTAAAAAGAAAAGGAAACCGATCCAGATTTCTATTACCAGTGTAAAAACAAAGGGGGGAGGTGTCAATGTAAATAGTCCGGGTGGCCATTTGATTAATTGTTCAGCAGTCTTATGAATTGGGGATAGAAGCTGTTAAGGAGCCTTTTGGACCTAGACTTGGCACTCTGGTACCGCTTGCTGTGCGGTAGCAGAGAGAACAGTCTATGACTTGGGTGACTGGAGTCTTTGTCAATTTTTTGGGCCTCCCTCTTACACCTCCATGTATATAGGTCCTGGATGGCAGGAAGCTTGGCTCCAGTGATGTACTGGGCCGTACGCACTACCCTCTGTAGCGCCTTACGGTCGGATGCCGAGCAGTTGCCATACTAGGCGGTGATGCAACTGGTCAGGAAGCTCTCGATGGTGCAGCTGTAGAACTTTTTGAGGATCTTGGGACCAATGCCAAATCTTTTCAGTCTCCTGAGGTGGAAAAGGCGTTGTCGTGCCCTCTTCACGACTGTCTTGGTGTGTTTGAACCATGATAGTTTGTTGGTGATGTGGACACCAAGGAACTTGAAACTCTCGACCTGCTCCACTACAGCCCCGTCGATGTGAATGGGGCGTGTTCCCAGTCCCTGTCCCTGAAAATCCTCCCCGGAGCATGATGCTGCCACCACCATGCTTCACCGTAGGGATGGTGCCAGGTTTCCTCCAAACGTGATCTCATCCCAGGTAAGAGGGGGAGTGGCAGCAGCAGCAGGTTCTCCCCATGTGAGCTGAGTCCAGTGGACCAGTCCTGTATCCCCCCACCCAGACAGCGACAGTGGTCTAAACCATGGCTAGCTATCCACAATCTGGCTCGACTAAACAAGGTTTACCAAGAGGGAAGGAGGGAGAGGAAGGTAGAGGAAGACAAAGAGGGAGGAGAGGAAGGAGGAAAGGGAGAAAATGACTGTAAGACTGTAAGAAGGAAAGGAGGGAGAAGGCCGAGCAAGAGGAAGAGGAAGAGGTGGAAGATAACAAGGAGAGTTGATCTGTCCATCACTACCATAAGGAGATCTCTTCTGGGGCCTCTTGTTCTCTCCTCTTTCCCACAGAGGAGCACCTTTCGCAGGCAGCCCAGAGCAGACTCTCCGCTGAGAGAAGGCTAGCCCCTGGAGGTTTCACCTTGGATTTATACAGAGAACCCCCCAGTACTCAAACTGCTTTACATTGTAGAGGGTGATCTAATCTCATTGGAGGCGACCCAATGACCCAGAAATGCTCCATGGACAGACTTCCTCCCTGCTCCCCGTCTCGCTGGCAGGGGGCTCGTAGGAACACCCTCCCTTCCTTGACTCCAGCAACACCCCTTCTTCACCTGCCCCCCTTATCATGTTATGAGTCTCACCTACAGGTCCCGCCCCCTGGCCTACCTGTTGCAGGTGTAAGTATGGTGTGTCGGACACAGCTGCCCTCCTCCCCCTCCTTCTCTCTTTCTCCTACTCCCCCCATCTCTCGCGCTCTCTCCTCCTCCCCCTCTCTTCCCTTTAAAGCAATAGTTTAAACCTACACACTTCCTTAAACCTAAAATAAGTCAAGAAGTAATTTTGTGTGGAAGTCAAACATTTGTTCAGAACGACAAAATCGAGACCTTTACATAGCCCATCTCTCATTGTCTATAGGAGTGATGTACACTGGTCAAATTGCCCAAATGTTAATTTAGACATTCACAAATTTTACAGATTTTGACTCTCACTAATGTCATGAAATGTTTGGCAAAGTAGTAAAGAAGGTTGTATTATACTTTTCTTGTGTTCTAGATCATATGGTTTGGAAAGTGTTTTTTTTTCTCAGACATAAATGAACAATTCCAGGTGAAAGCTAAAGGTCGTAGCTTCCTGGGGGGAGGGACACCACTACATTAATAAAATATTTCCCTCTTGCTAGATTGATGACTAAAGCCCTAGTGAAACAGTGCAAAATGGTTGTCAGCTCAACTGGTTAAATACAAGACCTGTTCATTGTGAAATGTATGTGTTCAAGTCTAATAATTTTGCTCTATATATTTTCTACTCTGTATGTAATTTTATCTGTTTAAGCTGTTTGGATTGTTAATTGATATAACACAGGGCACCATTGAAAAAGAGACACTGGTCTCAATTGGGATTCCCTGTAAAAATAAAGAGGAATATGATAGAGGGAATATGATAGCGAGTATTATGATGGAGTGGAATATGATGGAGAGAAATATAATAGAGAGAATATGATGGAGGGAATATGATAGAGGAATTTGATGGAGGGGAATATGATAGAGAATGAATGGAGGAATGTGTGACGCTCTTGAGCAACAAAGGTTGTCTGTTTGGTTATATCAACTGGAAAGACACGGATAAGAAAATGTTCAAACATAATTTTAAACAATACTTTTCTATAGTCAGCTGATATTGATTTCTTTATTTAATTATTTATTAAACTTAAATGCTAAACATCAATGACACCTACTCTTCAATTACATTTTTTGGGCCTATATAATTACACATCCAGCTAATTTTATCCCTCTATGAGCATGCGTACCGTAAAGATACCGTAAGGATCACTCGACTGCAACAGCTCTCGTTGATTTAATCGATCAATGGCTCAGATCACTTGACCAAGATAAACTTGTGGATGAGCTGCTTCTTGATTTTAGTGCTGCAGTTGACCTTGTTGATCATATGGCTAATAGCTGAGGCCATTGAAGAGAGATGTTTTCTTGAACCCTCATTTCTTTTTTGGAACTTTGTTACTGAGGTGACATAGACTATGGAAGACTTGTTTTACTGTAGTAAGGTAGCCTATGTATTTCATTGATGATGATGATGATGATGATGATGATGAAAAATATTGGCATTAGTGGTAGGCTGAGATCGAACAAACAACCTAAGTAAGCCTGGCTGCTATTTATGATATCTAAAACATATAGACTTTTAATTAGGCAAAACACATGTCGTTTGAATGGTCAACCATTTTGCATGAGTTACAGCATTTTTATTTTAATAAAAAATTAGGTTATATGGATTCATTGTATATATTAGGTATGACTGTGCTGCATAGGTACAAAAAATCTAAAATAAATAAACTAAATTGTGCCAGCATTTGATAACACATGAAAGCTGCTGTGGGTAACCATGGCAATGGGGACTCCATTGTGACATCACAAGATTCCGATTCTGGAAGGTTACCTGTTGCACAGACAAACTGAACAGTGCAAAGAGACTGATTCAACTAACCACTGACAAATTATTAATGTCCTATTTCATTAGTGAGAGAACACACTGCTTACTTCAGAGGTAGGTTGTAATATAACTTATTGTGAATGTGTTTCAGTAGTATAACTTATTTTCAAATTACTTGTGTATGAATGTGACATTTTAAGTAGACCTAACATGACTAGTGAAACTGTTGAAGAGAGATAGTTTGCTTGAGTCCTCTTTTTGTGAGAAAATGCTTCATCCTGACACCTGAGATGTCATGCCACGGTGGATAGCTGTTTCCAATGTTATTCACGCTTAAGAGTACCTGTAATTAAGCCAGCTAGCTTTCTACCATTTCAGCCGTTTTTCTAACTTCATTATCTGAGGCATCAGCGTTAGGTAGTTAGTACCTACTGTACTTAATTACACCTACTGATTGCAGAAGACAAATATCAGCTGGCGTCGGGTAAGTTTGGCTTTGTACATAGCTTGGGCTTTGTCGAGTAAGGCTTAATTATGTATTTAGAACGTAGTTGGTTATTGTAAGTAGGCATCGCGGGCTGTTGTGGATAGTTATTGTAGGTTAGCATTATATTCGGCTATGCCGGGGATTAGCACGAAGCTAGCCAGCTAGCTAGCCGTGTCTCATACAAAGTCAACACAGTAGCCAATCACGACTAGCTAACTGTACCGCAGCAGCTAAATACAATATATTTGTACTAGCTAGCCAACGTTTAATTATTGCTGCGTTATGATAGGAACTAGACACAGACACGAATTATCTGTTTAGCGTGTTAAAACACTATCGGTCGTTTGTTGTTACCAAGTATTGGTGCTAAACTGTGTGTTATTGGATGCTAGCATGCTTGTTGGCTAAAGCGTCATAGCTAGGCACCGTGGGCTGTTGTGGGTGGCTATTGTAGGTAGCACGTAGCTAGCTAGCCGTTTTCCAAACAAAGTCAACACAGTAGCCATTGCTAGTTAGCCAACATGACCAGCCAACTGTACTGTAGCTGCTAAATACAATATATTTGTGCTAGCTAGCCAACGTAATTCGTTAACACACAAATTATCTGTTTAGTGTGTTAGCTCACTACTGTTAGTTTGTTGTAACCAAGTATTGGTGCTAAACTGTGTGTTATTGGATGCTAGCATGCTGGTCAGCCATGGTGCCATTTGTGCTAAACTGTGTGTTATTGGATGCTAGCATGCTAGTCAGCAATGGTGCCATTGGTGCTAAACTGTGTGTTATTGGATGCTAGCATGCTAGTCAGCCATGGTGTCATATTTAGCTAGCTGAACAAAGCAAGTTGAGTCTATTCCTTGAAACATTGAACTGCTGTAGTTCACAACAATTCTAATTTCTAAAAGTGGAAGTTGGGAGAGTTTTTATCTGGATGGTTCAGTGAAACAATTATAGTTTCTGAGGTGTAAGTTTTGGCGAGGGAGGCCCTACTCACTCCTTTTCCTGATGTTTAATTCATTTCATTCCGATCTCCTCTGCATTATTGTAGCCACAGCCTGTCAACTATGCCTCTGCCTATCCCTGTTCTCTCCTCTCCGCACAGGCCACACAAACGCCTCACACCGCGTGGCTGCTGCCTCTAACCTGGTGGTCCCTGCACGCACCCCACACCTGGAGTTCCAGGTCTCAGGCAGCCTCTGGAACTGCCGTTCTGCTGCCAACAAAGCTGACTTCATCCCAGCCTATGCTAACCTCCATTCCCTCGACTTCCTGGCGCTGACGGAAACATGGATTACCACTGAAAACACTGCTACTCCTATTGCTCTCTCCTCGTCTGACCATGTGTTCTCGCATACCCCGAGAGCATCTGGTCAGAGGGGTGGTGGCACAGGAATCCTCATCTCTCCCAAGTGGACATTCTAAATTTTTCCCCTAACCCATCTGTCTATCTCCTCATTTGAATTCCATGCTGTCACAGTCACTAGCCCATCTAAGCTTAATATCCTTGTCATCTATCGCCCTCCAGGTTCCCTTGGAGAGTTCATCAATGAGCTTGACGCCTTGATAAGCTCCTTTCCTGAGGATGGCTCACCCCTCACAGTTTTGGGGGATTTCAACCTCCCTACGTCTACATTTGACTCATTTCTCTCTGCCTCCTTCTTTCCACTCCTCTCCTCTTTTGACCTCACCCTCTCACCGTCCCTCCCTACTCACAAGGCAGGCAATACGCTTGACCTCATCTTTACTAGATGCTGCTCTTCTACTAATCTCACTGCAACTCCCCTCCATGTCTCCGACCACTACTTTGTGTCCTTTTCTCTCTCGCTCTCCTCCAACACTACTCACTCTGCCCCTACACAGATGGTAATGCGCCGCCGCAACCTTCGCTCTCTCTCTCCCACTACTCTCTCCTCTTCCATCCTATCATCACTTCCCTCTGCTCAATCCTTCTCCCTCCAATCTCCTGATTCTGCCTCCTCAACCCTCCTCTCCTCCCTTTCTGCATCCTTTGACTCTCTGTGTCCCCTATCCTCCCGGCCGGCTCGGTCCTCCCCTCCAGCTCCGTGGCTTGATGACTCATTGCGAGCTCACAGAACAGAGCTCCGGGCAGCGGAGCGGAAATGGAAGAAAACTAAACTCCCTGCCGACCTGGCATCTTTTCACTCCCTCCTCTCTACATTTTCTTCATCTGTTTCTGCTGCTAAGGCACTTTCTACCACTCTAAATTCCAAGCATCTGCCTCTAACCCTAGGAAGCTCTTTGCCACATTCTCCTCCCTGCTGAATCCCCCCCCCCCCCTCCCCCCCTCCTCTCTCTCGGTGGATGACTTCGTCAACCACTTTGAAAAGAAGGTTGACGACATCCGATCCTCGTTTGTTAAGTCTAATGACACTGCTGGTCCTACTCACACTGCCCTACCCTATGCTTTGACTTCTTTCTCCCCTCTCTCTCCAGATAGAATCCTGCGACTTGTGACTGCAGGCCGCCCAACAACCTGCCCGCTTGACCCCATCCCCTCCTCTCTTCTCCAGACCATCTCCGGTGACCTTCTCCCCTACCTCACCTCGCTGATCAACTCATCCTTGACCGCTGGCTATGTCCCTTCCGTCTTCAAGAGAGCGAGAGTTGCACCCCTTCTCAAAAAACCAACACTCGATCCCACTGACGTCAACAACTACAGACCAGTATCCCTTCTTTCTTTTCTTTCCAAAACTATTGAGCGTGCCGTCTTTAGCCAACTCTCTTGCTATCTCTCTCAGAATGACCTTCTTGATCCAAACCAGTCAGGTTTCAGGACTGGTCATTCAACTGAGACTGCTCTTCTCTGTGTCACGGAGGCTCTCCGCACTGCTAAAGCTAACTCTCTCTCCTCTGCTCTTGTCCTTCTAGACCTGTCTGCTGCCTTTGATACTGTGAACCATCAGATCCTCCTCTCCACCCTCTCCGAGCTGGGCATCTCCGGCGCGGCTCACTCCTGGATTGCGTCCTACCTGACCGGTCGCTCCTACCAAGTGGCGTGGCGAGAAGCTGTCTCCGCACCACGTGCTCTCACCACTGGTGTCCCCCAGGGCTCAGTTCTAGGCCCTCTCCTATTCTCCCTATACACCAAGTCACTTGGCTCTGTCATATCCTCACATGGCCTCTCCTATCATTGCTACGCTGACGATACACAACTAATCTTCTCCTTTCCCCCTTCTGATAACCAGGTGGCGAATCGCATCTCTGCATGTCTGGCAGACATATCAGTATGGATGTCGGATCACCACCTCAAGCTGAACCCTGGCAAGACGGAGCTGCTCTTCCTCCCGGGGAAGGACTGCCCGTTCCATGACCTCGCCATCACGATTGAGAACTCCGTTGTGTCCTCCTCCCAGAGTGCGAAGAGCCTTGGCGTGACCCTGGACAACACCCTGTCGTTCTCCGCTAACATCAAGGCGGTGACCCGATCCTGCAGATCCACGCTCTACAACATTCGGAGAGTACGACCCTGCCTTACACAGGAAGCGGCACAGGTCCTAATCCAGGCACTTGTCATCTCCCGTCTGGATTACTGCAACTCGCTGTTGGCTGGGCTCCCTGCCTGTGCCATTAAACCCCTACAACTCATCCAGAATGCCGCCGCCCGTCTGGTGTTCAACCTTCCCAAGTTCTCTCACGTCACCCCCCTCCTCCGCACACTCCACTGGCTTCCAGTTGAAGCTCGCATCCGTTACAAGACCATGGTGCTTGCTTATGGAGCAGTGAGGGGAACGGCACCGCCGTACCTTCAGGCTCTGATCAGTCCCTACACCCAAACGAGGGCATTGCGTTCATCCACCTCTGGCCTGCTGGCTCCCCTTCCTCTGCGGAAGCATAGCTCCCGCTCAGCCCAGTCAAAACTGTTCGCTGCTCTGGCACCCCAATGGTGGAACAAGCTCCCTCACGACGCCAGGACAGCGGAGTCACTCACCACCTTCCGGAGACATTTGAAACCCCACCTCTTTAAGGAATACCTGGGATAGGATAATGTAATCCTTCTGCCCCCCGTACCCCAACCCCCCCCCCCCCCCCCCCCCCCCCCCCCCCAAAAAAAAAAAAAAAAAAAAAAAGAGAAAATAAAAATAAAAAATAAAATTGTAAAGTGGTTATCCCACTAGCTATAGGGTGAATGCACCAATTTGTAAGTCACTCTGGATAAGAGCGTCTGCTAAATGGGGTAAATGTGCCCTTGAGCAAGGCACTTAACCCTAATTGCTCCTGTAAGTCGCTCTGGATAAGAGCGTCTGCTAAATGACTAAAATGTAAAATGTAAATGTAATGTTACAATTGTAGTGAGCCAGCCTAATGGCTAATGCATTCTATTGATGACAGAAAAAAAACCTCTCTCTGTGTTAATCACCAACATATGTTGTAATCAATTATCTCAATAAATATGTACCAAAAGAGTAGGTTGTGTAAAAAAACAAGTACGCCTACCTAATTTGTAGCTGATTCATTTCTAATAAGAATAATATGTTCTTAATTGAATGGACATCCATTTCAAATGGTTGAATTGATAGACCTCTTTAAATTGAGGTGCACTCAAGGGCACTCAAAGAGAAAACTGGCATTTTTACCTCCTTGGTTTTTAAAATAGATGAAACTGTACAAGTTAGGTCCTGCATGGATATAGAGTCATTTTCTACCCAAAACACAGTGTTTTCAATGATATGATGGAAGTGATTAGTGTGGTTTGTGAGAACCAGGCCCAATATGGAGTAGAGCTACATGAGGGGTTGAATAAGGCTCAATAGTAAGGTACAGAAAGAGCCTGAAGTTTTCTTTTTAAAGTCTGTGTTGTGCTTTTTCATCTGCCATGGCAACGCCTTGCATCACAATGATGATGTCATGAAGGATATTGTTCACGAAATGATAAGAACAGCCAAAATCGATTCATTTGAACTTGGTCGCTTTTCCAGTAGCCAACTTTTTACTAGTAATTCAGATAGGCCTATTGCCTAAACATATCTGGATCAGGATTCTCACTTGCTTAATTGTAAGTAGCTGGGAAGAAAACGTGTGCACATTGTAAAGAGTTGCATTATTATTTGGTTAGCAACACCCACTTACTACAACGTTGTGTATTTTCCAGAGTTATTGTTAGCTAAGAGGAAGACATGGAGGGTTCAACGCTGACACAGAGGAGGGGTGAGTGTCGGTTGGAGGAAAGGGCGATCTAGACAGAGTACGTGATGGAGCTGGGAGCCAGGTTGGCTCTGGTTTTGCAGATCCAGAAGGATCAGGAGAAGAAGATGAAGAGGATTTGGTTCAAGTCGAGGAAAATGCCAAGACTGATTGAGGAGGTAACAAGACCAACTTTGACAAAGTCGACAAGAGTTCTGTTTAACAATATTAATTAAAGCAAATATAAGTTATTGTAAGGGCAAAATGTTCCATATGCCATGGAATGTAAGCTAACAATGTTTTGTCCTTATTTCTTTTTGTATTAGGCTACACCATGGCAATGCTTATAACTGTTCTTGTCTAAATGTGTTGTATCGTGTCTGTCTGTTTCAGTGAATTTATGTCCTCAGTTCTTATGGTTGTCTGGTCATAAAAAATAAACAACCGTTCTATCATAGACGCTCATATCAGGATTATGTGGTTGTCTCACCTAGCTACCTTAAGTTGAATGCACTAACTAACTATAAGTCGTTCTGGATAAAAGCGTCTGATAAATGGCTAAAATGTCAAATGTTATGCTGGGTGTGGGGCATGTATTTTTACACTTAGCTGGCCCATTGGCTAGGGGACCAAGGGTTGGGACAGACTGGTGCAGAGCATCTTAGAGGACACTATATATATATATATATATATATATATATATATATATATATATGTGTGATGTATAAGTAAGTAGTGCTGACTCATACAGTATGTATGTATGTACTGAATGTGATCACTTTCATCATGTCTGTTTCTTTTCTCACGCAGAATGTGTGAGATGTGAGCAACTGTCCTCTCACTGAGTTCATGGCTCCCTGTATTGACTCCCTCCCACCACTGGCTTTCACCAATCAGAGGCCTATACCTACCATGTTGCATCCCCCCTCTCCATTTGCCATACGCGCTCAGGATGCACAGCGGTTCATTGTATTTTCATACTTTGTCCCTGAAACCTGCCAGTCTGCTGAATGCCCAGTTGCCACAGAGGCCACTGCAGATGTATCTACAGGTATACGAGAGGACCTATGGACAGATATACATCTTTCCTCAATGCTGCATCGATACCTGCCACACTTCTTTGACGAAGACTCCATGCAGCCACATCAGGCAGTAGAGGGCACCACTGAGGTCTCAGTTGCTCCAGTGGCAATATCTAATGTTGAGGAAGAGGACAGATTCTATCATTACTCCCTCCCACCCCTGGCTCAGCGGTTCATTGGCAATTCATTCAATTTCCTCGAAACCTCTAAGCCTGCTGTTTCAGCCACAGAGTGCCCAGTTGCCACAGAGACCACTGCTACCACAGCCACTGTCAAGGGAGAGAATCGATGGGCAGCTAGAAGTTTTTTTATTTTTTATTTTTTTTATTTCACCTTTATTTAACCAGGTAAGCCAGTTGAGAACAGGTTCTCATTTACAACTGCGACCTGGCCAAGATAAAGCAAAGTAGTGCAATAAAAACAACACAGAGTTACATATGGGGTAAAAAAAACAAAGTCAGAAATACAACAGAAAATATATATACAGTGTGTGCAAATGTAGCAAGTTATGGAGGTAAGGCAATAAATAGGCTATAGTGCAGAATAATTACAATAGTATTAACACTGGAATGCTAGATGTGCAAGAGATGATGTGCAAATAGAGATACTGGGGTGCAAAAGAGCAAAATAAATAACAATATAGGGATGAGGTAGTTGGGTGGGCTAATTTCAGATGGGCTGTGTACAGGTGCAGTGATCGGTAAGGTGCTCTGACAACTGATGCTTAAAGTTATTGAGGGAGATAAGAGTCTCCAGCTTCAGAGATTTTTGCAATTCGTTCCAGTCATTGGCAGCAGAGAACTGGAAGGAATGGCGGCCAAAGGAGGTGTTGGCTTTGGGAATGACCAGTGAGATATACCTGCTGGAGCGCAGACTACGGGTTGGTGCTGCTATGGTGACCAATGAGCTAAGATAAGGCGGGGATTTGCCTAGCAGTGATTTATAGATGGCCTGGAGCCAGTGGGTTTGACGACGAACATGTAGTGAGGACCAGCCAACAAGAGCGTACAGGTCACAGTGGTGGGTAGTGTATGGGGCTTTGGAGACAAAACGGATGGCACTGTGATAGACTACATCCAATTTGCTGAGTAGAGTGTTGGAGGCTATTTTGTAAATGACATCGCCGAAGTCAAGGATCGGTAGGATAGTCAGTTTTACGAGGGCATGTTTGGCAGCATGAGTGAAGGAGGCTTTGTTGCGAAATAGGAAGCCAATTCTAGATTTAACTTTGGATTGGAGATTCTTTATGTGAGTCTGGAAGTTGAGTTTACAGTCTAACCAGACACCTAGATATTTGTAGTTGTCCACATACTCTAGGTCAGACCCGTCGAGAGTGGTGATTCTAGTCGGGTGGGCGGGTGCTAGCAGCGTTCGATTGAAAAGCATGCATTTAGTTTTACTAGTGTTTAAGAGCAGTTGAAGGCTACTGAAGGATTGTTGTATGGCATTGAAGCTCGTTTGGAGGTTTGTTAACACAGTGTCCAATGAAGGGCCAGATGTATACAAAATGGTGTCGTCTGCGTAGAGGTGGATCTGAGAGTCACCAGCAGCAAGAGCGACATCATTGATATACACGGAGAAAAGTGTCGGCCCAAGAATTGAACCCTGTGGCACCCCCATAGAGACTGCCATAGGTCCAGACAACAGGCCCTCCGATTTGACACACTGAACTCTAACTGAGAAGTAGTTGGTGAACCAGGCGAGGCAGTCATTTGAGAAACCAAGGCTATTTAGTCTGCCAATAAGAATGCGGTGGTTGACAGTGTCGAAAGCCTTGGCCAGGTCGATGAAGACGGCTGCACAGTACTGTCTATTATCAATCGTGGTTATAATATCGTTTAGGACCTTGAGCGTGGCTGAAGTGCACCCGTGACCAGCTCGGAAACCGGATTGCATAGCGGAGAAGGTACGGTGGTATTCGAAATGGTCGATGATCTGTTTGTTAACTTGGCTTTCGAATACTTTCGAAAGGCAGGGCAGGATGGATATAGGTCTGTAGCAGTTTGGATCAAGAGTGTCACCCCCTTTGAAGAGGGGGATGACCGCGGCAGCTTTCCAATCTCTGGGGATCTCAGACGTTATGAAAGAGAGGTTGAACAGACTAGTAATAGGGGTTGCGACAATTTCGGCGGCTAGTTTTAGAAAGAAAGGGTCCAGATTGTCTAGCCCAGCTGATTTGTAGGGGTCCAGATTTTGCAGCGCTTTCAAAACATCAGCTGTCTGAATTTGTGTGAAGGAGAAGCGGGGGGGGCATGGGCAAGTTGCAGCAGAGGGTGCAGAGTTGGTGGCCGGGTTAGTGGTAGCCAGATGGAAAGCATGGCCAGCTGTAGCAAAATGCTTGTTGAAATTCTCGATTATTGTAGATTTATCGGTGGTGATAGTGTTTCCTAGCCTCAGTGCAGTGGGCAGCTGGGAGGAAGTGCTCTTATTCTCCATGGACTTTACAGTGTCCCAAAACTTTTTGGAGTTAGTGCTACAGGATGCAAATTTCTGTTTGAAAAAGTTAGCCTTTGCTTTCCTGACTGCTTGTGTATATTGGTTCCTAACTTCCCTGAAAAGTTGCATATCGCGGGGGCTATTTGATGCTAATGCTGTACGCCACAGGATGTTTTTGTGCTGGTCAAGGGCAGTCAAGTCTGAGGAGAACCAGGGGCTATATCGGTTCTTAGTTCTGTATTTTTTGAATGGGGCATGTTTATTTAACCCTCCCGTTGTCCTAGGGTCAAAATGACCCGCCACTGTGTTGAACCAACTTTATTTAATTTGTATATTTTTGGGATCATTTGTGAGGAGGCAGTGAGACTTTAAAGAAAGTACCACTGCCTCCTTCTCACAAATGATCCAAAAAATATAAAAATTAAATAAAGTTGGTTCAACACAGTGGCGGGTCATTTTGACCCTAGGACAACGGGAGGGTTAAGATTGAGAGGAAATTACTTTTAAGGAACAACCAGGCATCCTCTACTGACGGAATGAGATCTATATCCATCCAGGATACCTGGGCCAGGTCAATTAGGAAGGCCTCCTCGCTAAAGTGTTTTAGGGAGCGTTTGACAGTGATGAGGGGTGGTCGTTTGACCGCGGACCCGTTACGGACGCAGGCAATAAGGCAGTGATCGCTGAGATCCTGGTTGAAGACAGCTGAGGTGTATTTAGAGGGTATGTTAGTCAGGATGATATCTATGAGGGTACCCATGTTTAAGGATTTAGGGTTGTACCTGGTAGGTTCGTTGATAATTTGCGTGAGGTTGAGGGCATCTAGCTTGGATTGTAGGATGGCTGGGGTATTAAGCATATCCCAATTTAGGTCACCAAGCAGTACAAACTCAGAGGATAAATGGGGGGCAATCAATTCACATATGGTGTCCAGGGCACAGCTGGGGGCTGAGGGGGGGCTGTAGCAAGCGGCAACAGTGAGAGACTTATTTCTGGAAAGGTGGATTTTTAGAAGTAGAAGCTCAAACTGTTTGGGCACAGACCTGGATAGTATGATAGAGCTCTGCAGGCTATCTCTACAGTAGATTGCAACTCCACCCCCTTTGGCAGTTCTATCTAGACGGAAAATGTTATAGTTGGGGATGGAAATTTCAGAATTTTTGGTGGCCTTCCTGAGCCAGGATTCAGACACTGCTAGAACATCAGGGTTGGCAGAGTGTGCTAACGCAGTGAATAACTCAAACTTAGGAAACAGACTTCTGATATTTATGTGCAAGAAACCAAGACTTTTGCGATTACAGAAGTCATCAAATGAAAGCTCCTGGGGAGTAGGAGTGATACTGGGGGCTACAGGGCCTGGGTTAGCCTCTACATCACCAGAGGACCAGAGGAGGACTAGAATAAGGATACGGCTAAAGGCTTTAAGAACTGGTCTTCTAGTGCGTTGGGTACATAGAATAAAGGGGGCAGATTTCCGGGTGTTATAGAAAAGATTCAGGGCATTATGTACAGACAAGGATATGGAAGGATATGAGTAAAGTGGAGGTAAACCTAAGCGTTGGGTAACAATGAAAGAGATAGTATCTCTAGAGGCATCAATTGAGTCGGTCTCTGAGTGTATGGGTGGAGGAACAAAGGAGCTAACTAAGGCAGATTTAGCTAGGCTGGGGGGTCTACAGAGATATAGTACAATTAGAAATAACCGAAACAACAATAAACTAACCATGTTTGGGCTGAGGCTAAACATAAGCAGGATGTAGTACCTAAAAAAGGAACAGTCCAGCAGATATCAGCTGTATAGCTGAGTTATCATAAGGTCCGGTGGTGAAGCGCTAGTGAGTAAGAGGCCACGGCTAGCGTGTGCTACGTCCGTTTTGTTGTAGCCAGCTGGTAGCGATGAATCCGGAGTTAAAGATCCAGTGATTCATTAATTCCGGCGGAAAAACTGATATGTTCTGGGTCGATAACGCGCTGTGCAGACTGGCCGAATATCCGGTGATGAATGTCCAGTGATTAAAAATTAAACCCGCGGAAAAAAATCCAATATTCTAGGTGAAGCACCGCTAGCTGTGGCTAATAGCAAGTAGCTAGTTCAGTAGCTAGGTCAGTTTAGTGAGTAAGAGGCCACGGATAACGTGTGCTAACGGGCCAGGGCTAGCAGATGGATGGAATCTTCGTGGTTAACGTCGTAACCACATCAGACGATTTCGTCGGCAGACCAGTCGTGTAGGATCGGCGGGGCTCCGTGTCAACACTGGGTGGTCCCGTCCGGTTGATAGCGAGGTAGATAGCCGGGAGATGGGCCTAGCTCGGGATGATTAGCCAGACCACAGCGTCCGTTTTGTTGTAGCCAGCTGGTAGCGACGAATCCGGAGTTAAAGGTCCGGTGAATCAGTGATTCCGGCGGAAAAACTGATATGTTCTGGGTCGATAACGCGCTGTGCAGACTGGCCGAATATCCGGTGATTAATGTCCAGCGATTAAAATTAATCCATCGGAAAAAAAATCCAATGATCTGGGAGAAACACAGCTAGCTGTGGCTAATAGCAAGTAGCTAGTTAGCTGGCTAGCTAGTTTCAACTGTAGATTCTAGATAAAAAGGTAAGTCAATAATAGAATCCGTTCCACATTGAGTGAGGCGGGTTGCAGGAAAGTATATTTTGTAGAAGGATGAAAAGTCTGATAGGGAAATATGTACGAAAAATACAAAAAAACAGGGTATTTACAGGCTATTTACAGACAAACGACAGAAACAGGACTGCACTACCTCGCCATCTTGGAAACACCTTCCTTCAGTGCTGCCTACATGCCTGCCAACAGTCTTTGACGATGACTTCATGCCATCAGAGCAGACAGTAGAGGATACCTATGAGGTCTCAGTTGCTACAGAGACCACTGCAGGCACAGCTACTGTTGATTTTGGAGTGTACAGATCAGCAGCTAAATGCCCTGTCCCAATGCTGCCTCCAAGTCTGCCACTTGTCTTTGAAGTTGACTACAAACTGCCAGGGGAGGCAGTAGAGGACACCACCAAGTGTCCAGTTATCAGTGAAACAAACAATGATGTGTCCACTCACCTCAAAGAGGACATGGCAGCTGATCAAAGCCCTCCTGACCCTGCAGCACTGCCTCCAAGCTCGCCATGTATCCGAGACTCTGACCACAAACTGACAGAGGAGACAAAAGAGGATGCCACCGAGTCCTCCGTTACCACAGCGATCACTGCAGGCACATCCATTGTCCAGGGAGAGAACCTGTTGGGTGATAAAAGCCCGGCACCAATGCTGCCTTCAAAGTTGCCACACATTCTAGACAATGGCCACAAGCAGCCAGAGGAGGCAGTAGAGGACACCACCAAGAGTCAAGTGTCCAGGGAAGCGGCCGTTTCCGTCTCCACTGTCCACACTCTGCCAGGGGAGGCAGTAGAGGACACCAACAAGTGTCCAGTTGCCAGGGAAGCAGCCGTTTCTGTGTCCACAGTCCACACGGAGGAGTGTTTGGCTGAAAAAAGTCCTCCTGCACCTGCAACACTGCCTCTAATCCTGACCTGCACCCACAACAATGACCACAAACCGCTATGGAAGACAGTTGAGTGCACTACAAAGTGCTCAGTCGACACAGAGGCAACTGTTGCTATTTACACCTGGGATGATAAAAGTCCTCCAGGTCTGCAATGCATTCACAACAACAATGACCACAAGCAGCCAGAGGAGACAGTTGAGGACACCACATAGTGCTCAGTTAACACAGAGGCAAGTGCAGTTGCATCCACTGTCAAGAGAGAGGAACTGATGAGTGATAAAAGCCCTGTCCTAGCACTTCCTCCAAGCCTGGCATGCATCCATGACAAGGACCACAAGCAGCCAGAGCAGAAAGGGAAGGGCACTAGTGAAGAGGTGGATCGCTGCCCTCATGCTCACCAGCTGGTCCCAGATGCTAACTTAACTCTGGCAACCCCTCTGCTCTGCATGGCCACTAAGACGCCTGTTAGAGTGAGAGCCTCCATATGCAGGTCAGAGGATGAGGAACCCAGGCCCTGGACGCTGAAAAAGGCAAAGGTAGGTGTCCTATTTTACACTTCTACTCTACAGGGTTGGGGGTCTGTTCCATTTCAATTCAAAGCATTGAATTAAGTACTTCCTGAATTGACTGGAATTGAAATTGAATTGACCCCAACCCTGCTAATCTATGCTCATAGTATAAAACATCACCCCTTACTAGGGTTAACATTTGTATTACGTTTGGTGTGGACCCAGGAAGAACATCTATGGCTATTACAAAATCGGTTTGGGATACAAATAAACAAGTTACCTCAATTACTGTCCTCTAAATTGTGTGCCCCATGAGGCCATCAATGTATGTTGATCACTCAAATGTGTATTGAATGTGCCACATTGGAACAATATTACATCTAGAGTCAATGTCTTCCTGTTAGGATTATTGGACAGGCATTGACATTGAGAGTGAAGAGAGGAGCGTCAAGGAGGAGGTGAGCCCGAGGGAGGGTTTGAAGAGTGAGGCGGACCGTGCCCATTCCAAGAGCTCCAATGGGACGGTTTCATCAGAGAGAGCAGAGACCATCCTGGGAAGAGTGGGCTTTCTGGCCATGAACCTCAAGCAGAAAGTCACATTTTTAAAGATGGAGGAAAAAGAGAAAAATAAGGAACTGAATAAGAAGTTGAAAGATGACGAGAAAGAGAGAAAGGTCTCTTGCCTCGAGGTTGTCGGGAGAGGTTGTGTTTTCTCTAGCAGGAGATAAGCTGGCTTCTTATATGTTGTTGAGTAAAGCTTAAACCATGTATTTAGATTGTATGTAGGTATTGTAGTCAGGTATTATAGGCAGTGGCGGTTTTACACGGAGGCCGGGGGAGGCCCGTGCCTCCCTGGAAATGTCCCTGGCCACCCCTGTGGCCCCCCCGTGCTGACCAAATAAAAAATTATGAATTTATAACTATTTTACACGCGAGCGCCAAAAGCGGAACTAATGCAACGCTCTACACGGCAACGTTCTACACGGGTAAATTAGAGTGGCGCACCCAAAAACTGTATCCTGCCATCTGCCTGCCTGCCACGTGTGGTGCTGCTTCGGTGAATGAGAGCTCAGCAACTACTATTTGTGAGAGGAGCTACGATTTGCAGGAGTCGAAGGTAAGCAAAACGATTTAATATCATAAGTGACTTGTTGTTCTTGCACATAGCCTACATGTTCCTTTTGTTCCTCACACATAAATCAAATCAAGTTTTTAAATGTCTGGTCTCGATTTGTTTAGAAATGTAATCATATCTAAGCAAACTCATCGAAGCAGAAGCAAATATCCAAATGTTAGTTGTTAGTAGGCTATCCTTGCTAGGTCTACACAATGTTGTGATGTTAACCACGTAACTTCATCCGTCTTGGCTGTTGCATCGCGATAACAAATACATTTTTAGTAAAGTAATCAACAGGTTATCTGCCAGTGTTAAGTAGGGAGGGATGGTTAGGTAACAAAATGTAATGCATGCCCCTACATTTTTTCTTCTTCTAATAGTTATCATGAAACGAGGAAGGGACATAAAGTCATTTTTTGCCCCAGCAAACAAAAAAGTGAGAGAAACAAATCGAGGTTTTGAGAAAGTTGAGGAAGAGGGAGAGCCAGCATGTGATGAAAGTGAGGGGTCTGACAAAGAGAGAGAAATTCCAGAGGGTGAGGAGGATGAAGAAGAGGGTGAGGAGAATGAAGAAGAGGGTGAGGAGAATGAAGAAGAGGGTGAGAAGCATGAAGAAGAAAGCATACAGGGACAGAGAGATGAACAGCCAGAGGGACAGCAAGTGGATCCATGTGGATCAAGTACTGCACCATCAGGTTTGTGATGAGGAAGGTTCTTACTATTTGCAAAGCAATGCAATTACAATGTAATGGTAGGCCTGCTGGGTGTCCTTAAAATGCTGCTTTCTGCTGTTAATTCTTTTTTGTGTCAATATGGCTCTGTTTTTTTTTTAAGTAAATACTTTGCCTACATTTTGAAATACATGCAGATATACAGTAAATAAATGTTGTAGTTGTGCCCTATGTTTACTGTCCATCTTCTTCAGATATCAGCAAGTCTAAGTATGACGTACCAGTACAGCCGAACTTGAAGATATTCCCAACCACACTGATGGGGGACAGAAGACGAAGCTTCAGACCAAACTGGTACACTACTCATCCATGGCTTGAGTATTCTGTAATGACGGACTCTACATGTTGCTATGCATGTAGACATTTTAGCACACCAAATGCCCCAGACACCGTTTTTGTTTCAACACCTGGTTTTACAAACTGGAAAAAGGCAACTATGAGAAATGCAGGGTTTTCACTACATGCAAAGTCTGAACGACACAAGTGTGCAATGATCGCATGGAGGGATTATCAAAGAGCTGTTAGAACTGACGCAACACTAACAGATCTCCTTGACAAAGAACACACTAAACAAGTACAAGAAAATCAGGCATACATTAAAACAGTTGGGGAAGTGCTGTTGCTTACAGCTACACAAAACATAGCACAAAGAGGACATGATGAATCTGAAGGGTCCACTAACAAAGGAAACTTTAGGGAAATTCTTAACACAGTTGCTAACCACGACCAACTTGTTAAGAGAAGAATAACTTCCATTCACAATGCAAAGTACACAAGCAAGATCATCCAGAATGAGGTTTTGGGTTGTTTGGCAGAAATGGTTCGGTCTGAAATCATAGAAGAAGTGAAGAAAAGTGAGGTTTTTAGCGTCATGGCAGATGAAACAAAGGATATTTCAAAAAAAGAACAGATGTCCTTCACACTCAGGTACTATTACAATGGGGCCATTAAGGAGAGTTTTCTCCATTTTGAATCTGCAGAGAGGTTAGATGCAGCAGGGCTTACTGGAAAAATAGTACACTTACTGGAACGTTATGGCCTGGACTACAAAAATAACCTCGTAGGCCAAGCGTACGATGGCGCTGCCGTTATGAGCGGTAAGCATTCAGGGGTTCAGGCAAGGATCAAAGAACAGGCTAAATTTGCCTTCTACGTCCATTGTAGTGCTCATTGTCTGAATTTAGTGTTAGTTGATGTAGTCAAAAGTGTCCCAGAAATGGAGGAGTTTTTTTCTTTGTTACAGAGTCTTTATATGTTTACTTCTTCCTCATATGTGCACCCAAAATGGCTGTCTCTCCAAAGAGAAATGTATGGCAGAACCAGAGAGCTGCAACGTTTAAGCGACACACGTTGGTCATGCCGATTTCTAGCCCTACGTAATATCATGGACACTCTACCTGCCCTTAAAAGACTACTGCAAGAGATTGCTCAAGAACGTCATGGTGAAAGAACTGTTGAGGCCCGAGGTCTTCTTGCTCAAATTGACCTAGAATTTGTTGTGCATCTTGTTACTCTGCGTAAGTTGTTTGGGGAGACAAAGCTATTGTCTGACATGTTACAGTCACAAACTGTTGATCTGTCATGTGCTGTTGACTTAGTAAATGCTTTAGTCCTGACATTGAAAGACCACAGGCAGGAGTCTTTCTTTGAGTTGTGGGATGAAGCATTGAATATTTGTGAGCAGTGTGATTCTGCAACAAGGTCAGTGGCGAAACGTCAGAAAATGCTGAGCTCTAGACTCAGTGGCTACTGCACGCTAAGCACTGTTGGTCAGAGGGAGGTAGAACGTGACAAAGATATGTTTCTCACATCATTTTTCTATCCTGTAATTGACAGCATGCTCAATGAGTTGAACAGACGTTTCTCCAATACAAACTGTGAGCTCATGAGAAGCATACAGTCTCTCAGTCCCCAGAGTGATACCTTTTTAAAGGAGAGCAATGTTTTTTCATTTGGCCGTTTGTATAATGCAGACATTGATGATTTAGGGCATGAGCTCCATCAATTTAAGAGAGTTTTGGACAGAAAAATACAGAGTGGTGAAGTCAAAAAGCCATGCAGTACAGTTGAGCTGGTTTGTTTTATTGAGCCATACAGGGAAGTTTTCTTTGAGCTCTTTAGACTGTGCAAGATTGCTGTAACCCTTCCTGTAAGATCAGCCTCTTGCGAACGCAGTTTCTCCACACTGAAACTGATAAAAACCTTCCTGCGGTCCACCACTAGTGATGAGAGACTCAGTGATCTTGGTGTCCTGAGCATAGAGTCCAGAAGGGCCAAGGCTCTGGATCTTGATGTATTTGTGGACCGTTTTGCCAGACAGCACAACCGCCGTATCCTGTTGCTGTAGTGTATCTATATGATATATACGCTAGTAGCGTATGAGTGCCGCTGTGAGGAAAAAGAGATATAATGAACAATAAAACAACAAGCTTGAGCTTCTTAAGACACAGTGGGTTTATCTGTTCTCAATACCACCGGTAAAATGAATGGAGTTAGTCTGGTGCCCATATGAAGTTACGTGTGTAGACAAAGAGTCTGGTGTCCATATGAAGTTACATGTGTAGACAGAGACAGTCTGGTGTCCATATGAAGTTAGATGTGTAGACAAAGAGTCTGGTGTCCACATGAAGTTACATGTGTAGACAGAGACAGTCTGGTGTCCACATGAAGTTACATGTGTAGACAAAGAGTCTGGTGTCCATATGAAGTTACATGTGTAGACAGAGACAGTCTGGTGTCCATATGAAGTTAGATGTGTAGACAAAGACAGTCTGGTGTCCACATGAAGTTACATGTGTAGACAAAGAGTCTGGTGTCCATATGAAGTTACATGTGTAGACAGAGACAGTCTGGTGTCCATATGAAGTTACATGTGTAGACAGAGACAGTCTGGTTACCATATGAAGTTAGATGTGTAGACAAAGAGTCTGGTGTCCATATGAAGTTACATGTGTAGACAGAGACAGTCTGGTGCCCATATGAAGTTACATGTGTAGACAAAGAGTCTGGTGTCCATATGAAGTTACATGTGTAAACAGAGACGGTCTGGGGTCCATATGAAGTTACATGTGTAGACAAAGACAGTCTGGTGTCCATATGAAGTTACATGTGTCTACTTAGATGAACCCACCGTGTCTTAAGAAGCTGAAGCTTGTTTTATTTTTAATTTTACATCATCTATCTTTTTTTCCTCACAGTACCAGTAGTTCCACACACTACTAGAGTGTATGTATGTTTGTATGTATGTATATATATCCCATCAATCCTCTCTCAAGAGGTTTTCAAAAACTCATGTCTCAAGACCTGCTTCTGTTGGTTCCCCTCTCCTGCCTGTAACTTTCCATCCACATCCCCAAAGTTTTGTGGCCCATTATGACATCACTCCATTAAGTGATTGCTGCATGTACTGCTCTAAGGAAACACTTCTCTCTCTCTCTCTCTCTCTCTCGATAGATAGATAGAGTTTATGATTTTATTCTTTTGAATTATCTCTGCCAAACATATAATTCAAAAGAATAAAACATATATATTGCTACATTGTGTTGACATGATTGTTGCTTTTAAACGAATGTTAATGTTTATTGTCTGCATCCTATTGGACTACTGGATGTTAATGTGTAACACGTTTCCCTGTTTATGTGCTTTAGCAATACTGTATGTCAATATGGTCATGCTAGTAAAGCCTCTTTGAATTGAATTTCTTTTCTGATTTGGTTTATTTTACCTAAATGGATACAGGGTAGTGTGTTTTGTTTATAAATCACTCAGAAAGTTTTCTTTCTTAAAACAAAATGTGGAATCAACTGTCCACAGTAGTGGGGCTTCCATAAATAGGAAATGGCACATTGTTGTACCATTTGTTGTATCCTGGAGTTTTGTTCACATTGAATATGAACCCTGTATTTGTACCCTGTACTTTTTAAAAAAAAATTAAATTTTTTATTTTTTTCATTTTTATGGCACTATCTCTCTTGCATCTGCACTCTTGTACAAAATACGTGTTTATAATAAATGTCATATGATTTTAAAGTAAAATAAAGTTTATAATCTTTGAATATCATGTGTTGCCAGTTTTTTTATGTGTGCCCCCCTGATTAAACACTGGCCCGTCCTTGGCCCCCCAAGTAAAATGTGTCTAGAACCGCCACTGATTATAGGTAGTTTACTTAGGTAGTTATTGTAGGTTATTGTAGGTAATTATTGTAGGTAAGTATTCTATTCGGTGGACCCCGGCGAAGCACGAGTGCTAGCTAACCCACCACTTGGACCAACAAAGCTAGCTAGCTAGTGGGTAGCTACTGGTAACTTTTAGCAACTGTGGTTAGTTGTTTCCAATGTTATTTCACGCTTAAGAGTACCTGTAATTGAGCCAGCTAGCTACCGACCATTCAGCTGTTCTTCTAACCTCATTATCCGAGGCATTAACGTTAGATGGTTGGTGGCTGCTGTACTTAATTACAGCTACTGATTGCAGCCTGCCACCCAGTTAGCTGGCAAAATATGATTAGACAAATAATAATATTTATTTGAATGATACAGTATGTTACTAAATTGAAATTAAAATGAAATGTTTTTGTAATTATAACATTTTACGAAATGTAAAAAGAAAAGTTTAAAAAATAATAATAATAACAAAAGCAAGGTAAAAAGAAAAGGAAACCGATACAGATTCCTATTACCAGTGTAAAAACAAAGGGGGGAGGTGTCAATGTAAATAGTCCGGGTGGCCATTTGATTAATTGTTCAGCAGTCTTATGAATTGGGGATAGAAGCTGTTAAGGAGCCTTTTGGACCTAGACTTGGCACTCTGGTACCGCTTGCTGTGCGGTAGCAGAGAGAACAGTCTATGACTTGGGTGACTGGAGTCTTTGTCAATTTTTTGGGCCTCCCTCTTACACCTCCAAGTATATAGGTCCTGGATGGCAGGAAGCTTGGCTCCAGTGATGTACTGGGCCGTACGCACTACCCTCTGTAGCGCCTTACGGTCGGATGCCGAGCAGTTGCCATACCAGGCGGTGATGCAACTGGTCAGGAAGCTCTCGATGGTGCAGCTGTAGAACTTTTTGAGGATCTTGGGACCAATGCCAAATCTTTTCAGTCTCCTGTGGTGGAAAAGGCGTTGTCGTGCCCTCTTCACGACTGTCTTGGTGTGTTTCAACCATGATAGTTTGTTGGTGATGTGGACACCAAGGAACTTGAAACTCTCGACCTGCTCCACTACAGCCCCGTCGATGTGAATGGGGCGTGTTCCCAGTCCCTGTCCCTGAAAATCCTCCCCGGAGCATGATGCTGCCACCACCATGCTTCACCGTAGGGATGGTGCCAGGTTTCCTCCAAACGTGATCTCATCCCAGGTAAGAGGGGGAGTGGCAGCAGCAGCAGGTTCTCCCCATGTGAGCTGAGTCCAGTGGACCAGTCCTGTATCCCCCCACCCAGACAGCGACAGTGGTCTAAACCATGGCTAGCTATCCACAATCTGGCTCGACTAAACAAGGTTTACCAAGAGGGAAGGAGGGGGAGGAAGGTAGAGGAAGAGAAAGAGGGAGGAGAGGAAGGAGGAAAGGGAGAAAATGACTGTAAGAAGGACTGTAAGACTGTAAGAAGGAAAGGAGGGAGAAGGCCGAGCAAGAGGAAGAGGAAGAGGTGGAAGATAACAAGGAGAGTTGATCTGTCCATCACTACCATAAGGAGATCTCTTCTGGGGCCTCTTGTTCTCTCCTCTTTCCCACAGAGGAGCACCTTTCGCAGGCAGCCCAGAGCAGACTCTCCGCTGAGAGAAGGCTAGCCCCTGGAGGTTTCACCTTGGATTTATACAGAGAACCCCCCAGTACTCAAACTGCTTTACATTGTAGAGGGTGATCTAATCTCATTGGAGGCGACCCAATGACCCAGAAATGCTCCATGGACAGACTTCCTCCCTGCTCCCCGTCTCGCTGGCAGGGGGCTCGTAGGAACACCCTCCCTTCCTTGACTCCAGCAACACCCCTTCTTCACCTGCCCCCCTTATCATGTTATGAGTCTCACCTACAGGTCCCGCCCCCTGGCCTACCTGTTGCAGGTGTAAGTATGGTGTGTCGGACACAGCTGCCCTCCACCTCCTCCCCCTCCTTCCCTCTTTCTCCCACTCCCCCCATCTCTCGCGCTCTCTCCTCCTCCCCCTCTCTTCCCTTTAAAGCAATAGTTTAAACCTACACACTTCCTTAAACCTAAAATAAGTCAAGAAGTAATTTTGTGTGGAAGTCAAACATTTGTTCAGAACGACAAAATCGAGACCTTTACATAGCCCATCTCTCATTGTCTATAGGAGTGATGTACACTGGTCAAATTGCCCAAATGTTAATTTAGACATTCACAAATTTTACAGATTTTGACTCTCACTAATGTCATGAAATGTTTGGCAAAGTAGTAAAGAAGGTTGTATTATACTTTTCTTGTGTACTAGATCATATGGTTTGGAAAGTGTTTTTTTTTCTCAGACATAAATGAACAATTCCAGGTGAAAGCTAAAGGTCGTAGCTTCCTGGGGGGAGGGACACCACTACATTAATAAAATATTTCCCTCTTGCTAGATTGATGACTAAAGCCCTAGTGAAACAGTGCAAAATGGTTGTCAGCTCAACTGGTTAAATACAAGACCTGTTCATTGTGAAATGTATGTGTTCAAGTCTAATATTTTTGCTCTATATATTTTCTACTCTGTATGTAAATTTATCTGTTTAAGCTGTTTGGATTGTTAATTGATATAACACAGGGCACCATTGAAAAAGAGACACTGGTCTCAATTGGGATTCCCTGTAAAAATAAAGAGGAATATGATAGAGGGAATATGATAGCGAGTATTATGATGGAGTGGAATATGATGGAGAGAAATATAATAGAGAGAATATGATGGAGGGAATATGATAGAGGAATTTGATGGAGGGGAATATGATAGAGAATGAATGGAGGAATGTGTGACGCTCTTGAGCAACAAAGGTTGTCTGTTTGGTTATATCAACTGGAAAGACACGGATAAGAAAATGTTCAAACATAATTTTAAACAATACTTTTCTATAGTCAGCTGATATTGATTTCTTTATTTAATTATTTATTAAACTTACCTACTCTTCAATTACATTTTTTGGGCCTATATAATTACACATCCAGCTAATTTTATCCCTCTATGAGCATGCGTACCGTAAAGATACCGTAAGGATCACTCGACTGCAACAGCTCTCGTTGATTTAATCGATCAATGGCTCAGATCACTTGACCAAGATAAACTTGTGGATGAGCTGCTTCTTGATTTTAGTGCTGCAGTTGACCTTGTTGATCATATGGCTAATAGCTGAGGCCATTGAAGAGAGATGTTTTCTTGAACCCTCATTTCTTTTTTGGAACTTTGTTACTGAGGTGACATAGACTATGGAAGACTTGTTTTACTGTAGTAAGGTAGCCTATGTATTTCATTGATGATGATGATGATGATGATGATGAAAAATATTGGCATTAGTGGTAGGCTGAGATCGAACAAACAACCTAAGTAAGCCTGGCTGCTATTTATGATATCTAAAACATATAGACTTTTAATTAGGCAAAACACATGTCGTTTGAATGGTCAACCATTTTACATGAGTTACAGCATTTTATTTTAATAAAAAATTAGGTTATATGGATTCATTGTATATATTAGGTATGACTGTGCTGCATAGGTACAAAAAATCTAAAATAAATAAACTAAATTGTGCCAGCATTTGATAACACATGAAAGCTGCTGTGGGTAACCATGGCAATGGGGACTCCATTGTGACATCACAAGATTCCGATTCTGGAAGGTTACCTGTTGCACAGACAAACTGAACAGTGCAAAGAGACTGATTCAACTAACCACTGACAAATTATTAATGTCCTATTTCATTAGTGAGAGAACACACTGCTTACTTCAGAGGTAGGTTGTAATATAACTTATTGTGAATGTGTTACTTGTGTATGATTTACTTGTGTATGAATGTGATATTTTAAGTAGACCTAACATGACTAGTGAAACTGTTGAAGAGAGATAGTTTGCTTGAGTCCTCTTTTTGTGAGAAAATGCTTCATCCTGACACCTGAGATGTCATGCCACGGTGGATAGCTGTTTCCAATGTTATTCACGCTTAAGAGTACCTGTAATTAAGCCAGCTAGCTTTCTACCATTTCAGCCGTTTTTCTAACTTCATTATCTGAGGCATCAGCGTTAGGTAGTTAGTACCTACTGTACTTAATTACACCTACTGATTGCAGAAGACAAATATCAGCTGGCGTCGGGTAAGTTTGGCTTTGTACATAGCTTGGGCTTTGTCGAGTAAGGCTTAATTATGTATTTAGAACGTAGTTGGTTATTGTAAGTAGGCATCGCGGGCTGTTGTGGATAGTTATTGTAGGTTAGCATTATATTCGGCTATGCCGGGGATTAGCACGAAGCTAGCCAGCTAGCTAGCCGTGTCTCATACAAAGTCAACACAGTAGCCAATCACGACTAGCTAACTGTACCGCAGCAGCTAAATACAATATATTTGTACTAGCTAGCCAACGTTTAATTATTGCTGCGTTATGATAGGAACTAGACACAGACACGAATTATCTGTTTAGCGTGTTAAAACACTATCGGTCGTTTGTTGTTACCAAGTATTGGTGCTAAACTGTGTGTTATTGGATGCTAGCATGCTTGTTGGCTAAAGCGTCATAGCTAGGCACCGTGGGCTGTTGTGGGTGGCTATTGTAGGTAGCACGTAGCTAGCTAGCCGTTTTCCAAACAAAGTCAACACAGTAGCCATTGCTAGTTAGCCAACATGACCAGCCAACTGTACTGTAGCTGCTAAATACAATATATTTGTGCTAGCTAGCCAACGTAATTCGTTAACACACAAATTATCTGTTTAGTGTGTTAGCTCACTACTGTTAGTTTGTTGTAACCAAGTATTGGTGCTAAACTGTGTGTTATTGGATGCTAGCATGCTGGTCAGCCATGGTGCCATTTGTGCTAAACTGTGTGTTATTGGATGCTAGCATGCTAGTCAGCAATGGTGCCATTGGTGCTAAACTGTGTGTTATTGGATGCTAGCATGCTAGTCAGCCATGGTGTCATATTTAGCTAGCTGAACAAAGCAAGTTGAGTCTATTCCTTGAAACATTGAACTGCTGTAGTTCACAACAATTCTAATTTCTAAAAGTGGAAGTTGGGAGAGTTTTTATCTGGATGGTTCAGTGAAACAATTATAGTTTCTGAGGTGTAAGTTTTGGCGAGGGAGGCCCTACTCACTCCTTTTCCTGATGTTTAATTCATTTCATTCCGATCTCCTCTGCATTATTGTAGCCATTTGCTACAGCCTGTCAACTATGCCTCTGCCTATCCCTGTTCTCTCCTCTCCGCACAGGCCACACAAACGCCTCACACCGCGTGGCTGCTGCCTCTAACCTGGTGGTCCCTGCACGCACCCCACACCTGGAGTTCCAGGTCTCAGGCAGCCTCTGGAACTGCCGTTCTGCTGCCAACAAAGCTGACTTCATCCCAGCCTATGCTAACCTCCATTCCCTCGACTTCCTGGCGCTGACGGAAACATGGATTACCACTGAAAACACTGCTACTCCTATTGCTCTCTCCTCGTCTGACCATGTGTTCTCGCATACCCCGAGAGCATCTGGTCAGAGGGGTGGTGGCACAGGAATCCTCATCTCTCCCAAGTGGACATTCTAAATTTTTCCCCTAACCCATCTGTCTATCTCCTCATTTGAATTCCATGCTGTCACAGTCACTAGCCCATCTAAGCTTAATATCCTTGTCATCTATCGCCCTCCAGGTTCCCTTGGAGAGTTCATCAATGAGCTTGACGCCTTGATAAGCTCCTTTCCTGAGGATGGCTCACCCCTCACAGTTTTGGGGGATTTCAACCTCCCTACGTCTACATTTGACTCATTTCTCTCTGCCTCCTTCTTTCCACTCCTCTCCTCTTTTGACCTCACCCTCTCACCGTCCCTCCCTACTCACAAGGCAGGCAATACGCTTGACCTCATCTTTACTAGATGCTGCTCTTCTACTAATCTCACTGCAACTCCCCTCCATGTCTCCGACCACTACTTTGTGTCCTTTTCTCTCTCGCTCTCCTCCAACACTACTCACTCTGCCCCTACACAGATGGTAATGCGCCGCCGCAACCTTCGCTCTCTCTCTCCCACTACTCTCTCCTCTTCCATCCTATCATCACTTCCCTCTGCTCAATCCTTCTCCCTCCAATCTCCTGATTCTGCCTCCTCAACCCTCCTCTCCTCCCTTTCTGCATCCTTTGACTCTCTGTGTCCCCTATCCTCCCGGCCGGCTCGGTCCTCCCCTCCAGCTCCGTGGCTTGATGACTCATTGCGAGCTCACAGAACAGAGCTCCGGGCAGCGGAGCGGAAATGGAAGAAAACTAAACTCCCTGCCGACCTGGCATCTTTTCACTCCCTCCTCTCTACATTTTCTTCATCTGTTTCTGCTGCTAAGGCACTTTCTACCACTCTAAATTCCAAGCATCTGCCTCTAACCCTAGGAAGCTCTTTGCCACATTCTCCTCCCTGCTGAATCCCCCCCCCCTCCCCCCCCTCCTCTCTCTCGGTGGATGACTTCGTCAACCACTTTGAAAAGAAGGTTGACGACATCCGATCCTCGTTTGTTAAGTCTAATGACACTGCTGGTCCTACTCACACTGCCCTACCCTATGCTTTGACTTCTTTCTCCCCTCTCTCTCCAGATAAAATCCTGCGACTTGTGACTGCAGGCCGCCCAACAACCTGCCCGCTTGACCCCATCCCCTCCTCTCTTCTCCAGACCATCTCCGGTGACCTTCTCCCCTACCTCACCTCGCTGATCAACTCATCCTTGACCGCTGGCTATGTCCCTTCCGTCTTCAAGAGAGCGAGAGTTGCACCCCTTCTCAAAAAACCAACACTCGATCCCACTGACGTCAACAACTACAGACCAGTATCCCTTCTTTCTTTTCTTTCCAAAACTATTGAGCGTGCCGTCTTTAGCCAACTCTCTTGCTATCTCTCTCAGAATGACCTTCTTGATCCAAACCAGTCAGGTTTCAGGACTGGTCATTCAACTGAGACTGCTCTTCTCTGTGTCACGGAGGCTCTCCGCACTGCTAAAGCTAACTCTCTCTCCTCTGCTCTTGTCCTTCTAGACCTGTCTGCTGCCTTTGATACTGTGAACCATCAGATCCTCCTCTCCACCCTCTCCGAGCTGGGCATCTCCGGCGCGGCTCACTCCTGGATTGCGTCCTACCTGACCGGTCGCTCCTACCAAGTGGCGTGGCGAGAAGCTGTCTCCGCACCACGTGCTCTCACCACTGGTGTCCCCCAGGGCTCAGTTCTAGGCCCTCTCCTATTCTCCCTATACACCAAGTCACTTGGCTCTGTCATATCCTCACATGGCCTCTCCTATCATTGCTACGCTGACGATACACAACTAATCTTCTCCTTTCCCCCTTCTGATAACCAGGTGGCGAATCGCATCTCTGCATGTCTGGCAGACATATCAGTATCCTAATCCAGGCACTTGTCATCTCCCGTCTGGATTACTGCAACTCGCTGTTGGCTGGGCTCCCTGCCTGTGCCATTAAACCCCTACAACTCATCCAGAATGCCGCCGCCCGTCTGGTGTTCAACCTTCCCAAGTTCTCTCACGTCACCCCCCTCCTCCGCACACTCCACTGGCTTCCAGTTGAAGCTCGCATCCGTTACAAGACCATGGTGCTTGCTTATGGAGCAGTGAGGGGAACGGCACCGCCGTACCTTCAGGCTCTGATCAGTCCCTACACCCAAACGAGGGCATTGCGTTCATCCACCTCTGGCCTGCTGGCTCCCCTTCCTCTGCGGAAGCATAGCTCCCGCTCAGCCCAGTCAAAACTGTTCGCTGCTCTGGCACCCCAATGGTGGAACAAGCTCCCTCACGACGCCAGGACAGCGGAGTCACTCACCACCTTCCGGAGACATTTGAAACCCCACCTCTTTAAGGAATACCTGGGATAGGATAATGTAATCCTTCTACCCCCCGTACCCCAACCCACCCCCCCAAAAAAAAAAAAAAAAAAAAAAAGAGAAAAGAAAAAGAAAAAAGAAAATTGTAAAGTGGTTATCCCACTAGCTATAGGGTGAATGCACCAATTTGTAAGTCACTCTGGATAAGAGCGTCTGCTAAATGGGGTAAATGTGCCCTTGAGCAAGGCACTTAACCCTAATTGCTCCTGTAAGTCGCTCTGGATAAGAGCGTCTGCTAAATGACTAAAATGTAAAATGTAAATGTAATGTTACAATTGTAGTGAGCCAGCCTAATGGCTAATGCATTCTATTGATGACAGAAAAAAAACCTCTCTCTGTGTTAATCACCAACATATGTTGTAATCAATTATCTCAATAAATATGTACCAAAAGAGTAGGTTGTGTAAAAAAACAAGTACGCCTACCTATTTTGTAGCTGATTCATTTCTAATAAGAATAATATGTTCTTAATTGAATGGACATCCATTTCAAATGGTTGAATTGATAGACCTCTTTAAATTGAGGTGCACTCAAGGGCACTCAAAGAGAAGACTGGCATTTTTACCTCCTTGGTTTTTAAAATAGATGAAACTGTACAAGTTAGGTCCTGCATGGATATAGAGTCATTTTCTACCCAAAACACAGTGTTTTCAATGATATGATGGAAGTGATTAGTGTGGTTTGTGAGAACCAGGCCCAATATGGAGTAGAGCTACATGAGGGGTTGAATAAGGCTCAATAGTAAGGTAGAGAAAGACCCTGAAGTTTGCTTTTTAAAGTCTGTGTTGTGCTTTTTCATCTGCCATGGCAACGCCTTGCATCACAATGATGATGTCATGAAGGATATTGTTCACGAAATGATAAGAACAGCCAAAATCGATTCATTTGAACTTGGTCGCTTTTCCAGTAGCCAACTTTTTACTAGTAATTCAGATAGGCCTATTGCCTAAACATATCTGGATCAGGATTCTCACTTTCTTAATTGTAAGTAGCTGGGAAGAAAACGTGTGCACATTGTAAAGAGATGCATTATTATTTGGTTAGCAACACCCACTTACTACAACGTTGTGTATTTTCCAGAGTTATTGTTAGCTAAGAGGAAGACATGGAGGGTTCAACGCTGACACAGAGGAGGGGTGAGTGTCGGTTGGAGGAAAGGGCGATCTAGACAGACTACGTGATGGAGCTGGGAGCCAGGTTGGCTCTGGTTTTGCAGATCCAGAAGGATCAGGAGAAGAAGATGAAGAGGATTTGGTTCAAGTCGAGGAAAATGCCAAGACTGATTGAGGAGGTAACAAGACCAACTTTGACAAAGTCGACAAGAGTTCTGTTTAACAATATTAATTAAAGCAAATATAAGTTATTGTAAGGGCAAAATGTTCCATATGCCATGGAATGTAAGCTAACAATGTTTTGTCCTTATTTCTTTTTGTATTAGGCTACACCATGGCAATGCTTATAACTGTTCTTGTCTAAATGTGTTGTATCGTGTCTGTCTGTTTCAGTGAATTTATGTCCTCAGTTCTTATGGTTGTCTGGTCATAAAAAATAAACAACCGTTCTATCATAGACGCTCATATCAGGATTATGTGGTTGTCTCACCTAGCTACCTTAAGTTGAATGCACTAACTAACTATAAGTCGTTCTGGGTAAAAGCGTCTGATAAATGGCTAAAATGTCAAATGTTATGCTGGGTGTGGGGCATGTATTTTTACACTTAGCTGGCCCATTGGCTAGGGGACCAAGGGTTGGGACAGACTGGTGCAGAGCATCTTAGAGGACACTATATATATATATATATATATATATATATATATATATGTGATGTATAAGTAAGTAGTGCTGACTCATACAGTATGTATGTATGTACTGAATGTGATCACTTTCATCATGTCTGTTTCTTTTCTCACGCAGAATGTGTGAGATGTGAGCAACTGTCCTCTCACTGAGTTCATGGCTCCCTGTATTGACTCCCTCCCACCACTGGCTTTCACCAATCAGAGGCCTATACCTACCATGTTGCATCCCCCCTCTCCATTTGCCATACGCGCTCAGGATGCACAGCGGTTCATTGTATTTTCATACTTTGTCCCTGAAACCTGCCAGTCTGCTGAATGCCCAGTTGCCACAGAGGCCACTGCAGATGTATCTACAGGTATACGAGAGGACCTATGGACAGATATACATCTTTCTTCAATGCTGCATCGATACCTGCCACACTTCTTTGACGAAGACTCCATGCAGCCACATCAGGCAGTAGAGGGCACCACTGAGGTCTCAGTTGCTCCAGTGGCAATATCTAATGTTGAGGAAGAGGACAGATTCTATCATTACTCCCTCCCACCCCTGGCTCAGCGGTTCATTGGCAATTCATTCAATTTCCTCGAAACCTCTAAGCCTGCTGTTTCAGCCACAGAGTGCCCAGTTGCCACAGAGACCACTGCTACCACAGCCATTGTCAAGGGAGAGAATCGATGGGCAGCTAGAAGTCTTCCTTCAGTGCTGCCTACATGCCTGCCAACAGTCTTTGACGATGACTTCATGCCATCAGAGCAGACAGTAGAGGATACCTATGAGGTCTCAGTTGCTACAGAGACCACTGCAGGCACAGCTACTGTTGATTTTGGAGTGTACAGATCAGCAGCTAAATGCCCGGTCCCAATGCTGCCTCCAAGTCTGCCACTTGTCTTTGAAGTTGACTACAAACTGCCAGGGGAGGCAGTAGAGGACACCACCAAGTGTCCAGTTATCAGTGAAACAAACAATGATGTGTCCACTCACCTCAAAGAGGACATGGCAGCTGATCAAAGCCCTCCTGACCCTGCAGCACTGCCTCCAAGCTCGCCATGTATCCGAGACTCTGACCACAAACTGACAGAGGAGACAAAAGAGGATGCCACCGAGTCCTCCGTTACCACAGCGATCACTGCAGGCACATCCATTGTCCAGGGAGAGAACCTGTTGGGTGATAAAAGCACGGCTCCAATGCTGCCTTCAAAGTTGCCACACATTCTAGACAATGGCCACAAGCAGCCAGAGGAGGCAGTAGAGGACACCACCAAGAGTCAAGTGTCCAGGGAAGCGGCCGTTTCCGTCTCCACTGTCCACACTCTGCCAGGGGAGGCAGTAGAGGACACCAACAAGTGTCCAGTTGCCAGGGAAGCAGCCGTTTCTGTGTCCACTGTCCACACGGAGGAGTGTTTGGCTGAAAAAAGTCCTCCTGCACCTGCAACACTGCCTCTAATCCTGACCTGCACCCACAACAATGACCACAAACCGCTATGGAAGACAGTTGAGTGCACTACAAAGTGCTCAGTCGACACAGAGGCAACTGTTGCTATTTACACCTGGGATGATAAAAGTCCTCCAGGTCTGCAATGCATTCACAACAACAATGACCACAAGCAGCCAGAGGAGACAGTTGAGGACACCACATAGTGCTCAGTTAACACAGAGGCAAGTGCAGTTGCATCCACTGTCAAGAGAGAGGAACTGATGAGTGATAAAAGCCCTGTCCTAGCACTTCCTCCAAGCCTGGCATGCATCCATGACAAGGACCACAAGCAGCCAGAGCAGAAAGGGAAGGGCACTAGTGAAGAGGTGGATCACTGCCCTCATGCTCACCAGCTGGTCCCAGATGCTAACTTAACTCTGGCAACCCCTCTGCTCTGCATGGCCACTAAGACGCCTGTTAGAGTGAGAGCCTCCATATGCAGGTCAGAGGATGAGGAACCCAGGCCCTGGACGCTGAAAAAGGCAAAGGTAGGTGTCCTATTTTACACTTCTACTCTACAGGGTTGGGGGTCTGTTCCATTTCAATTCAAAGCATTGAATTAAGTACTTCCTGAATTGACTGGAATTGAAATTGAATTGACCCCAACCCTGCTAATCTATGCTCATAGTATAAAACATCACCCCTTACTAGGGTTAACATTTGTATTACGTTTGGTGTGGACCCAGGAAGAACATCTATGGCTATTACAATATCGGTTTGGGATACAAATAAACAAGTTACCTCAATTACTGTCCTCTAAATTGTGTGCCCCATGAGGCCATCAATGTATGTTGATCACTCAAATGTGTATTGAATGTGCCACATTGGAACAATATTACATCTAGAGTCAATGTCTTCCTGTTAGGATTATTGGACAGGCATTGACATTGAGAGTGAAGAGAGGAGCGTCAAGGAGGAGGTGAGCCCGAGGGAGGGTTTGAAGAGTGAGGCGGACTGTGCCCATTCCAAGAGCTCCAATGGGACGGTTTCATCAGAGAGAGCAGAGACCATCCTGGGAAGAGTGGGCTTTCTGGCCATGAACCTCAAGCAGAAAGTCACATTTTTAAAGATGGAGGAAAAAGAGAAAAATAAGGAACTGAATAAGAAGTTGAAAGATGACGAGAAAGAGAGAAAGGTCTCTTGCCTCGAGGTTGTCGGGAGAGGTTGTGTTTTCTCTAGCAGGAGATAAGCTGGCTTCTTATATGTTGTTGAGTAAAGCTTAAACCATGTATTTAGATTGTATGTATGTATTGTAGTCAGGTATTATAGGTAGTTTACTTAGGTAGTTATTGTAGGTAATTATTGTAGGTAAGTATTCTATTCGGTGGACCCCGGCGAAGCACGAGTGCTAGCTAACCCACCACTTGGACCAACAAAGCTAGCTAGCTAGTGGGTAGCTACTGGTAACTTTTAGCAACTGTGGTTAGTTGTTTCCAATGTTATTTCACGCTTAAGAGTACCTGTAATTGAGCCAGCTAGCTACCGACCATTCAGCTGTTCTTCTAACCTCATTATCCGAGGCATTAACGTTAGATGGTTGGTGGCTGCTGTACTTAATTACAGCTACTGATTGCAGCCTGCCACCCAGTTAGCTGGCAAAATATGATTAGACAAATAATAATATTTATTTGAATGATACAGTATGTTACTAAATTGAAATTAAAATGAAATGTTTTTGTAATTATAACATTTTACGAAATGTAAAAAGAAAACTTTAAAAAATAATAATAATAACAAAAGCAAGGTAAAAAGAAAAGGAAACCGATCCAGATTCCTATTACCAGTGTAAAAACAAAGGGGGGAGGTGTCAATGTAAATAGTCCGGGTGGCCATTTGATTAATTGTTCAGCAGTCTTATGAATTGGGGATAGAAGCTGTTAAGGGGCCTTTTGGACCTAGACTTGGCACTCTGGTACCGCTTGCTGTGCGGTAGCAGAGAGAACAGTCTATGACTTGGGTGACTGGAGTCTTTGTCAATTTTTTGGGCCTCCCTCTTACACCTCCAAGTATATAGGTCCTGGATGGCAGGAAGCTTGGCTCCAGTGATGTACTGGGCCGTACGCACTACCCTCTGTAGCGCCTTACGGTCGGATGCCGAGCAGTTGCCATACCAGGCGGTGATGCAACTGGTCAGGAAGCTCTCGATGGTGCAGCTGTAGAACTTTTTGAGGATCTTGGGACCAATGCCAAATCTTTTCAGTCTCCTGTGGTGGAAAAGGCGTTGTCGTGCCCTCTTCACGACTGTCTTGGTGTGTTTGAACCATGATAGTTTGTTGGTGATGTGGACACCAAGGAACTTGAAACTCTCGACCTGCTCCACTACAGCCCCGTCGATGTGAATGGGGCGTGTTCCCAGTCCCTGTCCCTGAAAATCCTCCCCGGAGCATGATGCTGCCACCACCATGCTTCACCGTAGGGATGGTGCCAGGTTTCCTCCAAACGTGATCTCATCCCAGGTAAGAGGGGGAGTGGCAGCAGCAGCAGGTTCTCCCCATGTGAGCTGAGTCCAGTGGACCAGTCCTGTATCCCCCCACCCAGACAGCGACAGTGGTCTAAACCATGGCTAGCTATCCACAATCTGGCTCGACTAAACAAGGTTTACCAAGAGGGAAGGAGGGAGAGGAAGGTAGAGGAAGAGAAAGAGGGAGGAGAGGAAGGAGGAAAGGGAGAAAAGGACTGTAAGACTGTAAGAAGGAAAGGAGGGAGAAGGCAGAGCAAGAGGAAGAGGAAGAGGTGGAAGATAACAAGGAGAGTTGATCTGTCCATCACTACCATAAGGAGATCTCTTCTGGGGCCTCTTGTTCTCTCCTCTTTCCCACAGAGGAGCACCTTTCGCAGGCAGCCCAGAGCAGACTCTCCGCTGAGAGAAGGCTAGCCCCTGGAGGTTTCACCTTGGATTTATACAGAGAACCCCCCAGTACTCAAACTGCTTTACATTGTAGAGGGTGATCTAATCTCATTGGAGGCGACCCAATGACCCAGAAATGCTCCATGGACAGACTTCCTCCCTGCTCCCCGTCTCGCTGGCAGGGGGCTCGTAGGAACACCCTCCCTTCCTTGACTCCAGCAACACCCCTTCTTCACCTGCCCCCCTTATCATGTTATGAGTCTCACCTACAGGTCCCGCTCCCTGGCTTACCTGTTGCAGGTGTAAGTATGGTGTGTCGGACACAGCTGCCCTCCACCTCCTCCCCCTCCTCCCCCTCCTTCCCTCTTTCTCCCACTCCCCCCATCTCTCGCGCTCTCTCCTCCTCCCCCTCTCTTCCCTTTAAAGCAATAGTTTAAACCTACACACTTCCTTAAACCTAAAATAAGTCAAGAAGTAATTTTGTGTGGAAGTCAAACATTTGTTCAGAATGACAAAATCGAGACCTTTACATAGCCCATCTCTCATTGTCTATAGGAGTGATGTACACTGGTCAAATTGCCCAAATGTTAATTTAGACATTCACAAATTTTACAGATTTTGACTCTCACTAATGTCATGAAATGTTTGGCAAAGTAGTAAAGAAGGTTGTATTATACTTTTCTTGTGTACTAGATCATATGGTTTGGAAAGTGTTTTTTTTCTCAGACATAAATGAACAATTCCAGGTGAAAGCTAAAGGTCGTAGCTTCCTGGGGGGAGGGACACCACTACATTAATAAAATATTTCCCTCTTGCTAGATTGATGACTAAAGCCCTAGTGAAACAGTGCAAAATGGTTGTCAGCTCAACTGGTTAAATACAAGACCTGTTCATTGTGAAATGTATGTGTTCAAGTCTAATAATTTTGCTCTATATATTTTCTACTCTGTATGTAATTTTATCTGTTTAAGCTGTTTGGATTGTTAATTGATATAACACAGGGCACCATTGAAAAAGAGACACTGGTCTCAATTGGGATTCCCTGTAAAAATAAAGAGGAATATGATAGAGGGAATATGATAGCGAGTATTATGATGGAGTGGAATATGATGGAGAGAAATATAATAGAGAGAATATGATGGAGGGAATATGATAGAGGAATTTGATGGAGGGGAATATGATAGAGAATGAATGGAGGAATGTGTGACGCTCTTGAGCAACAAAGGTTGTCTGTTTGGTTATATCAACTGGAAAGACACGGATAAGAAAATGTTCAAACATAATTTTAAACAATACTTTTCTATAGTCAGCTGATATTGATTTCTTTATTTAATTATTTATTAAACTTAAATGCTAAACATCAATGACACCTACTCTTCAATTAAATTTTTTGGGCCTATATAATTACACATCCAGCTAATTTTATCCCTCTATGAGCATGCGTACCGTAAAGATACCGTAAGGATCACTCGACTGCAACAGCTCTCGTTGATTTAATCGATCAATGGCTCAGATCACTTGACCAAGATAAACTTGTGGATGAGCTGCTTCTTGATTTTAGTGCTGCAGTTGACCTTGTTGATCATATGGCTAATAGCTGAGGCCATTGAAGAGAGATGTTTTCTTGAACCCTCATTTCTTTTTTGGAACTTTGTTACTGAGGTGACATAGACTATGGAAGACTTGTTTTACTGTAGTAAGGTAGCCTATGTATTTCATTGATGATGATGATGATGATGATGATGAAAAATATTGGCATTAGTGGTAGGCTGAGATCGAACAAACAACCTAAGTAAGCCTGGCTGCTATTTATGATATCTAAAACATATAGACTTTTAAATAGGCAAAACACATGTCGTTTGAATGGTCAACCATTTTACATGAGTTACAGCATTTTATTTTAATAAAAAATTAGGTTATATGGATTCATTGTATATATTAGGTATGACTGTGCTGCATAGGTACAAAAAATAAAAAATAAATCAACTAAATTGTGCCAGCATTTGATAACACATGAAAGCTGCTGTGGGTAACCATGGCAATGGGGACTCCATTGTGACATCACAAGATTCCGATTCTGGAAGGTTACCTGTTGCACAGACAAACTGAACAGTGCAAAGAGACTGATTCAACTAACCACTGACAATTTATTAATGTCCTATTTCATTAGTGAGAGAACACACTGCTTACTTCAGAGGTAGGTTGTAATATAACTTATTGTGAATGTGTTTCAGTAGTATAACTTATTTTCAAATTACTTGTGTATGAATGTGACATTTTAAGTAGACCTAACATGACTAGTGAAACTGTTGAAGAGAGATAGTTTGCTTGAGTCCTCTTTTTGTGAGAAAATGCTTCATCCTGACACCTGAGATGTCATGTTACAATTGTAGTGTGCCAGCCTAATGGCTAATGCATTCTATTGATGACAGAAAAAAACCTCTCTCTGTGTTAATCACCAACATATGTTGTAATCAATTATCTCAATAAATATGTACCAAAAGAGTAGGTTGTGTAAAAAAACAAGTACGCCTACCTAATTTGTAGCTGATTCATTTCTAATAAGAATAATATGTTCTTAATTGAATGGACATCCATTTCAAATGGTTGAATTGATAGACCTCTTTAAATTGAGGTGCACTCAAGGGCACTCAAAGAGAAGACTGGCATTTTTACCTCCTTGGTTTTTAAAATAGATGAAACTGTACAAGTTAGGTCCTGCATGGATATAGAGTCATTTTCTACCCAAAACACAGTGTTTTCAATGATATGATGGAAGTGATTAGTGTGGTTTGTGAGAACCAGGCCCAATATGGAGTAGAGCTACATGAGGGGTTGAATAAGGCTCAATAGTAAGGTAGAGAAAGACCCTGAAGTTTGCTTTTTAAAGTCTGTGTTGTGCTTTTTCATCTGCCATGGCAACGCCTTGCATCACAATGATGATGTCATGAAGGATATTGTTCACGAAATGATAAGAACAGCCAAAATCGATTCATTTGAACTTGGTCGCTTTTCCAGTAGCCAACTTTTTACTAGTAATTCAGATAGGCCTATTGCCTAAACATATCTGGATCAGGATTCTCACTTGCTTAATTGTAAGTAGCTGGGAAGAAAACGTGTGCACATTGTAAAGAGATGCATTATTATTTGGTTAGCAACACCCACTTACTACAACGTTGTGTATTTTCCAGAGTTATTGTTAGCTAAGAGGAAGACATGGAGGGTTCAACGCTGACACAGAGGAGGGGTGAGTGTCGGTTGGAGGAAAGGGCGATCTAGACAGACTACGTGATGGAGCTGGGAGCCAGGTTGGCTCTGGTTTTGCAGATCCAGAAGGATCAGGAGAAGAAGATGAAGAGGATTTGGTTCAAGTCGAGGAAAATGCCAAGACTGATTGAGGAGGTAACAAGACCAACTTTGACAAAGTCGACAAGAGTTCTGTTTAACAATATTAATTAAAGCAAATATAAGTTATTGTAAGGGCAAAATGTTCCATATGCCATGGAATGTAAGCTAACAATGTTTTGTCCTTATTTCTTTTTGTATTAGGCTACACCATGGCAATGCTTATAACTGTTCTTGTCTAAATGTGTTGTATCGTGTCTGTCTGTTTCAGTGAATTTATGTCCTCAGTTCTTATGGTTGTCTGGTCATAAAAAATAAACAACCGTTCTATCATAGACGCTCATATCAGGATTATGTGGTTGTCTCACCTAGCTACCTTAAGTTGAATGCACTAACTAACTATAAGTCGTTCTGGGTAAAAGCGTCTGATAAATGGCTAAAATGTCAAATGTTATGCTGGGTGTGGGGCATGTATTTTTACACTTAGCTGGCCCATTGGCTAGGGGACCAAGGGTTGGGACAGACTGGTGCAGAGCATCTTAGAGAACACTATATATATATATATATATATGTGATGTATAAGTAAGTAGTGCTGACTCATACAGTATGTATGTATGTACTGAATGTGATCACTTTCATCATGTCTGTTTCTTTTCTCACGCAGAATGTGTGAGATGTGAGCAACTGTCCTCTCACTGAGTTCATGGCTCCCTGTATTGACTCCCTCCCACCACTGGCTTTCACCAATCAGAGGCCTATACCTACCATGTTGCATCCCCCCTCTCCATTTGCCATACGCGCTCAGGATGCACAGCGGTTCATTGTATTTTCATACTTTGTCCCTGAAACCTGCCAGTCTGCTGTATGCCCAGTTGCCACAGAGGCCACTGCAGATGTATCTACAGGTATACGAGAGGACCCATGGACAGATATACATCTTTCCTCAATGCTGCATCGATACCTGCCACACTTCTTTGACGAAGACTCCATGCAGCCACATCAGGCAGTAGAGGGCACCACTGAGGTCTCAGTTGCTCCAGTGGCAATATCTAATGTTGAGGAAGAGGACAGATTCTATCATTACTCCCTCCCACCCCTGGCTCAGCGGTTCATTGGCAATTCATTCAATTTCCTCGAAACCTCTAAGCCTGCTGTTTCAGCCACAGAGTGCCCAGTTGCCACAGAGACCACTGCTACCACAGCCATTGTCAAGGGAGAGAATCGATGGGCAGCTAGAAGTCTTCCTTCAGTGCTGCCTACATGCCTGCCAACAGTCTTTGACGATGACTTCATGCCATCAGAGCAGACAGTAGAGGATACCTATGAGGTCTCAGTTGCTACAGAGACCACTGCAGGCACAGCTACTGTTGATTTTGGAGTGTACAGATCAGCAGCTAAATGCCCGGTCCCAATGCTGCCTCCAAGTCTGCCACTTGTCTTTGAAGTTGACTACAAACTGCCAGGGGAGGCAGTAGAGGACACCACCAAGTGTCCAGTTATCAGTGAAACAAACAATGATGTGTCCACTCACCTCAAAGAGGACATTGCAGCTGATCAAAGCCCTCCTGACCCTGCAGCACTGCCTCCAAGCTCGCCATGTATCCGAGACTCTGACCACAAACTGACAGAGGAGACAAAAGAGGATGCCACCGAGTCCTCCGTTACCACAGCGATCACTGCAGGTACATCCATTGTCCAGGGAGAGAACCTGTTGGGTGATAAAAGCCCGGCTCCAATGCTGCATTCAAAGTTGCCACACATTCTAGACAATGGCCACAAGCAGCCAGAGGAGGCAGTAGAGGACACCACCAAGAGTCAAGTGTCCAGGGAAGCGGCTGTTTCCGTCTCCACTGTCCACACTCTTCCAGGGGAGGCAGTAGAGGACACCAACAAGTGTCCAGTTGCCAGGGAAGCAGCCGTTTCTGTGTCCACTGTCCACACGGAGGAGTGTTTGGCTGATAAAAGTCCTCCTGCACCTGCAACACTGCCTCTAATCCTGACCTGCACCCACAACAATGACCACAAACCGCTATGGAAGACAGTTGAGTGCACTACAAAGTGCTCAGTCGACACAGAGGCAACTGTTGCTATTTACACCTGGGATGATAAAAGTCCTCCAGGTCTGCAATGCATTCACAACAACAATGACCACAAGCAGCCAGAGGAGACAGTTGAGGACACCACATAGTGCTCAGTTAACACAGAGGCAAGTGCAGTTGCATCCACTGTCAAGAGAGAGGAACTGATGAGTGATAAAAGCCCTGTCCTAGCACTTCCTCCAAGCCTGGCATGCATCCATGACAAGGACCACAAGCAGCCAGAGCAGAAAGGGAAGGGCACTAGTGAAGAGGTGGATCGCTGCCCTCATGCTCACCAGCTGGTCCCAGATGCTAACTTAACTCTGGCAACCCCTCTGCTCTGCATGGCCACTAAGACGCCTGTTAGAGTGAGAGCCTCCATATGCAGGTCAGAGGATGAGGAACCCAGGCCCTGGATGCTGAAAAAGGCAAAGGTAGGTGTCCTATTTTACACTTCTACTCTACAGGGTTGGGGGTCTGTTCCATTTCAATTCAAAGCATTGAATTAAGTACTTCCTGAATTGACTGGAATTGAAATTGAATTGACCCCAACCCTGCTAATCTATGCTCATAGTATAAAACATCACCCCTTACTAGGGTTAACATTTGTATTACGTTTGGTGTGGACCCAGGAAGAACATCTATGGCTATTACAAAATCGGTTTGGGATACAAATAAACAAGTTACCTCAATTACTGTCCTCTAAATTGTGTGCCCCATGAGGCCATCAATGTATGTTGATCACTCAAATGTGTATTGAATGTGCCACATTGGAACAATATTACATCTAGAGTCAATGTCTTCCTGTTAGGATTATTGGACAGGCATTGACATTGAGAGTGAAGAGAGGAGCGTCAAGGAGGAGGTGAGCCCGAGGGAGGGTTTGAAGAGTGAGGCGGAATGCCCATTCCAAGAGCTCCAATGGGACGGTTTCATCAGAGAGAGCAGAGACCATCCTGGGAAGAGTGGGCTTTCTGGCCATGAACCTCAAGCAGAAAGTCACATTTTTAAAGATGGAGGAAAAAGAGAAAAATAAGGAACTGAATAAGAAGTTGAAAGATGACGAGAAAGAGAGAAAGGTCTCTTGCCTCGAGGTTGTCGGGAGAGGTTGTGTTTTCTCTAGCAGGAGATAAGCTGGCTTCTTATATGTTGTTGAGTAAAGCTTAAACCATGTATTTAGATTGTATGTAGGTATTGTAGTCAGGTATTATAGGTAGTTTACTTAGGTAGTTATTGTAGGTTATTGTAGGTAATTATTGTAGGTAAGTATTCTATTCGGTGGACCCCGGCGAAGCACGAGTGCTAGCTATCCCACCACTTGGACCAACAAAGCTAGCTAGCTAGTGGGTAGCTACTGGTAACTTTTAGCAACTGTGGTTAGTTGTTTCCAATGTTATTTCACTCTTAAGAGTACCTGTAATTGAGCCAGCTAGCTACCGACCATTCAGCTGTTCTTCTAACCTCATTATCCGAGGCATTAACGTTAGATGGTTGGTGGCTGCTGTACTTAATTACAGCTACTGATTGCAGCCTGCCACCCAGTTAGCTGGCAAAATATGATTAGACAAATAATAATATTTATTTGAATGATACAGTATGTTACTAAATTGAAATTAAAATGAAATGTTTTTGTAATTATAACATTTTACGAAATGTAAAAAGAAAACTTTAAAAAAAAATAATAATAACAAAAGCAAGGTAAAAAGAAAAGGAAACCGATCCAGATTCCTATTACCAGTGTAAAAACAAAGGGGGGAGGTGTCAATGTAAATAGTCCGGGTGGCCATTTGATTAATTGTTCAGCAGTCTTATGAATTGGGGATAGAAGCTGTTAAGGGGCCTTTTGGACCTAGACTTGGCACTCTGGTACCGCTTGCTGTGCGGTAGCAGAGAGAACAGTCTATGACTTGGGTGACTGGAGTCTTTGTCAATTTTTTGGGCCTCCCTCTTACACCTCCAAGTATATAGGTCCTGGATGGCAGGAAGCTTGTCTCCAGTGATGTACTGGGCCGTACGCACTACCCTCTGTAGCGCCTTACGGTCGGATGCCGAGCAGTTGCCATACCAGGCGGTGATGCAACTGGTCAGGAAGCTATCGATGGTGCAGCTGTAGAACTTTTTGAGGATCTTGGGACCAATGCCAAATCTTTTCAGTCTCCTGAGGTGGAAAAGGCGTTGTCGTGCCCTCTTCCCGACTGTCTTGGTGTGTTTAAACCATGATAGTTTGTTGGTGATGTGGACACCAAGGAACTTGAAACTCTCGACCTGCTCCACTACAGCCCCGTCGATGTGAATGGGGCGTGTTCCCAGTCCCTGTCCCTGAAAATCCTCCCCGGAGCATGATGCTGCCACCACCATGCTTCACCATAGGGATGGTGCCAGGTTTCCTCCAAACGTGATCTCATCCCAGGTAAGAAGGGGAGTGGCAGCAGCAGCAGGTTCTCCCCATGTGAGCTGAGTCCAGTGGACCAGTCCTGTATCCCCCCACCCAGACAGCGTCAGTGGTCTAAACCATGGCTAGCTATCCACAATCTGGCTCGACTAAACAAGGTTTACCAAGAGGGAAGGAGGGAGAGGAAGGTAGAGGAAGAGAAAGAGGGAGGAGAGGAAGGAGGAAAGGGAGAAAATGACTGTAAGAAGGACTGTAAGACTGTAAGAAGGAAAGGAGGGAGAAGGCCGAGCAAGAGGAAGAGGAAGAGGTGGAAGATAACAAGGAGAGTTGATCTGTCCATCACTACCATAAGGAGATCTCTTCTGGGGCCTCTTGTTCTCTCCTCTTTCCCACAGAGGAGCACCTTTCGCAGGCAGCCCAGAGCAGACTCTCCGCTGAGAGAAGGCTAGCCCCTGGAGGTTTCACCTTGGATTTATACAGAGAACCCCCCAGTACTCAAACTGCTTTACATTGTAGAGGGTGATCTAATCTCATTGGAGGCGACCCAATGACCCAGAAATGCTCCATGGACAGACTTCCTCCCTGCTCCCCGTCTCGCTGGCAGGGGGCTCGTAGGAACACCCTCCCTTCCTTGACTCCAGCAACACCCCTTCTTCACCTGCCCCCCTTATCATGTTATGAGTCTCACCTACAGGTCCCGCCCCCTGGCCTACCTGTTGCAGGTGTAAGTATGGTGTGTCGGACACAGCTGTCCTCCCCCTCCTCCCCCTCCTTCCCTCTTTCTCCCACTCCCCCCATCTCTCGCGCTCTCTCCTCCTCCCCCTCTCTTCCCTTTAAAGCAATAGTTTAAACCTACACACTTCCTTAAACCTAAAATAAGTCAAGAAGTAATTTTGTGTGGAAGTCAAACATTTGTTCAGAACGACAAAATCGAGACCTTTACATAGCCCATCTCTCATTGTCTATAGGAGTGATGTACACTGGTCAAATTGCCCAAATGTTAATTTAGACATTCACAAATTTTACAGATTTTGACTCTCACTAATGTCATGAAATGTTTGGCAAAGTAGTAAAGAAGGTTGTATTATACTTTTCTTGTGTACTAGATCATATGGTTTGGAAAGTGTTTTTTTTCTCAGACATAAATGAACAATTCCAGGTGAAAGCTAAAGGTCGTAGCTTCCTGGGGGGAGGGACACCACTACATTAATAAAATATTTCCCTCTTGCTAGATTGATGACTAAAGCCCTAGTGAAACAGTGCAAAATGGTTGTCAGCTCAACTGGTTAAATACAAGACCTGTTCGTTGTGAAATGTATGTGTTCAAGTCTAATAATTTTGCTCTATATATTTTCTACTCTGTATGTAATTTTATCTGTTTAAGCTGTTTGGATTGTTAATTGATATAACACAGGGCACCATTGAAAAAGAGACACTGGTCTCAATTGGGATTCCCTGTAAAAATAAAGAGGAATATGATAGCGAGTATTATGATGGAGTGGAATATGATGGAGAGAAATATAATAGAGAGAATATGATGGAGGGAATATGATAGAGGAATTTGATGGAGGGGAATATGATAGAGAATGAATGGAGGAATGTGTGACGCTCTTGAGCAACAAAGGTTGTCTGTTTGGTTATATCAACTGGAAAGACACGGATAAGAAAATGTTCAAACATAATTTTAAACAATACTTTTCTATAGTCAGCTGATATTGATTTCTTTATTTAATTATTTATTAAACTTAAATGCTAAACATCAATGACACCTACTCTTCAATTAAATTTTTTGGGCCTATATAATTACACATCCAGCTAATTTTATCCCTCTATGAGCATGCGTACCGTAAAGATACCGTAAGGATCACTCGACTGCAACAGCTCTCGTTGATTTAATCGATCAATGGCTCAGATCACTTGACCAAGATAAACTTGTGGATGAGCTGCTTCTTGATTTTAGTGCTGCAGTTGACCTTGTTGATCATATGGCTAATAGCTGAGGCCAATGAAGAGAGATGTTTTCTTGAACCCTCATTTCTTTTTTGGAACTTTGTTACTGAGGTGACATAGACTATGGAAGACTTGTTTTACTGTAGTAAGGTAGCCTATGTATTTCATTGATGATGATGATGATGATGATGAAAAATATTGGCATTAGTGGTAGGCTGAGATCGAACAAACAACCTAAGTAAGCCTGGCTGCTATTTATGATATCTAAAACATATAGACTTTTAATTAGGCAAAACACATGTCGTTTGAATGGTCAACCATTTTACATGAGTTACAGCATTTTATTTTAATAAAAAATTAGGTTATATGGATTCATTGTATATATTAGGTATGACTGTGCTGCATAGGTACAAAAAATCTAAAATAAATAAACGAAATTGTGCCAGCATTTGATAACACATGAAAGCTGCTGTGGGTATCCATGGCAATGGGGACTCCATTGTGACATCACAAGAGTCCGATTCTGGAAGGTTACCTGTTGCACAGACAAACTGAACAGTGCAAAGAGACTGATTCAACTAACCACTGACAAATTATTAATGTCCTATTTCATTAGTGAGAGAACACACTGCTTACTTCAGAGGTAGGTTGTAATATAACTTATTGTGAATGTGTTTCAGTAGTATAACTTATTTTCAAATTACTTGTGTATGAATGTGACATTTTAAGTAGACCTAACATGACTAGTGAAACTGTTGAAGAGAGATAGTTTGCTTGAGTCCTCTTTTTGTGAGAAAATGCTTCATCCTGACACCTGAGATGTCATGTTACAATTGTAGTGAGCCAGCCTAATGGCTAATGCATTCTATTGATGACAGAAAAAAAACCTCTCTCTGTGTTAATCACCAACATATGTTGTAATCAATTATCTCAATAAATATGTACCAAAAGAGTAGGTTGTGTAAAAAAACAAGTACGCCTACCTAATTTGTAGCTGATTCATTTCTAATAAGAATAATATGTTCTTAATTGAATGGACATCCATTTCAAATGGTTGAATTGATAGACCTCTTTAAATTGAGGTGCACTCAAGGGCACTCAAAGAGAAGACTGGCATTTTTACCTCCTTGGTTTTTAAAATAGATGAAACTGTACAAGTTAGGTCCTGCATGGATATAGAGTCATTTTCTACCCAAAACACAGTGTTTTCAATGATATGATGGAAGTGATTAGTGTGGTTTGTGAGAACCAGGCCCAATATGGAGTAGAGCTACATGAGGGGTTGAATAAGGCTCAATAGTAAGGTACAGAAAGACCCTGAAGTTTGCTTTTTAAAGTCTGTGTTGTGCTTTTTCATCTGCCATGGCAACGCCTTGCATCACAATGATGATGTCATGAAGGATATTGTTCACGAAATGATAAGAACAGCCAAAATCGATTCATTTGAACTTGGTCGCTTTTCCAGTAGCCAACTTTTTACTAGTAATTCAGATAGGCCTATTGCCTAAACATATCTGGATCAGGATTCTCACTTGATTAATTGTAAGTAGCTGGGAAGAAAACGTGTGCACATTGTAAAGAGATGCATTATTATTTGGTTAGCAACACCCACTTACTACAACGTTGTGTATTTTCCAGAGTTATTGTTAGCTAAGAGGAAGACATGGAGGGTTCAACGCTGACACAGAGGAGGGGTGAGTGTCGGTTGGAGGAAAGGGCGATCTAGACAGACTACGTGATGGAGCTGGGAGCCAGGTTGGCTCTGGTTTTGCAGATCCAGAAGGATCAGGAGAAGAAGATGAAGAGGATTTGGTTCAAGACGAGGAAAATGCCAAGACTGATTGAGGAGGTAACAAGACCAACTTTGACAAAGTCGACAAGAGTTCTGTTTAACAATATTAATTAAAGCAAATATAAGTTATTGTAAGGGCAACATTTTCCATATGCCATGGAATGTAAGCTAACAATGTTTTGTCCTTATTTCTTTTTGTATTAGGCTACACCATGGCAATGCTTATAACTGTTCTTGTCTAAATGTGTTGTATCGTGTCTGTCTGTTTCAGTGAATTTATGTCCTCAGTTCTTATGGTTGTCTGGTCATAAAAAATAAACAACCGTTCTATCATAGACGCTCAAATCAGGATTATGTGGTTGTCTCACCTAGCTACCTTAAGTTGAATGCACTAACTAACTATAAGTCGTTCTGGATAAAAGCGTCTGATAAATGGCTAAAATGTCAAATGTTATGCTGGGTTTGGGGCATGTATTTTTACACTTAGCTGGCCCATTGGCTAGGGGACCAAGGGTTGGGACAGACTGGTGCAGAGCATCTTAGAGGACACTATATATATATATATATATATATATATATATATATATATATATATATATATATATATATATATATATATATGTGATGTATAAGTAAGTAGTGCTGACTCATACAGTATGTATGTATGTACTGAATGTGATCACTTTCATCATGTCTGTTTCTTTTCTCACGCAGAATGTGTGAGATGTGAGCAACTGTCCTCTCACTGAGTTCATGGCTCCCTGTATTGACTCCCTCCCACCACTGGCTTTCACCAATCAGAGGCCTATACCTACCATGTTGCATCCCCCCTCTCCATTTGCCATACGCGCTCAGGATGCACAGCGGTTCATTGTATTTTCATACTTTGTCCCTGAAACCTGCCAGTCTGCTGAATGCCCAGTTGCCACAGAGGCCACTGCAGATGTATCTACAGGTATACGAGAGGACCTATGGACAGATATACATCTTTCCTCAATGCTGCATCGATACCTGCCACACTTCTTTGACGAAGACTCCATGCAGCCACATCAGGCAGTAGAGGGCACCACTGAGGTCTCAGTTGCTCCAGTGGCAATATCTAATGTTGAGGAAGAGGACAGATTCTATCATTACTCCCTCCCACCCCTGGCTCAGCGGTTCATTGGCAATTCATTCAATTTCCTCGAAACCTCTAAGCCTGCTGTTTCAGCCACAGAGTGCCCAGTTGCCACAGAGACCACTGCTACCACAGCCACTGTCAAGGGAGAGAATCGATGGGCAGCTAGAAGTCTTCCTTCAGTGCTGCCTACATGCCTGCCAACAGTTTTTGACGATGACTTCATGCCATCAGAGCAGACAGTAGAGGATACCTATGAGGTCTCAGTTGCTACAGAGACCACTGCAGGCACAGCTACTGTTGATTTTGGAGTGTACAGATCAGCAGCTAAATGCCCTGTCCCAATGCTGCCTCCAAGTCTGCCACTTGTCTTTGAAGTTGACTACAAACTGCCAGGGGAGGCAGTAGAGGACACCACCAAGTGTCCAGTTATCAGTGAAACAAACAATGATGTGTCCACTCACCTCAAAGAGGACATGGCAGCTGATCAAAGCCCTCCTGACCCTGCAGCACTGCCTCCAAGCTCGCCATGTATCCGAGACTCTGACCACAAACTGACAGAGGAGACAAAAGAGGATGCAGGCACATCCATTGTCCAGGGAGAGAACCTGTTGGGTGATAAAAGCCCGGCTCCAATGCTGCCTTCAAAGTTGCCACACATTCTAGACAATGGCCACAAGCAGCCAGAGGAGGCAGTAGAGGACACCACCAAGAGTCAGGTGTCCAGGGAAGCGGCCGTTTCCGTCTCCACTGTCCACAATCTGCCAGGGGAGGCAGTAGAGGACACCAACAAGTGTCCAGTTGCCAGGGAAGCAGCCGTTTCTGTGTCCACTGTCCACACGGAGGAGTGTTTGGCTGATAAAAGTCCTCCTGCACCTGCAACACTGCCTCTAATCCTGACATGCACCCACAACAATGACCACAAACCGCTATGGAAGACAGTTGAGTGCACTACAAAGTGCTCAGTCGGCACAGAGGCAACTGTTACTATTTACACCTGGGATGATAAAAGTCCTCCAGGTCTGCAATGCATTCACAACAACAATGACCACAAGCAGCCAGAGGAGACAGTTGAGGACACCACATAGTGCTCAGTTAACACAGAGGCAAGTGCAGTTGCATCCACTGTCAAGAGAGAGGAACTGATGAGTGATAAAAGCCCTGTCCTAGCACTTCCTCCAAGCCTGGCATGCATCCATGACAAGGACCACAAGCAGCCAGAGCAGAAAGGGAAGGGCACTAGTGAAGAGGTGGATCGCTGCCCTCATGCTCACCAGCTGGTCCCAGATGCTAACTTAACTCTGGCAACCCCTCTGCTCTGCATGGCCACTAAGACGCCTGTTAGAGTGAGAGCCTCCATATGCAGGTCAGAGGATGAGGAACCCAGGCCCTGGACGCTGAAAAAGGCAAAGGTAGGTGTCCTATTTTACACTTTTACTCTACAGGGTTGGGGGTCTGTTCCATTTCAATTCAAAGCATTGAATTAAGTACTTCCTGAATTGACTGGAATTGAAATTGAATTGACCCCAACCCTGCTAATCTATGCTCATAGTATAAAACATCACCCCTTACTAGGGTTAACATTTGTATTACGTTTGGTGTGGACCCAGGAAGAACATCTATGGCTATTACAAAATCGGTTTGGGATACAAATAAACAAGTTACCTCAATTACTGTCCTCTAAATTGTGTGCCCCATGAGGCCATCAATGTATGTTGATCACTCAAATGTGTATTGAATGTGCCACATTGGAACAATATTACATCTAGAGTCAATGTCTTCCTGTTAGGATTATTGGACAAGCATTGACATTGAGAGTGAAGAGAGGAGCGTCAAGGAGGAGGTGAGCCCGAGGGAGGGTTTAAAGAGTGAGGCGGACCGTGCCCATTCCAAGAGCTCCAATGGGACGGTTTCATCAGAGAGAGCAGAGACCATCCTGGGAAGAGTGGGCTTTCTGGCCATGAACCTCAAGCAGAAAGTCACATTTTTAAAGATGGAGGAAAAAGAGAAAAATAAGGAACTGAATAAGAAGTTGAAAGATGACGAGAAAGAGAGAAAGGTCTCTTGCCTCGAGGTTGTCGGGAGAGGTTGTGTTTTCTCTAGCAGGAGATAAGCTGGCTTCTTATATGTTGTTGAGTAAAGCTTAAACCATGTGTTTAGATTGTATGTAGGTATTGTAGTCAGGTATTATAGGTAGTTTACTTAGGTAGTTATTGTAGGTTATTGTAGGTAATTATTGTAGGTAAGTATTCTATTCGGTGGACCCCGGCGAAGCACGAGTGCTAGCTAACCCACCACTTGGACCAACAAAGCTAGCTAGCTAGTGGGTAGCTACTGGTAACTTTTAGCAACTGTGGTTAGTTGTTTCCAATGTTATTTCACGCTTAAGAGTACCTGTAATTGAGCCAGCTAGCTACCGACCATTCAGCTGTTCTTCTAACCTCATTATCCGAGGCATTAACGTTAGATGGTTGATGGCTGCTGTACTTAATTACAGCTACTGATTGCAGCCTGCCACCCAGTTAGCTGGCAAAATATGATTAGACAAATAATAATATTTATTTGAATGATACAGTATGTTACTAAATTGAAATTAAAATGAAATGTTTTTGTAATTATAACATTTTACGAAATGTAAAAAGAAAACTTTAAAAAATAATAATAATAACAAAAGCAAGGTAAAAAGAAAAGAAAAGGAAACCGATCCAGATTCCTATTACCAGTGTAAAAACAAAGGGAGGAGGTGTCAATGTAAATAGTCCGGGTGGCCATTTGATTAATTGTTCAGCAGTCTTATGGCTTGGGGGTAGAAGCTGTTAAGGAGCCTTTTGGACCTAGACTTGGCACTCTGGTACCGCTTGCCTTCTGACACCGCCTAGTATATAGGTCCTGGATGGCAGGAAGCTTGGCCCCAGTGATGTACTGGGCCGTACGCACTACCCTCTGTAGCGCCTTACGGTCGGATGCCGAGCAGTTGCCATACCAGGCGGTGATGCAACCGGTTAGGATGCTCTCGATGGTGCAGCTGTTTAACTTTTTGAGGATCTTGGGACCAATGTCAAATCTTTTCAGTCTCCTGAGGTGGAAAAGGCGTTGTCGTGCCCTCTTCACGACTGTCTTGGTGTGTTTGAACCATGAAAGTTTGTTGGTGATGTGGACACCAAGGAACTTGAAACTCTCGACCCGCTCCACTACAGCCCCGTCGATGTGAATGGGGCGTGTTCCCAGTCCCTGTCCCTGAAAATCCTCCCCACAGCATGATGCTGGCACCACCATGCTTCACCGTAGGGATGGTGCCAGGTTTCCTCCAAACGTGATCTCATCCTAGTTAAGAGGGGGAGTGGCAGCAGCAGCAGGTTCTCCCCATGTGAGCTGAGTCCAGTGGACCAGTCCTGTATCTCCCCTCCCAGAGAGCCACAGTGGTCTGAACCATGGCTAGCTATCCACAATCTGGCTTGACTAAACAAGGTCTACCAAGAGGGAAGGAGGGAGAGGAAGGTAGAGGAAGAGAAAGAGGGAGGAGAGGAAGGAGGAAAGGTAGAAAAGGGTTCTCTCCATCACGACTGTAAGAAGGAAAGGAGGGAGAAGGCCGAGCAAGAGGAAGAGGAAGAGGAAGAGGTGGAAGATGACAAGGATAGTTGATATGTCCATCACTACCATAAGGAGATCTCTTCTGGGGCCTCTTGTTCTCTCCTCTTTCCCACAGAGGAGCACCTTTCGCAGGCAGCCCAGAGCAGACTCTCTCCTGAGAGAAGGCTAGCCCCTGGAGGTTTCACCTTGGATTTATACAGAGAACCCCCCAGTACTCAAACTGCTTTACATTGTAGAGGGGGATGTAATCTCATTGGAGGCGACCCAATGACCCAGAAATGCTCCGTGGACAGACTTCCTCCCTTTTCAACCGTCTCGCTGGCAGGGGGCTCGTAGGAACACCCTCCCCTCCTTGACTCCAGCTCCACCCCTTCTTCACCTGCCCCCCTTATCATGTTATGAGTCTCACCTACAGGTCCCACCCCCTGGCCTACCTGTTGCAGGTGTAAGGATGGAGTGTCGGAAACAGCTGCCCTCCCCCTCCTCCCCCTCCTCCCCTCTTTCTCCCACTCCCCCCATCTCTCGCACTCTCTCTTCGTCCCCCTCTCTTCCCTTTAAAGCAATACTTAGACCAGGCTTTCTGCCTCCTCTACCCCTCTCCACCTCCTCTTCCATTCCTACTCTCTTTCTCTCCACCTCCTCCTCCTCCTCTTTGTTCCCCCTCTCCCGCCCTCCAGTGAGAGAGGCAGGAGGCCACCTCGCCGTCACTCTATCCAGCTGGAGCCTTTGAGAGGGCGAGGAGGAGAGGAGGAGGAATAGAGGAAGAACAGAGGAGACAAGAGGGAGAGGTGGAGAGGAGGAGAGGGAGTGAGACCCTATGTTAGCTGTTGCGGTGTGATATGTGTAGTTACTTGTAATAACCGCTAGAGCATGCTGGACACTTATTTGGTGCTTGCTGACCTCAATGTGTGCATGCATATCAACAGTCTAAAGCAGTCATCTCCAATCCAAAGAATTAGTTGGAATCATTTGTTTATTAGACATTTCCTATTTATACTGTATGGATAATAAAACCCATCCTTTATTTACTTGTGTTTTAGCTTTTTCCCCACACCCACACTGAAAGTTGTTACTGTTACTTTAGTCTGTCTTGCTTTATGATAGTCACATGCCTCTACCTTTACAAGAAGTCTATCAGTATTCTTCATGAGGGCTTTAAAGCTAATGTTAATTTGACTGTGTACTTCAAGAATATACATGTATTTTCCAAGACAGACCTGTTACTGGCCGTGTCTAAATATCCATTCTAGCGTAATACATACTTAAACTGCATACTAATTTCGCCTTTGATCTAGTAGAATGCAGTCTTCTTTTCTGACTCACTTGTTTTGCAACAGCTGATAGTCAGATAAATTGACGCGCTGTACCGAAATGAACAAATGATGGGAGTCAATGCAATCGCTCATTAGATGACGAATTCTGAGTACTATTGCCGCGTTCACATGCTAGTCGGAACTTGGAAACCCGGAAATGTCAGACTTGCTTACTGGTTGTAGTTATACACGTGGCGCATTCAACGAACAGCAAGTCAGATATTTCAGAGTTTCCTAGGTCCGACTAGCATGTGAACGCGGCATAATTTCTAAATTTCACATACTAAAAAACTAAATGTTTTTATTTACTATTTAGTACTCTAATATGGGTATTCGGACACTGCCTCTTTGTCTCTCACACACTGAGCATGAGCACAGTCATTATGGCCACCTGTGCTGTTCCATCTGCACAGACATCTACACTGAGCCTGTGTCTCTAAGCTATCAGCACACCTTCTGCAAGAGATGCCTCCAAGACTCTCTGGTCAGAGACAGAATCTTCCAGATCAACAGACTGATCAGGAACGTGGCCTTCGAGCTGAAGCTGGAGGAAAATGCTAAAAGACAGAGAGCTACAGCCGAGAGAGGAAACAGTAGAGAGATGAATGTCGTGAACATGGAGAGGCTCTGAAGCTGTTCTGTGAGACGGACAGTAATCTGATCTCTGTGATCTGCAGAGATGGGTGAGACGACAGAGGACACACATTCAAACCTATAAGAGAAGCACATGAGGATCTGAAAAAAGAGGTAGCCTCAGATTTATGCTACTTCAAGAAGGATATTCGTGTACTGGAATACTCAAGAGATGAGCAGCAAAGAGAAATGTCTCAAGCAAAAGAGACGTCAGATCATCTCAAAGTCCAGATCAGGTTGCTTGGTTGACAAGGAGATATTACTTGCCAGGCTGGAGGAACAGCTAAAGGAGAAGAGAGTTAAAACGGCCTCTCTTCAGTCTGAGCTGGACCTCACTGAGCCCAGAGACTTCCTGCTCTAGTGGATGGAGAGGGGCTGCACTGAGATTAGGGAGAGGAGGAAGGAGGAGGAGTGGTTGGAGAGGAATATGATAGAGAGGAATATGATAGAGGGATTAGGATGGAGGGGAATATGATAGAGGGAATATATTGAGAGGAATGTGACAGAGAGGATTTGTTTTTTCATTAGATCACTTTAAGACATAAAATCTCTTAGGCTGACAGTCCCCGAAATCGGGCGCTAGAATTTCTTTAAAAAATATGTAAATGTTTACATGACTTATTTGATTGATTTCCCACCGTTTTATATTTCAGAAGACATCCATCCAGACCTTCCTAGAACTATGTAAACATCCTCTGTCGAATAAACTTGTATTTGCCTCCCTCTGGTGGTCGGCTGCATAATTACATCCATTTATATCACTTCACTGCAGCGCTATATCAAAGTGGCGTTCCAGGAAAAACTTTTATCCAGCTTGACTGCTTCACGGCACAGACATGGCAAAGCAATCACTGAATTTGTCTCGAGCAGGCAGAGCTAAATACATAACTTTCATAGCTCAACGATAAAGAACGCGACCTTCACACTTCCTTAAACCTAAAAGAAGTCAAGAAGTAATTTTGTGTGGAAGTCCAACATTTGTTCAGAACGACAAAATCGAGACCTTTACATAGCCCTTCTCCCTTTGTCTATAGGAGGGATGAACACTGGTTAAATGGCCCAAATGTTAATTTAGACATCCACAAATTTAGCAGATTTTGACTATGACTAATGTCATGAAATGTTTGGCAAAGTAGTAAAGAAGGTTGTACTATACTTTTATTGTGTACTAGATCATATGGTTTGAAAAGTTTTTTTTTTTTCTCAGACATAAATGAACAATTCCAGGTGAAAGCTAAAGGTCATAGCTTCCTGGGGGGAGGGACACCACTACATTAATAAAATATTGCCCTCTTGCTAGATTGATGACTATAGCCCTAGTGAAACAGTGCAAAATGGTTGTCAGCTCAACTGGTTAAATATAAGACAGGCCCTCCTGTAGCTCAGTTGGTAGTGCTTGCAACGCCAGGGTTGTGGGATCGTTTCCCACGGGGGCCCACTAACTGTAAGTCGCTTTGGATAAGAGCGTCTGCTAAATGACTAAAATGTAATGTAAATGTAAGACCTGTTCATTGTGAAATATATGTGTTCAAGTCTAATAATTTTGCTCTTTATATTTTCTGCTCTGTATGTAATTGTATCTATTTAAGCTGTTTGGATTGTTCATTGATATAACACTGGGCACCATTGAAAAAGAGACACTGGTCTCAATTGGGATTCCCTGTATAAATAAAGAGGAATATGATAGAGGGAATATGATAGCGAGTATTATGATGGAGTGGAATATGATGGAGAGGAATATAACAGAGGGAATATAATAGAGGGAATATAATAGATGGAATATGATTGAGGAATATGATGGAGGGGAATATTATAGAGAATGAATAGAGGAATGTGTGACCCTCTTGAGCAACAAAGGTTGTCTGTTTGGTTATATCAACTGGAAAGACATGGATAAGAAAATGTACAAATATATTTTTAAACAATGGGCGCTGTTGGCAGGTCTACAAATACTGTTCTATAGTCAGCTGATATTGATTTCCTTATTTAATAATTTATTAAACTAAAATGCTAAACATCAATGACACCTACTCTTCAATTACATTTTTTGGGCCTATATAATTACACATCCAGCTAATTTTATCCCTCTATGAGCATGCATACCGTAAAGATACCGTAAGGATCACTCGACTGCAACAGCTCTCGTTGATTTAATCCATCAATGGCTCAGGTCACTTGACCAAGATAAACTTGTGGATGAGCTGCTTCTTGATTTTAGTGCTGCATTTGACCTTGTTGATCATATGGCTATATAAATTAGGTGTAATATGGCAAACAAAGCCTATCAGAGGGAAAGGTAGAGCCATTACCAGTGTTTATACCTATGGGATAGGTAGAGAAAATTAGGCACAAAATAAGGCAGCAAGAAAGGTTCTGCAATGTGGTTATGAGATGTTCTCCATAGAATTACATAATGCACTCGAATGGCCGACTGTCAAGGAAATTACAAAAAAAAACACACAACATTGTTTTTTTCATAAAATGTACTGAAAGACCAACCGCTATATGTGATTAACTGGATATGGTCAAAGACAACTCATAAAATCAATAGGAATCTGGATCTGTTTCTGTGTCCTTTTCTTTTTACCTTGCTTTTGTTATTTTTGAATTTTTTTAATGTTTTGTTTTTACATTTCGTAAAATGTAATAATTACAAAAACATTTCATTTAAATTTAAATATAGTAAAATACAGTATCATTCAAATAAATATTATTTGTCTAATCATATTTTTTGCCTTTGAAGCTTAATATTTTGTGATATAATGTATGACTGACATGAGGGTAATCAAAGGGAGAGAGATAAGGGTAACAATGAAGACTTCTTCCATTACAGTTTCTAAGTGATGAGTAGAAGTGTACAGTGCCCTCCTGAATTATTGGCACCTGTCACGATCGTTGGAGGAAGTGGACCAATGCGCAGCGTGATTTGCGAACATACTTATTTATTTTTACACGAAACAAAACAACAAAACAATACTTGACATCCTTGGTAACAGACACTAACCATACACGGCACAAGATCCCACAAAACACTGTGGAAAACAGGCTGCCTAAGTATGGTTCCCAATCAGAGATAACAAGCAACAGCTGATATTCGTTGCCTCTGATTGAGAACCAACCCGGCCAACACAGAAACACATGAGCTAGATAATCAACCTAGAACACAAAACACATAGAAACAACACACCCTGGCTCAACATAACAGAGTCCCAGAGCCAGGGCGTGACAGTATCCCCCCCCCCAAAGGCGCGGACTGCGACCGTGCCAAATATAAACCGAACAGGGGAGGGCCAGGTGGGCATTCCTCCTCTGAGGCGGTTCCGGCTCCGGGCTTGACCACCACCCTCCAACAATCCCCCCATTGCGCCCCTAGTCCGGTCTGGCCCCGCTGGGCCACTCAAGGACATTCAGAGACTTGTCCCGAAGCCACTCCTGCGTTGTCTTGGCTGTGTGCTTAGGGTCGTTGTCCTGTAGGAAGGTGAACCTTAGCCACAGTCTGAGGTCCTGAGCGCTCTGGAGCAGGTTTTCATCAAGGATTTCTCTGTAAATTGCTCTGTTCATCTTTCCATTGATCCTTACTAGTCTCCAAATAAAATCAAATCAAACTGTATTTGGCATGTGCCGAATACAAGAGGTGTAGACCTTACCGTGAAATGCTTACTTATAAGCCCTTAACCAACAATGCAGTCCAAGAAATAGAGTTAAGAAAATATTTACTAAATACACTAAAGTAAAAAAAAAGAAAAAAGTAACACAATAAAATAATAACGAGGCTATATACAAGGGGTACCGGTACCGAGTCAAGGTTTGGGGGTACAGGTTAGTTGAGGTAATTTGTACATTTAGGTAGGTGTAAAGTAACTATACATAGATAATAAACAGCAAGTAGCAGCAGTGTAAAAACAAAGGGGGGAGGTGTCAATGTAAATAGTCTGGGTGGCCATTTAATTAATTGTTCAGCAGTCTTATGGCTTGGGGGTAGAAGCTGTTAAGGAACCTTTTGGACCTAGACTTGGCACTCTGGTACCGCTTGCTGTGCTGTAGAAAAGTAAACATTTTGTGTTTATAATGTTTTGTACGGTATGCATTGACAAAAAACAAACAGAGGAAACATTTAATTTTTTATTCTTTGCTTTTCATTGCATGCAAAAATACAGTATCTCCCTTCTCACTCTTTCTTACCCAGTCTACTCATCCATCTTCAAGCTTTCATCCCTTCCCTGCTCTTCTATCACCCTCTCAGTTCCACCTCCAGCTGGCTCCCCTCTTTTTCCTCTTCTCCAGTCTCTTCCTCTCTTCTTTCCTCCTCTTTTCTATCTTCTTCTCCTCCTTTTTTTGAATCTTCGCTCCATCTCCAGGAGCTCAGCTTGAGCTTTCTCTCTCTTTTTCAGCTCCTCAGACCACTTCTTCTCTTTCTTAATCCTGTCTTTCATCATGGCATTGTGTATCTTAATCAGCCGCATTAACCTCTTTTTCTCTGCCTTTTCCTTCTCTTTTCTTTCCTTCTCTCTCTTTTTCTGTTCTAACTTGTCCCTCTTTTTCTCAGCCTTCATGGCTTTCTTTTGCTCTTTCTCTCTCGCCTTCATCTCATTTCTCTCTTTCTCGTCACCGTTCAACATCTTATTCAGTTTCTTATTTTTCTCTTTTTCCTCGATCTTTATAAACGTGACTTAATGCTTGAGGTTCATGGCCAGAAAGCCCACTCTTCCCAGGATGGTCTCTGCTCTCTCTGATGAAACCGTCCCATTGGAGCTCTTGGAATGGGCACGGTCCGCCTCACGCTTCAATCCCTCCCTTGGGCTCAACTCCTCCTTGACGCTCCTCTCTTCACTCTCAATGTCAATGCCTGTCCAATAATCCTAACAGGAAGACATTGACTCTAGATGTAATATTGTTCCAATGTGGCACATTCAATACACATTTGAGTGATCAACATACATTGAAGGCCTCATGGGGCACACAATTTGGAGGACAGTAATTGAGGTAACTTGTTTATTGGTATCCCAAACCGATTTCATAATAGCCATAGATGTTCTTCCTGGGTCCACACCAAACGTAATACAAATGTTAACCCTAGTAAGGGGTGATGTTTTATACTATGAGCATAGAGTAGCAGGGTTGGGGTCAATTCCATTTCAATTCCAGTCAATTCAGGAAGTTCTTAATTCAATGCTTTGAATTGAAATGGAACAGACCCCCAACCCTGTAGAGTAGTAGTGTAAAATAGGACACCTACCTTTGCCTCTTCCAGCGTCCAGGGCCTGGGTTCCTCATCCTCTGACCTGCATATGGAGGCTCTCACTCTAACAGGCGTCTTAGTGGCCAAGCAGAGCAGAGGGGTTGCCAGAGTTAAGTTAGCATCTGGGACCAGCTGGTGAGCATGAGGGCAGCGATCCACCTCTTCACTAGTGCCCTTCCCTTTCTGCTCTGGCTGCTTGTGGTCCTTGTCATGGATGCATGCCAGGCTTGGAGTTAGTGCTAGGACAGGGCTTTTATCACTCATCAGTTCCTTTCTCTTGACAGTGGATGCAACTGCACTTGCCTCTGTGTTAACTGAGCACTCTGTGGTGTCCTCAACTGTCTCCTTTGGCTGCTTGTTGTCATTGTTGTTGTGAATGCATTGCAGACCTGGAGGACTTTTATCATCCCAGTTGTAAATGGAAACAGTTGCCTCTCTGTTGACTGAGCACTTTGTAGTCCACTCAACTGTCTTCCATAGCTGTTTATGGGCATTGTTGTGGGTGCAGGTCAGGACTAGAGACAGTGTTGCTGGTCCTCGGTCAGTTTGTGGTCAGAGTCTCGGATACATGGCGAGCTTGGAGGCAGTGCTGCTGGGTCAGGAGGGCTTTGATCAGCTGCCATGTCCTCTTTGAGGTGAGTGGACACATCATTGTTTGTTTCACTGATAACTGGACACTTGGTGGTGCCCTCTACTGCCTCTCCTGGCAGTTTATAGTCAACTTCAAAGACAAGTGGCAGACTTGGAGGCAGCATTGGGACAGGGCATTTAGCTGCTGATCTGTACACTCCAAAATCAACAGTAGCTGTGCCTGCAGTGGTCTCTGTAGCAACTGAGACCTCATAGGTATCCTCTACTGTCTGCTCTGGTGGCATGAAGTCATCGTCAAAGACTGTTGGCAGGCATGGAGGCAGCTCTGAAGGAAGACTTCTAGCTGCCCATCGATTCTCTCCCTTGACAGTGGCTGTGGTAGCAGTGGCCTCTGTGGTAACTGGGCACTCTGTGGCTGAAACAGCAGGCTGGGAGGTTTCGAGGAAATTGAATGAATTGCCAATGAACCACTGAGCCAGTGGTGGGAGGGAGTAAGGAGAGAATCTGTCCTCTTTCTCGACATTAGATATTGCCACTGGAGCAACTGAGAACTCAGTGGTGCCCTCTACTGCCTGATGTGGCTGCATGGAGTCTTCGTCAAAGAAGTGTGGCAGGTATCGATGCAGCATTGAGGAAAGATGTGTATCTGTCCATAGGTCCTCTCGTATACCTGTAGATACATCTGCAGTAGCCTCTGTGGCAACTGGGCATTCAGCAGACTGGCAGGTTTCAGGGACAAAGTATGAAAATACAATGAACCGCTGTGCATCCTGAGCGCGTATGGCAAATGGAGAGGGGGGATGCAACATGGTTGGTATAGGCCTCTGATTGGTGAAAGCCAGTGGTGGGAGGGAGTCAATACAGGGAGCCATAAACTCAGTGAGAGGACAGTTGCTCACATCTCTCACATTCTGCGTGAGAAAAGAAACAGACATGATGAAAGTGATCACATTCAGTACATACATACATACTGTATGAGTCAGCACTATTTACTTATACATCACATATATATATATATATATATATATATATATATATATATATATATATATAGTGTCCTCTAAGATGCTCTGCACCAGTCTGTCCCAACCCTGGGTCCCCTAGCCAATGGGCCAGCTAAGTGTAAAAATACATGTCCCACACCCATCATAACATTTTACATTTTAGCCATTTATCAGACGCTTTCATCCAGAATGACTTATAGTTAGTTAGTGCATTCAACTTAAGGTAGCAAGGTGAGACAACCACATCATCCTGATATGAGCGTCTATGATAGAACGGTTGTTTATTTTTTATGACAAGACAACCATAAGAACTGAGGACATAAATACACTGAAACAGAAAGACATGATACAACACATTTAGACAAGAACAGATATAAGCATTGCCTTGGTGTGGCCTAATACAAAAAGAAATAAGGACAAAACATTGTTAGCTTACATTCAATGGCATATGGAACATTTTGCCCTTACAATAACTTATATTTGCTTTATTTAATATTGTTAAATAGAACTTTGTCAAAGTTGGTCTTGTTACCTCCTCAATCAGTCTTGGCATTTTCCTCGTCTTGAACCAAATCCTCTTCATCTTCTTCTCCTGATCCTTCTGGATCTGCAAAACCAGAGCCAACCTGGCTCCCAGCTCCATCACGTTGTCTGTCTGGATCGCCCTTTCCTTCAACCGACACTCACCCCTCCTCTGTGTCAGCGTTGAACCCTCCATGTCTTCCTCTTAGCTAACAATAACTTTGGAAAATACATAACGTTGTAGTAAGTGGGTGTTGCTAACCAAATAATAATGCATCTCTTTACAATGTGCAAACGTTTTCTTCCCAGCTACTTACAATTAAGCAAGTGAGAATTCTGCTCCAGATATGTTTACGCAATAGGCCTATCTGAATTACTAGTAAAAAGTTGGCTACTGGAAAAGCGACCAAGTTCAAATGAATCGATTTTGGGTGTTCTTTGGCATCATCATTGTGATGCAAGGCGTTGCCATGGCAGATGAAAAAGCACAATAAAGACTTTATAAAGCAAACTTCAGGGTCTTTCTGTACCTTACTATTGAGCCTTATTCAACCCCTCATGTAGCTCTACTCCATATTGGGCTTGGTTCTCACAAACCACACTAATCACTTCCATCATATCATTGAAAACACTGTGTTTTGGGTAGAAAATGACTCTATATCCATGCAGGACCTAACTTGTACAGTTTCATCTATTTAAAAAAACCAAGGAGGTAAAAACGCCAGTCTTCTCTTTGAGTGCCCCTGAGTGCACCTCAATTTAAAGAGGTCTATCAATTCAACCATTTGAAATGGATGTCCATTTAATTAAGAACATATTATTCTTATTAGAAATGAATCAGCTACAAATTAGGTAGGCGTACTTGTTTTTTTACACAACATACTCTTTTGGTACATATTTATTGAGATAATTGATTACAACATATGTTGGTGATTAACACAGAGAGAGGTTTTTTTTTTCTGTCATCAATAGAATGCATTAGCCATTAGGCTGGCTCACTACAATTGTAACATGGCATCTCAGGTGTCAGGATGAAGCATTTTCTCACAAAAAGAGGACTCAAGCAAACTATCTCTCTTCAACAGTTTCACTAGTCATGTTAGGTCTACTTAAAATGTCACATTCATACACAAGTAATTTGAAAATAAGTTATACTACTGAAACACATTCACAATAAGTTATATTACAACCTACCTCTGAAGTAAGCAGTGTGTTCTCTCACTAATGAAATAGGACATTAATAATCTGTCAGTGGTTAGTTGAATCAGTCTCTTTGCACTGTTCAGTTTGTCTGTGCAACAGGTAACCTTCCAGAATCGGAATCTTGTGATGTCACAATGGAGTCCCCATTGCCATGGTTACCCACCGCAGCTTTCATGTGTAATCAAATGCTGGCACAATTTAGTTTATTTATTTTCTATTTTTTTGTACCTATGCAGCACAGTCATACCTAATATATACAATTAATCCATATAACCTAATTTTTTATTAAAATATAATGCTGTAACTCATATTAAATGGTTGACCATTCAAACGACATGTGTTTTGCCTAATTAAAAGTCAATTTGTTTTAGATATCATAACTAGCAGTCAGGCTTACTTAGGTTGTTTGTTCGATCTCAGCCTACCACTAATGTCAATATTTTTCATTATCATCATCATCAATGAAATACATAGGCTACCTTACTACAGTAAAACAAGTCTTCCATAGGATATGTCACCTCAGTAACAAAGTTCCAAAAAAGAAATGAGGGTTCAAGAAAACATCTCTCTTCAATGGCCTCAGCTATTAGCCATATGATCAACAAGGTCAAATGCAGCACTAAAATCAAGAAGTAGCTCATCCACAAGTTTATCTTGGTCAAGTGACCTGAGCCATTGATCGATTAAATCAACCAGAGCTGTTGCAGTCGAGTGATCCTTACGGTATCTTTACGGTATGCATGCTCATAGAGGAATAAAATTAGCTGGATGTGTAATTATATAGGCCCAAAAAATGTAATTGAAGAGTAGTTGTCATTGATGTTTAGCATTTAAGTTTAATCAATTATTAAATAAGGAAATCAATATCAGCTGACTATAGAACAGTATTGTTTAAAATTATGTTTGAACATTTTCTTATCCATGTCTTTCCAGATTATATAACCAAACAGACAACCTTTGTTGCTCAAGAGCGTCACACATTCCTCCATTCATTCTCTATCATATTCCCCTACATCATATTCCTCTATCATATTCCCTCCATCATATTCCCTCTATCATATTCCCTCTATTATTTTCCCTCTATTATATACCTCTCCATCATATTCCACTCCAACATAATACTCGCTATCATATTCCTCTTTATTTGTACAGGGAATCCCAATTGAGACCAGTGTCTCTTTCTCAATGGTGCCCTGTGTTATATCAATTAACAGTCCAAACAGCTTAAACAGATAAAATTACATACAGAGCAGAAAATATATAGAGCAAAATTATTAGACTTGAACACATACATTTCACAATGAACAGGTCTTGTATTTAACCAGTTGAGCTGACAACCATTTTGCACTGTTTCACTAGGGCTTTAGTCATCAATCTAGCAAGAGGGCAATATTTTATTAATGTAGTGGTGTCCCTTCCCCCAGGAAGCTATGACCTTTAGCTTTCACCTGGAATTGTTCATTTATGTCTAAGAAAAAAAAAAAAACTTTTCAAACCATATGATCTAGTACACAAGAAAAGTATAATACAACCTTCTTTACTACTTTGCCAAACATTTCATGACATTAGTGATAGTCAAAATCTGTAAAATTTGTGAATGTCTAAATTAACATTTGGGCCATTTAACCAGTGTGCATCCCTGCTATAGACAATGGGAGAAGGGCTATGTAAAGGTCTCAATTTTGTCGTTCTGAACAAATGTTTGACTTCCACACAAAATTACTTCTTGACTTATTTTTGGTTTAAGGAAGTGTGTAGGTCGCATTCTTTATAGTAAAGCTATGAAAGTTATGTATTTAGCTCTGCCTGCTCGAGACAAATTCAGTGATTGCTTTGCCATGTCTGTGCCGTGAAGCATTCAAGCTGGATAAATGTTTTTCCTGGAATGCCCCTTTGACTTAACGTTGCAGTTAAGTGATATAAATGGATGTAATGATGCAGCCGACCACCAGAGTGAGGCAAATACAAGTTTATTCGACAGAGGACGTTTACGGGGTTCTCGGAAGGTCTGGATGGATGTCTTCTGAAATATAAAACGGTTGGGAAATCAATAAAATAAGTCATGTAAACAGTTACATATTTTTTTACAGAAATTCTAGCGCCCAATTTCAGGGACTGTCAGCCTAAGAGATTTTCAGTCTTAAAGTGATCTAATGAAACAAATCCTCTCTGTCACATTCCTCTCAATATATTCCCTCTATCATATTCCCCTCTATCCTAATCCCTCTATCATATTCCTCTCAATCATATTCCTCTCCACCCACTACTCCTCCTTCCTCTTCTCCCTCATCTCAGTGCAGCCCCTCTCCATCCACTAGAGCAGGAAGTCTCTGGTCTCAGTGAGGTCCAGCTCAAACCGAAGAGAGGCCGTTTTAACTCTCTTCACCTTTAGCTGTTCCTCCAGCCTGGCAAGTAATATCTCATTGTCAACCAAGCAACCTAATCTGGACTTTGAGATGATCTGACGTCTCTTTTGCTTGAGACATTTCTCTTTTCTGCTCATCTCTTGAGTATTCCAGCACACTAATGTCCTTCTTGAAGTAGCATAAATCTGAGGCTACCTCTTTTTTCAGATCCTCATGTGCTTCTCTTATAGGTTTGAATGTGTGTCCTCTGTCGTCTCACCCATCTCTGCAGATCACAGAGATCAGCTTACTGTCCGTCTCACAGAACAGCTTCAGAGCCTCTCCATGTTCACGACATTCATCTCTCTACTGTTTCCTCTCTCGGCTGTAGCTCTCTGTCTTTTAGCATCTTCCTCCAGTTTCAGCTGGTAGGCCACGTTCCTGATCAGTCTGTTGATCTGGAAGATTCTGTCTCTGACCAGAGCCCTGCCCACTTGACAGAGTTGGTGTCCAGCATTCAGGCTGTCTTGGAGGCATCTCTTGCAGAAGGTGTGCTGATAGCTTAGAGACACAGGCTCAGTGTAGATGTTTGTGCAGATGGAACAGCACAGGTGGTCTGCCAGGTCAGAGGAAGATGTGGCCATAATGACTGTGCTCGTGCTCAGTGTGTGAGAGACAAAGAGGCAGTGTCCAAATACCCATATTAGAGTAATAAATAGTATGTAAAAACATTTAGTTTTATAGTATGTGAAATTTAGAAACTATGCCGCGTTCACATGCTAGTCGGACCTAGGAAACTCTGAAATGTCCGACTTGCTGTTCGTTGAATGCGGCACGTGTATAAATACAACCAGTAAGCAAGTCTGACATTTCCGGGTTTCCAAGTTCCGACTAGCATGTGAACGCAGCAATAGTACTCAGAATTCGTCATCTAATGCGCGATTGCATTTACTCCCGTCATTCGTTCATTTCGGTACAGCGCGTCAATTTATCTGACTATCAGCTGTTGCCAAACAAGTGAGTCAGATAAGAAGAGTGAATTCTACTAGATCAAAGGCGAAATTAGTATGCAGTTTAAGTATGTATTACGCTAGAATGGATATTTAGACACAGCCAGTAACAGGTCTGTCTTGGAAAATACATGTATGTTCTTGAAGTACACAGTCAAATTAACATTAGCTTTAAAGCCCTCATGAAGAATACTGACAGACTTCTTGTAAAGGTAGAGGCATGTGACTATCATAAAGCAAGACAGACTAAAGTAACAGTAACAACTTTCAGTGTGGGTGTGGGGAAAAAGCTAAAACACAAGTGAATAAAGGATGGGTTTTATTATCCATACAGTATAAATAGGAAATGTCTAATAAACAAATGATTCCAACTAATTCTTTGGATTGGAGATGACTGCTTTAGACTGTTGATATGCATGCACACATTGAGGTCAGCAAGCACCAAATAAGTGTCCAGCATGCTATAGTGGTTATTACAAGTAACTACACATATCACACCACAACAGCTAACATAGTGTCTCAGTCCCTCTCCTCCTCTCCTCCTCTCCCTCTTGTCTCCTTTGGGCTTCCTCTATACCCCTCCTCTGCTCCTCGCCCTCTCAGCGGCTCCAGCTGGATAGAGTGATAGCGAGGTGACCTCCTGCCTCTCACTGGAGGGCGGGAGAGGGGGAACAAAGGAGGATGAGGAGGAGGTGGAGAGAAAGAGAGTAGGAATGGAAGAGGAGGTGGAGAGGGGTAGAGGAGGAAGAAAGCCTGGTCTAAGTATTGCTTTAAATGGAAGAGAGGGGGAGGAGGAGAGAGAGTGAGAGATGGGGGGAGTGGGAGAAAGAGGGAAGGAGGGGGAGGAGGGGGAGGAGGTGGAGGGCAGCTGTGTCCGACACACCATACTTACACATGCAACAGGTAGGCCAGGGGAAGGGACCTGTAGGTGAGACTCATAACATGATAAGGGGGGCAGGTGATGAAGGGTGGCGCAGTGGTCTAGCTCCTGAGTGGCGCAGTGGTCTAAGGCACTGCATCGCAGTGCTAACAGTGCCACTAGAGATCCTGGTTCGAATCCAGGCTCTGTCGCAGCCGGCCGCGACCGGGAGACTCATGGGCGGCGCACAATTCGCCTAGCGTCGTCCAGGGTAGGGGAGGGAATGGCCGGCAGGGATGTAGCTCAGTTGATAGAGCATGGCGTTTGCAACGCCAGGGTTGCGGGTTTGATTCCCACGGGTGGCCAGTATAAAAAAAAAAAAGATGTATTCACTAACTGTAAGTCGCTCTGGATAAGAGCGTCTGCTAAATGACTAAAAATGTAAAAAATGTAAGGGGTGGAGCTGGAGTCAAGGAGGGGAGGGTGTTCCTACGAGCCCCCTGCCAGTGAGACGGGGAGCAGGGAGGAAGTCTGTCCACGGAGCATTTCTGGGTCATTGGGTCGCCTCCAATGAGATTAGATCCCCCTCTACAATGTAAAGCAGTTTGAGTACTGGGGGGTTCTCTGTATAAATCCATGGTGAAACCTCCAGGGGCTAGCCTTCTCTCAGCGGAGAGTCTGCTCTGGGCTGCCTGCGAAAGGTGCTCCTCTGTGGGAAAGAGGAGAGAACAAGAGCCCCCAGAAGAGATCTCCTTATGGTAGTGATGGACAGATCAACTCTCCTTGTCATTTTCCACCTCTTCCTCTTCCTCTTGCTCGGCCTTCTCCCTCCTTTCCTTCTTACAGTCGTGATGGAGAGAACCCTTTTCTCCCTTTCCTCCTTCCTTACCTCCCTCTTTCTCTTCCTCTACCTTCCTCTCCCTCCTTCCCTCTTGGTAAACCTTGTTTAGTCGAGCCAGATTGTGGATAGCTAGCCATGGTTTAGACCACTGTCACTGTCTGGGTGGGGGGATACAGGACTGGTCCACTGGACTCAGCTCACATGGGGAGAACCTGCTGCTGCTGCCACTCTCCCTCTTACCTGGGATGAGATCACGTTTGGAGGAAACCTGGCACCATCCCTACGGTGAAGCATGGTGGTGGCAGCATCATGCTCCGGGGAGGATTTTCAGGGAGTCGAGAGTTTCAAGTTCCTTGGTGTCCACATCACCAACAAACTATCATGGTTCAAACACACCAAGACAGTCGTGAAGAGGGCACAACAACGCCTTTTCCACCTCAGGAGACTGAAAAGATTTGGCATTGGTCCCAAGATCCTCAAAAAGTTCTACAGCTGCACCATCGAGAGCTTCCTGACCAGTTGCATCACCGCCTGGTATGGCAACTGCTCGGCATCCGACCGTAAGGCGCTACAGAGGGTAGTGCGTACGGCCCAGTACATCACTGGAGCCAAGCTTCCTGCCATCCAGGACCTATATACTAGGAGGTGTCAGAGGGAGGCCCAAAAAATTTACAAAGACTCCAGTCACCCAAGTCATAGACTGTTCTCTCTGCTACCGCATAGCAAGCGGTACCAGAGTGCCAAGTCTAGGTCCAAAAGGCTCCTTAACAGCTTCTATCCCCAAGCCATAAGACTGCTGAACAATTAATCAAATGGCCAGCCGGACTATTTACATTGACACCTCCCCCCTTTGTTTTTACACTGCTGCTACTCGCTGTTTATTATCTATGCATAGTTAATTTACCCCTACCTACATGTACAAATTACCTCAACTAACCTGTACCCCCACACATTGACTCGGTACCGGTACCCCTTGTAAATAGCCTCATTATTATTTTATTGTGTTACTTTTTATTTTATTTTTTACTTTAGTGTTTTTAGTAAATATTTTCTTAACTCTATTTCTTGAACTGCATTGTTGGTTAAGGGCTTGTAAGTAAGCATTTCACGGCAAGGTCTACACCTGTTGTATTCGGCACATGACAAATACAATTTTATTTTATTTTATTTGTAGACTAGTCAGAATCAAGGGAAAGATGAACAGAGCAATGTACAGAGAAATTATTGATGAAAACCTGCTCCAGAGCGCTCAGGACCTCAGACTGGGGCTAAGGTTCACCTTCCAACAGGAAAACGACCCTAAGCACACAGCCAAGACAACGCAGGAGTGGCTTCGGGACAAGTCTCTGAATGTCCTTGAGTGGCCCAGCCAGAAACCGGACTTGAACCCGATCTAACATCTCTGGAGAGACCGGAAAATAGCTGTGCAGCGACACGCCCTATCCAACCTGACAGAGCTTGAGAGGATCTGCAGAGAAGAATGGGAGAAACTCCTCAAATACAGGTGTGCCAAGCTTGTAGCGTCATACCCAAAAAGACTCGAGGCTGTAATCGCTGCAAAAGGTGCTTCAACAAAGTACTAAGTAAAGGGTCTGAATACTTATGTAAATGTAATATTTCCATTTGTTATTTTTTAATACATTTATAAAAAAGTCTAAAAACCTGTTCTCACTTTGTCATTATGGGGTATTGTGTGTAGATTGATGAGGAAAAAAAACAATTTAATCAATTTTAGAATAAGACAAAGTGTGGAAAAAGTCAAGGGGTCTGAATACTTTACAAATGCACTCAATTAGATTTTGTTCAAAATAATAATGATTTGTTGATGACGATTATTTTTTTTATTTGAACAATTTTTACTCAATTAAAGGGTAGATTCATATGATCTTTTGGGTGTAAGATCAAGCTGATAGACCACAATGACATGTTTTCACAGCCTTTTTTGTTCATATTTCTTTCTGGTGCCAATAATTCAGGAGGGCACTGTACACTTCCACTCATCACTTAGTAACGGAAGAGTTTCTTCATTGTTACCCTTATCTCTCTCCCTTTGATTACCCTCATGTCAGTCATACGTTATATTACAAAATATTAAGCTTCAAAGGATAAAAATATGATTAGACAAATAATAATATTCATTTGAATGATACAGTATGTTACTAAATTGAAATTAAAATGAAATGTTTTTGTAATTATAACATTTTACGAAATGTAAAAAGAAAACTTTAAAAAAAAATAATAATAACAAAAGCAAGGTAAAAAGAAAAGGAAACAGATCCAGATTCCTATTATCTTTACGAGTCGTCTTTGATCATATCCAGTTAATCACATTTTGCGGTTGGTCTTTCAGTACATTTATGAAAAATGTTTTTTTTGTGTGTTTTTTTAATCATTTCCTTGACAGTCGGCCATTCGAGTGCATTATGTAATTCTATGGAGAACATCTCATAACCACATTGCAGACCCTTTCTTGCTGCCTTATTTTTGTCATGATTTAACTGGATATGAACCCAAATGTAGACAACTACACCGAGCCAGAGAAATTTTAACAAGTTTATTGCAAAGTAAAATTGTCCAGGTTTCCAAAAAGGGGGAAGAGCAAGTCCAGGTCTACAGGGAGGGTAACAGATCCAGGTTCTGAGCAGGAGTGGTACCGTAACGTCCTAGTGTCCGGGGTGAGTCCAAAAGGGAAGTCCAGTAGTGGTAAACGGGATGGTGGTGGCAGGAGTGAAGTGGAGGCAGGAGTCAGGTTCCAATAATCTGTGACACAGGAAAAATGTAAATAGAATAGGCAAAAAACACAAAGAGCGAAAACAAGCAGGTTGAATCAGCAGCGAGACTAACATGGTTGTCTTGACTATGATCTGACGATGAGTGGCGAGTTTGACCGGGTCTTTAAGGCTGAGGTGATTATGGTGAATGAGCTGTAGCTGGAACACTGACTCCCGCACACCAGACTTCACTCTTGCTATCAAGAACATACAGAAGGGAGGGGGAGAGCAGAGAGAGAGCTACCTAGCAGCAGTAGGCCTAAAAATGTTGTGCTATTTGCAGTCTCTTTAGGTCACCAACACCTGCATTACTCCAGACAACAGTAGTTCATTTGACCATGGATGAGAGCTTGTGAGATTTGTTTTAGAATTTTCTCTACCTATCCCATAGGTATAAACACTGGTAATGGCTCTACCTTTCCCTCTGATAGGCTTTGTTTGCCATATTACACCTAATGTATATGTACACCTATCCAATCCTTTCAACATGTAGGAGTGCTTAGTGTCGATTTAGGATTCAACATTTAAACTGTGCAACACTCCCCAAATTTGCGAAAAGTAAACATTTTGTGTTTATAATGTTTTGTACGGTATGCCTTATTGCATGCTAAAATACAGTATCTCTCTTTTCTCTCTCTCTCTCTTACCCAGTCTACTCATTCATCTTCAAGCTTTCATCCCTTCCCTGCTCTTCTATCACCCTCTCAGTTCCACCTCCACTTGGATCCCTCTTTTTCCTCTTCTCCAGTCTCTTCCTTTCCTCTTTCCTCCTCTTTTCTCTCTTATTCTCCTCCTTTTTTGAATCTTTCGCTCCATTTCCAGGAGCTCAGCTTGAGCTTTCTCTCTCTTTTTCAGCTCCTCAGACCACTTCTTCTCTTTCTTAATCCTGTCTTTCATCATGGCATTGTGTATCTTAATCAGCCCCTCTAACCTCTTTGTCTCTGCCTTTTCCTTCTCTTTTCTTTCCTTTTGTCTCTTTTTCTGTTCTAACTTGTCCCTCTTTTTCTCAGCTTTCATGGCTTTCTTTTGCTCTTTCTCTCTCGCCTTCATCTCCTTTCTCTCTTTCACGTCATCTTTCAACTTCTTATTCAGTTCCTTATTTTTCTCTTTTTCCTCCATCTTTAAAAATGTGACTTTCTGCTTGAGGTTCATGGCCAGAAAACCCACTCTTCCCAGGATGGTCTCTGCTCTCTCTGATGAAACCGTCCCATTGGAGCTCTTGGAATGGGCACGGTCCGCCTCACGCTTCAAACCCTCCCTCGGGCTCACCTCCTCCTTGACGCTCCTCTCTTCACTCTCAATGTCAATGCCTGTCCAATAATCCTAACAGGAAGACATTGACTCTAGATGTAATATTGTTCCAATGTGGCACATTCAATACACATTTGAGTGATAAACATACATTGATGGCCTCATGGGGCACACAATTTGGAGGACAGTAATTGAGGTAACTTGTTTATTTGTATCCCAAACCGATTTTATAATAGCCATAGATGTTCTTCCTGGGTCCACACCAAACGTAATACAAATGTTAACCCTAGTAAGGGGTGATGTTTTATACTATGAGCATAGAGTAGCAGGGTTGGGGTCAATTCCATTTCAATTCCAGTCAATTCAGGAAGTACTTAATTCAATGCTTTGAATTGAAATGGAACAGACCCCCAACCCTGTAGAGTAGTAGTGTAAAATAGGACACCTACCTTTGCCTCTTCCAGCGTCCAGGGCCTGGGTTCCTCATCCTCTGACCTGCATATGGAGGCTCTCACTCTAACAGGCGTCTTAGTGGCCAGGCAGAGCAGAGGGGTTGCCAGAGTTAAGTTAGCATCTGGGACCAGCTGGTGAGCATGAGGGCAGCGATCCACCTCTTCACTAGTGCCCTTCCCTTTCTGCTCTGGCTGCTTTTGGTCCTTGTCATGGGTGCATGCCAGGCTTGGAGGAAGTGCTAGGACAGGGCTTTTATAACTCATCAGTTCCTCTCTCTTGACAGTGGATGCAACTGCACTTGCCTCTGTGTTAACTGAGCACTCTGTGGTGTCCTCAACTGTCTCCTTTGGCTGCTTGTGGTCATTGTTGTTGTGAATGCATTGCAGACCTGGGGGACTTTTATCATCCCAGTTGTAAATGGCAACAGTTGCCTCTCTGTTGACTGAGCACTTTGTAGTTCACTCAACTGTCTTCCATAGCTGTTTGTGGGCATTGTTGTGGGTGCAGGTCAGGATTAGAGACAGTGTTGCAGGTGCAGGAGGACTTTTATCAGCCAAAAACTCATCTGTGTGTACAGTGGGCACGGAAACGGCTGCTTCCCTGGCAACTGGACACTTGTTGGTGTCCTCTACTGCCTCCCCTGGCAGATTGTGGACAGTGGAGACGGAAACGGCCGCTTCCCTGGACAATTGACTCTTGGTGGTGTCCTCTACTGCCTCCTCTAGCTGCTTGTGGTCATTGTCTAGAATGTGTGGCAGCTTTGAAGGCAGCATTGGAGCCGGGCTTTTATCACCCAACAGGTCCTCTCCCTGGACAATAGATGTGCCTGCAGTGATCGCTGTGGTAATGGAGGACTCGGTGGCATCCTCTTTTGTCTCCTCGGTCAGTTTGTGGTCAGAGTCTCGGATACATGGCGAGCTTGGAGGCAGTGCTGCAGGGTCAGGAGGGCTTTGATCAGCTGCCATGTCCTTTTTGAGGTGAGTGGACACATCATTGTTTGTTTCACTGATAACTGGACACTTGGTGGTGCCCTCTAATGCCTCCCCTGGCAGTTTGTAGTCAACTTCAAAGACAAGTGGCAGACTTGGAGGCAGCATTGGGACAGGGCATTTAGCTGCTGATCTGTACTCTCCAAAATCAACAGTAACTGTGCCTGCAGTGGTCTCTGTAGCAACTGAGACCTCATAGGTATCCTCTACTGTCTGCTCTGGTGGCATGAAGTCATCGTCAAAGACTGTTGGCAGGCATGGAGGCAGCACTGAAGGAAGGCTTCTAGCTGCCCATCGATTCTCTCCCTTGACAGTGGCTGTGGTAGCAGTGGCCTCTGTGGCAACTGGGCACTCTGTGGCTGAAACAGCAGGCTGGGAGGTTTCGAGGAAATTGAATGAATTGGAGCCAGTTGGGTCCCCTAGCCAATGGGCCAGCTAAGTGTAAAAATACGTGTCCCACACCCAGCATAACATTTGACATTTTAGCCATTTATCAGACGCTTTTATCCAGAACGACTTATAGTTAGTTAGTGCATTCAACTTAAGGTAGCTAGGTGAGACAACCACATAATCCTGATATGAGCGTCTATGATAGAACGGTTGTTTATTTTTTATGACAAGACAACCATAAGAACTGAGGACATAAATACACTGAAACAGACAGACATGATACAACACATTTAGACAAGAACAGATATAAGCATTGCCTTGGTGTGGCCTAATACAAAAAGAAAAAGGACAAAACATTGTTAGCTTACATTCCATGGCATATGGAACATTTTGCCCTTACAATAACTTATATTTGCTTTAATTAATATTGTTAAATAGAACTTTGTCAAAGTTGGTCTTGTTATCTCCTCAATCAGTCTTGGCATTTTCCTCGTCTTGAACCAATCCTCTTCATCTTCTTCTCCTGATCCTCTGGATCTGCAAAACCAGAGCCAACCTGGCTCCCAGCTCCATCACGTTGTCTGTCTGGATCGCCCTTTCCTTCAACCGACACTCACCCCTCCTCTGTGTCAGCGTTGAACCCTCCATGTCTTCCTCTTAGCTAACAATAACTCTGGAAAATACATAACGTTGTAGTAAGTGGGTGTTGCTAACCAAATAATAATGCATCTCTTTACAATGTGCACACGTTTTCTTCACAGCTACTTACAATTAAGCAAGTGAGAATTCTGCTCCAGATATGTTTACGCAATAGGCCTATCTGAATTACTAGTAAAAAGTTGGCTACTGGAAAAGCGACCAAGTTCAAATGAATCGATTTTGGCTGTTCTTTGGCATCATCATTGTGATGCAAGGCGTTGCTATGGCAGATGAAAAAGCACAACACAGACTTTAAAAAGCAAACTTCTTGCTCTTTCTGTACCTTACTATTGAGCCTTATTCAACCCCTCATGTAGCTCTACACCATATTGGGCTTGGTTCTCACAAACCACACTAATCAGTTCCATCATATCATTGAAAACACTGTGTTTTGGGTAGAAAATGACTCTATATCCATGCAGGACCTAACTTGTACAGTTTCATCTATTTAAAAAAACCAAGGAGGTAAAAACGCCAGTCTTCTCTTTGAGTGCCCCTGAGTGCACCTCAATTTAAAGAGGTCTATCAATTCAACCATTTGAAATGGATGTCCATTCAATTAAGAACATATTATTCTTATTAGAAATGAATCAGCTACAAATTAGGTAGGCATACTTGTTTTTTTACATAACATACTCTTTTGGTACATATTTATTGAGATAATTGATTACAACATATGTTGGTGATGAACACAGAGAGAGGTTTTTTTTTTTCTGTCATCAATAGAATGCATTAGCCATTAGGCTGGCTCACTACAATTGTAACATGACATCTCAGGTGTCAGGATGAAGCATTTTCTCACAAAAAGAGGACTCAAGCAAACTATCTCTCTTCAACAGTTTCACTAGTCATGTTAGGTCTACTTAAAATGTCACATTCATACACAAGTCATTTGAAAATAAGTTATACTACTGAAACACATTCACAATAAGTTATATTACAACCTACCTCTGAAGTAAGCAGTGTGTTCTCTCACTAATGAAATAGGACATTAATAATCTGTCAGTGGTTAGTTGAATCAGTCTCTTTGCACTGTTCAGTTTGTCTGTGCAACAGGTAACCTTCCAGAATCGGAATCTTGTGATGTCACAATTGAGTCCCCATTGCCATGGTTACCCACAGCAGCTTTCATGTGTTATCAAATGCTGGCACAATTTAGTTGATTTATTTTTTATTTTTTGTACCTATGCAGCACAGTCATACCTAATATATACAATGAATCCATATAACCTATTTTTTTATTAAAATATAATGCTGTAACTCATATTAAATGGTTGACCATTCAAACGACATGTGTTTTGCCTAATTAAAAGTCAATTTGTTTTAGATATCATAACTAGCAGCCAGGCTTACTTAGGTTGTTTGTTCGATCCCAGCCTACCACTAATGTCAATATTTTTCATCATCATCATCATCATCATCAATGAAATACATAGGCTACCTTACTACAGTAAAACAAGTCTTCCATAGGATATGTCACCTCAGTAACAAAGTTCCAAAAAAGAAATGAGGGTTCAAGAAAACATCTCTCTTCAATGGCCTCAGCTATTAGCCATATGATCAACAAGGTCAAATGCAGTACTAAAATCAAGAAGTAGCTCATCCACAAGTTTATCTTGGTCAAGTGACCTGAGCCATTGATCGATTAAATCAACCAGAGCTGTTGCAGTCGAGTGATCCTTACGGTATCTTTACGGTATGCATGCTCATAGAGGAATAAAATTAGCTGGATGTGTAATTATATAGGCCCAAAAAATTTAATTGAAGAGTAGGTGTCATTGATATTTAGCATTTAAGTTTAATCAATTATTAAATAAGGAAATCAATATCAGCTGACTATACAACAGTATTGTTTAAAATTATGTTTGAACATTTTCTTATCCATGTCTTTCCTGATTATATAACCAAACAGACAACCTTTGTTGCTCAAGAGCGTCACACATTCCTCCGTTCATTCTCTATCATATTCCCCTCCATCATATTCCTCTATCATATTCCCTCCATCATATTCCCTCTATCATATTCCCTCTATTATATTCCCTCTATTATATTCCTCTCCATCATATTCCACTCCAACATAATACTCGCTATCATATTCCTCTTTATTTATACAGGGAATCCCAATTGAGACCAGTGTCTCTTTTTCAATGGTGCCCTGTGTTATATCAATTAACAATCCAAACAGCTTAAACAGATAAAATTACATACAGAGCAGAAAATATATAGAGCAAAATTATTAGACTTGAACATATACATTTCACAATGAACAGGTCTTGTATTTAACCAGTTGAGCTGACAACCATTTTGCAATGTTTCACTAGGGCTTTAGTCATCAATCTAGCAAGAGGGAAATATTTTATTAATGTAGTGGTGTCCCTCCCCCCAGGAAGCTATGACCTTTAGCTTTCACCTGGAATTGTTCATTTATGTCTGAGAAAAAAAACACTTTTCAAACCATATGATCTAGTACACAAGAAAAGTATAATACAACATTCTTTACTACTTTGCCAAACATTTCATGACGTTAGTGAGAGTCAAAATCTGTAAAATTTGTGAATGTCTAAATTAACATTTGGGCAATTTGACGAGTGTACATCACTCCTATAGACAATGAGAGATGGGCTATGAAAAGGTCTCAATTTTGTCGTTCTGAACAAATGTTTGACTTCCACACAAAATTACTTCTTGACTTATTTTAGGTTTAAGGAAGTGTGTAGCTCGCATTCTTTAACGTTGCAGTTAAGTGATATAAATGGATGTATTGATGCAGCCAAACACCAGAGGGAAGCAAATACGACAGAGAACGTTTACGTGGTTCTAGGAAGGTCTGGATGGATGTCTTCTGAAATATAAAATGGTGGGAAATCAATCAAATAAGTCATGTAAACATTTACATATTTTTTAAAGAAATTCTAGCACCCGATTTCGGGGACTGTCAGCCTAAGAGATTTTAAGTCTTAAAGTGATCTAATGAAAAAACAAATCCTCTCTGTCACATTCCTCTCAATATATTCCCTCTATCATATTCCCCTCTATCCTAATCCCTCTATCATATTCCTCTCTATCATATTCCTCTCCAACCACTCCTCCTCCTTCCTCCTCTCCCTCATCTCAGTGCAGCCCCTCTCCATCTACTAGAGCAGGAAGTCTCTGGGCTCAGTGAGGTCCAGCTCAGACTGAAGAGAGGCCGTTTTAACTCTCTTCTCCTTTAGCTGTTCCTCCAGCCTGGCAAGTACTATCTCCTTGTCAACCAAGCAACCTGATCTGGACTTTGAGATGATCTGACGTCTCTTTTGCTTGAGACATTTCTCTTTGCTGCTCATCTCTTGAGTATTCCAGCACACGAATATCCTTGAAGTGGCATAAATCTGAGGCTACCTCTTTTTTCAGATCCTCATGTGCTTCTCTTATAGGTTTGAATGTGTGTCCTCTGTCGTCTCACCCATCTCTGCAGATCACAGAGATCAGCTTACTGTCCTTCTCACAGAACAGCTTCAGAGCCTCTCCATGTTCACGACATTCATCTCTCTACTGTTTCCTCTCTCGGCTGTAGCTCTCTGTCTTTTAGCATCTTCCTCCAGCTTCAGCTCGTAGGCCACGTTCCTGATCAGTCTGTTGATCTGGAAGATTCTGTCTCTGACCAGAGCCCTGCCCACTTGACAGAGTTGGTGTCCAGCATTCAGGCTGTCTTGGAGGCATCTCTTGCAGAAGGTGTGCTGATAGCTTAGAGACACATGCTCAGTGTAGATGTCTGTGCAGATGGAACAGCACAGGTGGTCTGCCAGGTCCGAGGAAGCTGTGGCCATAATGACTGTGCTCATGCTCAGTGTGTGAGAGACAAAGAGGCAGTGTCCGAATACCCATATTAGAGTACTAAATAGTATATAAAAACATTTAGTTTTTTAGTATGTGAAATTTAGAAATTATGCCGCGTTCACATGCTAGTCGGACCTAGGAAACTCTGAAATGTCTGACTTGCTGTTCGTTGATTGCGCCACGTGTATAACTACAACCAGTAAGCAAGTCTGACATTTCCGGGTTTCCAAGTTCCGACTAGCATGTGAACGCGGCAATAGTACTCAGAATTCGTCATCTAATGCGCGATTGCATTGACTCCCGTCATTCGTTCATTTCGGTACAGCGCGTCAATTTATCTGACTATCAGCTGTTGCAAAACAAGTGAGTCAGAAAAGAAGAGTGAATTCTACTAGATCAAAGGCGAAATTAGTATGCAATTTAAGTATGTATTACGCTAGAATGGATATTTAGACACGTCTGTCTTGGAAAATACATGTATATTCTTGAAGTACACAGTCAAATTAACATTAGCTTTAAAGCCCTCATGAAGAATACTGATAGACTTCTTGTAAAGGGAGAGGCATGTGACTATCATAAAGCAAGACAGACTAAAGTAACAGTAACAACTTTCAGTGTGGGTGTGGGGAAAAAGCTAAAACACAAGTGAATAAAGGATGGGTTTTATTATCCATACAGTATAAATAGGAAATGTCTAATAAACAAATGATTCCAACTAATTCTTTGCATTGGAGATGACTGCTTTAGACTGTTGATGCACACATTGAGGTCAGCGAGCACCAAATAAGTGTTCAGCATGCTCTAGTGGTTAGTACAAGTAACTACACATATCACACCATAACAGCTAACATAGTGTCTCACTCCCTCTCCTCCTCTCCACCTCTCCCTCTTGTCTCCTCTGTTCTTCCTCTATTCCTCCTCCTCTCCTCCTCGCCCTCTCAGCGGCTCCAGCTGGATAGAGTGACTGCGAGGTGTCCTCCTGCCTCTCTCACTGGAGGGCGGGAGAGGTGGAACAAAGTGGATGAGGAGGAGGTGGAGAGAAAGAGAGTAGGAATGGAAGAGGAGGTGGAGAGGGGTAGAGGAGGCAGAAAGCCTGGTCTAAGTATTGCTTTAAATGGAAGAGAGGGGGAGGAGGAGAGAGCGCGAGAGATGGGGGGAGTGGGAGAAAGAGGGGAGGAGGGGGAGGACAGCTGTGTCCGACACACCATCCTTACACCTGCAACAGGTAGGCCAGGGGGTGGGACCTGTAGGTGAGACTCATAACATGATAAAGGGGGGCAGGTGAAGAAGGGGTGGAGCTGGATTCAAGGAGGGGAGGGTGTTCCTACGAGCCCCCTGCCAGCGAGACGGGGAGCAGGGAGGAAGTCTGTCCACGGAGCATTTCTGGGTCATTGGGTCGCTTCCAATGAGATTAGATCCCCCTCTACAATGTAAAGCAGTTTGAGTACTGGGGGGTTCTCTGTATAAATCCAAGGTGAAACCTCCAGGGGCTAGCCTTCTCTCAGCGGAGAGTCTGCTCTGGGCTGCCTGCAAAAGGTGCTCCTCTGTGGGAAAGAGGAGAGAACAAGAGCCCCCAGAAGAGATCTCTTTATGGTAGTGATGGACAGATCAACTCTCCTTGTCATCTTTTACTTCTTCCTCTTATTCTTGCTCGGCCTTCTCCCTCCTTTCCCTCTTACAGTCGTGATGGAGAGAACCCTTTTCTCCCTTTTCCTCCTTCCTCTCCTCCCTCTTTCTCTTCCTCTACCTTCCTCTCCCTCCTTCCCTCTTGGTAGACCTTGTTTAGTCAAGCCAGATTGTGGATAGCTAGCCATGATTCAGACCACTGTCGCTGTCTGGGAGGGGGGATACAGGACTGGTCCACTGGACTCAGCTCACATGGGGAGAACCTGCTGCTGCTGCCACTCCCCCTCTTACCTGGGATGAGATCACGTTTGGAGGAAACCTGGCACCATCCCTACCGTGAAGCATGGTGGTGGCAGCATCATGCTGTGGGGAGGATTTTCAGGGACAGGGACTGTGAACACGCCCCATTCACATCGACGGGGCTGTAGTGGAGCGGGTCGAGAATTTCAAGTTCCTTGGTGTCCACATCACCAAAAAACTATCATGGTCCAAACACACCAAAACAGTCGTGAAGACGGCACGACAACACCTTTTCCACCTCAGGAGACTGAAAAGAAATGACATTGGTCCCAAGATTCTCAAAAAGTTCTACAGCTGCACCATCGAGAGCATCCTGACCGGTTGCATCACCGCCTGGTATGGCAACTGCTTGGCGTCCGACCGTAAGGCGCTACAGAGGGTAGTGCGTACGGCGCAGTACATCACTGGGGCCAAGCTTCCTGCCATCCAGGACCTATATACTAGGCGGTGTCAGAAGGGAGGCCCAAAAAATTGTCAAAGACTCCAGTCACCCAAGTCATAGACTGTTCTCTCTGCTACAGCACAGCAAGCGGTACCAGAGTGCCAAGTCTAGGTCCAAAAGGCTCCTTAACAGCTTCTACCCCCAAGCCATAAGACTGCTGAACAATTAATAAAATGGCCACCCAGATTATTTACATTGACACCTCCCCCCTTTGTTTTTACACTTCTGCTACTCGCTGTTTATTATCTATGCATAGTTACTTTACCCCTACTTAAATGTACAAATTACCTCAACTAACCTGTACCCCCACACATTGACTCTGTACCGGTACCCCTTGTAAATAGCCTCGTTATTATTTTATTCTGTTACTTTTTATTTTATTTTTTACTTTAGTGTATTTAGTAAATATTTTCTTAACTCTATTTCTTGGACTGCATTGTTGGTTAAGGGCTTGTAAGTAAGCATTTCACGGTAAGGTCTACACCTGTTGTATTCGGCACATGACAAATACAATTTGATTTGATTTGATTTGGAGACTACTCAGGATCAATGGAAAGATGAACAGAGCAATTTACAGAGAAATCCTTGATGAAAACCTGCCCCAGAGCGCTCAGGACCTCAGACTGGGGCTAAGGTTCACCTTCCAACAGGACAACGACCCTAAGCACACAGCCAAGACAACGCAGGAGTGGCTTCGGGACAAGTTTCTGAATGTCCTTGAGTGGCCCAGCCAGAAGCCGGACTTGAACCCGATCTAACATCTCTGGAGAGACCTGAAAATAGCTGTGCAGCGACACGCCCTATCCAACCTGACAGAGCTTGAGAGGATCTGCAGAGAAGAATGGGAGAAACTCCTCAAATACAGGTGTGCCAAGCTTGTAGCGTCATACCCAAGAAAACTCGAGGCTGTAATCGCTGCCAAAGGTGCTTCATCAAAGTACTGAGTAAAGGGTCTGAATACTTATGTAAATGTGAAATTTCCATTTGTTATTTTTAATACATTTATAAAAAAGTCTAAAAACCTGTTCCCACTTTGTCATTATGGGGTATTGTGTGTAGATTGATGAGGAAAAAACACAATTTAATCAATTTTAGAATAAGACAAAGTGTGGAAAAAGTCAAGGGGTCTGAATACTTTACAAATGCACTCAATTAGATTTTGTTCAAAATAATATATAGGGCAGCCAATAATTGTGACACGCATGTTTTTGAATAAAATAATGATTTGTTGATGACGATTATTTTTTTATTTGAACAATTTTTACTCAATTAAAGGGTAGATTCATATGATCTTTTGAGTGTAAGATCAAGCTGATAGACCACAATGACATGTTTTCACAGCCTTTTTTGTTCATATTTCTTTCTGGTGCCAATAATTCAGGAGGGCACTGTACACTTCCACTCATCACTTAGAAACTGTAATGGAAGAAGTCTTCATTGTTACCCTTATCTCTCTCTCTTTGATTACCCTCATGTCAGTCATACATTATATTACAAAATATTAAGCTTCAAAGGCAAAAAACATGATTAGACAAAAAATAATATTTATTTGAATGATACAGTATGTTACTAAATTGAAATTAAAATGAAATGTTTTTATAATTATTACATTTTACGAAATGTAAAAAGAAAACTTTAAAAAATAATAATAATAACAAAAGCAAAGTAAAAAGAAAAGGAAACAGATCCAGATTCCTATTACCTTTACGAGTCGTCTTTGATCATATCCAGTTAATCACATTTGGCGGTTGGTCTTTCAGTACATTTTATGAAAAATGTTTTTTTGTGTGTTTTTTTTATCATTTCCTTGACAGTCAGCCATTCGAGTGCATTATGTAATTCTATGGAGAACATCTCATAACCACATTGCATAACCTTTCTTGCTGCCTTATTTTATGCTATTTGCAGTCTCTTTAGGTCACCAACACCTGCATTACTCCAGACAACAGTAGTTCATTTGACTATGGATGAGAGCTTGTGAGATTTGTTTTAGAATTTTCTCTACCTATCCCATAGGTATAAACACTGGTAATGGCTCTACCTTTCCCTCTGATAGGCTTTGTTTGCCATATTACACCTAATGTATATGTACACCTATCCAATCCTTTCAACATGTAGGAGTGCTTAGTGTCGATTTAGGATTCAACATTTAAACTGTGCAACACTCCCCAAATTTGCGAAAAGTAAACATTTTGTGTTTATAATGTTTTGTACGGTATGCCTTGACAAAAAACAAACAGAGTAAATATTTATTTTTTTATTCTTTGTTTTTCATTGCATGCTAAAATACAGTATCTCTCTTTTCTCTCTCTCTCTCTTACCCAGTCTACTCATTCATCTTCAAGCTTTCATCCCTTCCCTGCTCTTCTATCACCCTCTCAGTTCCACCTCCACTTGGATCCCTCTTTTTCCTCTCCTCCAGTCTCTTCCTCTCCTCTTTCCTCCTCTTTTCTCTCTTATTCTCCTCCTTTTTTTGAATCTTTCGCTCCATCTCCAGGAGCTCAGCTTGAGCTTTCTCTCTCTTTTTCAGCTCCTCAGACCACTTCTTCTCTTTCTTAATCCTGTCTTTCATCATGGCATTGTGTATCTTAATCAGCCCCTCTAACCTCTTTGTCTCTGCCTTTTCCTTCTCTTTTCTTTCCTTTTCTCTCTTTTTCTGTTCTAACTTGTCCCTCTTTTTCTCAGCTTTCATGGCTTTCTTTTGCTCTTTCTCTCTCGCCTTCATCTCCTTTCTCTCTTTCACGTCATCTTTCAACTTCTTATTCAGTTCCTTATTTTTCTCTTTTTCCTCCATCTTTAAAAATGTGACTTTCTGCTTGAGGTTCATGGCCAGAAAGCCCACTCTTCCCAGGATGGTCTCTGCTCTCTCTGATGAAACCGTCCCATTGGAGCTCTTGGAATGGGCACGGTCCGCCTCACTCTTCAAACCCTCCCTCGGGCTCACCTCCTCCTTGACGCTCCTCTCTTCACGCTCAATGTCAATGCCTGTCCAATAATCCTAACAGGAAGACATTGACTCTAGATGTAATATTGTTCCAATGTGGCACATTCAATACACATTGGAGTGATCAACATACATTGAAGGCCTCATGGGGCACACAATTTAGAGGACAGTAATTGAGGTAACTTGTTTATTTGTATCCCAAACCGATTTTGTAATAGCCATAGATGTTCTTCCTGGGTCCACACCAAACGTAATACAAATGTTAACTCTAGTAAGGGGTGATGTTTTATACTATGAGCATAGAGTAGCAGGGTTGGGGTCAATTCAATTTCAATTCCAGTCAATTCAGGAAGTACTTAATTCAATGCTTTGAATTGAAATGGAACAGACCCCCAACCCTGTAGAGTAGAAGTGTAAAATAGGACACCTACCTTTGCCTCTTTCAGCGTCCAGGGCCTGGGTTCTTCATCCTCTGACCTGCATATGGAGGCTCTCACTCTAACAGGCATCTTAGTGGCCATGCAGAGCAGAGGGGTTGCCAGAGTTAAGTTAGCATCTAGGACCAGCTGGTGAGCATGAGGGCAGTGATCCACCTCTTCACTAGCGCCCTTCCCTTTCTGCTCTGGCTGCTTGTGGTCCTTGTCATGGATTCATGCCAAGCTTGGAGGAAGTGCTAGGACAGGGCTTTTATCACTCATCAGTTCCTTTCTCTTGACAGTGGATGCAACTGCACTTGCCTCTGTGTTAACTAAGCACTCTGTGGTGTCCTCAACTGTCTCCTCTGGCTGCTTGTGGTCATTGTTGTTGTGAATGCAGACCTGGAGGACTTTTATCATCCCAGGTGTAAATGGCAACAGTTGCCTCTGTGTCGACTGAGCACTTTGTAGTGGACTCAACTGTCTTCCATAGCTGTTTGTGGTCAATGTTGTGGGTGCAGGTCAGGATTAGAGGCAGTGTTGCAGGTGCAGGAGGACTTTTATCAGCCAAACACTCCTCTGTGTGGACAGTGGACACAGAAACGGCTGCTTCCCTGGCTACTGGACACTTGTTGGTGTCCTCTACTGCCTCCCCTGGCAGATTGTGGACAGTGGAGACGGAAACGGCCGCTTCCCTGGACACTTGACTCTTGGTGGTGTCCTCTACTGTCTCCTCTGGCTGCTTGTGGTCATTGTCTAGAATGTGTGGCAACTTTGAAGGCAGCATTGGAGCCGGGCTTTTATCACCCAACAGGTCCTCTCCCTGGACAATGGATGTGCCTGTAGTGATCGCTGTGGGAACGGAGGACTCGGTGTCATCCTCTTTTGTCTCCTCTGTCAGTTTGTGGTCAGAGTCTCGGATACATGGCGAGCTTGGAGGCAGTGCTGCAGGGTCAGGAGGGCTTTGATCAGCTGCCATGTCCTCTTTGAGGTGAGTGGACACATCATTGTTTGTTTCACTGATAACTGGACACTTGGTGGTGTCCTCTACTGCCTCCCCTGGCAGTTTGTGATCAACTTCAAAGACAAGTGGCAGACTTGGAGGCAGCATTGGGACAGGGCATTTAGCTGCTGATCTGTACACTCCAAAATCAACAGTAGCTGTGCCTGCAGTGGTCTCTGTAGCAACTGAGACCTCATAGGTATCCTCTACTGTCTGCTCTGGTGGCATGAAGTCATCGTCAAAGACTGTTGGCAGGCATGGAGGCAGCACTGAAGGAAGACTTCTAGCTGCCCATCGATTCTCTCCCTTGAAAGTGGCTGTGGTAGCAGTGGCCTCTGTGGCAACTGGGAACTCTGTGGCTGAAACAGCAGGCTGGGAGGTTTCGAGGAAATTGAATGAATTGCCAATGAACCGCTGAGCCAGGGGTGGGAGGGAGTAAGGATAGAATCTGTCCTCTTCCTCGACATTAGATATTACCACTGGAGCAACTGAGACCTCAGTGGTGCCCTCTACTGCCTGATGTGGCTGCATGGAGTCTTCGTCAAAGAAGTGTGGCAGGTATCGATGCAGCATTGAGGAAAGATGTATATCTGTCCATAGGTCCTCTCGCATACCTGTAGATACATCTGCAGTGGCCTCTGTGTCAACTGGGCATTCAGCAGACTGGCAGGTTTCAGGGACAAAGTATGAAAATACAACCGCTGTGCATCCTGAGCGCGTATGGCCAATGGAGAGGGGGGATGCAACGTGGTTGGTATAGGCCTCTGATTGGTGAAAGCCAGTGGTGGGAGGGAGTCAATACAGGGAGCCATGAACTCAGTGAGAGGACAGTTGCTCACATCTCTCACATTCTGCGTGAGAAAAGAAACAGACATGATGAAAGTGATCACATTCAGTACATACATACATACTGTATGAGTCAGCACTATTTACTTATACATCACATATATATATATATATAGTGTCCTCTAAGATGCTCTGCACCAATCTGTCCCAACCCCGGGTCCCCTAGCCAATGGGCCAGCTAAGTGTAAAAATACATGCCCCACACCCAGCATAACATTTGACATTTTAGCCATTTATCAGACGCTTTTATCCAGAACGACTTATAGTTAGTTAGTGCATTCAACTTAAGGTAGCTAGGTGAGACAACCACATAATCCTGATATGAGCGTCTATGATAGAACGGTTGTTTAATAATTTGTCAGTGGTTAGTTGAATCAGTCTCTTTGCACTGTTCAGTTTGTCTGTGCAACAGGTAACCTTCCAGAATCGGAATCTTGTGATGTCACAATGGAGTCCCCATTGCCATGGTTACCCACCGCAGCTTTCATGTGTTATCAAATGCTGGCACAATTTCGTTTATTTAATTTAGATGTTTTGTACCTATGCAGCACAGTCATACCTAATATATACAATGAATCCATATAACCTAATTTTTTATTAAAATAAAATGCTGTAACTCATATAAAATGGTTGACCATTCAAACTACATGTGTTTTGCCTAATTAAAAGTCAATATGTTTTAGATATCATAAATAGCAGCCAGGCTTACTTAGGTTGTTTGTTCGATCTGAGCCTACCAATAATGTCAATATTCATCATCATGATCATCATCAATGAAATACATAGGCGACCTTACTACAGTAAAACAAGTCTTCCATAGTCTATGTCACCTCAGTAACAAAGTTCCAAAAAAGAAATGAGGGTTCAAGAAAACATCTCTCTTCAATGGCCTCAGCTATTAGCCATATGATCAACAAGGTCAAATGCAGCACTAAAATCAAGAAGCAGCTCATCCACAAGTTTATCTTGGTCAAGTGACCTGAGCCATTGATGGATTAAATCAACGAGAGCTGTTGCAGTCGAGTGATCCTTACGGTATCTTTACGGTACGCATGCTCATAGAGGGATGAAATTAGCTGGATGTGTAATTATATAGGCCCAAAAAATGTAATTGAAGAGTAGGTGTCATTGATGTTTAGCATTTAAGTTTAATAAATAATTAAATAAAGAAATCAATATCAGCTGACTATAGAAAAGTATTGTTTAAAATTGTTTGAACATTTTCTTATCCATGTCTTTCCCGTTGATATAACCAAACAGACAACCTTTGTTGCTCAAGAGCGTCACACATTCCTCCATTCATTCTCTATCATATTCCCCTCCATCATATTCGTCTATCATATTCCACTCCATCATAATACTCGCTATCATATTCCCTCTATCATATTCCTCTTTATTTTTACAGGGAATCCCAATTGAGACCAGTGTCTCTTTTTCAATGGTGCCCTGTGTTATATCAATTAACAATCCAAACAGCTTAAACAGATAAAATTACATACAGAGCAGAAAATATATAGAGCAAAATTATTAGACTTGAACACATACATTTCACAATGAACAGGTCTTGTATTTAATCAGTTGAGCTGACAACCATTTTGCACTGTTTCACTAGGGCTTTAGTCATCAATCTAGCAAGAGGGACATATTTTATTAATGTAATGGTGTCCCTCCCCCCAGGAAGCTATGACCTTTAGCTTTCACCTGGAATTGTTCATTTATGTCTGAGAAAAAAAAAACTTTCCAAACCATATGATCTAGTACACAAGAAAAGTATAATACAACATTCTTTACTACTTTGCCAAACATTTCATGACATTAGTGAGAGTCAAAATCTGTAAAATTTGTAAATGTCTAAATTAACATTTGGGCAATTTGACCAGTGTACATCACTCCTATAGACAATGAGAGATGGGCTATGTAAAGGTCTCGATTTTGTCGTTCTGAACAAATGTTTGACTTCCACACAAAATTACTTCTTGACTTATTTTAGGTTTAAGGAAGTGTGTAGGTCACATTCTTTATAGTAGAGCTATGAAAGTTATGTATTTAGCTCTGCCTGCTCGAGAAAAATTCAGTGATTGCTTTGCCATGTCTGTGCCGTGAAGCAGTCAAGGATGGATAAATGTTTTTCCTGGAACGCCCCTTTGACTTAACGTTGCAGTTAAGTGATAAATGGATGTATTGATGCATCCGAACACCTGAGGGAGACAAATACAAGTTTATTCGACAGAGAACGTTTACGTGGTTCTAGGAATGTCTGGATGGATGTCTTCTGAAATATAAAACGATGGGAAATCAATCAAATAAGTAATGTAAACATTTACATATTTTTTAAAGAAATTCTAGCGCCCGATTCCGGGGACTGTCAGCCTAAGAGATTTTAAGTCTTAAAGTGATCTAATAAAACAAATCCTCCCTGTCACATTCCTCTCAATATATTCCCTCTATCATATTCCCCTCTATCCTAATCCCTCTATCATATTCCTCTCCACCCACTGCTCCTCCTTCCTCCTCTCCCTAATCTCAGTGCAGCCCCTCTCCATCCACTAGAGCAGGAAGTCTCTGGGCTCAGTGAGGTCCAGCTCAGACTGAAGAGAGGCCGTTTTAACTGTCTTCTCCTTTAGCTGTTCTTCCAGCCTGGCAAGTACTATCTCCTTGTCAACCAAGCAACCTGATCTGGACTTTGAGATGATCTGACGTCTCGTTTGCTTGAGACATTTCTCTTTGCTGCTCATCTCTTGAGTATTCCAGCACACGAATATCCTTCTTGAAGTAGCATAAATCTGAGGCTACCTCTTTTT